>NW_028258315.1:74835000-75460000 GCF_053883595.1 Heterocephalus glaber | reverse complement strand
TCTTATTTTATTGACACTAAATACTCTTCCTAATTTTAAACAAGACGATAGATAATTTAACTTAAATATATTTTACTGACATGAGATAAGAATACTTTCTTTTTTTTTCAGGTATGCAATAAATATAAGTTTAATAGTATAGATCAACAGGGAAAAGAAATAACCAGCAGCCAATATTTGATTTTCATCCTTATCACTTTTTCTAGGGTCCTTCTAACTTGATGTAAACTTATAATTTTCAAGGAAATTCCTATTCCACTCCCATTTCATCATAAATAAATTGAATAGTTTTTCTTTTTGTATGATAAAACAGGAAAGACTGTTACATTTGAATGGAAAAGGCACTCCATTTGTGATCAGTGTCACACAAAATCACATTCCCATCAGAAAACACAAACATCAACGTCACAAAATGAAAAATACACAGAAGATCAATACCATTCAATAAATATGCAAGCTACTTCAGTCTCCCCGCAAAAGGACCAATACTTCAAAAAACCATGAAGAGAACCCCTGTCCATTTCCAATTAACCCAAATAGAAGAGACAGCAAGATGCTATGTGTGCTATTTTACCCCTCCCCTGGCCCTTCACTACTTAGAAAACTGCCTGCTCTCCCCAGAGACTGAAAATGGGCCTCATTTCTTCTTGGGGGAGAACAAATTCACTGACACCCTTGTGCAGTATCCCGTTTCTCAGGGACCCTGGCTGTATACCTAGTTCTGCTTCCAAAGCCTCTTCATATAGTTCTGGGTAAGACTTGGGATCTGTTCCATTAAGATGGGCCATATGAACTAGGAGTTTCATCTTGCTGGTTTCAGCGTGGGCCCTGGACCCCACAGGAAATCATAGAGAGCAGGATCACTGTTAGGAATCTTCCGGTACATCAAGTACTCTTCCCGTACTAAATCCTCAGTGATGAATTTCCAGGCTTCCTCAAAATGAATATGCACAGAGTGAGCTAATATGGCCCATCTTTTCACTTTTTCAGTTAGGTCCTCCTCACTGATACGGTTGCCCTCTATGAAGATCAGAGACAGGACGAATATAATGATGTCAATTTTGAGAATGATTCTTTCATCATCGCTATCTAGTATCCCACTGTATGTAAGACCCAAAATGGGGACTAGCTCATATGTGTTGCCAGAGTGATTCGCTTTCCTGATTTTAATGCCAAAGAATACTTTCGTATGGTTTGTTTTGTATAATCATATACATTATATAGTCATCTGTATATCTTCATGTTCTGTTCATTTTTCTACTGGATCAGGTTTTTATTCTTCATAAGTACTTTTCATATATATAAATATTTTTATATCACTGCTTTGTCTTGCCATCTGTCCTTTGCATTTATGTATGGCCTAACTTTGTTTTACCATACAGAAGTTTTGAAGTTGGGTTATTAAATGCTTGGATTTTTCTATTGGTTTGCCTTCTGTGTTGTGAGGTTGAAGTCTTTCTTGTTTTGCTAAGATTTTTTTTTTTTTTTTGCTTTTTAATCAAATCCTCCTGATTAGTAGCAGAGTTACATAAAATACAATTGGAAGATATTGGCATAGGAGGTATTTCTTTTTGAATTGGTGCACTCAGCTATATCAAAAGGACTAATAACACTTTGGGAGTTGGAACCCCTGAGTGGCCCTGAGTATTCTTTAATGATATGAAGAAAGAAATAGGAAACCACATAGAGTTGTTGGCCACTGAGTAAACTGTCTTCTTACTGAATGAACAATGCTATGTTCACTTCTTTCTTCTTTCTGGAAACAATATTTGACTGTTGCCACCCAATCTCAGCATTAATTGTTTTAGCTCAGAAGTCTGTATGGAAGAAAAATGCGAACAATGTGAGTCTGGGGACAAAATGATCCTGTTTTTAGGCACAGACTATATGTAAGCACTACATTTAGAAATACCATGGCTTCCTGGCTGATGCACTTGAAGGGAATAAGTGGATATGGACAAGGTAGTCCAGTGAGTGGGTCGATAATTACAGAAAGGGAGTTAGGAGATGTGAAAGATGCTGTTCAACTTGGTCTGTCCTTTTAGTGAGCCTGGTTCCTTTTCAGAAGGTCATATAGTGAGGGCTATTGCTGATTTTGCCCTCACAGTGTGATCTTGACCTTTCTTTATATTTACCAATGCTTTCTGAAGTTAGTAAGGAGGCACTCTTTTCCCAGCAGCAAAGCTTGTTTGCTGCTTTGTGTTTGTGTTCAAACTTGCTTCAAAACAGAGTAGAAATGAGGTTTTGGTTTCCAAGTTCCTATTTAATGTTCTCTGTAGATGATAAGTAGTCCAAAGTATTCACCTTTGTTTCCTTTGAGGTTCATGTTTCCATGTCCTTTTCCAACAGCTGCTGCTGGTCATCAAGCTGGTAATCTCTTTAGAAATTAGTTATTCGTATCATGTAGTGTAGAAGCCACTCTTTTATTGTCCTTTGTGCATATAACCTTGATTCCACCTTCAACTTTTCTATCTCTCTCCTTGGACGTGTGTCCTAGTACATTAGTTCTGCTAAAGCAACAGAAGTTTATTTTTCACAGTTCTGGAACTTGGGAAGTCCAAGATCAAGATTCTAGAACATCTGATAGCCAATGAGGTCCAATTTCATGGTTCAAAGATGTCCATATTTTCTCTGTGTCCCCACATATCAGAAGGAACGAGGAAGTTCTCTAGGAACTCTTTATTAGGTCATTAATCCCATTCCTCAGAGTTCTGCTACCAAGGCTAATGTTTCCCCAAGACTTCCCCTCTAAACACCCTCCTATTAGAGATCAGATTTCAATGTATGCTTATATAGAGGACTCAAATATTCATATCATAGCAACATCCAAGCCCCAAGATCTCCATGTCCTGCATCTCTTTTCACTTTATCTTGGCTGAGGGTGAAGGACAATTCACAGCAGCCCAGCAGTTTAGACAATCATAGAATCCTTTATTCTCCTTTTATTAAACAACACAGGGAGAGAATAAAATACTAGAATGTGATCCAAAATCTTTGAATGCAAGAAATTCTTTGTACTCCTAAGAAGATTTCCCAGATGATGTGACCTATCTGGGACATAAGGGATTCCGTCTCAAGATGGATTGTAATCTGATATTAGGAATTTAAGATCTGTCCTAACTATTTCTTGTCTGTGACAATGATCATTAGAAGGAGTATTCTGGAGAAACCATGATGGAGTAGAGAAGTCTACTTCGATAAAGTTCTATTCTTCCTTCAATCTCCAGAACTTGTCCTTATGGTGTTTCCAAAATCCATCATGTTGACATGTAAAACTAATCGATATTTGATGAGCCAAAATTGATCTTAAAAATATTAATTAAAATAGTCACCATAATGAAGAAAAAGCACAACTTGACTTTTCAATATTTCACTGCTTCATTCATACAACAGATGTTCATTTAACTCCTCCAATATGTGCAGCACTGTGGCAGGTGGTGGGTGGGGATGTATCAGAGTAATATTAGTGACTGTAGCTGAGAGGTACTGAGCTCTTACTACCTACTAGGCACTGTGCTAAGTGCTTCCTGTGAATTATTTCATAAAATTCTGAAATGAACTTTGTAATTCGGTGCTTTTATAATCTCTATGTAAAGATAAGGAAAATGAAGCTTACAGAGGTTGGATAACTTCCCTAAGAGCATATTGCTAAAAGGATTAAAGCTGGTACTCCAACCTCGTATACGTTCTGCTTCTAATTGTTTCCTGTTTTTTCTACATGAGGCAGAAATAAGCCCATGCCCTCATGGAGCACGTAGTCTTAATTGGAAAATACTTTACAGAAAAACTTCTAAGTAATCTCAGAAGAAAAGTGAAGTGTCTACCTCTTAGCAGATTTTAGTGGGATTACACATATTCAGTTTAAGGAAGTTGGTGGGTTGACACAGGCTCTCCTTATCATCTTTAATCGAATTCACCCTACCCCTGTGTTCTTTTCCTATCTTTGTCCTAGCATTTGTTGCCTTGACCATCTGGTCTCTCTTCTCTGACAGTCCTCCTTTCCACATCTGTTTCTTTTACCTCTCTCCCTTCTGGATAATTAGTAGAGTCCCTAAATGCCTTGCCATGGAGTTTGGGAGGAAAATGTGGAAGAGGGGGACACTTTACTGCCAATGAAATGAGTGTTTGATGGTTGGCTTAGTAAGCCTAGGGGTTCTTCTTTAGGATTCTCTGGCATTTAAGGGACACAGGATCCCAAAAGCACATCCACTCCATTCTGCTGTTGCTAATCTCATTTTTTTTCCATGATTAACAACCCAGTTCATTATGTTTTCAGCTCACATTAATCATCTCTTTTGCAAGTTTGGTAACATTTGGAGTCATTTCCCTCTGTATTTATCCATCTGGGATCTTTATAAAAGATAAGTTTGCAGAAAGTCATTTGATGCTTATGCAGAAAGTCTTTTGTTGCTCATTGCTGAAAGAGAAATGAGTGTTCTTAGATCGGAGAGGAAAACTTCTGAAATCCTGTATGGATTCCCTTCGCCAAACAGAGGGTCCCTATACCTGAGCTCTGTGAGGTTCTCACTTTGGAGCAAAAGCCACAGCACAGATATTAGGCTTAAACAAAACAGCATCAGAAATCACTGAAAGCCATGCTTGCTGGATCCTAACTATACTCATAGAGCAGATGGGATTGGAAGAGAGCTGTGGGGGTAGTGGGAAGAGTTGTGAGATTAATGAGTCAGAACACTTTGGCTGGAGTCCTGTCTCTATATCTACAAGCTGTTTGACCTTGGACAAATCATACAAACTCTATCCACTCATCTCCTCTGAGAAATGGTGCCAAAGATGTGCCTGTCTTCTCTATATGACAGGGTAGTTTGAAGGGTTAATTATATTATCATCTCTGCTCTCTGTTGTTTAATGAGTTTTATAATCATTCTTTTATCATCTAATTTTATAATTTCTGTGGCGCTTTTTTTTTTTTTTTTTCAGTACCAGGGATTGAACTCCGGTCCTTCTACTTGCAAGGCAGACGTCGGAACCACTGAGCTAAATCCCCAGCCCTCTGTGGCTTTTTCATCTGTCTACCTATTGGGAAAGTCTCAGAGGCTGTATTTCTTCATTCTCTTCTGATATAGAAAAGTCTCTTAAGTAAGTGTCATATTTGAAGATCTTCTGGGGAGGGAATATATTGTTTAGAGAACATAGAGAATCCTTTGGAAATCCAGTTATAAGCATCTCAGGAGGTATAATGTAATCTCAGGAGGTGATAAGGGAAGCAGCTCTTCTGGACTTCATTGTTTGTCTTCCCCTAGCAACATTTTGTTGTGATGGTTAGAACGCATTCACTCATTTCTTAAACCAAGTAAGATGTTTCTTTAGAGACAATATTCCAAATCAGGCATTTATGCAAAAGCCACGACAGATATTCCTGTCTATGGTCATTAACCATGAAATATCGCTATTATTTCTCATTGCTTCCCAAGTTCAGTGCTAAATTGCAGTAATGTATCAGTTACTGTAGAGAGGGTGAAAGACATAATTAAACTTTATTTCTGTAAAATTTAGAAAGGTTCCAAAAGAGGAGTTGTAGAGACGACAGAACTTGAGGCTATTTGCTCTAATTCTGCACAGCTGTAAACAAAATGACAGAATTTGGAAGTGTTGTCGTTTATTGACAGTCCTCTTTCCCCTATCACCTGGGATTTGAACAGGAGATTCCCATTACACAGATAATTCTCAGTGGCATTAATGGAAATTACCTTCATAACTAACCTATCTGCATGCGTAGAATGCCAGATGTGTGAGAGCTCTTTTAATTGCAATGAACTTCCCATTGCAGAAGAACTAACTGTATCTGTTTCCTTTTCCTGTAGGTTCCCAAGCAAGGACAGGAATAAAGAAGAGATGTGTGTGTTAGCTTCAGCCTTTTGAGTCACACACACAAAGGAAATCAAGGTGTGGACAGAGCTGGAACCATTGCCACACTCGTTGGAATAAATGAGGAATGGACTTGTGATTATGCTGACATTTCAGCATGAATCTGGTAGACCTGTGGTTAACCCGTTCCCTCTCCATGTGTCTCCTCCTACAAAGTTTTGTTCTTATGATACTGTGCTTTCATTCAGCCAGTATGTGTCCCAAGGGCTGTCTTTGTTCTTCCTCTGGGGGTTTAAACGTCACCTGTAGCAATGCAAATCTCAAGGAAATACCTAGAGATCTTCCTCCTGAAACAGTCTTATTGTATCTGGACTCCAATCAGATCACATCTATCCCCAATGAGATTTTTAAGGACCTCCATCAGCTGAGAGTTCTCAACCTGTCCAAAAACGGTATTGAGTTTATTGATGAGCATGCCTTCAAGGGAGTAGCTGAGACTTTGCAGACTCTAGACTTGTCCGACAATCGGATTCAAAGTGTGCACAAAAATGCCTTCAATAACCTGAAGGCTCGGGCCCGAATTGCCAACAACCCCTGGCACTGTGACTGTACTCTACAGCAAGTTCTGAGGAGCATGGCATCCAATCACGAGACAGCCCACAATGTGATCTGTAAGACTTCTGTATTGGATGAACATGCAGGGAGACCATTCCTCAATGCTGCCAATGATGCTGACCTTTGTAACCTTCCTAAAAAAACTACTGATTATGCCATGCTCGTCACCATGTTTGGCTGGTTCACCATGGTGATCTCATATGTGGTGTATTACGTGAGGCAAAATCAGGAGGATGCCCGGAGACACCTTGAGTACTTGAAATCCTTGCCAAGTAGGCAAAAGAAAGCAGATGAACCAGATGACATTAGCACTGTGGTATAATGTTAAAACTGACTGGCTTTGAAAGAAAGTAGTTTGCAATTACAGTAGAATAAGTGGTTTACTTCTCCCACCCATTGTAAACATTTAAAAACTTTGTATTTCACTTTCTTTTGAATTATGCCACTGTTGAACTTTTAACATAACATAACTTTAGCTTAGGTGACCTACCCCCTTAACTGTGCCCCTGGTGGTATATTTCTGAGTAAGCTACTATCAAAACATTAGTTAGAACCATCTCACTATTTAATAATGAAATTTATTTTTTTAATTTAAAACCAAATAAAAGCTTAACTTTGAACCATGGAAAACAGAGTGACTTATTGGTCAAGAAAACAGCACAGTCATTCCATTTGCTTTAAAGAAAAACAGACAGCCCTGTGAACCGAAGGAGTCATCATAATGAAAGATTAAGCCTTACTGCACACTGGGGAGCCATCAATGAATTATTGACCATATTAAGTATCTTTCAGATTTTACAATACTGAACCTAAGCAAACCCAGGTGATTATACACAAGTGTTGCATCCTGCTGGTGTTGAAGTTGGAATGCATTTTGGCATTTGCTTTTTAAAAGCCGGTATTTTTAGCCATAAAGGTCACATGATTTATTGAGATTTTTACTCTGTGCTAGACACAGTGGGAAAGAAAATGGTGGCACATATTCAGTCCTCAAGGTTATTTTCTGGTGGAGAGGAGTATGTAACAAATACATAATTAGCTTTATTAGAAGGGAAAGTCTTCATAATCATGTAGCATCAACTGTGTGAAAACACTTTGAGGCCTTTTGAAACTATTACTGTCTCTAAACCTTAAGTACAAGAGGAGGCAGTGTCCATCACCTTATTTACATAAGAGAAGCTACACATGAAAGTGATTCAATGTCTTGCCAGGTAGAAAGTATTGCAACTTCAATTTGAACCAGATCTGTCTCCAAAGATTGAGGTTTTCTCATTATAGTCCTATTGAGTTGGTTTTACATGTTACAAAATGTACCCACATTAAATGTACAGTTCTGTGAGTTTTGAAAAATCTGTATACCTGTACATCTGTCACACAATCAAGATATTGTGTCCCTGTCATAGGTCAGAAGTAGGGGAAAGCCAATTTTTATCTTGGAGTAGAGAATTATATTTTGGGTTTTTTTTCCTTCAGCTTTAAGATGCTATGACAGGTGATCCTTGCCACTTGGGTGAGATCTCATGAGGTGAAGATATAGCCCAAGTTTAGAAGCTGAAGGAGCAAAGGATAAACATACAGAATGATAACTGGGATAAAGGAGTTTGTGTAGAGAGGACATGAGAGATACATCTGGAATCAAATAGGATGTAGATTTCAGGTTAAAGAATAATAGTAATTTATTATCAAATATCATTTATGAAACATTTATTAGAGACCAAGTACTCTTTGGATTACCTTAATGTTTCTAACTACCTTATGAGATAATCTTTTGGGGATGAGGAAGCAGTGACACAGGAGTTAAGTAGCTGGTTCAATATCTAAGTATTTATAAGAGGTACAGCAGATATTAAACCTTGGTCAGTCAACTCTAGAATCTATGTACCTCTCAGCCACTATACTGTACTGCCTTATCGTCATATCCTTTACACAGGAAGTTGCTGGTTCCTCAGCCCTATGGATTGGCAGACTCCTATGTAATGGTTCCATTAAAAAATAGCAGCAAAAAATAGCTGCTATAGGAAAAAAAATAGCTGCATAGGAAAGATCCTCTCCTCTTTGGAGGCATATAATCTCCAACCAACTTGCATTTATCTTTGGGCCTCCAAAAAAATCACACTTTTGTCCTTGAGTTTCTGTCCAGAGTTCCTATCTGTGACAATAATCTATTTAAGGATTTATTGGAGGGGCACATCAATCCAGGAGCTGTAGCAAGACACTCAGAGCAAGGTGGCTATGCTAGGCCCATGACACACACTCCAGGGCCATTAGTTTTTCACACGTAAAAACTTTAGCTCACTTTAACTCACCTAAAAAGTGTCAAATCCTGTCTAAGAGCCTGAGATGACTTCCATATGTGAATTCAGTACAACGGTCTTAGAACTCCTGTATCCCAGGGAAAAGAAAGACAGACCCCGTCTGCTTTTGCTTTTGGGATTCCAGCACCTTCCAGGGAAGATGGAGCTTTGCTGACGATTTAACGCCCCCTGGAGGACAATATTATAATATATCTTTGTAAGTACTGCATAGAAAGATGCCTGATTGCAGCTTTCCCCGAAAAGAACATGAAATAAGACCATTATTTAAAAAATTGAATAAATAAACTGTGACATTTGAAAGTATAAGTTGCATTTATCTTAGAAAAGCTTTTATAAATTATGTAATCCATTCTAGGTTGCTTCATCCAAAATAATCTTTATAACCTTACTACTAAGAGCTTATTTTCCTAATTGCTTTAGTCAAGTGAAGGTTCTTGTAAAGAAAAAAAATCTCTGAGGAGTGTTATAAGTATAGTCGTATCTTTGTTCAGATGCAAGAACTCAAACATCTACATATTTAGTTTATAATTCTTCACATGCAACAAGCAGGTTAATAATAATTGTCTTTCCTGAATTTTATACATAGATCAGCAGTTAACAGTGCCATTAGTGCTTTAAAAAAATAAACTTTAAGTCAGGTTGCCATAAATTGAGCATCAGACATAAGAGAATAAAATCAATTAAAAATAAACAAAAGATCAAATATCAGACCTATTTGTTACCAAAAATAAAAGAAAATGATCTTCCCATCACCTAGTAGGGATGTTATACCCCACTAAACTAAGAGTACATGGTGCCACTGAACAGAAAAAAACTCACAGAAGATCACATCTGTATAGAAAAATATCCAACTTTCTAGCTCCTGTTTTGATGCCAGTCTATTTCTTGATTCTCTACACCCTGGCAGATGTTTATATTCATGGTAAGCTACCTGTTTTAGGACTAGAAGCTTTTTGTTTAGTTTTTTATTAGTATATGTTTGGAGTACATAACGATTCTGTTCCTCATGGCAAGTTGGTACAAGTGCCTAACACATCCGAATTTTTTCTTCATCCCCACTCTTCTCCCCTCTCTCCATCTCTTGGTCCTTTTCCTTTTTACAAACAATCCATCACCTTATTTCTTACTATCTATCATTTATTTTACTTTTTATTTGTATTTGGAGTTTCTCATGTAAGAAAAACAATGCCATAAAGGTTTTGGAAATTAATTACCATCTCATTATCTGAGGTACTTACAACCTTACTTCCTAAATATTTTAAATAACTGTGCTTTTTATCTCCAACTTTTCCACTGGAATCACTTTTTTAACTACAACCTTTTAAATTCAAAAATACCTGGTAATTTTAATCTAACTTTTAATCATGTGCTTATCTTTGAAGCAAGAAAAATCATAAAATATGCCAATTCAACTAGAACATTTTTAAGAAAGTGCTAAGAATTATGTAATGGAAAATTTAACATTCAAGAACACTTAGGCAAATTGTAACACACTGATATACAAAATCTCCCAGGTAGGCACTGTTCTGCTTCACTATAATAATTCTTGTCAAATCACAAGCACAATTCATACAGTAAGTTTGCTCATCTATCTGGCAGATTTGGGTAATGGGAACTTCTGCTCAATTAAATGTTCAGGTCACTGAAGACAGGTGATGTCTTGGAATGTCAGGGCTATGATTTCGTCCACTTATTTTACAGGTTTTAAAACTGAAACCCTTGAAGGTTTAATGATGAGCACCTACTACCGCTCCATGTTCCTTCTCCATTTTCCTAGCAGTACAGCAATTGTCTCTCCTGATAAATTGTTTCCCAAGCATCAAAGAAATAGAAAAAACAACAATATACATCGTGAAATTGTCAGTGGATATCAGCAAGTATCTGAGTAATCAAAAGGCAAGTAAGGTACTTACATTGCCACAAGATCATAAAAGATATTTATGATACTAAAATTAGTGTTCCTTCAAAATATGATGAGAGAATACATTTAAGTTTACAAATCATCCCCAGATAACATGTTCAGTACTATACAGGACCTGGCTTCCCTGGGTAGAAATGGAGAAAATGATCCTGGTGCAACTTCCTGGAGAGTGAGAGCTGATGAGCATTTGTTTCTCTGAGTAACAACATAAACCATGAGTGTTCCAGGGTGGCCCTACTGGCAGGGGCAGAGGAACTGACCTTAAATAATGCCCTTTTCCATTTCCAGAGGTCTTATAAGCTTGGCTTCCAAAAGTTGCCTGATCGATGCATCCACGTGGCTGGGTTTGACCCAGAAAAGTTAAACTAGTTGCAAACTCAATCACCACACAATTATGGTAATTTGTAGCCTTCTCCAACTGTTTCTCAGGTCCATAGAGATGCATGAGAATTCAGGGAGAAGGAAGACCTACATTCTTCATTCCAAAATTTCCCACGCTCATAGTATGGATGACCAAGAATGCATCGAATGACTCGGTGGATCACACAGAACTATCCAAGACACACTGCTTGAGGTCTTAGACTCTTTCCTCCAACTCAGAAAAATTTTGCTTGTGAGGCCACAAAATGGATATACAGTTAGTCCCACAGTTTCTGAATGAGTGACAGAAAAAGGAAAGTAACCACTTTTTATGGCTCTTACTTCTTCTACATTAAAAGAATTATACTCTAGTGTGATCTCTTAAGAAGTGTGTTTGTGTGTTTTGTGTTCACATGGACATTGGGGAACCATGTGTAATTCAGTTCTGAAACATGAGGAAATCAGTTACTGGGAGCACTGGAAATGAAGTATGCCTGCCAGTTAGGGATAGTCTGCTTTTTACATTTCTGAGAACATTAGTAGAGGTACTTTTAAGGCTGTCCCCAGGTTTAATGAAAACATTACACCTGTGACTAAGAGCAATTGAGTTCATTAACTTCATGAGCTGTCCTCCTTTCAAGGCTGAAAATAGTCTGCATTTGCTTGTTAAATTCAAAGAAAGAATCAATACATTTGCTTTATTTCTCTGCAGGTGTCCAGGTATCTAAATGGCAGATTTTCTCTGGATCTGATCTTAAAAACTAGGTCTAAAATGAGTACACTGTGGGTCTCTCTAGGATTTAAATGAAAATCTCATGGTTTTTTTCTTTGATTTTATTTCCAACAAGAGTTTACAAAATGAAAAGCAATTTGAAATTTGGATGTTGGTATAAGCATTAGCAAGTTATCTGTTGATCTAATGACACAGATTAATCTTATTTTAAAATAAAATTGTCCCTGGGAAGTAGGATGGGGTAAACTCAAACAAATCCAGCTTCTTTGGAATTGTCTTCTTTCTGAAGGAAAACATCTGAATGATCCTGGTCTTCTCTCAACGTTTTACATCCTCACAGACAACCTTGCCAGTTACCAGGCTCTCTAAGGCATCAGCAGCAGTGTCAAGAAAAGAATATGAAACGAGAAACTAATAAAATCCTGTGACAGTGAAGCCTGAAAGAAGGTTGAGGGAAGCATAAACAAGACTAAAACTGACATTTTCTTTACTTTACTGCTGACTACATCTTCTGTCTCCACATTAAAATATGAACCGAAGAATTGATATTTAAATAACAGAGTTTCATATCAAACAGTCCCACCTTTCCCTTACAACAGTTATCATTTACTTGGCCTGGCACATGATTCTGATCCTCCTTTCCCTAGCTTTCACACTTATCAAGTACACACTATCATTTTCCCTGTTTTACAGATGAGGAAACTAAGACCCAAAAAGTATCTTTCTCAAGACTACACAGTTACACAGTAGTGGAGCCAGGTCTAACTATTGGCAAAGTCCTTTGTCCCACTTATGTCACATTGCCTATTTGTGCATCATTCTTTACTTTTGCGAGGTCTTTTCTTGAGACCCATGATAGTAAATGGTGGAGGATATAGAAAGGTATTTTTCTTATTTTGCACAAGAGGGAAAGTAAGCTAGCAGGACCTGGTGTTTCGGGACTGCAAAATCGTCTTCCTTTTCACATCCACCCCCTATCCCCACCCCTGAATCTACCAAAAGGAAACAAGGGTTTTGGCTGGGAATATATGTATGTGACTCTCAGCCATGAGAATGTTGGTCCTGGGTTCAAAGTTGTTCCTTGGGGGGTAATGAAGGTGATGTTAATCCACTGCTTTGTGGCAGGAATATTGACCCTTGCTCTTACCATTTCCATGTGCACCTGCCAAATTCCAACTGGTAATTCCTGTATGGGTTGCCTAAGGACTCTTTCCAGCCTCCATAACATACTTTATGAGTTACCAGCAGGTTGAGGATGCTAAGAATAGCCCTAAATTGATGGTGCCCCTATAAGCACCCTATTTTATAGGGTAATAGGTTTGGAGAGAAGGAGTCTGGAGTCTTTCTTACCTGACTCACTTCTCTACTCCTTTACTGGTGTTTTCTTAATCTTACAAATAAACTCTTTTTACTCAAATCCTTGTCTCAATGTCTGATTATTCAAGGGGCTCAAACTAAGATACTTGAATATCTTAGTCTACAGCATTGCTTTTCAAGGTTATCTAATGATAAGGTACACTTAGAGATACATTTTGACAAATATAGATGATTGATGAGCTGAGATCTCTGGAGGGTAGACTTAGACCTCTGCATATTTTTCTGATCCTCCACTCCTGTGGATGTCTACCATGGTTAGTCAGGGTAGAAATGCTGACTTACAGGGCATCTTGCTCTAGAAATTTCTTCTGGAACATTGCACTTGGCAAAACTTTGCTTTGATACAAAAGTAACTCTGTCCTTTGTGGGGAGTGAGACCCTGTAGAGCCATAATAAAGTTTCCTTTTGAACCTCATATGTTGGGAAATTTAGAGGAAAAAAAAATCTGAGTTTCAAAGTTAGTGACTATAGATGTTCTCACAGCCATTCTAACAGCAGTCTAATGTCCCCATCTTTACACTATCTTTTATATAAAATTATCAGTTATTCTGATTGCCCTTATTGTGCATGTATGTATTATAAGTACTTAAAAAGCCCTCAAACCTCTTGTGTAATTAAATAGGGGGGAAATGTATGTTTATTTACTGCTTTTCAATTTTCCTTAAATTTATTGATTGTTCCAAGATTCATTTCATATTTTATAATGGCTGAGTTTATTATCATTTGTTTCCCCAAACCTATTTTCACATTTCAGAAATGTCTGATATCCAACTACTCTTTGCTAGGGAACTATGTCAGAATCATTAAGATTCAAGATCAAACACAAGTCCAAGTTTCCAATCCCATAGCCACCAGGCCTCTTCCTCTTTGTCTTTTACTCATGTGACTCCCCCCCCCCACTGTGGAAGGACGGTGGTCAAGTAAATGAAAGCATCCTTTTCCAGGTAAGGAAACTGAGGCCTAGAGATGCTAAATGACCTGCCCAAAACACGTCCAAGTAAGTGAGGTGGGACTTGAAGGAAACTCACTTGACACCAAAGCTCATGTTTTGCCCACTTCTCATTTGTGAACCATGAACAGTCTTTGGAAAGATCCTAGACAACTGCAAGAAAGGTGATGATCTGGTTTGAGAGAAACTTTATATTTATGAGATGGAAAAAGCTCATATTCACTTCTTTATTCAGGGTTTGCAGATTGTGTTGTAATTGTTTCTGATATTAGAAGACAACAAGCTATATTTTAGTTGCTTTATTGTTTTGGTTTCTCAATTTTTTTCTTTATTACCAATACCATAAGTTATGGGCTGAAGAATGTAAACCCTCAGTGTTACATATTGAAGTCCTGACCCCAGTAGTTCAGAATGTGATTATATTCAGAGCTTGGGCCATTAGAGATAATTAGGTTAAAATGAAGCTTTTAAATTAGACCCTAATCCGATCTAACTCTTGTCCTTCTAAGAAGAAGAAAGTCAAGTCAGAGCCACAGAAAGACAGGAGCCATGCACAGGCACAGAGGAAAGGTCATGTGAGAACATATTGAGAAGGTTGTTATCTGCAAGGAGAGAGACCTCAGAAGAAACCACATCTGCTAAGAGCTTGATATTGGACTTCTAGATTCCAGAGCTTTGAGAAAATGAATGTCCATTTAAATCACACTGTCTGAGGTATTTTGTTATGACTCACCTAGCATGCTAATATTCATGATCTCTAAGGAGCATTTTGGAAAATTTCTTGGGATCTCTTGATCCCAAAATACATTTTATGTCTCCTTGAGAGACAGAATAGGAAAATTTTAGGAAGTATAATCAATTAATGCACCATACTTTGGGTACTATGGCTGGATTTTTTTTCTTGCCTTTTGTTTTGGGGAGCAAATTTGATTTTGAAGTGAATCTATCTCTGTTTATTGGAATCAATTCATGCTGAGAAGTAAATACAGTAACTGAGAAATGAGGAGTTCTGTGTAGATATAAGAGAGCAAGAGAGATAAAATGAATAAACGATCAGATCGTGCTGGCTTCATTTCCAGATAACTACTTTAAAGGGGGGGGGAAATTAGCCATAGGTAATGAAATATCTTAACTGGAAGAATGATATAATTATCCGCATGCCCTATATTTAGTAACATCCAAATTTTTACTCTGCCCTCTGTCCCAGATTCATTAGGAATTTTCTTCAGAGCTAAAAATCCCAAGACCCCATTAAAGTAGCTGTCATTAAAACAGGTGCTTTAAAATGAAAAGAAGTTCTTATCAATTACATTCCAGTACTTTTCACAGTGGATTGGCTCAGTTTACAATTTACGTCAGTGATCACATCTCTGATTAGGGGCTTTACAATCTCTGACCAGGACTGGAAAAGAGGCTCTTGTCTCTCATCTCCCAAAGAGCAACAAAAACATTGTAATTGGAATTGGCTTACCTTTTAATCAATAATGCAAACAGATGGCTTGGCTTGCTTAGCAGGAGCTATGGTTCTGCCAGTAGGAGACTCAAAAGACATCTGCAGACCAGAAACTTGGAAGTCAGAGACAGTGGAAGGCCTCTTGGAAAATAGTTCATTGTGCTACAAATTCATCTATGGCGAGCCCTTCAGAGCAGAGAGGCCCAGGCGACACAGTATTTTAAGTTGCCTTGCAGTGTGACAAAAAGACCACAGGACTTGCTTTATGTTCCTTGTAACATTTACATAAGTTCAGTATTTTTAAATCTGAGGGCAAAGAATCATCTAGAAAATGAGACCAATATTAAAGAACGTGAAGAAGGAAGAGCTCTCCACTGCTTAGAAATACTCTTACTATTTTAAACATTGTTCTATACCTCTTTATGAAACTTTGTACAAAGTTTCATACAAAAAGATATTGAAGGAAGGGAAGGGAATGGGGAAAAGAAGAAGAATCGAGATATATTGTGTACAGGTACAGATTCCCGATGATGAAGGTAATCATGTATATCAGAAGAATACCAATAAAATTAATTTTAAAAAGATAGATTATGCACAGTGTTCAGATATATGTAATTTCTTTGTATTTTCTCTCTTTAAATTTTACTTATTTTAATTGATACAGAAAAAATAAATTTATATACATTTCTGGGGTATGATGTGAAGTTTTGATGTTTGTATACATTGCATAAAGCTCAATTTAGAGTAAATGTATCTATCTCCACAAACCTTGATCATTTCTTTCAGGTGAAAACATTCAAAATCCTTTCTTCCACCTTCTTGAAATGTATAGTTCATAGTTGCTACCCAGAGTTACCATACTATAAAACAGCACACCAGAACTTCTTGTTCCTTACTGTAATTTAATACTGATTGATCACCCTTTCTCCATATCTGCTGACATTTTAGTCTCAACTGATAAGATAATCAAATTTTTCATTTTTAGTGCCTGTTAGTATTACAGAATAGTGATCTTCATTTGGGGAACTGGTACATGCATATAACATATGCTGATCATTTTCGGTTCTTTAACCCATTTGCTCTTTCCTCCTCCATCTCCATCTCCGTTTTCAAGTCTATCTCCTAGGTTTCTATCATCTCTCTTTATTATATTAATTAATTAATTAATTTATGTATTCATAGTTAGATTTCTCATAGAGAAAACATAGTGTATTTAACATCTTGAGTCTGGCTTATTTCTTATAACACGATAGTCTCCAGTTCCAATTTTCCTGCAAATGACTGGTCTTCATTCTTATTTGTGGCTGAATAATATTCCGTTTGTACACACACCACATTGTATTTATCAATTCATCTGCTGACAGACATCTAAGCTGACAGGCATCCATAGCTTAGCTATTGTGAATTCTATTGCTGTAATATGCTGTTTTTAATTCTTTTGGAAATATACCTAATTGGTATAGCTAGATTAAATGATATTTCTAGAAGTTTTTGGAGAAACCACCACACTGATTTCCATAGCAGTTTACTGGTTTATATTCCCACCAACAGCATAGGAGAATTGCTTTTTCTCTGTATCCTTATCAGCATACATTGCTTTTTTTCATTTTTTACATTTATATCAGTACGTGTTTGCTGTATATAATGATTACCTTCATTATGTGGAGTTTTGTATTTCTTTGTACTTGATGATGGCCATTCTGACTGGCTGACTGGGGCAACATGGAATCTCAGTGTAGTTTTGATTTGTATTTCCCTAAATGTTAAAGATGCTGAACATTTTTTCATATATTTATTGACCGTACTTCTTTTGAGAAGTGCCTCTTCAGTTAATTTATCCACTTTTTAATTGGGTTGTTTGTGGGTGTTTTTTCTGTGGGGCAAAGTTAATTTTAGTGAATTTTTTATATATTCTAGATATTAACCTTGTATCAGAAAAGTACCTAGAAAAGCCTATTTTTAACATTCTGTAGATTGCTTCTTCACTTTGTTAATTATTTTCTTTTTTCTTTTCCATTAAATTTATTGGTACTTTTTAGGTATACAGTATAGTTACATTCATCATTGGGATCTTGTACCTTTACATGATTTACTTTAGTTCTTATTTTTTCCCCATTTCCCTACCCTCCCTTCACCCCCTCCACTCTTCCCTATTTACAGAGGCTTTGTTTCCATTTTTTCCTTTTCTCATATTTTTTCTTTTCCCTTCTTTCCTTTCCCCTACCCCTCCCATTTCCCCTGATCTTTTAGACCTTTTCTTCCTATTTTACGTTATCAATTACACCATTTAAACCTCATTTACACTTTTAGTGTTTAACACCAGAGAAACTATTCAGTATTTACACATGTGTGTCCTATTTATTTCACTTAAGTGTATGACCTCAATGTGTATCCATTTAGCTATAAATATCTCTAGTTTCTTGTTCTTTATTGCTGAGTAGTACTCCATTTTATAGAAAAAACACATCTTCTTTATCCAGTTTCCAGTTGAAGGGCAATTGGGCTGTTTCCAAGTTTTAGCTATTACAAACTGTGCCACTATAAACATGGGTCTGATCACTGTGGTACGATTCTTTTAATTCTTTTGCAAAGATACCCAGCAGAGGGACACATGGATCAATCAAATGGGACCTCTAATCCTAGATTTTGAGGGATCTCCATATTGATTTCCACAGTGGTTGTACCAGTTTGCCCTCCTACCAACAGTGGAAGAGGGTTCCTTTCTCCCCACAACCCCGTCAACATTTGTTATTGATTGACTTCTTGATAGCAGCCATTCTTTCTGGGGTGAGGTGGAATCTCAGTGTTGTTTTTATCTGTATCTCTCGAATTACCAGTGATGTTAATATTTTTTCATATATTTATTTGGTGCTTTTACTTGTTTGTCTGAAAAATGTCTGTTCATTTCAGATGACTATTTTTGAATTGGGTCTTTATATTTGGGGGGGTCTGATTTTTTGGAGTTCTTTATATATTCTAGATAGCAGACCCTTGTCTGAGGAACAGCTGGCAAAAGCTTTTTTCCACATTGTAGGTTGTCTCTTAGCTCTATTGGTGGTTTCTCTTGCAGTGCAGAAGCTTTTGAATAAGACGACATTACAGTTGTTGATTCTTCATGCAAGTCCCCATGCTACTGAGGATTTGTTCATAAAATCTTTTCCTATGCCATTGTCTTCAAGAGCTCTGCCTAACTCATCTTCCAGCAAATTTAGTGTTTCTCTTTTAATATTTAAATCTTTAATCCACTTCAATTTTAGTTTAGTGCTTGGTGAAAGATATCGGTCTAGTTTTAGTCTTTAGCAGGTTGAAATCCAGTTTTCCAAACAACATTTATTAAAGAGGCTATCTTTCCTCCAGTGAGGATGGTTGGCTCCTTTGTCAAAGATGAGGTAGCTGAGTATATCTGTTTTTTTTCCATATCTTCTAATTGATTCCACTGGTCCTTGGGTCTGTTTCTTTGCCAGTACCATGCTGTTTTTATCACAGTAGCTTTGTAGTATAGTTTCAAGTTGGGAGTTGTAATACCACCTGCCATGTCTCTCTTGCCTGGAATTGCTAGGTCTCTTCTGGTTCCAAATGAATTTTTGGATCGTTTTTTTCTAGTTCTGTAAAATATACTGTTGAGGTTTCAATTGAGATTGGATTGAATCTTTATAGCAGTTTTGGGAGTATGACCATTATCACTATATTGGTTCTTCCTACCCAAGAGCAAGGGATATCTTTCCATTTTCTTATATCTTCTTCGATCTCTTTTTTCATAGTGCTGTAGTTTCAGGGTAGAGGTCTTTTATCTCCTTTGTTAGATTGATTCCTAGGTATTTCATTTTTTTTGGATGCCATTGTGAAAAGAATTGTTTCCTTAATTTCTCTCTCAGTGAGTCTGTTATTTGTGTACAAGAAGGCCATTGATTTTTGAGTGTTGACCTTGTATCCAGCTACTCTACTGAATCTGTCAATTAAGTCTAGAAGTCTTTTGGTGGAGTTTTTTGGGTCTTCTATGTAAAGTATCATATCATCAGCAAATAATGACAGTTTCACTTCTTCCTTTCCCATCTTTATTCCTTTTATTTCCTTCTCCTGTCTAATAGCTGTGGCTAATGTTTTCAGAACTACATTGGACAGGAGTGGTGATAGTGGGCATCCCTGTTGTGTTCCTGATTTTAGCATGAAAGTTTTCAGTTTTTGACCATTTAGTATGATGTTGGCTGTTGGTTTTTCATAGATAGCCTTTATTAGATTGAGATAAAGACCATCTATTCCAATTTTCTGTACACTTGTTATCATGAATGGGTGTAGGATTTTGTCAAATGCTTCTTCTGCATCTATTGAGATGATCATATGGTTTTTGTCCTTGTCTCTGTTAATATAGTGTATTACATTTATTGCTTTATGTATATGTGAAACATCCCTGCATCCCTGGGATAAATCCGACTTGGTCAGGGTGTATGATCTTCTTGATGACCCTCTGTATTCTGTTTGCCAGTATCTTGTTGAGGATTTTTGCATCTATGTTCATTAGGGAGATTGGTCTGTAGTTCTCTTTTTGGGTTGGGTCTTTCCCTCGTTTTGGAATCAAAGTAACACTTGCTTCCAGGAATGAATTTAGAAGTACTGCTTCCCTTTCAATTTCATTGAAGAGTTTAAACAGTAGTGGCAATAGATCTTCTCTAAATTTCTTGTAGAATTCAGCAGTGAAGCCATCAGGACCTGGGCCTTTCTTTATTGGTAAAGTTTTAATTACATTTTCAATATCACTGATTGCTATTGGGGTGTTTAGACTTTTTATATCTTCTTCATTCAATTTTGATAATTCAGATGTATCTAAGAATCTGTCCATTTCTTCTGTGTTTTCCTGTTAATTATTTTCTTTGCTGTGAGAAAGAAAGCAAGAAAGCAATTCATCACAATACAAAACAAATTAAATTCCTAGAGATCAACATTATTAGATTCCACATGAGTACGATCATATGGTACTTGTCTTTCTGTCTCTTGCTTATTCCACTTACAATAATGATCTCCAGTTCCACCTACATTGTCACTAAGGGTAGGCTGTTATTCTTTTTCATGGTTGTATGGTATTCCACTGTGAATATGTACCACATTTTGTTCATTTGTTCATCAGTTATGGGCAGTGGGTTCTCTCTCTCTCTCTGTTTTGTTTTTGGTTATTGTGAATAGTCTCTCAGTCATATTCATGCCAGATCTCTTGCTTTCTAACATGGCCTTTCTTGATCGAACTTGCCCAGTTTTCCTGAACATTCTCTTGTATCTATCCTCATAATTCACTCTCTCATATCTAGCTTCCTAATGTTTAGGTCTTCTGTCTTGAATTCTCAGGGGTAACTCCCTTCTATGCTCTTGAGATAACTGGAAGAGGTTTAGGCTGGGATAGGTGTGTGTACAATTTTACTTTTCTAAAAGGTAGCTGGAAATAGCATTGACAGTGGATTATCAGGAATGGGGTCAGATTTGAAGATGAGGAGCCCAGATATTTGTTGCATTAATCCCCAATGAAAAAAGCTGATGGCCTAGACTGGGATTATAGCAGTAGAGACAGAAACTACGTAAGTTTGAGAGATGCTTGATAGATGCATCAAACATGTTTTATTTTATTTTATTTATTTTTATTGGGACTTGTTTGCAGCACATACTGATTACATTTATCATGGGGAGTCTGTACGTGTACATAACATATCTTAATTATTTTTTGTCCCTTTCCCTTCCTATTCTTCCAGGCACCCTCCAACTCTTGTTCCCTTTTCCATTTTAAAAAGCTCTATTTCCATTTTTCCTTAGATTTTCTTTTTTTTAAATCATTTTTCTCTTGCTTCCCTTCCCCTTCCCTCCATCCCGTTTTCCCCTTCACATGTGAGAAAGATCTCCCTACTGCCTGTTATCTACCCTTTATTTTACTCTTTGTTTACATTTTAGGTTTCTCATATAAGAGAAACCATGCAGTATTTAAACTAAGTATATTCACTTAACACTGTGGTCTCGTGGTTCATCCATTTACCTACAAATGCCTCAATTTGTGTCAGAATAGTACTCCATTGTATATAAATGCTACATTTTCTTTATCCATTTATCTGTTGATGGGCATATAGGTAGTTTCCAAGATTTAACTACGACGAATTGTCCTGCTTTGAATATTGCTTTTCATGTATCACTGTAATATGATGACTTTAACACTTTCAGGAAGATTCCTAGAAGGGGAATAGCCTATTCAAACAAGGGATGTTTTACATGCTATCAATCAGTCAATCAATCAATCATTGTCATTTTTGTAGTTATCTTTATTGTTATGATTTCATTCTTAAGTTTAATAATTATGAGATTGATGACGAAAATGGATGAAGTCAATGAGGCTTCATAAACCCAGCTTAATCATGTTAGTAAAGCTTCCTAGTTTCACTGTTAAGTTCAACTTGATCTAGGCAAAAAAAAAAAAAAAAGGTTTGATTTAAATTGTATTATAGATCATGTGATCTTAAATTCTTTTTGTGGTTGTCACAATGGGTAAAAGAATAACTTTATTTTAAGTGCTTACTGAAGACTTTAATTGTAACTGTTTTTCACTTTGCAGAAAAATGTTAATGTAGTTTATTACATTTTGTATCTAATGCTTGTTCTGAAAGTTGTCATCAACTGGAATCTCTGACCCTCTAGTTCCACCCATATGTCCACAACTGTACAGACCTGTTTCTTGGAAAGCCTGGATAAACTTTGTTTAGGAATTTGGGTTATAGGATGCTGTGCCCTGAGATAACCAGAAGAGATGTTCTCTAAGGACCAACTGAATATTCTAAGGCATTCACATGCCATCACATGGAGTCTAGAAATCAATCAAGATGTTAGATTGTAAAAGATTAAGGTTTATCATAGTAAAATGGAGTACATTCTTTTTAAGACTCAATAGAGTAAAATGGTCTCAGAGATCCTTTTGTGTTGCATAAACTATCATATATTGCAAAATAACAAAAATTTGGAGGATAGCATTAAGCAATTACTTTGTGCAAGGTAACAAGCTAAAGTCCTTCTCATACCTTTATTCACTGCTTCTTTCCACAACTTTCTAAATATACGTAACATAATCCACATTTTTACAGTTGAGGGAATTGATCTGCAGAGAGGATAACAAACTCACCTAAGGTTGCACCCTAAGTTTGAACAATTTGATACTAGAAGCCACATTACCAAGCCCCAGCTTCACAATGCTGTTCCGTGCAAGGAGAACACAGGCACATATGTTTTTCATTAATTAACATTTGTGTTAATTCATTTAAACTTAAGGACATACATGTTTTCCTTTATTGTCCTCTGTACCTTAAATGTTTACTGCCTTACCAGGTTCACAAGGACCCTGTCTTCAGTCTTATGACACATGATGCATTGTGCTCTCTCTCTTTGGATAAACATTGCCTAACCTCATATCTGTGCAGTCAGTCCTGAATTTAGGCATCTTTGTCCCTGGAGAGGACAGCTGGTGGGCATCTTTCAAATTAAAGGACACTGAATTCCATGAACATTTTCCATTTATGTTTTACCAAGGCTACTATGACTTAAGAATTCTTGTCATCATAAGTAATAAATAACTTAATAAGTACATTCATGTTTGATTTTCACTCATACTGCAGGATACTGTTTGTACACTCTCCCAACCACTTTAAGAGTTGGAAATAATAATAAAAGTCAAATTTATTCTCTTACATAAGACAATAAATTAGAATATATCACATTAAGAGTTGTGCGGAACATGCCGAATCAGCCCACTGAAGACAGGCAGGTCTGTGCACACCCTACTGAGCTCCTGAGTCCCGTGGAACACACTGAATCAGCCCCCGCCCCAGGCAACAATCCACTGGACACCAACCCCCTGCTCCTCTGTACAGCCACCTGGTTCCACACTACAAAGATGCAGAGGACACCAGGCCTCCAGACCACTATACTGAGTCCCGCTGCTCCCGGTCCAGAGGTAGGGGCTTCTGAGCCACCCTCCCACTGCTCCTGGTCCAGAGGAAGGGGCTTCCCACCCACCATCCCTCCCGCTGCTCCCAGCCCAGAGGATAGGGCTTTTGGGCCACCTTATATCCCACTGCTCCTGGCCCAGAGGAAGGGGCTTCCAGGCCACCATCCCTCCCACTGTTCCCAGCCCACAGGAAAGGGCTTTGGGCTACCATCCCTACTGCTACTCCTGGCCCCGGTCCCATGTCTCCGAGCTCAGAGGATGTAATCCCTGCAGGAGCCAACAGTCCCCCCCCCCCAGTTAAAATGAGAAAACACATAAGTAAGTCTCAAAACCAGACTCCCAGATCACCTACAGCAACTCCAAAGGGAAATGAGATGGAACACACTGATACTCAACCACCTGGACCCATTGACCTGTCAACAAAAGGGGATCTGGAAAAAATGAAATCAGAAATAATTTCTCAGATAACAGGAGAAATTGTGCCCCTAGTGCAAATAAATCTAGAGAGGAGCTCAGAAATATGATGGAATCCCAACATAGGAAACAAATGGAATTCATAAAACAGATGCAAATAGATTTCCAGGATGTGAAAATCTCCACTGAAAGTCTACACAGCAGAATGAGCCAATGTGAAGACAGAATTTCAGATATAGAAGATAAGATTGCAATTAATGACAAGGAAAAGAAAAATTGCTTCAAGATTATAAGGGAACATGAGAAATCAATCCAGCAGCTGCTAGATGATACAAAGAAGAATAACATAAGACTAATTGGAGTCAATGAAGAAAGAGGAGAGAACGCAGATGACATAAAAGATCTCTTCTCAGAAATAATGGCAGAAAACTTCCCAAGCAAGGGAAAAGAGCTTGACATACAGATAAGGGAGGCATATAGGACTCCAGATAGCCTTAATCAAAAAAAATCTACACATAGGCATATCATTGTTAAGATTCCAGAAACACAACAGAAGAACAAAGTTCTACAAGCAGTTAGAGAAAAGAAACAAATCACATACAAAGGAAATCCCATCAGAATCACAGCAGACTTCTCAACACAAACCATCAAGGCAAGAAGAGCTTGGAGTGACATATTCCAAGCCCTAAAAGAAAACAGCCTCCAACCCACATTGATGTACCCTGCAAAACTGTCTTTCAAAATTGATGGAGAAATAAGATATTTTCACTACCAAGAGCACCTTAGGAACTTCGTGAATAACAAACAAGCACTCCAAAGAATTTTACACAATAACCTAGGAACAGACATTAAGGATCACAACCCCAAGAAGCAAAGCAGACTGAACCCATCTGGCATGACAAGAAATTAAATGTAAAGGGAGGAGAATGAAACAAAAAGAAAAAGTCATGGCAATGACAAGTCAATATGTTTCAGTTATAACCATCAATGTTAATGGTCTCAATTCACCAATCAAAAGAAACAGACTGGCAGAATGGATCAAGAAGCAAAATCCAACAATATGCTGCATACAAGAAACACACTTCATTCAAAAGGAAACTCATAGACTGAAACTTAAAGGGTGGAAAAAAATACTTCATGTGACAGGAACCCAAAAAAATCAGGAGTAGCTATCCTCTTTGCAGAGCAAGTAGATTTCAAACCAACACTGATGAAGAGAGATGAAGAAGGACACTACATCCTTGTAAAGGGAAGAATCCAAGAGGAAGAGATGACAATCATAAATATCTATGCACCAAACACTAGTGCACCCAACTGTATAAAATAAATACTAACGGACATGAAAAGTCATATATGCATGAATACAATTGTAGTGGGGGACCTCAACACCCCACTGTCACAAATAGATAGATCAACTAGACTAAAAATAAGTAATGAAATACTAGAACTCAATCGAATTCTTGAACAAATGAACTTACCAGATGTTTACAGAGTCTTCCACCCCACAAAATCAGAATATGTATTCTTCTCAGCTGCACATGAGTCATTCTCAAAAGTGGACCACATACTCACACATAGAACATGTTTAAGTAAGTGCAAAGAATTGAAGTTGTCCCCTGTATATTATCAGACCGTAGTGTGATGAAATTGGAGATCCATAACAAAAGAAACTCGAAAAATTTCATAAACATGGGGAAATTGAGCAACACACTTCTGAATAACCAATGGGTCACAGAGGAAATTAAACAAGAAATCAGACAGTTCCTTCCATTAAATGACAATGACAATACAACATATCAGAATCTATGGGACACAGTGAAAGCTGGCTTACGAGGGAAATTCATCAGTGAATACGCATATTAGGAAAACAGAACGAGCCCAATTAAACAACCTGGTGCTGCTACTCAAGCTTCTAGAAAAAGAAGCACAGGACAACCCCAGAGCTCCTACAAGGGAGGAAATTATAAAGATCAGAGGAGAAATCAATGCAATGGAGACTAAGAGAATGATACAAAACATCAGTGAAGCCAAGACTTGGTTTTTTGGAAGAATCAACAAAATTGACAAACCCTTAGCCAAGCTTGTCAGAACAAGGAAAGAAAAGGCCCAAATCCATGCAATTAGGAATGAAAAGGGTGAAAGTAAAACATACCCAGCAGAAATCCACAGGATCATCAATACCTACTTTCAGAACCTATACGCCAATAAGATGGAAAACACAGAGGACATGCACAGATTCCTAGATACATATGAATTACCAAAGTTGAACGAAGAAGACCTAAAAATTCTGAACAACCCAATATCAACCAATGAAATGGAAAATGTATTTAAAAACTTATCAACTAAGAAAAGCTCAGGCCCTCATGGCTTCACTGCTGAATTCTACAAGACATTTAGAGAGGAACTGCTGCCACTATTTTTTAAACTCTTCAGTAAAATTGAAAGGGAAGCAATACTCTCAAATTTATTCCTAGAAGCAAGCATCAGCTTGATCCCCAAAGCAGAGAAAGACCCAACTGATAAAGAGAACTATAGGCCAATCTCACTAATGAACATAGATACAAAAATCCTTAAAAAGATAATGGCAAATAGAATTCAGAAGATCATTAAGAAGATCATACACCCTGATCAAGTGGGATTCATCCCAGGGATGCAAGGATGGTTCTATATACAAAAATCAATCAATGTAATACACTATATCAATAGAGCCAAGGACAAAACCATATGATTATCTCCATAGACACAGGAAAAGCATTTGACAAAATCCAACATGCATTTATGATAAAAACCCTACAAAAAATTGGAATAGATGGTCTCTACCTCAAACTCATAGAAGCCATCTATGAAAAACCAACAACCAATATCATACTAAATGGTCAATAACTGAAATCCTTCACACTAAAATCAGGAATAAGACAATGATGTCCACTATCACCATTCTTGTTCAATATAGTTCTGGAAACATTATCCATGGCAATTACACAACAGAAAGAAATAAAAGGACTAAAGAAAGGAAATGAAGAAGTCAAATTGTCATTATTTACAGATGACACGATACTCTACATAAAAGACCCCAAGAACTCCACAAATAGTCTTCTAGACTTAATAACCAAATTCAGTCAAGTAGCTGGTTACAAGGTCAACACACAAAAATCAATACCTTTCCTCTACATGAATGACAGACTCACTGAGAGAGAAATAGGGCAAATAATTCCTTTCACAATAGCATCCAAAAAACTGAAATACCTAGGAATCAACCTAACGAAAGAAATCAAAGACCTCTTCTCTGAAAACTATGGCACTCTGAAAAGAGAGATTGAAGATGATATCAGAAAATGGACTGACATCCACTGCTCCTGGGTAGGAAGGATTAATAGAGTGAAAATGGCCATACTTCCAAAACTGCTACATAGATTTAATGCAATTCCAATTGAGATCCCAGCAGCATACTTCATAGACCTTGAGAAAACAATCCAAAAATTCATTTGGAACAAGAAGAGACCCAGCATAGCAGAAGCAATTCTAGGTAACAGAGACATGGTGGGGGGTATCACAATCCCCAACCTGCATCTCTACTACAAAGCTACTGTGATAAAAACAGCATGGTACTGGCAAAGAAACAGACTTGAGGACCAGTGGAACAGATGAGAAGTTGCAGAAACAATGCCAGACACACTCAGCCATCTCATCTTTGAAAAAGGAGCCAAACACCCTCACTAGAGGAAAGATAGCCTCTTTAATAAATGGTGCTGGAAAAATTGGGCTTCAACTTGCCAAAGATTAAAACTAGACCTATATCTCTCCCCATGCATTAAACTAAAATCAAAATGGATTAAAGATCTAAATTTTAAAATGGAAACTCTGAACCAGTTGGAACAGAGGTTAGGTAGAACCCTTGAAGACATTGGTGTAGAAAATGATTTTATGAACAAAACCTCAGTTGCCTGTAAACTAGCACAAATAATCAACAAGTGTGATCTCTTCTTATTAAAAGGCTTCTGCACAGCAAGAGAAACCACCAGCAGTGTGAAGAGACAACCCACAATGTGGGAAAAAATCTTCACCTGCTTTTCCTCAGACAAAGGCCTACTATCTGGAATCTATAAAGAATTTAAAAAGAACAGACCTCTCAAATTTAAAGACCCAATCCAAAAATGAGCATCTGAAATGAACATACATTTCTCAGACAAAGAAGTAGAAATAGCAAATAAATACATGAAAAAATGTTCAACCTCACTGGTCATTCAAGAGATGCAAATGAAAACAATGCTGAGATTCCACTTCACTCCAGAAATAATGGCTGCTATCATGAAATCAACCAATAACAAATGCTGGCAGGGCTGTGGGAAAGAGGAACCCTGTTCCACTGCTGGTGGGAGTGTAGACTGGTGCAAGCACTGTGGAAATCAGTATGGAGATACCTCAAAGAATTAGGACTGGAAGTCCCATTTGACCCCGCTATTCTACTGCTGGGGATCTTCCCCAAAGAATTAAAAGAATCATACCACAGTGATATATGTGTGCCCATGTTCATAGCAGCACAGTTTGTAATAGCTAAAACTTGGAAACAGCCCAAATGCCCATCAACTGGAGACTGGATAAAGAAAATGTTGTTTTTTTATAAAATGGAGTACTACTCAGCCATCAAAAATGAGAAATTAGAGACATTTATAGCTAAGTGGATGCACATTGAGGTGATACTCTTAAGTGAAACAAATAGGACACATGTGAAAATACCGAATAGTTTCTCTGGTGTGAGAAACTGAAAGTGTAAATAAGGACTAAATGTATAATAGGTAATGTGAAATAGGAAGGAAAGGGGCGAAGGGGAAGGAAGTGGGAGGGCTAGGGGAAAGGTTAGAAGGGAATGGGATTAATATGAGAAAATGGAAAAATAGGAACAAAATCTTTGTAAATAGGGAGGAACGGAGGTGTTGAAGGGAGGGCTGGGCAAGGGTGAAAAATAAGAACCAAGAGAGACTATGTAAAGGTATAAATTTCCAATGATGAATGTCATTATATTGTATACCTAAAATGTACCAATGATTAGAATGAATAATTTATAATGCAAAATAGGAAGAAAAGGTCCAAAGGGGTAGGGGTGGTGAGCGTGGCAGGGGAAAGTTAAGAAGGGAAAGGAAAAATGCTGAGAAATGGAAAAAATGGAAATAAAGTCTCCGTAAATAGGGAAGGATGGAAGGGGTGAAGGGAGGGCTAGGAATGGGGAAAAAAGAAGAACCAAGATGCATTATGTAAAAGTACAATTCCCAATGAGAAATGTAATTGTGTTGTATGCCTGCAATGTACCAATAAAAGAATTTAATTAAAAAAATATAATATATCACATTATAGATGCATGCTGAATCCCAATTTAGGGGTTCTTTCTTCATCTTCTTTATGATAAATTAGGTGCTTTAGCAATAATATACATCCTTTGCTTTTGGAAAGCATGTACTAAAGTTAGTTTCCAATTTTTCTTAAACAAGTTAGATCTCTAAAACGTGATTTTTTAAATTCCCTTTGAAAACAGAAATCAAAAGTAAGAAAATCAGAAACATTGGGGATGAAGTACTTCCTGTATAATTGTAATCTTTTTTTCTAGGGTTTAGCTTTGCCTAAACTAAATGACATTTTAAGGTAGCTTTTATATAGTTATTTATTTAGCTTTGGGTTATATAGAAACAGGAATTAAGGAGCAAAATGTAAAGGGTCAGTAGGAGTAAAACCGATACTCCAGTAGTGATTCAGTGCCATGTGACCCAAGGAACTTCACTGAGACAGAAGTGACAGTGTGACAAGTCAGAGCCTAGGCTTCAGCGATGTCCATTGCTTCCACTTGCCCACCTATTGCCCTGCTATGCATCATGAGAAGAACATATCTCCAGCAGCCACTGATCTAAGGAGGGTGATAGGGCACAAAGCAGACCTCTTGAGTTCCCTGTAACATACCATATGGAAGCTTAAAGGAATCACCCCTGCTGATTTCAGAACAGTGAAGAAGGAAAATAGCTGTTTTCTACTTTAAGGCATAGAGATAGTTTGTTTGTTATGCAGTATTATGGCGCTAAGAGTTGATTACTACAATCAATAAAAATAACCCTAAAATATATCTACAGGCAAAGGAATGAACAATCAAAACTATTTTGAGGTTCCTTCTCGATGCAGTCAGAATGGCTATCGTAAAGAATATAAATAAATTCTGGCATGGATGTGGTGGAGAGAGGACCTCCTTCGTACAGTTGTCAGGAATGTAAATTAGTACAGTCATTATGGAAATCAGTATGAAGCTTCCTCAAAAAACTAAAATTAGAGCTACCATTTGATGGAGATATACCAAGCCATGGTGTGTTCCCCAAAGAATGAAAGTTAGCATACTGTAGCAATTTCTGCATAGCCATGTTTATTGTGGTGCAATTTACAAGAGCCAAGCTATGGAAAGACTAGGTGCCCTTCAACAGATGATAAAACTCATATATATCATTCACCCGTAATACATAATAAACAAAATTGTGTCATTTGCAGAAAATTTGATGGAACTAAAAATCATCATGATAAAAGAAGCCAGACTGAGAAAGAGAAATATCACATTTTCTCATGCGTGGACTTGAGACAGAGAGCAGGCAAGGAAGGAAGACTCGGGGGGCGGGGAGGGGGGTGTCAAAAAAGTGGAAAGGAGACAGATAAGAGGGAGGAGAAGGAGAGGGAAGGGAAAAGGAGGTAATGGGGATGTGAGAAAGATCAAAATATGTTATATGTCAAAAATAAACCCACTATTCTGTATAACTAACATGCACTAATAATATAAAAACAAAAGCGAAAAAAACAACAAATGCTTTCAAGTATTCTATATGGTGTTGTAAGTGAATGATCTCCAACATTAGTAAGGAAAAAATTGATCAATGCTACTACTGTATTTTGAGCCATTTATTTTAAAAGAAAATGAACTGTGTGTGATGCGCATAGAAACAATTATGTTCTTCCTTTGTAAAACTCTTTGGCAAACCATTTATCGGTGTCAAAATGTTCCTCTTGTCTGATCAGGCTGATTTTTTTTTATTCTTTATTGGTACATTTTAGGTATACAGTACATTTACATTTATCATTGGGTGCTTGTACCTGTACATGATGTACCTTAGTTCTTACTTTTTCCCCATTACCTGTGTGCCCATCACCCCTCCACCCTTTCCAATTTACATAGATTTTGTTTCCATTTTTTTCTTTTCTCATAATTTTTCCTTTCCCTTCTCCCCATTCACCTTCCCTCCCACCACCCCTACACCTTTGGGCCTTTTCCTATTTCAAATTATCAGTTATTTATTTTAATCATTTTAATCCTTATTTACACGTGCAGTTTCTCACACTAGAGAAACTATTCAGTATTTACACATGTGTGTCCTATTTATTTCACTTAAGAGTATGGCCTCAATATGCATCCATTTAGCTGTAAATGTCTCTAGTTTCTCATTCTTCATGGCTGAGTAGTACTCCATTTTATAAAAAAACCCACATCTTCATTATCCAGTTTCCAGTTGATGGGCACTTGGGCTGTTTCCAAGCTTTAGCTATTACAAACTGTGCCCCTATTAACATGGGTGCACATATATTGCTATGGTATGATTCTTTTAATTCTTTGTGGAAGATACCAAGCAGAAGAATAGCTGGGTGAAATGGGATCTCTAGTCCTAGTTCTTTGAGGTGTCTCTGGACTTATTTCCACAGTGGTTGCACAAGTCTGCACTCCTACCAACAATGGAGAAGGGTTCCTTTCTCTCCACACCCCAGCCAGCATTTGTTATTGGTTGATTTCTTGATAGCAGCCATTCTTTGTGGGGTGAGGTGGAATCTCAGTGTTGTTTTCATCTGCATCTCTCAAATGACCAGTGATGGTGAACATTTTTTTTATATATTTATTTGAAGCTTTTACTTCTTTGAGAAATGTCTGTTCATTTTGGATGCCCATTTTTGAATTGGGTCTGTGAATTTGGGGGGTCCGATTTTTTTCAATTATTTATATATTCTTGATAGTAGACCTTTGTCTGAGGTACAGGTGCTAAATTTTTTTACACATTGTAGGTTGTCTCTTAGCTCTATGGGTGGTTTCTCTTGCAGTGCAGAAGCTTTTTAATACAATGAGATCCCAGTTCTTGATTTTTTTGTGCTAGCTCCCATGCAACTGAGGATTTGTTCATAAAGTCTTTTCCTATGCCAATGTCATTGAGAGTTCTACCTAACTTATCTTCCAGCAAGTTAAGTGTTTCTGTCTTAATATTTATATCTTTAATCCACTTTGACCTTAGTTTAGTGGATGGTGATAGGTATGGGTCTAGTTTTAATCTTTGGCAGGTTGAAATCCAGTTTTTCCAACACCATTTATTAAAGAGGCCATCTTTCCTCCAATAAGGGTGGTTGGCCCCCTTGCAAAGATGAGGTGGCTGAGTATGTCTGGGGTTGTTTCTTCATCTTCTAATCTATTCCACTGATCCTCAGGTCTGTTTCTTTCCCAGTACCATGCTGTTTTTATCAGAGTATCTTTGTAGTATAATTTCAAGTTGGGGATTGTGATACCTCCAGTCATGTCTCTGTTGCCTAGAAGTGCTTTTGCTATTCTAAGTTTCTTTTGATTCCAAATGAATTTTTGAATTGTTTCCTCTAGTTCTGTGAAGTATATTTTTGGAATTTCAATCAGCATTGCATTAAATCTATATAGTAGTTCTGGAAGTATGACCATTTTCACTATATTGGTTCTTCTTACCCAGGAACAAATGATGTCTTTCCATTTTATTATATCCTCTTTGATCTCCTTTTACAGAGTGCTGTAGTTTTCAGTGTAGAGGTCTTTTGCTTCTTTTGTTAGATTGATTCCTAGATACTTCATTTTTTTTAGATACTATTGTAAAAGCAATTATGGCCCGAATGTCTCTCTCAATGAGTCTGCTATTTGCCTATAAGAAAGCTATTGTTTTTTGAGTGTTGACCTTGTATCCATCTACTCTACTGAATCTGTCAGTTAGGTCTAGAAGACTTTTGACTGAGTTTTTTGAGTCTTCTATGTAAAGTATCATATCATCAGCAAATAATGACAGTTTCACTTCTTCCTTTCCCATCTTTATTAATTTTATTTCTTTCTCTTTTCTAATTTCCGTGGCTAATGTTTCCAGAACTATATTGAACAGGAGTGGTGATAGTGGGCATCCTTGTCTTGTTCCTGATTTTAGCATGAAAGTTTTCAGTTTTTGACCATTTAGTATGATATTGGCTGTTGGTTTTTCATAAATAGCCTTAATCAGGCTGAGATAAAGACCTTCTATTCCAATTTTCTGTAGGGTTGTTATCATTAATGGCTGCTGGATATTTTCAAGTGCTTTTTCTGCATCTATTGAGATGATCATATGGTTTTTGTCCTTGACTCTGTTAATAGAGTATATCACATTTATTGATTTATGGATCTTGAACCATCCTTGCATCCCTGGGATAAATCCAACTTGGTCAGGGTGTATGATGTTCTTGATGACCCTCTGTATTCTGTTTGTTAGTATCTTTTTGAGGATTTTTGCATCTATGTTCATTAGGGAGATTGGTCTGTAGTTCTCTTTTGGGGTTGGGTCTTTCCCTAGTTTTGGAATCAAAGTAATACTTGCTTTCAGGAAAGAATTTGGAAGCCTTTCTTCCCCTTCAATTTCCTTGATGAGTTTAAAGAGCAATGCCAATAGCTCTTCTTTAAATGTCATGTAGAATTCAGCAGTGAAGCCATCAGGACCTGGGCTTTTCTTTGTTGGTAAATTTTTTATTACATTTTCAATTTCACTCATTGTTATTGGGGTGTTTATAATTTCTTTATCTTCTTCATTTAACTTTAGCAATTTGTATGTATCTAGGAATCTGGCCATTTCTTCTGTGTTTTCCATTTTATTAGAGTACAGGTTCTCAAAGTAGGTATTGATGATCCTCTGGATTTCTGTTGGATCTGTTGTGATTTCACCTTTTTTGTTCTTAATTGCATGGATTTGAGCCTTTTCTTTCCTTTTTCTGATAAGGTTGGCTAAAGGTTTATCGATTTTATTTATTTTTTCATCAAAACAGCTCTTTGATTCATTAATTTTTTGTATCATTCTCTTAGTCTCCATTGCATTGATTTCTGCTTGGACCTTTATAATTTCCTCTCTTGTACTTGCTTTGGGTTTGTTATGTTCTTCTTTTTCTAGGAGTTTGAGGTTCTACATTAGGTTATTTAACTGAGTTCTCTCTGTTGTCTCAATATGGGCATTCACTGCTATAAATTTCCTGCGTAGAACTGCTTTCATTGTGTCCCATAGATTCCTGTGTGTTGTACTGGTATTATCATTTACTTGTAGAAACTGTCTAATTTCATCTTTAATTTCCTTTGTCACCCATTGGTTGTTCAGGATGGTGTTATTCAATTTCCATGTGCTTGTGGGGGATTTGCAGTTTCGTATGTTATTGACCTCCAATGTTATTGCACTATGGTCTGATAATGTACAGGGGATAATTTAATTTCTTTTACACTTACTTAGACATGTCCTATGAGCTAGCATGTGGTCTATTTTGGAGAATGACCCATGTGCAGCTGAAAAGTATGTGTATTCTGATTTTTGTAGGGTGCAACACTCTGTAAACATCTATAAGTACATTTGTTCAATAGCTTGGTTCAGTTCTAGATTTTCATTATTAAGTTTTTTCCTAGATAATCTGTCTATTTGTGATAGTGCGGTACTGAAGTGCCCCACTACAATTGTGTTAGTGCTTATTTGGTTTTTCATGTCCATTAATAGTTGTTTTGTATAGTTGGGGGCATTCATGTTTGGTGCATATATATTTAGGATTGTTATCTCTTCCTCTTGGATTGTTCCCTTCACAAGGATGTAGTGACCATCTTTGTCTCTCTTAATTAGTTTTGGTTTGAAATCTACTTTGTCTGCAAATAAGATTGCTACACATGCTTTTTTCTGGGTTCCTGTTGCGTGGACAACTGTTTTCCATCCTTTTACTTTCAGTCTATGGATTTTCTTTTGAGTTACGTGTGTTTCTTGTATGCAGCATATTGTTGGATTTTGCTTCTTAATCCATTCTGCCAGTCTATTTCTTTTGATTGGTGAATTGAGGCTATTAACATTGATAGTTATAATTGATAAATATTGACTCATCCTTGTCATGATGTTTTACTGTTTTTGGCTCTTTTATTCCTTATTTTCCCCCTTTCCCTTTAGTGTCTTACCTTGCATGATGGCTTCCCTCTGTTGGGCCTCATGGAGTTGTGACCTTCATTGTCTTTTTCTAGGATATTGTTTAAAATTGTTTGGAGTGCTGGTTTGGTGTTCATGAGATTTCTCAGGTGTTCTTTGTTGTGGATGTATCTAATTTCCCCATTGATTTTGAAAGATAATTTTGCAGAATACAACAGTCTAGGTTGGACTTTTTTTTTTTAGGTGTTGAAATACTTCACTCCAGGCTCTCCTTGATTTGAGGGTTTGTGTTGAGACACCTGCCCTGATTATAATGGGCTTTCCTTTGTAGGTGAGTTGTTTCTTTAACTGCCTGTAGAATTTTGTTCTTCTGTTGAGTTTCTGGGATCTTGACTATTATATGTCTAAGTGTGGATTTTTTTTTGATCATGGCTGGCTGGAGTTCTATATGCCTCACTTATCTGTATGTCCACTTCTCCACCTCTGTCTGGGAAGTTTTCTACTATTACTTCTGTGAACAGTTTTTTTACATCAATTGTAATTTCTCCTGTTTTTTCTTGGACTCCTATGAGTCTTATGTTATTCTTCTTTGCATCATCTAGCAGCTGTTGGATTGATTTCTCATGGTCCCTTACTATCTTTAAGAAATTTCTGTTTTCATGGTCCTTTACTGCAATACTGTCTGCTATATCTGATATTCTGTCTTCAGATTCTCTTAATCTGCTCTGCATGCTTTCAATGGAGTTTTTAATCTCCTGAATATCTGTTTGAATCTGTTTCATGGATTCCCTTTCTTGCTTATGTTGGGCAATCATGGTTTCCATTTCTTTCTCATGCTGAGCATTCATGGCTTCCAGCATGATTCTGATCTCATCTATTTTCTTATATGTTTCTGTTCTAGAGCCTCTAATCATGTCTTTCACTCTGCTCACCATCTCTGTAGTTATCTGGGAGATTATTTCTGCTTTGAATTTTTCTAGAGCCTCATGCATCTGTTTTGTTACTTCCTGTGTTATCAGTTCAGGGTGTCCAGGTTGTTGATTATCAGACTTTTCTACCCTAACTCCCCCAGAATTTCCTTTTTGTAGTGTGGAAACCTGAGTCTGTGCCTTGCTTAAATGTCTTCTCATATTTGTTTTTGGTAGTGTCCTTGGTTTAATTCCTGGGTTGATATTTCAAAATTGCTTAATGTATGTATCTTTGTTGCTTATATTTAAAGCCCTTGTCAAATGATTGCTTTTCAGAGGTGTCTTCTGGATATAGCTGGTGTTTAGGTTTTGAGACTCTAATGACTCTGAGGCTATTTCATTTTCATTATACCAGGAAGGAAAACTGATTAGATCAATCACAATGTCTTAGCCCAAATGATACAATCAGCAACACCATAGCATCAAGTATAGCTTAGAAAGTGACAATTTGTGGTAGTTATTAATCTATCATATTTAGCTGTGTGAATTAAATCAAAACCAAGGACAATCCAACATATGTTTGTAGTGAATAAACTCTTCATATAACAACTTTACCCTTCGGGATGGGGAGTTAGAAGGAGTTGGGGAGGGAGGGACAGGTAGAGAGATCAGGAAAGATTAGCAGTGAGGCCAGAAGACACAGGAAGATCACACAACCTCTAAGAAATTGTTAAAGGCAAGAAGAAAAGGCAGAATGAAAGAACAAAGATGTGAACAGAACCACCTAACAGCAATAGGGAGATTAGATACTGTGTTTACTTTCCTTTAAAACTAACGATAATCAAGAGAAGGAAAAAGTGATGAAAAGAAAAATAAAGGAGAAAGCCAAATTCAGTTCAGAAAGGAACAAATAGGGAGATGAAGAGCAATGTTGGACAGCGAGAAATGAGTGAGAGAGAAAAAAAGATAAAAGAAAGAAAAAAAGAAAAGTAAAAATTTGAAAAGAATAGAAAAAAGTAAAAATTAAGAATTAAAAATAAGAGAAAATTTTTTTTTCTTTTTTTCAAATAACAAAAATTAAAAATGAAGGGCCTCCTTCAGGGTACGTCTCTGCTGTCACAGTAGGCAACATAGGCAGCCATGTGCATATACAAGTCAATGAGTCTCAGCAAGCCAGTAGCAGACCTGTGAGATTCAGGCAGATTTCTGGGTTCTAGTCCCAAGTTGAGCTCCCTGTCCTCCTGTAGGGTCAAACTCTGCAAAGTTCTACTGCAGGTTCCAGTTGCCCTTCCCTTGAATATAGTGCAGGTTCCAACAGGAGGTGATGATCCCAGGTGATGATCCCTCCAACTTACCAAGTATGGTGGTCTGGTGTGCCTTTATTGTAGAGATTCTCTTTACTTTTCCCCTGAGCTTCAGTTTTCATCAAGAAGCCTGAGAGCCCCTCTTTCTGTTGCTAACTTCTGCTCTATCTTGTGGCACTCAGGACAAGGGCCTTTATAATCTCCTGTGTCTCTGTAGTATGGAACCAGGTAGCAGAAGAGCCAGAGGGCCACAGGCGGCAGCGGGGGCGGGGGGGGGGTGATGTGGAGGATGGGGAGGGGGGCGAGACTGGGCCCTGTAGGCACCTAAGCAGCTAAGTGGGGGGCTTCACGCTGCCTGGCTCCTCACCTTTCGCTGGTTGGTCATGCCGAGCGGAGCACGGGACAGGGCAGGGGTTCCAAGACACGCCTGGGTCCTCTGATCAGGCTGATTTTGACATAAATGGTAAATGATAGTAGGGATGAATGTTAATTAACCGTCTGAAAATGGCCACGGATGAGTTTGATTAGAACTATTCCAAGTCATTTGTCTACATTTTAATCAAAAGTGCCTCCCTAAGATTGGCCTGAAATCTCCATAAAAGTCTAACGAATCATAACCCTCAGGAAACAGAATTTGTCAAGATATTGCAAAACTATTAGCACTTTGCTTAAGAACCAAAGCACTCACTGTACCCAAGGGCTTCCCATCCTTTGGTTCCAGCTTACTGTGAACATATGAAGTGGGTGCCTGTAGCACCAAAAATGTCTGCTCCACTTTCTCATTGACAGGCTAGTGTCAAAGTATATTGCTAAATGAATGTGTGGCCAAGTATGATCTAAAATAATGCCTCCCAATTGGTGTCACTGTACATAGCATAGCTACAGGTGACTTTGATCCAGGTTTCAATCGTGGATTTTTCTATTTATTGGGAATTTATATGGGGTGACTTAAAACAAACTTCATTTACGAACTTCATTTTCCTTTACTGTAGAATGTGAGGTAGAGTTATTAAGAAGTTTAAATGAGATAATGTATGTAAAGTGCATAGCATAATACTGTTATTTAGGACCTGAAAGTCAGGGTCAGTATTATGTGATGCCTTTGCATTTGATAAAATTAGGAGAAACATGAATGGCTGAACCACAAAATTTCCTTCACTTGCTCCCACAAATAAAATCCAGTAGTTAAACCACCCTCCTCCGTGGGAACAGGCACAGTCCTTTCTTATCCCTGGGTAGTGAGCTTCAGCTCCTTACCAGTTTTCAGAATTATTCAAAAAAGCCAGTCACCTCAGGAGGCCTCATCCTCTTGTTGCCACAAACCTTGCCTCCCACAGCCACTTGTTGTTCATCCTGTTCCCAAGCTCTGTGTAACTCTGCATGGTGCATGGTGCTCACTTCCCCTGGAATGTGACTAGTAATGGTTGTCAACATCCAGTATATGTGTTGTGTGTTTGGCATTTCCAAAATGCTGAGAAGTAAATCCCTCTCTTACCAATGTGGTGAAGAGGCGATGACCAAAACAAATACCTAATATATTGTGAATAACAAATGGTAAATGATATAATTTTTCAAGAAAAATCCTAACATTACTCTTCAGCCTCCCCAAAACCATTTTAGAGTTGCTTTTCTCCAAAGCACAGAGGTTTCTAGTTGTTGTCTTTGTTACTTAGAAGCTAATATTTGGACACTGGGTCTAAGGAGATAAGCTAGCACCACAAGTGTGGAAAAACCAAAGGGCTTCTGGCCTTAATGACTTCTGCTTGGCATGGCCAACAAAGTAAATGTAAAATATGAATAATAAAATTCTAGCCCAATAGTAATCAAAATTATCTATTGAGATATCTGAGGTCTTTCATCCTACTGGGATCTAATGGGACCATCCCAAGGATATATCAGTTATTGGCCATGTCTCAGCAACTAGAAAGCTTCTTGACCTGTAAACCTAGATATATACCCTCAAATGGATGAGGAGAAGCTTGGGTTCAAAGAGAATCTCTAAGATAAGAAGGTTAAAAATGACGATAGATCCTTGATTGATGGCCTGTCTTGCTTCCTAAGAAACACATCTTCCTGATGGTTCAGCCTGTTACTCCAAGTCAGACTGTTCTTCTCTTCAGCTAGTATGATGACTATAATTTGGAGAACTCTCAACAAACATGCATTGGATGGATGTTGATTGAATGAAATTTACTGAATAAATTCCCTAAGCACCTAACACAATAAGGGCATAAAAATTATGGAACTAGTCTCTAAATTTAAGGAAACTACAATTTTTTTTAGGAAACAAAAACTGAAAGATGAGGAGCAATGGGGACTCACCACTTGAAAGAAGAGTTGTCAGTGACTCCCTGAAGAATGTGGAGAATTAAGCTGAGTCTGAAAAGAGAATGAGAGCAAAATTAAGGAATTAACTGGGAGTGGCAACAGGTGAATTTGTGCTGTGCCACTGGAGAATATTCTAAATGTTTCTTACCCCTTGTTTCAAGAAGAACCAATAATGTAGATGAATAGGCATGTGTGGTTCTGCAGGAAATGCTTTTGGGTCTTTCAAATAAATTACTTTCTATACATTATATTCAAAAGGATGGAAATTAAATCAAAGAAAAGCAACAGCACATTTGTCCCATTTAGAGTTTTTTTGAAAAGACACATTATCAATTTTGAATGTTCTCATACCCAGTGTGATGCTGAAATATTACTGATACAATACAAATGAATTCTTACCTCAGAACTAAGAAATAAACTCATGGAAGTGTCATTTTCCCCTAATGCTCTTGTTCATTATGTGCAGAATAAAAGGAAAGCCATAGTTCAATGAAGACTTGACAAAGCAATGTTGAGATGACAAATATTTGAGACATGGAAGTTAAAATGTGACATAAAATACAAATGTTAAAGGAAAATAATGGTACCTTTCAAACTTAAAAAAAAAAATCCCATTACTGAAATAAAAAGCCAAGAGTTACACTGTTAGGAAAAGACATGAAGCCAAAGTCTTTCTCTCCTGTGGTAGGGGTGTGGTTCTATGTCAAAATATTGAATTGGAAGTTGAAATATAATCTTGCAATGTTGGATTAATGGACAAAATCATGTTAGCAACTTAGAAAGAGTTGCTAACCTTCTGAATAAAATGTAGCATTATGATAAATTATCCAAACTCAAATGTGAATAAGAAACAATAAATGACATTTTTAAATGTCCTGATAGTTTTGTTAAGGTTTATGGCTAAAGTAACAGCTTCTGAGTATCAATTTTTCAGAAGAGAGAGAGGAGAGAGAGAGAGGGAGAGAGATTCCTTGTTACTATTTTGGAGTACAGACATAATTTCTAGACCAAATGAACAATTTTATCAATTTCAATATGATTATTTTTCTCAATATCTCACAACCTACTCCTCAAAAAAATAAACCTGAAATGTGTAATGCTTCACCTTAGTTAGAAATTCAAGATAACATTGTATGATTTTGATCAGTCTTTTCCAGGATTAAGTAAGTGTGATTTGTATTTAAGAATTGTTGTCATGGTAATGTGTAATACTTTTGGATTAACTCAAGGAAAGTGGTGGATATTTTCTTAGTCATGAATAAGTCATGGTGCTAGCTCATGAGACAGTCAAATTTAGACTAATATGAGGTCTAGTTTTTTATCCAGTTGTCCAGACTTGAAAACTGAACAAATAAGTTAAACCTCATGGTATTGGAATGTGTTTTAATTCAAATATTCCTGGAAAGAAGAATCCACTGCTTAGAGTACAAACCCTTTCTCACTCTTCCCCTCTCCATTTCCCCATTTCTGCATCTCCCCTGAGTGCATGAGGACCAAGCTAGTCCTTCGCTCTCACATGAGAGAGGTTTTGACACTGAGATGAGCACTATCTACTGGGCAGAGGATAAAAGAAAACATTGTCAACCAATCCCCAAAATTGTAAAATTCATAGGACATAAGAAAAGGATAGGTAGATTAAGTTTTGATTATGTTCTTGACAAATCTGGAGATTCCCAAAAGAAAAAGAATTGGATAATGAGGACATTGAGTGAAAAAGAATTATACCGGGGAAAGTTCAGTAAGTAGGAGGGGAACAAGTAGGTCCTTGGCTGGGCCTCCCTTCCAGAGGTTCACAGGGTATTAATGTCTGTTTCATGTGCAATGCTCAGAACTGTATACAGATCCTGATGACAACCTCCACCTCCCACCCCAGTTTTCTACTGTTTTGGGTAATCCTCCAAGTAGCTTTAGTCAAGGACTTCTAAAGCCTTCTTTGAGATCCACTGATTGGAGAAGGTATTCATGCCTTAGAGAATTGCAAAAAAATGAAACAGATTTTTCAAATGGGAAGGGGATGAAGAATTGGAGGGAGCATGGAGAGAAGGAAGAGGAAGAGAGGACAAAAAATAATTAAGATGCATTATGTACACATGCAAACTCCCCATGATAAATGTAATCATTATGTGCTGAAAATATGTACTAATAAAATACATAATTTATAAAAAGAAAGAATTCATTCCCTTACTTCCTTGTCATTGGTGGGCATTTGTAACAAACTACTGAGCAAGGAGGAGCTGCTATCTGAGACCAAATGCACAGTATCAGACAAAGGAAAGTTGGTATCCTCCAGACTATGAATGTCTCCTCCTATAAGCAGAAAAATATGATGGAGGGAGATTGGAAGCTTTTGTTTAGATATATGTTTCAATTATGGTTTTACAGTTACAGAACGATGTTGCATGAAAAAAACTAGAGAAAATCAACTTGAGTCTGATGATCAGTAAGTAGAAAATCTTCACCCAACAGCCACTGCCTTACCTCAGTTCCCATAAGCAGAAAGTCCCAGGCAGATGCACCAGCCATTAAGCAGACGCCCCAAATCTGGGTGCTCAACTTATTCTAAATATGCCAAACCCTCTGCAGCAGTGTCTCCTTCAGGACAAACCCGAAGGAAATTTGTCAGGGAGTGGAGATGGGTAAGCAGGAGAACAGTGGCTAGGGCAAAATGGTGTGAGCTGTGTGACCTTTAGAACCTAGTCCAGTGTATCTCAATCTCAGCTGTGCGACAGAATCTTCTGGGGGAACTTTAAAATTGCAAATACCCAATTAATTTTGTATTCTAAGTAGAATTCAGAATAAGAAATATTTTAAACTCCCCAGACAACTCCAGTGTGCAGCCAAGATCAAGATTCAAGTGTATCACTACACTAGTCCATTTTTATGTCAGGAAGATGCCAGGAAGCACAGATTCAATTCTGCAGCTATTGAAAATTTTGAGCAGTAAAAACTAGCACCAGGCAGATCTCCAGAAGCTACACTATTGACTGGAATAGTTCTCCAACTTAACTGCACAGAAGAATCTCATGGGAAATTTATACAAATACACACACGTGCGCACACACACAAGTGCAGAGCACACAGGCCAGGTGGATTCAACCAGAACTTTGTCAAGGTATAACACAGATATAAGTGTTTTCAGTTTCTTAGGTTATTCCAGGTCCCATTTCAATAGCCCAAGTGCTTCTCACATTTTAATATATGGAGGAACCAGCTGTAGATGCTGAATAAACTGCAGACCCAGCTTTAGTAACTCTGGAGTAGGGCCCAAGATTCTGTATTTCTAACAATACCAGAGGTAATGCCAATACTGCTATTCGATGTGCTATACTTCCAATGGCAAGGGCTTAGTCTATTTTTTCATCAGAAAGTACTGAAGGATGTTAACCCAAGTCAGCAACTGCTTTGTGAGTTTGGAGAAGCCCCTGTCCTCTTGCCAATGATGAGAGAAAAATAACAAATCAAACAAGCAACAAGAGCAAATGCTCTTTCTTGAAACCATATTTTCCTTTCATAACCAAGAAGATAAGATGTGTTCTCAGGCTGGTGGTCTGTGGCCCCTGCTTTTGTCAGTTATGCTATGGGTGACAGTGGAACCCTTCTATTCAGTGACCCTACAGACTTGGAGAAGCCGGCTGGAAAGTCATTTTCTACTACGTGTGCTTTATATATTTTCACATGAAAAATAAAAAGGAAGGTCAGGATTTTCAAGAGTAGAGATGTGGCTAGTAAAAAGAAAATGACAAAGCAATTCATAGTTCTTTGGTAGCTGGCAAGTAGCTAGTCCATGAACACCTGGACAATGACAACAATTGGAGAATTTGGTTCTAAAAGACATGCGATGTATTAGGCTTACTCTAAAACAATGAATTCTAGTATAAATAAACGTCTTGTTCTGCACCACAGGCCCAATATAACAATTGCATAACTGATTATTTACAGATTGGGAATATCTGATACAACAGAAGTAATGAGTATGAAAGATGTGCATACTTTAGGTAAATTAAATCAATGGAGTATTATTGCTGCCATTTATAGTTTAAATTATTCAAAAAATCTAGACTAAATCAATGCTAGACATTATATATCCAGAAAATAAGATGGCATCTCTGGCCTTGATAATTTATAATCTACTGTGAGGAAGTCATAGTTAATGTCACCTAGAGAATGAAGTACAAATTTGGGAACCAAAGCCATATTTGTCCAATTCTTCAGTGATTAATTTTTATGTGGAACATTTTCAACACTAGGATAAACAACATAAGAGGAACAGCGACAAAACACACTTTATTAGAAAGTTATTGTAGGGACAGCAAGTATACAGATGTGATCAAATTTGAAAAAGACTTGGGGGAAGTTTTGTTATGATTTTCAAATATGAGAAGAGTGATTATTCAAAAGTGGATTGAAGTTTACTTTGGAAATATCTGGAAATCCAGGTCAGCAACAATGGTGGCACTTACTGGGATCTTTCTCTGGATGAGAGAAGACCTGCATAAAGGGGAGCATACGGCTCAGAAAACTCCACACCACACACTTAGTTTAGTGTCACACTGCCTGACGAGTGCTCCTCTAGGAGGAATCAGATGACACTGTTGGGGAATGTGGACAGAGGATCGTACACTGAGGATAGGAAAGGGCACAGGATGATGCTCAGAACTTTCAACTCTTAAAACATATGACTATATCTACATGTTACAAGGCCATTGTCTTGTTGATGGGCAAACATTAAAAATTTTAAGGTGCCCACACAGATCTAAAAGAAGGCAGGGTTTGCATGTGCTCAAAGTCTCAACCAGACAGTGGGATAAACTTGTCAGGAATCACCATAAATCTTAAAGGCAAAATGTCCCCAGACAGAGTTTGAGCAACTGAGAGGAACAGGCTGTACTCAGGATGAGAGAAAGGAAAGGACAGGAAGACTGACACAAATAATGGGAGCTGAAAAATAAAATACAAGATGATAAATGTAGCCTTGGAAATATGACAATTCCCCACTGGGTCAGTATCCCGGAAGATGAGTGTACATAGGAGATGGATTTAGGTAAATCACTTTTTTTAAAAAATTAAATTCTTTTATTGATACATTGTAGGTATACAACACAATTACATTTCTCATTGGGAATTGTACCTTTACATAATGGATCTTGGTTCTTATTTTTCCCCATTCCTAGCCCTCCCTTCACCCCCTCCACGCCTCCCTATTTACAAAGACTTTATTTCCATTTTTTCCATTTCTCAGCATTTTTCCTTTCCCTTCTTTCCTTTGCCCTGCCCCTCCCACTACCCCTACCCCTTTGGACCTTTTCTTCCTATTTTACATTATCGATTATTCATTCTAATCATTGGTACATTTTAGGTACACAATATAATGACATTCATCATTGCAAATTTGCACCTTTGCATAGTCTCCCTTGGTTCTTATTTTTCACCCTTGCCCAGCCCTCCCTTCAACCCCTCCATTCCTCCCTATTTACAAAGATTTTGTTCCTATTTTTCCATTTTCTCATATTAATCCCATTCCCTTCTATCTTTTCCCCTAGCTCTCTCACTTCCTTCCCCTTTGCCCCTTTCCTTCCTATTGCACATTACCTATTATACATTTTAGTCCCTATTTACACTTTCAGTTTCTCACACCAGAAAACTACTCATTATTTATTCATGTGTGTCCTATTTATTTCACTTAAGAGTATCACCTCAATGTGCATCCACTTAGCTATAAATGTCTCTAATTTCTGATTTTTAATGGCTGAGTGGTACTCCATTTTATAAAAAAACCACATTTTCTTTATCCAGTCTCCAGTTGATGGGCATTTGGGCTATTTCCAAGTTTTAGCTATTACAAACTGTGCTGCTATGAACATGGGCACACATATATCACTGTGGTATGATTCTTTTAATTCTTTGGGGAAGATCCCCAGCAGTGGAATAGCGGGGTCAAATGGGGCTTCCAGTCCTAGTTCTCTGAGGTATCTCCATACTGATTTCCACAGTGCTTGCACCAGTCTACACTCCCACCAGCAGTGGAGCAGGGTTCCTCTTTCCCCACAGCCCCGCCAGCATTTGTTATTGGTTGATTTCATGATAGCAGCCATTCTTTCTGGAGTGAAGTGGAATCTCAGCGTTGTTTTCATTTGCATCTCTCGAATGACCAGTGATGTTGAACATTTTTTCATGTATTTATTTGCTATTTCTACTTCTTTGTCTGAGAAATATCTGTTCATTTCAGATGCCCATTTTTGGATTGGCTCTTTAAATTTGAGAGGTCTGATCTTTTTAAGTTCTTTATAGATTTGAGATAGTAGACCTTTGTGTGAGGAAGAGCAGGTGAAGATTTTTTCCCACATTGTGGGATGTCTCTTCACACTGCTGGTGGTTTCTCTTTCTGTGCAGAAGCTTTTTAATAAGAAGAGATCCCATTTGTTGATTGTTTGTGCTAGTTCACGGGCAACTGAGGTTTTGTTCATAAAATCTTTTCCTACACTGATGTCTTCAAGGGTTCTACCTAACCTCTGTTCCAACTGGTTCAGAGTTTCTATTTTAAAATTTAGATCTTTAATCCATTTTGATTTTAGTTTAGTGCGTGGTGAGAGATACAGGTCTAGTTTTCATCTTTGGCAAGTTGAAGCCCAATTTTTCCAGCGCCATTTATTAAAGAGGCTATCTTTCCTCCAGTGAGGGTTTTTGGCTCCTTTATCAGAGATGAGATGGCTGAGTGTGTCTGGCGTTGTTTCTGCATCTTCTAATCTGTTCCACTGGTCCTCAAGTCTGTTTTTTTGCCAGTACCCTGCTGTTTTTATCACAGTAGCTTTGTAGTAGAGATGCAGGCTGGGGATTGTGACACCCCCTGCCATGTCTCTGTTACCTAGAATTGCTTTTGCTTTTCTGGGTCACTTCTTGTTCCAAATGAATTTTTGGATTGTTTTCTCAAGGTCTATGAAGTATGCTGCTGGGATCTCAATTGGAATTGCATTAAATCTATATAGCAGTTTTGGAAGTATGGTCATTTTCACTATATTAATCTTTCCTACCCAGGAGCAAGGGATGTCTATCCATTTTCGGATATCATCTTCAATCTCTCTTTTCAGAGTGCCATAGTTTTCAGAGAAGAGGTCTTTGATTTCTTTTGTTAGGTTGATTCCTAGGTATTTCAGTTTTTTGGATGCTATTGTGAAAGGAATTATTTGCCCTATTTCTCTCTCAGTGAGTCTGTCATTCATGTAGAGGAAAACTATTGATTTTTGTGTGTTAACCTTATAACCAGCTACTTGACTGAATTTGGTTAAGTCTAGAAGTCTTTTGGTGGAGTTCTTGGGGTCTTCTATATAGAGTATCATGTCATCTGCAAATAATGACAATTTGACTTCTTCATTTCCTATCTTTATTCCTTTTATTTCTTTCTCTTGTCTCATTGGCCTGGCTAATGTTTCCAGAACTATATTGAACAAGAGTGGTGATAGTGGACATCCTTGTCTTGTTCCTGATTTTAGTGTGAAGGATTTCAGTTTTTGATCATTTAGTATGATATTGGCTGTTGGTTTTTCATAGATGGCTTCTATGAGTTTGAGGTAGAGACCATCTATTCCAATTTTTTGTAGGGTTTTTATCATAAATGTATGTTGGATTTTGTCAAATGCTTTTTCTGAGTCTATGGAGATAATCATATGGCTTTTGTCCTTGGCTCTATTGATATAGTATATTACATTGATTGACTTCTGAATGTTGAACCACTCCTGCATCCCTGGGATGAATCCCACTTGATCAGGGTGTATGATCTTCTTGATGATCTTATCTTCTGCATTCTATTTGCCATTATCTTATTAAGGATTTTTGCATCTATGTTCATTAGTGAGATTGGCCTATAGTTCGCCTTTTCGGTTGGGTCTTTCTCTGTTTTGGGGATCAAGGTGATGCTTGCTTCCAGGAATGAATTTGGGAGTATTGCTTCCCTTTCAATTTCACTGAAGTGTTTAAACAGTAGTGGCAGCAGTTCCTCTCTAAATGTCTTGTAGAATTCAGCAGTGAAGCAATCAGGGCCCAGGCTTTTCTTAGTTGACAAGTTTTTAATTACATTTTCAATTTCATTGGTTGATATTGGGTTGTTCAGAATTTTTAGGTCTTCTTCCTTCAACTTTGGTAATTCATATGTATCTAGGAATCTGTCCATTTCTTCTGTGATGTCCATCTTATTGGCATATAGGTTCTGGGGGTAGGTTTTGATGATCCTCTGGATTTCTGCTAGATCTGTTGTCATTTCACCCTTTTCATTCCTAATTGCATGGATTTGGGCCTTTTCTTTCCTTTTTCTGACAAGGTTGGCTAAGGGTTTGTCAATTTTGTTGATTCTTTCAAAGAACCAACTCTTGACTTCATTGATTTTTTGTATCATTCTCTTAGTGTCCATTGCATTGATTTCTCCTCTGATCTTTATAATTTCCTCCCTTGTATGAGCTTTGGGGTTGTCCTACTCTTCTTTTTCTAGAAGCTTTAGGTTCAGCATCAGGTTGTTTAATTGGGCTCATTCTGTTTTCCTAAAATGCACATTCACTGCTATGAATTTCCCTCGTAAGACTGCTTTCACTGTGTCCCATAGATTCTGATATGTTGTATTGTCATTGTCATTTAATGGAAGGAACTGTCTGATTTCTTCTTTAATTTCTTCTGAGACCCATTGGTTATTCAGAAGTGTGTTTTTCATTTTCCACGTGTTTATGAAATTTTTTGTGTTTCTTTTGTTATGGATCTCCAATTTCATCACACTATGGTCTGATAATATACAGGGGACAACTTCAATTCCTTTGCACTTACTTAAACATGTTCTATATGTGAGTATGTGGTCTATTTTGGAGAATGACCCATGTGCAGCTGAGAAGAATGTGTATTCTGATTTTGTGGGGTGGAAGACTCTGTAAACATCTGGTAAGTTCATTTGTTCAAGAGTTTGATTGAGTTCTAGTATTTTGTTACTTATTTTTTGTCTAGTTGACCTATCTATTTGTGACAGTGGGGTGTTGAGGTCCTCCATTACAATTGTATTAGTGCATATATGACTTTTCATGTCCATTAGTATTTGTTTTATATAGTTGGGCCCACTAGTGTTTGGTGCATAGATATTTATGATTGTCATCTCTTCCTCTTGGATTCTACCCTTTACAAGGATGTAGTGTCCTTCTTCATCTATCTTCATCAGTGTTGGTTTGAAATCTACTTGATCTGCAAAGAGGATAGCTACTCCTGCTTTTTTTTGGGTTCCTGTCACATGGAGTATTATTTTCCACCCTTTAACTTTAAGTCTATGAGTTTCCTTTTGAATGAGGTATGTTTCTTGTATGCAACATATTTTTGGATTTTGCTTCTTGACCCATTCTGCCAGTCTATTTCTTTTGATTAGTGAATTGAGACCATTAACATTGATGGTTATAACTGAAACATATTGACTTGTCATTGCCATGACTTTTTCTTTTTGTTGGGTTCTCCCTCTTTACATTTAATTTCTTGTCATGCCAGATGGGTTCATTCTGGTTTACTTCTTGGGGTTGTGATCCTCAATGTCTGTTCCTAGGATATTGTGTAAAATTCTTTGGAGTGCTGGTTTGGTGTTCACAAAGTTCCTAAGGTGCTCTTTATCATGAAAGTATCTTATTTCTCCATCCACTTTGAAAGATAGTTTTTCAGGGTACATCAATGTGGGTTGGAGGCTGTTTTCCTTTAGGGCTTGGAATATGTCACTCCAAGCTCTTCTTGCCTTGATGGTTTGTGTTGAGAAGTCTGCTGTGATTCTGATGGGATTTCCTTTGTATGTGATTTGTTTCTTTTCTCTAACTGCTTGTAGAACTTTGTTCCTCTGTTGAGTTTCTGGAATCTTAACAATTATATGCCTATGTGTAGATTTTTTTTTTATCAAGGCTAGCTGGAGTCCTATATGCCTCACTTATCTGTATGTCAAGCTCTTTTCCCCTGCTTGGGAAGTTTTCTGCCATTATTTCTGTGAAGAGATTTTTTTTAATGTCTTCTCCACTCTCTCCTGTTTTTTCATTGAGCCCAATCAGTCTTATGTTATTCTTCTTTGCATCATCTAGCAGCTGCTGGATTGATTTCTCATGTTCCCTTATAATTTTGAAGCAATTTTTCTTTTCCTGGTCACTAACTGCAATCTTATCTTCTATATCTGAAATTCTGTCCTCACATTGGCCCATTCTGCTGTGTATACTTTCAAAGGAGTTTTTCATGTCCTGGAAATCTATTTGCATCTGTTTTATGGATTCCATTTGTTTCTTATGTTGGGATTCCATCATGTTCTGAGCTCCTCTCTAGATTTATTAATCATGTCTTGCACTAGGGGCACAATTGCTCCTGTTATCTGAGAAATTATTTCTGATTTCATTTTTTCCAGATCCCCTTTTGTTACCAGTTCAGTAGGGCCAGGTGGTTGAGTATCAGAGTGTTCCATCTCATTTCCCTTTGGGGTTGCTGTAGGTGTTTGGGAAGTCTGGTTTTGAGACTTACTTATGTGCTTTCTCATTTCAACTTGTGTGTGGGGGGGTGCTGTTGGCACCTGCACGGCTTACCTCCTCTGAGCTGGGAGAGATGGGCCAGGGTCTGGGAGCAGCGGTAGGGATGGTGACTCAAAAGCCCTTTTCTGTGGTCTGGGAGCAGTGGGAGGGATGGTGACCCAGGAAGCCCCTTCCTCTGGTCCAGGAGCAGTGGGATGGTGGCTCAGGAGCCCCTACCTCTGGGCCGGGAGCAGCGGGACTCAGTACCTTGGTCTGGTGGTCTGGTGTCCTCTGCGTCTTTGTAGCGTGGAACCAGGTGGCTGCCTGTCTGCAGTGGGGTGACTCAGCATCTTCTGTGGGACTCAGGACCTCGGCAGGGAGTGGGCAGACCTGCCTGTCTGCAGCAGGGCGACTCGGCATCCTCCGTGCGGCTCAGGACCCAGGTAAATCACTTTTGATCAAAATAGAGACAATCTTTAGGTTTTAAGGCCCTCTTTGGATGGTATCAAGTGAATGATCAGAGACAACTGATGGTTCTGGGAAATCAGGCAAATTGTGTTAGCCTAGAAAACAAGACTTTCAAGTGGAGCTTATGTTCATGAGAAGCTCAATAAGGTGAGTGGCTTCTCTTGCTCTCCCTCTGGCTGAATGCTATGGGTATAAATAGTCTATCAGTTGGTTCCTTCATAGTTAGTCATAGGTTCAATACATTTCAATTAGGGATGAAATCTTCCTCCCACCCGTGTGCTCCACAGTGGACAATAGTTGGTGTGAAGTGATTGAGCAAGGAGAATCAAGTTTCCTCACATTTCTAAAATATCTTGCCTTATAAATAGCATCTCTGCTAACCCAAAAAGAAAGGATTTAAAATTTAAACATCCTTTCCATCATTTTCATATTTCACTCACTCTGTGCCAGCTGATGGTGTTTCATTTCCTACTGATATTTTATTTCATTCTATTTCTCATTATTATTACGTGTGGGTCTCTAGTGATACTGAGAACCATTTGTAAAGTCACTTTCTTCAAAACTGTTGTAAAACAACCCCAGGTACAATCTCATGTCCTTCAGAATTAATTATAAAACCCTCATCCATTCCACCAGCCTATATTAATTCCTAATAGAACCCAGTTTTGAGTCTAAGTCATTGAATTATTATCTTTAAATCACTAGTCAACAAGGTTACTTGAAAATTCTAGACTGGATTTAGATTTTAGATTTTTATTTTAGAAAATTGGAATAAAAGAAGAAACCATTCCTTGGTTTAGCAAATTAATCTGGATAATCCCACTACAAATCCTCCTGTTAGTGGCAGATTTACAAAGCCTCACCCAGCACAAAGTATACCTTTCTGGCACATAATGTTTCACTCTCTTATTCTCAAAAAAGCAGGCCTTTAAAAGAAAGATTCTTCCCTAGCATACTAGATGATTTAGTCTTTTTATCCTTAATGATTTACCACATTAAAAATTAAGAGCAAGGAAAAATAGGCATCACAATAACATGTACACAGAATTTGTAAAACTGCCTTATTCCTGTCATTGCTTATCTTATCCCATTACTTCATTCTTTGCACTTAAAATTCTCTTTCTATTTCCAGTTGTCATTCTTTGTTCTTTCCATCCTTTCTTCCTTTTCTCCTATTAATGGCTTGTTCAGAACTACAGCAACCCAGAATATATAACATATAAAGTTTCTAGCAAAATATTTTCTCTCTAGAGAAAGTTTTTTCCTGAACTTTCAAAGAGACAGTTTCTTTGTCATGCAACCCTATCTTCTTTGCAAGAGAATATGGCATTTGGCTTACAGGATGCTTTAAGACTTCTCAGCTTCTTTGGAGCTAGAGATGAAGGGAAGAAGGGAAACTTGTGACTGGCAGGAAGTTTTCTAATTTTATCTTCGAAGTTTCCAGTAGACAGTTCTTTTTGTAGGTGATTTTACCACTTTAAAAGTTGAAGAAGGACAAAGATTGATCTATTTCCTTTCTAAATAAAAAAAAACAGCTTTTGTGATCATTCTGTAGAAATACTCTCTCAACAAACTGCTTTTCTTTCTGGGGTTTTGGGAATTCTACAGCACTTGTCTGAGAGAATTATGTGGTGTCCAAAGATAGAGATTGTTATAATTATGTTAGAGGTCATCCATCCAGAAAAACACCAACCTTCCAGGAACAACCATTGCAATGGAATTTGCCATTTGTGATAAACAACCATGAGCTGTGGCTCACTCAGCTCTGGTCCAGATACAGCCTGCCTGTCTTTTATGCAACCCAGGAAGGAGTCATTCTGAGCAAATAAATATGCTAACTTGATTGTTTGAAATTCTATACATTAATTCTACACCAGTACCCACCACACTGTTATTATGTATATTATTATAAGTTTTTCTCTCTTTTTCATATAGCTGCTCACTATTTGAAGTCCAGACTGCCTTGTATAAAGTGTGTTAAAAATAATATGGTGCATGTTTAAATGAAAACATTTATTATAATGAAAAGCACATTTTCATAAATCACAAAAAAACGCACTCTTTGTTTCAAACACACTTATCTCATTATTCTTACCACTTGCTGAAAGAATTTGGGAAGTCCATTTCCATGCCATGGCTGTCTTGATGTCTTGAGTCCATTTTACTCCATAGATTAAAGATAATCCAGGTTTACCTTTCATGGTTATTTTGATTTCAGGAGGAAGCAGAAGTTATTCAATGCCAGATCCAGTGAATAAGATGGATGAAGACACATTATAATATTTTTACAAGACTGTCAGTTGGGTGGCAATGGACAGCACCATTCACTGTATTTTTGGACATTCACAAGGAGGACTTCCAGAACTGCTTCAGAAAGTGGCAAGAATAGTGGGGTAAATGTATTTAAAGTGAGGCATAGTATTTTGAGGGAAATAATGATAAGACATCTTTTACTGTAGTAAATATTTTAAAAATTTAAACTTTCACTGTATTTTTCTATCAGCCCTTGTATTTATCTTTGCTGACTTATAGCCGGAGTGTAGGTGACACAGAAAGGAATTAGACATTTTTTAATATGACAAGCAATGAAAAGTACAATTCAAATTAACTTAAATTGTAAGGAAAATCTAGATAATATAGCGGTAAGACTAGCTGCAGATGAAGTGTGATCCAGAAGTAAGAAAGGTGTCTTCAAGTGTCTAGTTTCCCTTTTGTCTTCTCACTCAGCGTGCTATGATGTCAGGTTCAGTTCTAGCTGAGACCGAAAACTTAGGAGAGCAATTCCAGACCACTTACCCTAACATATAGCATTTTGGAAAAGAGAGGTCATCCTTCAGGAGAAAGAAAAAACATCTATATCCAATATCTTTTACTATCACAGTCACTTGCTCAACCCTGAACCAATAACTACAGACAGTGGACAGAATATGCTATTGAGCCAACCAGCAGCCTACCCCTAGATCTTGCTAATATCAAACCTTTTCAAACTACTTTTCCCAGATGAAAGGAGTGAATTAAAAAAAAAAGAAATTAACTATGTTAGATAAAAGGGATAATATATGCTTTGGGAAAAAGAAAAAAAACATTTAGTGTAGTACCTAATTGATGCTTACTGAACAAGTAAATTAAAAATTTTCCAGTAAAAATTCTTATCAAAGTATTGTAAATAATATACATAATTTACTAAAGTGAATTTAGAAATTATTAAAATGATATTTATTTAAATACAATTGAAGTCCTCATGGTCAACGACGTAAGAGGTTGTGCCTTACACGTGTAAAAACTAGATGTTTCCTATTTGAGTTTTGTGCTTGCTTGAATTCTACATAAACATACTAGTTTCAATGAGCTTATAAACCAAACAAGAATATGAAAAAATATGCAAAATATGTCCGAGAGTGTGTGCAATAAACAACTAAATCAAAGGGTTTATTAATAGTCTTGAATCCCAAAGCATGTAACTGTCCTTTGGCCAGTGTCTTATCTTGGAAGATCAGTCTCAAAATTATATGATCAGGTTTGGGAGGTAGAAAAATCATAATGGCAGGTGAAGGTGCCTGTTGGGGGAAGACTAGAGACAGGCACCCAGTTTAGGGGATATTTCAGTGAAGACGTGCAAAAGCCAGACTAACAATGGCTTAAGCCATGGGAATACTTACTTATCTCATAACGAGGGACCAGGAGGCAAGCAGATCCAGGGTGAGTTTAGTGGCCCAAGGAGGTTGGCTGTGACTTAGGTCTTTTGGCTCTTTCTCTCTAGTATCCTTAGAAGATTGGGTTTGTTCCCATATATTTGTCATTTCATAGTTTCAAGATGGTGACCAGAGCTCCAGGTATCATTACCAAATTCAAAGACAGGAAGAAGGATGGCTGCTAGGATACAAACAAACAAACCCAGAACCCAGAACCCCAAACCCCAAAAAGCTTCTCATCTTTAAACAACTGTCCCCTCTGCTTTTATCATTTAAAGAATCTTTCAAAGGTCCCCATCTGACTTCTTACATAGCCTTGGCCAAAACCAATTATAAGACTGCTCATAGTTGTGAGGGAGACTTCCGGCCCTATGGCAGGAGACGGGATGTGGAGAAAGGGCTGGTGGATGGCTTGTGGAGAACCTGCCTACAGTATCTGCCACTTAGGCTCTTACAATGTCCAGGAAACGCACCATGTAGGTTTGGCCTATTGTAGCAGAAAAGGATGTAGAGGAAAGACTAAATTCAGAAGTTACTTGGGGCCAAGAATTAAAACGATCTGGTGGCGAGTTAATAGTGAGACATGAGGTATGAGAACTGTTGTGAAAGCGTCTGTGTTTGCAATGATTGTGAGGCCGCTGGCAGAGAGCTTTAAGATACAAGGTTTTGGACATAAGGCATACAACACACAATTAAAACAGGATTATGTCTTTCTCTTGGTTAAAATCCTTCAAATAGCTTCCCATAACACTTACGATAAAGTTTTGTGGGAGACAACAGTATTGATTATGCCCAAAGCAGGCTATAAGCAATACAGGCTATAAAGAATTAGCCTCACAGTTGGGTTGTGTATAAAAGTGAGTCCAGGCAAAGTCTACGTGCCAAGGTCGAAATAACTCACAGTCAAATTCCATCCCCACAACTAAAACTTTCTTAGCTAAAAAAAGTGTTCTAATACAACCATATCTTTTGTCTATTCTGGTCCTAATTCAAAAATGCTTTGTCTTTTTCCTTTATGAGCCTTACTCACATTAGTTTCCATAAAAACCATGCAACTACACGTCCTCACACATAGTTTCACCCTCACACACAGCTCACCTTTATCCCAATTAATTACCAATAAAAATGTGGCTTAAACTGGCCAGCGCCTTTGTTGGTTGCACCCACATCGGTTGTCCTAGCCCCCGCTTTCTGTCTCTCTTAGTTCTGTCTTTTAGGTGTTTTCCCCTCAGGCTTGGGTCATACTCTAAACAAAAAACGAAAGCCTACTACAAAGGTTTCCAATAACATTTCAAAAGTCCCCAAGGAGGTTTAATTTCCTGAGATTACCCAAGGCCTTTTGTCATGGTCTCCACCCTGCCCTGCACTCTGGCCTCACGGGCTGAGCAGCCCAGGCCGAGGCAGTGTTACCTCTGTGACTTCCAGCATTGCATCCCTGTGCCTGGAATGGCTTTCCTCTCTTCTGTCACTCCAGTCAAATGCCATTTCTCCAGGTGGCATGTTTGATATCCACTTCTGATTTGCTCTGCTTCTGGGCTCCATCATCTCCTGGGCTTGCCTCTCTCATAGCACACAGGACGTGGCATTGAAAATCTTTGTTGCCATCTCTTCTTTGATGTAAGGGAAAATAATTTCCTTGACCTTGTTTCTCTGATAGCACTTAATTACTATGTACTTGATAAATGTGTAATGTCATGGTTTAGATCAAGACCGTGGTCTTATGTGCTCATAGGCAGGGCTTTTGGAAGCTGATTGAATCATGGGGGTGATTTGGTTGACTACTTGTTAGGAGGTAGGGTTTGGTCAGAAGGGGCAGGTCATTGCCCCATGGTCCATCTCCTTCCCTGATTCCTCCCTTCTCTCTCTGCTTCCTGGCTGCCATGACTCGAATGCTTTCCACCATCCTGTTCCTGCCTTAGAGCCAGACAACCATGCAAGAACTGAGCCTTCTGAAACTATAATACAAAATAAACCTCTTGCTGTTAAGTTGTGGTGTTGGGTGCTGTGTCTTGGCAACAAGGAAAAGAACTAAGAGAGGTAGAAAAATGAGTAAAGAGATGAATTAATGAGCAAATGAGCAAACATACATCCAGGTGGAAATATTCAAAATCTACTTAAAATAGAGAATAATGATGGAGGAGACGCCTGATATATTGCCTGAAAAAGGTGTTTAATGCAAAAGCAGTTGAGAATTGACATGAAAACTGGGTGTGCACATGAATAAAGGCACCAGCAGTTCCCACTTACATCTCAGCAAACTGTGACCCAAAGGAAAGTTTTTACTTCCCTGAATGCCACTAAAGTGGAGAGATCAAGTCAACCTATCTTGTACTGCAAGAATTTTTAGTGTTTTAATTGTTTTTTGGAGGATTATAGGATTTTAATTGTTATTTGGCTAACTTGCTGCTGAGAAATTTATGATCATAGGAAAAATGAATTAGTTTTGCACTTCTGATAAAGAGCTCAAAGTCTGCATGTCTCCATATGCCCATTACTTGGATACCTGTACTATATCCCAGTCAAAAAGGTATAGAAGCTGGAAGCAGTGGCACAGATCAGCAATCCCAGCAGTCTGGGAGGCTGAGGCAGGAGGATCACAAGTTTGAGCCCAGCTCTGGGCAACTTAGTGAGACCCTGTCTCAAAAATCAAGAAGGGCTGGGGCTGTAGCTTAGTGTGAAGGCCCTGGGTTTAATCCCTGCTACTTCGAATGGGTAAAGTGTATAACAACTGTATAGCTTTGTAGGTCTCTCGACCTGCCTTGCTACCTGTTGTGTGGTTTGCCTCCCATTAACCAGATTCAATGCCTTTTTAAGTCCAAGCCCACACAGAACTTTGTCCTTAAAAGATTAAAATATCGAGTCATTTAGACTGCATGGTCTGGTAGCATCTGTTGTGGGAAAGAGCCACAGGATTGTTCTCAGTCAACATATTGCCTGTATGTTACCAAGAAAATAAGAATATTCTCTTTTACATCTGTCATAGTTGCCTTATATTATTATTGGGTCTTGTAAAATAAGAAAGAAATGTTGAAGGAAATTCAATCAGTTCTAATTTCCAAAATCTTTGCAAGACTCTCATACCTTTTATGAGGGAGGCTTCAGAATCAGGGAAGCTGATGGTGTGCCCCCCAGTTTGAAGCCAGAGCCTGAAGGCCTGGGGCAAGTCCCAGTCTCCAAAGGTCAAAGAACCTGGGGTCCTGGTATCCAGGGGCAGGAGTGGAGGTGGAGGAGGGGAAGGGAGGGAAAGAAGGAGAAAGAGAGAGAGAGAATGATATGAATATAACACAAGCATCCCTGATCAATACTTGTGCATTATGCAAAGTTCTATTATTCTTATTAACAATAACTGTGGAGAAGCCCCACACTGAAAAAATGATTTTAGAAGACTCCATTTAGTTAGGGACCTTAGTTTCTGCATGCTCTCATCACTGTTAGATGTCTTAGCAGGTGAGCTGATGTTTGTGTTGTGTGGTTAGGAAGTTACCCAGAATTCAGAAAGCATTCTTGTTCCAGTGTTGAAGCTCCCTGTCAGTCAAATTAGTAAATCATGATGTGTTTGAGAGGAGAAAATACCTTTTCTCTGCTTCATTCAGGTTGGGTTCTGCACTGGGAAGGCAGCTTTGGGGCAGTGGAAGGTGGCATGGTGAAAGGGCCCCTGTCCACCAGCCCTTCCCTTTGTTTAGGAAACTCCATTTTAGAGTCAATTAGCATCCCACTAGTTGAATTAGAAATAATATTATTAATAATAGCTGAACCTCACTTGAAGGAATGTCAAGAAGGAGTTTGAGGGGAGACTAGAAATCTGAGTGGCTATCAAAGGAGGAGCTGCTCCATTGAGGGGAACCTGAGCGTCTTTCTGGAAAACTCCTCTCTGTCTCCTTGGAGCCCTGTAAGGGAGAATGTTATTGAATACCTCTGGGTACACATGAACTGAGGCAGCAGGAAGAACAAAGCTGCAAATGAGATGGTGTTGCCAGGTGAGCTCTGCCTTCTTTCCTAGTACATAGCGGTGCTCTGGTAGACTCCTCTGTCTTTGCCTGCTGTTACAGGGCTTTCAGAGTATCCCTTCTTGAAATTCTCAAGGTCATGTCTTGTTTTCATTTTACTCAGGGAAAGCATTTTTAAGATGCCAAAATTTTTAGCTCTATTTTGAAGGAAAGGAGCAACCACACATTACTATATTTTTGAGCACCTATTATGGGGTGAAAGTATTAGCTTAGCCAATACTTTGATGCATATTTTCATCTTTATAAATAATGAAAAGGCTTAGGGAAGGTAGGAGTATTGTTTAAATCACCCCTAGTAATGCCGGGAATGAGCTGTGTGTGCTCCCGAGCTCATCTCCTCACCAAGTGCCTACAGTATTTCCTCAATGGGGACCATTCTTGGTAGAGAGAAAGGCATGGTTGGGGGCACCAACATGTTCAGAGTTGAGTGCTGTGCAAGGGTGAATGGCTTTGTTGGACTAGACATTTTAAGTTGTGCAACTATGAGAGAAGGCGGTCTTCTGAGCATGGTGTGGTCTGGCAGTGCCCACGACTCTACCCTCCTACTATGCTGCTCTCTCATTTCCCCAGTGGATCACATTTATTGGACCACGGGGCCTTTGCACATATAGGTCACTTTTTCTGAAAGTCTCTTCTCCTCTTTCTCCTCTTATCCTAGTTAACTTCTGTCCACCTTCAGACATTAATTCAGTCACCGCTTTGTCACAGAAGCTATTTCCCTATATGACTCTCTCATAATGTCATATATTTACCTGTCCTTTAAAGATTGTATCAAACTGGAGGTCCCGAGTAGCACGGAAGACGCTGAATCAGCCTGCGCCCCAGCAACAATCCACTGGACCCCCCACCACCCGCTCCTCTGAACAGCGACCTGGTTCCACACTCCAAAGACACAGAGGACACCAGATCACCAGACCATGGTACTGAGTCCCGCTGCTCTCAGCCCAGAGGTAGGGGCTTCTGAGCCACCATCCCACTGCTCCTGGTCCAGAGGAAGGGGCTTCCTGGGTCACCATCCCTCCCGCTGCTCCAAGCCCAGAGGAAAAGGCTTTTGGGCCACCTTCTGTCCCGCCACTCCTGGCCCAGAGGAAGGGGGTTCCCGGCCACCATCCCTCCCTCTTCTCCCAGCCCACAGGAAAGGGTTTTTGGGCCACCATCCCTACCACTGCTCCCAGCCCCTGTCCCAACTCTCCCAGCTCAGAGGACGTAATCCATGCAGGCTCCAACAGCCCCCCACCCTGTTGAAATGAGAAAAAACATAAATAAGTCTGAAAACCAGGCTCCCAGATCATTTACAGCAACCCCAAAGGGAAATGAGATGGAACACTCTGATACTCAACCACCTGGACCCACTGAACTGGCAAAAAAAAGGGGATCTGGACACAATGAAATCAGAAATAATTTCTCAGATAACAGGAGAAATTGTGTCCCTAGTGCAAGACATGAAAAATAAATCTAGAGAGGAGCTCAGGAACATGATGGAATCCCAACATAAGAAACAAATGGAATCCATAAAACAGATGCAAATAGATTTCCAGGACATGAAAAACTCCACTGAATGTCTACACAGCAGAATGAGCCAAGGTGAGGACAGAATTTCAGATATAGAAGATAAGATTGCAATTAGTGACCAGGAAAAGAAAAATTGCTTCAAAATTATAAGGGAACATGAGAAATCAATCCAGCAGCTGCTAGATGATGCAAAGAAGAATAACATAAGACTAATTGGAGTCAATGAAGAAACAGGAGAGGGTACAGATAAAATAAAAGATCTCTTCACAGAAATAATGGCAGAAAACTTCCCAAGCAGGGGAAAAGAGCTTGACATACAGATAAGTGAGGCATATAGGACTCCAGCTAGCATTGATCAAAAAAAATCTACACATAGGCATATAATTGTTAAGATTCCAGAAACTCTACAGAGGAACAAAGTTCTCCAAGCAGTCAGAGAAAAGAAACAAATCCCATAAAAAGAAAATCCCATCAGAATCACAGCAGACTTCTCAACACAAACCATCAAGGCAAGAAGAGCTTGGAATGACATATTCCAAGCCCTAAAAGAAAACAGCCTCCAACCCACATTGATGTACCCTGCAAAACTATCTTTCAAAATGGATGGAGAAATAAGGTACTTTCATGATAAAGAGCACCTTAGGAACTTTGTGAACACCAAACCAGCACTCCAAAGAATTTTACACAATATCCTAGGAAAAGACATTGAGGATCACAACCACAGGAAGCAAAGCAGAATGAACCCATCTGGCATGACAAGAAATTAAATGTAAAGAGGGAGAACCCAACAAAAAGAAAAAGTCATGGCAATGACAAGTCAATACATTTCAGTTATAACCATCAATGTTAATGGTCTCAATTCACTAATCAAAAGAAATAGACTGGCAGAATGGGTCAAGAAGCAAAATCCAAAAATATGTTGCATACAAGAAACATACCTCATTCAAAAGGAAACTCATAGACTTAAAGTTAAAGGGTGGAAAATAATACTCCATGTGACAGGAACCCAAAAAAAAGCAGGAGTAGCTATCCTCTTTGCAGATCAAGTAGATTTCAAACCAACACTGATGAAGATAGATGAAGAAGGACACTACATCCTTGTAAAGGGTAGAATCCAAGAGGAAGAGATGACAATCATAAATATCTATGCACCAAACACTAGTGGGCCCAACTATATAAAACAAATACTAATGGACATGAAAAGTCATATATGCACTAATACAATTGTAATGGAGGACCTCAACACCCCACTGTCACAAATAGATAGGTCAACTAGACAAAAAATAAGTAACAAAATACTAGAACTCAATCAAACTCTTGAACAAATGAACTTACCAGATGTTTACAGAGTCTTCCACCCCACAAAATCAGAATACACATTCTTCTCAGCTGCACATGGGTCATTCTCCAAAATAGACCACATACTCACATATAGAACATGTTTAAGTAAGTGCAAAGGAATTGAAGTTGTCCCCTGTATATTATCAGACCATAGTGTGATGAAATTGGAGATCCATAACAAAAGAAACACAAAAAATTTCATAAACACGTGGAAAATGAAAAACACACTTCTGAATAACCAATGGGTCTCAGAAGAAATTAAAGAAGAAATCAGACAGTTCCTTCCATTAAATGACAATGACAATACAACATATCGGAATCTATGGGACACAGTGAAAGCAGTCTTACAAGGGAAATTCATAGCAGTGAATATGCATATTAGGAAAACAGGATGAGCCCAATTAAACAACCTGATGCTGCACCTCAAGCTACTAGAAAAAGAAGAACAGGACAAGCCCAGAGCTCCTACAAGGGAGGAAATAATAAGATCAGAGGAGAAATCAATGCAATGGACACTAAGAGAATGATACAAAAAAATCAATGAGGCCAAGAGCTGGTTCTTTGAAAGAATCAACGAAATTGACAAACGCTTAGCCAACCTTGTCAGAAAAAGGAAAGAAAAGGCCCAAATCCATGCAATTAGGAATGAAAAGGGAGAAATTACAACAGACCCAGCAGAAATCCAAAGGATCATCAATAGCTACTTCCAGAACCTATATGCCAATAAGATGGACAACACAGAAGAAATGGACAGATTCCTAGATATATATGAATTACCAAAGTTGAAGGAAGAAGACCTAAAAATACTGAACAACCCATTATCAACCAATGAAATTGAAAATGTAATTAAAAACTTGTCAACTAAGAAAAGCCTGGGCCCTGATTGCTTCACTGCTGAATTCTACAAGACATTTAGAGAGGAACTGCTGCCACTACTGTTTAAACACTTCAGTGAAATTGAAAGGGAAGCAATACTCCCAAATTCATTCCTGGAAGCAAGCATCACCTTGATCCCCAAAACAGAGAAAGACCCAACCGAAAAGGCGAACTATAGGCCAATCTCACTAATGAACATAGATGCAAAAATCCTTAATAAGATAATGGCAAATAGAATGCAGAAGATAAGATCATCAAGAAGATCATACACCCTGATCAAGTGGGATTCATCCCAGGGATGCAGGAGTGGTTCAACATTCAGAAGTCAATCAATGTAATATACTATATCAATAGAGCCAAGGACAAAAGCCATATGATTATCTCCATAGACTCAGAAAAAGCATTTGACAAAATCCAACATACATTTATGATAAAAACCCTACAAAAAATTGGAATAGATGGTCTCTACCTCAAACTCATAGAAGCCATCTATGAAAAACCAACAGCCAATATCATACTAAATGATCAAAAACTGAAATCCTTCACACTAAAATCAGGAACAAGACAAGGATGTCCACTATCACCACTCTTGTTCAATATAGTTCTGGAAACATTAGCCAGGCCAATGAGACAAGAGAAAGAAATAAAAGGAATAAGGATAGGAAATGAAGAAGTCAAACTGTCATTATTTGAAGATGACATGATACTCTCTATAGAAGACCCCAAGAACTCCACCAAAAGTCTTCTAGACTTAACCAAATTCAGTCAAGTAGCTGGTTACAAGGTTAACACACAAAAATCAATAGCATTCCTCTACATGAAAGACAGACTCACTGAGAGAGAAATAGGGCAAATAATTCCTTTCACAATAGTATCCAAAAAACTGAAATACCTAGGAATCAACCTAACGAAAGAAATCAAAGACCTCTTCTCTGAAAACTATGGCACTCTGAAAAGAGAGATTGAAGATGATATCCGAAAATGGATAGACATCCCTTGCTCCTGGGTAGGAAGGATTAATATAGTGAAAATGACCATACTTCCAAAACTGCTATATAGATTTAATGCAATTCCAATTGAGATCCCAGCAGCATACCTCATAGACCTCGAGAAAACAATCCAAAAATTCATTTGGAACAAGAAGAGACCTTCGACAAAGGAGCCAAAAACCCTCACTGGAGGAAAGATAGCCTCTTTAATAAATGGCGCTGGAAAAATTGGGCTTCAACTTGCCAAAGATCAAAACTAGACCTATGTCTCTCACCATGCACTAAACTAAAATCAAAATGGATTAAGGATCTAAATATTAAAATGGAAATTTTGAACCAGTTGGAACAGAGGTTAGGTAGAACCCTTGAAGACATCAGTGTAGGAAAAGATTTTATGAACAAAACTTCAGTTGCCCGTGAACTACCACAAACAATCAACAAGTGGGATCTCTTCTTATTCGAAAGCTTCTGCACAGCAAGAGAGACCACCAGCAGTGTGAAGAGACAACCCACAATGTGGGAAAAAATCTTCACCTGCTCTTCCTCACACAAAGGTCTACTATCTCAAATCTATAAAGAACTTAAAAAGATCAGACCTCCAAAATTTAAAGAGCCAATCCAAAAATGGGCATCTGAAATGAACAGATATTTCTCAGACAAAGAAGTAGAAATAGCAAATAAATACTTGAAAAAATGTTCAACTTCACTTGTCATTCGAGAGATGCAAGTGAAAACAATGCTGAGATTCCACTTCACTCCAGAAAGAATGGCTGCTATCATGAAATCACCCAACAACAAATGCTGGCGGGGCTGTGGGGAAAGAGGAACCCTGCTCCAGTGCTGGTGGGAGTGTAGACTGGTGCAAGCACTGTGGAAATCAGTATGGCGATACCTCAGAGAACTAGGACTGGAAGTCCCATTTGACCCCACTATTCTACTGCTGGGGATCTTCCCCAAAGAATTAAAAGAATCATACCACAGTGATAAGTGTGCACCCATGTTCATAGCAGCACAGTTTGTAATAGCTAAAACTTGGAAACAGCCCAAATGCCCATCAACTGGAGACTTGATCAAGAAAATGCTGTTTTTTATAAAATGGAGTACTACTCAGACATAAAAAATGAAAAATTAGAGACATTTATAGCTAAGTGGATGCACATTGAGGTGATACTCTTAAGTGAAACAAATAGGACACGTGAAAATACCGAAGAGTTTCTCTGGTGTGAGAAACTGAAAGTGTAAATAAGGACTAAATGTATAATAGGTAATGTGAAATAGGAAGAAAAGGGGCAAAGGGGAAGGAAGTGGGAAGGCTAGGGGAAAGGTTAGAAGGGAATGGGATTAATATGAGAAAATGGAAAAATAGGAACAAAATCTTTGTAAATAGGGAGGAATGTAGGGGTTGAAGGGAGGGCTGGGCAAGGGTGAAAACTAAGAACCAAGGGAGAATATGTAAAGGTGCAAATTTCCAATGATGAATGTCATTATATTGTGTACCTAAAATGTACCAATGATTAGAATGAATAATCGATAATGTAAAGTAGGAAGAAAAGGTCCAAAGGAGTAGGGGTAGTGGGAGGGACAGGGGAAAGGAAAGAAGGGAAAAGAAAAATGCTGAGAAATGGAAAAAATGGAAATAAAGTCTTTGTAAATAGGGAAGGGTGGAGGGCTAGGAATGGGGAAAAAAGAAGAACCAAGATGCATTATGTAAAGGTACAATTCCCAATGAGAAATGTAATTGTGTTGTATACCTACAATGTACCAATAAAAGAATTTAATAAAAAGAAAGAGATAGAATAAGATTGTATCAAACTATAAATGCACTAGTTCCTAAGGTCTGTGTCAATATAATGGTTTTGGATTTGATTATTATTTTATCTTTAGTGCTTAACCAGCACCTGGAACATAGGTCTTTAATGTTGGACAAATGAGCGAATTAAAGAGTAAATGGACAATCTTGAAGGCCAGACAAAGCAGTTAGAAATTTTATAGAGAAGAGCAAACAGGAGACCTTCTGATACTGTGTTGGCATGCTGTAGGGAAGACTGTTTGGGGGATTTGTTCCACTGTCAAATATCCCGTAGGATGGATTAGAAGGAAAATCCCTCTAAAGAAGTGCACCCTGATTTTTGCAGGGCAAGGGAGAACCTGGGCTCCTGGCACATTTAAACTGGAAATCAAAAGAAGATTCAGTGTCAAGAGCTAGTGAGGGAATGACTATAGCAGGCAGAGAAAAGGCAGAGATTTCAAGCCCAGGAAATGGGGAAGATGAAATGTCAGATGCTGTAATGTGATATCGCAGACAACCATGAACTAGGAGCTAAGTCTTGAGTAGGAAGTAGCAGATGCTTTGTTAGACTACAGGTGTAACCTCAGACAAAGCTTGGGAGTTTGGCTTGCCTGTGAATTTGGGAGTTACTGACGCACAAATGATGGGTAAAAGCTTAGGAACAGTTGAGTTCTCTGGGGACAGGGACAAGAGTATCTGTACAGTATTTCCAACAGCTTCTCATCTGTTATCATTTGTTGTAGGAGCAACCCTTTTGTTAGTTTTATAGGCCATTTTTGAAAAAAATCAGAGTAGCTGAATGATATATCCAATGTCATGGAGATAGTAAATGACAGAACAAGAATCTAGGGATTCTACCAGGTGCCGGACAGCTTTTCCACTTGAAGGATGACAGCTGCAGGTTGTAGTGTAAACATACCAATTTTTAAAATATTTCCTGTGTTGTTTGTTCTATCAAAGTAAAGCTGTTTTTGTAACCCCAATTTTTCATAACACTCTATGAAAAATGTGAAATGTTTTCTGGTGTCATCTATGAATCCTATTATAGCTCATGAATGCTTTAATGACCACATTTTCTTAAATAAAAACTTTTATTTTCCAAATATGATAAAAAATGAGGGACTAATCATAGAAACACTTCCTCTGACTACCAAAATCTTCCAAATGGCCAAACAGTATTAGTTTTCACTCTCTTTAAGAACATTTCTCAAACATCTATCTTTCTGCAGACATCTGTCCTTGTTTCAGCCATTTTAAAATTAACTGGAGTGAGTAAAATATTGTAATGCTTGTTAATTTTTGCCTTTTAAAGTCAATGAAATTTTATAAAAATAATATGATTTTTAAATATTAGAACTAAAAGTCAAAATATTAGTTTATATTGGTCAGGGTTTATATGGGCTAAAATTATAGTGAGCTCTCTAAAAATGCTGAAGTACTATATTATTTCTTCTATGTAGTGATTAGTTAATTTCAAATTACAATTAATTTTCTCCAACACATAATAGAGGAAAAGAGTTGGAACACACCATCTAGCTTTGTGGACAGTTGTTAACAACACTTCTTGTAACTGCCTTTTAATATGCCCTATTTTCCACTGGTACTACTGAATGGAAAGGAAAGATGGGTAGGTAGATAAACAGATAGAATTGTGCATATAACTATATACATATATTAAGATACATGTATCAATCTATAATGATAAGCAATACAGACATGGATCTTGCACACTAGTTCTGAATAACTAACAATAAACATAAATATTAAATAAAGAATAAATAAAGTAATTTTAGATAATGACAGAAACTAAGAATTAAAGAAATGCATCCAGGGACCATGGCACATGCCTGTGATCCCAGCTATTTGGAAAGCTAAGGCAGGAGGATAGCAAGTTTGAGACCAGGCTAGGGAACTTAGCGAGGTCTTATCTCAAAATTTTTTTTTAAAAAGGGCAAGGGATTTAGCTCAGGGTAATACTTCTGCCTTGCAAAGTCCTGAGTTTGATCCCCGTACCAAAAAAAAAAAAAAAAGGCCTAGGGATATAACTCAGTGGTAGAGCACGTGCCTAAGATGCATAAGCCCCTAGGTTCAATCTTTAGTACAGAACAAAAGTTCACCCCCACCCAAGAATTAATAAATGAAATACAAGAGTGTTTAAGGAAAGGACAAATTTTCAATAGTATATAATAGAAAGATACTGAAAATTCAGATCATGTATGGTATTTTAGGTATTTTTACTTAATGTTTTTAGAGGTCTTTGTAGAATTTAATCTTGTAAGTAGTGATATTATCTTAATCAGCTTTTTTATTGCTGGAACATAATACCCAACATCTGCAACTTAAAAGAAGAGAAATTTAATTTGCTTCATGGTTTCAGGAGATTTAGCCATGATCCAGTAGCTCCAAAGCAGAAATAAAATGGTGGAAAAATATGGTGCAGCAAGATGCTTAGTTCATGACATCTGGGAGATAGTCCAGGGGAATGGCCAGAGAGGAAGGGGATGAGGGACCAGAAAAAGCCCCAAAGGCTATGCCTTTATGACCCACCCAGACACATCCAGAAGTGTGTGGAAGGGCTCAAACTGAAAACACAGGAACTTACATTACTTCCTTCTCAGTGAAGGAGATAGGCTACTGGATGAGGTAATCAACAGAACTAGAGCCCCAGGGATGGGAGATTCCTTCATTCTACCCAAAGGTCTTCTTTCACACTAAAGACATGACTTAGCCCTAGAAATTGCCTTTTTCACCAAACATGCAGCACCTGTCTGTGGAGGGCCATCCTTATTCCTCTTGCATGAAGTAGCTTCTAGATATTAATTATGAACTAAACTTTATGAAATAAGGTTCAAATTATCATACTGACTTTACACACCCTCAGTTATCTAACTTCAATCTATACTACTCTTCACTTCTTCTATGTCTCAATCAAGCATACTGAATCCAGTCATTATCCTCTTGGGTTCTTTTTTCCTGTATTTTCTGGGGACTGGCATGGCTTTATCTCTGTATGCCCTGCCCCCCCATTTTAAGCCCTGTACTGTTCATGAAGTCTTCTTAGTCTGATGGCCACATTCATCTTTGCTATTCTGAAACAATACGTATACCAGGTAGCACAGGGGTCCCCAACTCCAATCCATGGCCTGTTAGGTCACACAGCAGGATGTGAAGCAGGCAAGCTAGCAAAGCTTCTTCAGTACTTACAGCTAATCCTCATTGCTCATAATACACCTCCTATCAGATCAACAGCAGCATTTGATTCTCATAGGAGCATAAACCCTACTGTGAACTGTGCACAAGAAAGATCCAAGTTGAGCAGTCCTTGGGAGAATCTAATCCAAAAACCCCTACCCTCTATCTGTGGACAAATGACCTTTCAGGAAACTGGTGCATGGTATCAAAAAGATTGGGGACTGCTGACTTAGTATATCTGCTACCATTCACCTAATCCTTATTAGTATTTAACATTTCACAGGATAATGCACAGGACCTAAAGTTAAGAGATTTAATTTCTAGTTTCTGCCTAGCTTAGAGACTGTGAAGCCTCTTACTTCAGTGGCTCAGATGAGGGAATTTGATAAATTTAGGTCACAAATAAGTTTCAATTACTGTGGTTAGTGATTGACAGGATCTGTCTGAAGCAGCATGTTGCAAAGATATAGAAGGAAGTCTTCAGGATCAGTGGGAAAGAGTGTAGCAACAGCTACGTGACCAAAGCAGGACTAGCATCTCAGCACTACACCTGGAACTATTTTAGTAATATGCACCATGTTTTGTATTATTTATGAGGTCTTAATGTTACTCTTGCCTTTAAGTCTCTGAGTAACCTAAGGCCCTTAGCACCATGTCCTGCAAGCAGTAACTGCTTCATTAAGATAGTTAAATGAATAAATAACTACTTAAACTAAACTTAAATTTTGAAAGTAGACATTTAAATTATATCAAAATGATAGACATATATAGATTTCTTTTTCTAAAGCATATTTCTTTCAAGAATTGACTTTTACCTCACAACTTCTAAAATGAGTTCTCTGGAATGAATTTTATATATCCAATGTCATGATAAAAAGCTTTTCAATGAGGTTTATGGCTGTATGTTTCATGAATTCTATATGCATAGATGCTTGAGACATCTCTTCTCTTTTCATTTTTGCGAGTATCATTTATTTTTAACTTTTTAAGTAACAGTTTTCTTGAGATACAATTACGTACCATAAATTTACCCTATAAGAGTGTAGAAGTTAGTGGTTTTTAATATATTCATAGTTGCAAATCTATCACCACTGCGTGATTCCAGAAAGTTTTTGTCACCCTAAAAATAGACCACATATCTATTAGCAGTTTTTCTTCATTTTCCCCTACCCCTAAGCTCTGGTAGCTACTAAAATATTTTGTCTATATGGATGGATTTCCTACTGTGGACATTTTACGTAAATAGAACCATATAGTATGTGGTATTTGGTATCTAAGTTCTTTTACTTGACATAATGTTTTCAAGGTTCATTTCTCTGTAGCATGTATCAACATGTTCTTTTTAAGTGAATAATAGTCCATTGAATAGATATAACCTTAATTTTGTTTATTCATTTATCAGAACAATCCTCACATAAACACGTACAGGTTTCTGTACAGACGTTTGTTTTCAACTGTCTTGAATATACACATGGCAGGGTTTTGTTTTGTTTTGGTATGTCAATTGTACTTAACTTTTTGAAGAACTCCCCAAAGAGATATTGCTGGATATATAAGTATAAAAGAAATCACCCAATGTTTTAATTACATTGTTCCCAAATGGTAGGTTCTACCTTATCTCTCTACTTTTAAAATCAGGCAACACTGATAATTGGTCATTAGCAGGGACACTGAGGAGGAATTGAGCTTGAGTTGTGAGTAGAATAAACCAGTAGAGACAGAGAAAGCCTCATTATAACTAAGCCTGTTCCCCACAAAAGTTGGATAATGATGCCACTTCCAGAAATAAGTGGGAGCAAGAAAAATCAGGAAAGATAGGAGTTATCTATGAGACAGGCATCAAGAAAATACGTCCTGAGTCTCATACACACAACACAGGCAGTTATCAATCTTTGGGCAATTTGTCAGGAATTCTTCCTCCATCTCTTGTTCTTCCTCATTTTATCGGAGCTTGTGCTTTTCTTCTCTACTTCACAAATAATTTCTTTTCACTAAGAATCTGGGAGAAATTTTCCTAATGAAGATCAAACATTTGGAGAAGTTTGGACTGAAGCAGACTCTGGAATTTACCTGAATCTGTGTCCTTGTCTGTAATAACACCAATGCCAATGGATTCTTTTCAGGAAATTTGAGACAATTCGTTGTCTAAGATGGTACCTAGCACACGAAAGATTTTAAATGAACATTGACGCTATTTTCTTTTCTCTTCAATGTAATGCAAATTTGAGTAATCCAAAAAATACTAGTCTTATCATTGGATAATAGAGATTTAGGGTTTAGTTAGGGGTTATTTTCCTTTGCCTGCTTTATTTTTTGTTCTTTACTAGCTCTGTAAATGTGGATGATTCAATCTAAGTCTCAGTTTCAGGGTTCTGAAAGTGGAAATAATCATCCCTCTTTTCTCTTACAGCTGCTTACCTCTCAAGGCTCTTAAAAGTATACGAAGGAAGCATTTTATAAATGTGTGAGTATTCTATGAATGTGTTTAACAAATTCTCGTTTTCTTCATTTCCTTGACAGGTTACATGAATGATTCATATCCACAATGAAACAAAAGACTAATAGGAAGAAAGATATACCTAGGTTCCTAATATCTGGAGTGCACTGACTGCTAGCCTCATTCACACCATGACACACAGGTTCTGCAATATTTGAAAGCAAAAATCTCATCTTTCCCCCATTTCTGAGACTAAATACTGAGGTAGATATGGCAGTGCAGTGAAGTGAAGTGAAGACAGAGTCTTCCACTATGGGGCAGTAGCAAGTCCCAAGCTTTCATAGATATATTGGGATCATGGCGGGGCTGGCAAAGGTATGTGCTCAGAATCTTATGTATTTTTATCACTCATTTTCTATTGTGACAAAAGCTCACAGCACCAAATCATATTCCTAGCTCTGTAGTGAATGCTTTGTTTTGTGTGAACATGTGCACTCTAAATAGGAAAGTCAAATACTTATGACATCTATTGCAGATTGTCTGATTTAGTACAAAGTCTGGCTTATTTTCCTGGCTGTAGAGTCTGTCAAACTAAAAATTACATGTTAGAGTCACGTGAAGTTAGAAATCCATAGTTTACCATACAAATATAATGCTACATGTCTCGGGAAGGGGAACAAATGTAAGCAGTAACTTGTGAGAATATCCAATTTTTGTCAAGCAAGTGTCTAGCTACTCTGGACCATAGAGAACATTTTGAGATCTAGGCTGTGGTATCATCTGTTTAGTGGCAGGTAGAATCATCAGTGATGTTTGGAGTAGAGAGCCCTAAGGGATGGCATATTTCACCTGGCTGCCTTGTTCATCACTGACTAACAGCTAAGCCTGAATCCCTGTAAATGACTTAATCTCATATCACTTTTCAATTAATACCTGGAGATTCTATTGTCAGTGACTAAGAGCCCTGACCCAGAGTGTCCAAGTTATCCTTATGAGAATGGAAATGAACCATAAAATTCAAATTAAACATTGGAGAAGATAAAGTGTTATTTTTAAAAGTTCCATGTAATAATATTTCTATTATGAGGTTGTGAATTAACTAGAATTCTCATTCCCATGGCTATATTTAATTATTTCTAATTGTACATTTATAGTGTAGTCATAAATTGGTTTTTTTGCAGAAGCTATTTTTTCTCTTCAATATTTCCAACCTTTTCTTCTAGATCTATTTTTCACAAATTAATAACAGCAGTTGCTTGCCAAAAGTTAATAAGGATATTTTAATTAGTGTTAGGAAAGCCTCTTAATTTGCAAACACTGATATCTTAAAATTATGATTTGCAAAATTTACAGTATTAAGTATGTTTTGCCCTTTTTGGTGATGTTCTGCTGTGAGAATTCTGATTTTTTTCATGTCCAAGACCTTGAAGCACTACATAGAAATCATAGCTTGTATTCTGGAAGAAATTTAAGAAGCAGAGACACATGCACTTTTGTAGACAAGAGAGCCAGGCAAAGATCACCTAGTAATTGGCTGCTGCCTCACTCTTTTTAAAAATTCTCACATTGATATTTAGTCCCAAAAGCTGGACACTTACCTTGTTTTCTATGAGTTGAAGATGTTTCATTTTTGTTCGAATTTTCCAGTCAGTATTTCTTCTTTATATTTTAATCATTTTTCTAGGGAACTGTTTTCTGTTAAAGAAAATCAAAGATAATATCTTTGTATACCCAGAGGAATTTTTGTTCTCTTCCCCTAGTTAACTCATCTGTGGTGGGAACCTCTGTATGTTCACACACACTGTTTCCCCATTATGGTTGGCAGATGGGGTCCAAGATGACCACATCTTCATTCCCAGAATCCTTGAATATGTGATATAAGATAGAGAAAAGAAATCTACAGATGTGACTAACTAAGAGCCCTGAGATGGGAAGAAGATTCTAGATTAGTTGGGTTGGCTGAATGTAATCATAAGGATCTCAATAAGAAGAAAGCAAGAAAGTGAAATTAGGAGAAGGAGATGTGATGACAGAGCAAGAGAGGAGAGGGGAGGAGAGGAGAGGAGAGGAGAGAGACATTGAATATGTAACACTGCTAGCTTTGAATGTGGAGCACCCATGAGTCAACAAATACAGGTTGCCTCTTGAAATTGGAGAAGACTAGGAAATGTATTCTCTGGTCGAACCCCAAGAAGGAATGCAGCCCTGCAACCATCTTGATTTTAAGACTTCTGACCTGCAGGACTGAAAAGTTTTGCTGTTTTAATCTACTAAATTTGTATCAGTTTGTTATAATAGCAACTGTATATTAATAGAATCCCCCCAAATATGTAGTTGGACTACATTTTTCAACTTCCTTCTTAGCTAGATGTGGCCATGTGACTTAATTCTCCCCAAAGGAATGCAACAGAAATAAAATGCAACACTCCAGGATGAGTCAATAAAATCTTTTTTAATGATCCTATATGAATTTCTCCATTTTCTAGAGATATAAATCTGATGCTGCAGAGGACACTAAGACTCTTTAAGAGGGTAGACCCAGAATATGGAAGGATCCTTTTCCTCCAAATCTCCACATAGAAAGTAATCCACCAAAGAATCCCACTGAACTGATACAAAAGCAAAAAATAAAGTTTTAGTGTGTTAAGCTGCTGAGATTTTAGGTGTTTGTTATATAATAGTGATCCTACTTTGTCTAATGTATTATTCAATTACATAATAATAAAATGGCAAAAAAAGGCTAGATAGGATTTGTGCCCTTATAAAATTTATAGTGTTCTTAGACACCTTTCTTCTTACTTGATGAAAATGTCCTGAGAATTTTTATTAAGAATAACTGATGTCAAAGCCTATCACTTCTGTGGTGGGAATGCTATGTAAAGTATGGAATGTTAGTAAGTAGGTTAATAATAGATTAGTGACTCACCTGTAGAAGTAAAATTAAGTACATCTATTAATCAGACTATGCTAACTTTACAACAAATAACCTCAGAATATCAGTGTTTTGACACAATAAAATGCTTTAGTTTTTTCCCTTCTCCTGAGAACTCCTAAATGTAGTGAGGCTCTTTGGATAGCTCCCATGTAATGGCTAAATTAAGGAAACACCTACTTCTATCATGTAGCTCTAAGGTTTCTTGGATATCATCCGGTGAAGTGAAGAACGTGAGAGGAAGGTATACAGGTAAGCTTCGCCAGCTAGTGCCAAAGGTGGCACACACATTTCTGTTCACATGCCACTAGTCAGAGAAACTATCATGGCCCCCTCTGGATAAAGAAAGCTGGGAAAGCTAGTTCATTGGTGGACATCTATGTCCCATCAGTTACTATGGAAGGGAAGCATACACTGTGGATGGTCAGAGTCATCTCTGCCAGTGATCAGTAGGCAAGTACTTCATAAGAATTTTATTACTGAATCTCAGAGAAACTCCTTGACATAATTATCATTATTTTTTTGTAATTTACAGTTAAGGGAAACAAGTTTTAGAACAATTACTAAAAATGCCATGCAGATGATACTTTAATAGACAAAGATGGGTTTCAAGAAAGTTTTCACATTTATACTCTGAGAATTCCTATATTATAGCAGAGCGAAACCTATAATTGCAAGAACTAGATAAACAATGAAGCACAAAAGAGGTTAGCAGCTAACTACTTATTGCACAGATGGGTGTTCACCTTTAAAAAGGGACATTTAAGGATTCTTAGGCAATAGGAATGACTGAACAAGACTGTCCAAGCATTTTGTCTACAAGAGTGGGAAATGCTACTTCCTTTACCTCACTATCACCAGTCTCTTCCTAACTGGATTGCTCAATGTTGAGAAACTTCTGCTTGTAATTTGATCTCTCCCAGGCTTGTATGTTATCTATATTATTCAAAGAAATTTAAAACATGAAGAAGTTCTAATTTTAAAAAAAATTAGAAAACTACCCAGGTGTGAACACTTCCTTGACATATCGCTTCCACTCCCATCTGCTCACAGGAGGATTACAAGGTCACATAGTTTCCTACAGGATTTTCCCTTTGCTATTTCCCTGGTAGAGAAGCCAAAAGATTCCAAATGTTGCTTTTGGTGGTTAACACTGAATAATTAGCTGGATTCTTATCTTTTTTGTCAAAAGAAACTGGATGCAGTTCTGCATAGATAAAATATTTTGATATAAATTCTATTCTTAGGAAAGATTATGATGATGTTGTTGTTGTTGTTGATGAGGATGATGATGATGATGATGATGATGATGGAAGTTAGAGGAGAATAACTCCTGATTTCATGGAGCACAGCTACAAGAGTACTCAGCTGAGAGTCCAAGTAGAAGGAGCAATGGCAAGTCCAGTTCTGTGGTTAAATTTAGGAGCTGGTTATCTGATGAGCTCTCCATTGCTTACTGTTCAGCTGCAGAGTAGACTGCATTAGTCACTTTCACATTGCTGGAACAAAATACTCAAACATCCTCAACATAAAGGAGGAGAGGCTTATTTTGTCTCACAATTTCAGTGGGTTGAGTTCGTGGTTGCCTTGCTCAAAGGCAGAAACTGCATGACAGGAAAACTCACCACACCATGGCCAGGAGGCAGAGAGAAAGGAGGAGCTGGGGTTGAAAGCACTCCCTTTCAATTTATGCCCCCATTGACCTGCCCCTTCTGACCAAGGCTGCAGCTCCAAAAATGAGATTTTTTAGGTACCATAACATTCTGTCCCTAATCCTCTAAAAGGCTGGTGTCCATCTCATTATACAAAATGCACCTAGCTCATCTCTAAAAGTCACTGAAGTCTGTTTTTCTTTTTTGGTACCAAAGGTCAAACTTGGGACCTTGCACTTGCGATGCAGGCAGTGGCACTGCTGAGCCAAATCCCCAGCCCCAAAGTCACAGAAGTCTTAACAGTTCCAGCATTGCTGAAAAGTCCAAGTCCCAAGTCTATTCTGAGACAAGGCGAACTCTTAGTTGTGAGCCCCTGTGAAAGTGAAAAATGTAATATTTCTAACATACAATGGTTTGGAGTAATTTTCATCCTAAAAGGAAAGAATGGGGGAATAGAGAGAAATTGGAACAAAGCAAAACCAAAACTCAACAGTGTAAACATTAAATCCTTTAGCTGCCTGTCCAGCACCCAGTACCTGCTGTGATATGGCATGAGCTCCAAAGGGTGTGGGTAGTCCCGGGCCCCCATGCCCTCCATGACATTTTTAGTCACAGCCTACATGGACACTCACTTGGGCTGGCTCCACTCAGTACCCACAGCTTTTCTCAGCAGATGACTTGTTTTTGGCATTTTTGATTTCTTGGGGTCACCAATGAACTTTCAGCTCCACTCCCACAGTTTAACCTACTACCCTCTCATGAGATCCTGACAGGGACTGTAACCCTGTCACACACTTTTTCCTGGCCTCCTAGAATTTTCCTGAAAACTGAGGGGAAGCCTCCATGAAACCATAACTCTTACAGCTTGCATGCCTGAAAAACCAGCATCACGTGGGTAAGGCCAAGGTCACCTTGAGCAGTAGGCATGCTCCCATGGACGCAGTAACCTCTGAGTTCCTAGATGGTTGAACTCAGTGATATATTTCCCTGAGCCTCCTTGAATTAGCAAATGTCCCAAAGACTCTCTTCTTACATGAAAGATTTATAGTTTTGCACCTTTCAGCTTACAGTGGGTGGAGTCTTGCTGATTTCTGAGATGAACTCAAGGTATCCTTCCCTGTAAAAATTACATGGCTTCATTTTAATGTTATTTTTTTTAGGGACCATGCTCTCTCATGCCTCAACTTTTGAGGCACTTCATTTTGAAAAAACTGCAAACTTTTAAAATCATTCAGCACTGCCATTTGCTTCTGATTTTCAACATAGATCCAACTGAAAGCAGCCAGCAGAATTCATGCCACAGCCTGAACATTGAGCTTCCTTGAATTTCTTCCACCAGAATAATTGGTTTGCTGCCCTTTATCTCAATCTTCAATAAAGTTTTAGAACATGGGAAAAGTGGATATAATTTTTTTTGCCAGAGTATACATACAAACATGGCTTCTAGTCTAACTGGCAATTTGGAGTTCTTATTCCCAACTAAAACCTTCTGAGACTGGTCTTTACTGTCCACATTCCTATTAGCAGTCTTATCTTCTTTGCTTTAACCTGTAACACACATCAAGCACTGCTCACAACATTCTAGGGCTTCTCTTGCCTGCATCTCCACCTCCAAACTTTTTGAAACTCTTGCTGAAAGCCAGGTCCAAAGGCTTATGAACCACATGATCATGTAGTCACAGCAACAACCCCATTCCTGGTACCAGTTTTCTGTATTAGTTACTTTCTTGTTCTTGGGACAAAATACCCAACACATGCAATTTAAAAGAGGGATGTTTTATTGTGGAACTCAGTTTAAGTGGTTTCAGTCCATAGTCAGCTGGATCCAAGGCAAAATCCAAGGCAAAAACAGCATGAGAGAACAGTGTGGCAAAGGAAAGCTGCTCACTGAATGGTAACACAAAAGTAGAAAAAGCCTGGAGGAGTCATACTCTTCCAAGTCATGCCTCCAGTGATTTTCCCCTTTTAATGAGGTGCAATCTCTGAACATGAAACTTTCAAGGGATATTTTGGATCTAAACAACACCACAGAGGGAGGTGGTACACTTTCCAGAATAAGCCTCTTGTGGAAGCATTCAATAATCCTTAAAAACATAAATTATTTTAACTTGTATCTAATTGAGCCGGTGCTCTTTGTATTTGATTAGGTCCCTCGCTCCACTGTTAGGCAAGGCCAGAGCTATAAGGAGAAATATTTTTAGTCTGGATATTATACATAAAGTGGCTCCTGGTACACCATGGGAACAGTATTTCTTACAATCTATTCTTTATCATCTCTCTATACTGATGACACTGTCTAGTCAGTATAGTCAGGGGAAAATGGTGAGTTCAAAAGCTAATAAAAAGGGAAAAGGGCAGCACTCTTTAAAGTGAAGGGAGAGAACTATTCTATTTAGAAAAGTACATTAATGTGCCCAATGCAACAAAAACAAATGTTCTTAATGTGATCAAATAAAAGTATGTACACTGTGGAAAAAGAAAGTTGTTTGGAAGTACAATAAATTTTACTTTGTTAAGAGTATTTGAAACACTGCCAGAAAGATACTTTTAGAGGGTTAAAAAATAAATTAGATCTGGGGAAGAGAGTAATTTGGAGGGCAAGTCCAATCGAAGAGGGGTAGGAAGACTGGGATTCCCATCAAGTTCACATATAAGAAATGAAAAAGGTACTAATGTTCTCAAAAGCAACAAGGGTTATTGAGCAGAGGATGAAGGAATTGGCTCATCTGATTATATTTAAGACTATACCTGCTCTTTTCCTCCTCATATGACAAAGGTCTTATAATTTATCTCTAGGAAAATTAGAAAGTTATTTTCTTATTTCCTCTGTCATAGATGCATGAAATTTGCTCCCTCATTTCCTGTAGCTTTCACTCTTTGACATGTTCTTGGTGATCCCACACTAGTAAATTCCTATAAAGGTTTTTGTTAAGGGGACTTTTTTTGCCCAGGAGAATCCTTGACTATCTCTAGACAGTTGGTGTCCCTCTGCAGAGCCCCGATGACCACTCAGCAGCTGACTCAGCTTAAACCCATCTTCATTGGCCCCTACACTCCAGCACTACATTCCTGAATGGGAGTGTGAGAAGGCCATGAAGCCTGAGTCACAGGTCCTTAAAGGAAGAGCATCTCTTTGGAGTAAAGGTATCCCCTGGCCCTTGCTTACATCAATCACAAGATGTCTGAGAGGATGTACAGATAATTCTGGGAGCCTAAGGATCACTTCTAGGGCACAGAAGTGACTTTGGGGGCAAATGTCTTCTGCTTCATGTCTCAGAGAAAAGTATGCTAAGCCTCAGAAGGACCCCATAGATGAGCAGAACCCTAAAGCCTAAGCATCATTGGCAATGTCAATAACTTCGGTACCTTATATGAACCTCATTCTCCTTATTTGGAAAATAGAAATGATAATAATACTACAGAAAGGCTCAGCGAATCAGCTGGAACAGAGGTTAGGTAGAACTCTTGAAGACATCGGTGTAGGGAAAGATTTTATAAACAAAACCTCAGTTGCCTGTGAACTAGCACAATCAACAAGTGGGATCTCTTCTTATTAAAAAGCTTCTGCACAGCAAGAGAAACCACCAACAGTGTGAAGAGACAACCCACAATATGGGAAAAAAATCTTCAACTGCTGTCCCACAGACAAAGGTCTACTATCTTAAATCTATAAAGAACTTAAAAAGATCAGACCTCCAAAATTTAAAGACCCAATCCAAAAATGGGCATCTGAAATGAACAGACACTTCTCAGACAAAGAAGTAGAAATAGCAAATAAACATGAAAAAACGTTCAACATCACTGGTCATTCAAGAGATGCAAATAAAAACAACACTGAGATTCCACCTCACTCCAGAAAGAATGGCTGCTATCATGAAATCAACCAACAACAAATGCTGGCGGGGCTGTGGGGAGAGAGGAACCCTGTTCCACTGCTGGTGGGAGTGTAGACTGGTGCAACCACTGTGGAAATCAGTATGGAGATACCTCAAAGAACTAGGACTGGAAGTCCCATTTGACCCCACTATTCCACTGCTGGGTATCTTCCCCAAAGAATTAAAAGAATCATCCCACAGTGATATATGTGTACTCATGTTCATAGCAGCATAATTTGCAATAGCTAAAACTTGGAAACAGCCCAAATGCCCATCAACTGGAGACGGATAAAGAAAATGTGGGGTTTTTTTTTTTTATAAAATGGAGTACTACTCAGCCATAAAAAATGAGAAATTTGGGCAGGGGATTTAGCTCAGTGGTTTCTCCGCCTGCTTTGCAAGCACAAGGACCCAAGTTCGATCCCTGGTACCAAAAAAAAAAAAAAGAGAGAGAGAGAAATTTGGCACATTTATAGCTAAATGGATACACATTAAGGCAATACTCTTAAGTGAAATAAATAGGACACACATGTGTAAATATCAAATATTTTCTCTAGTGTGAGAAACTGGAAGTGTAAATAAGGACTAAAAGGTATAATAGATAATGAGAAATAGGAAGAAGAGGGGCAAAAGAGAAAGGTAAGTGGGAGGGGTAGGGGAAAGGAAAGAAGGGAATGGAATTAATATGAGAAAATGAAAAAATGGAAACAAAGTCTGTGTAAATAGGGAGGGATGGAGGGGTTGAAGGGTGGAGGGGAAGGGGGAAAAATAAGAACCAAGAGAGATTACGTAAAGGTGCAAATTTCCAATGATGAATGTCATTATATTTTATACCTAAAATGTACCAATAAAATAAAATTTTTAAAAAAAGAAAGGCTCAGAATTGGTGAAGGAATTAAGTGTATGTACAGCACCAGGTAGGACAGGCATCTGAGGTTCATACTGGCTTTTGGTGCTTGGACAACACATCTACATCTATTTCAAGTCTATTGCTATCATCTAGACTCTGTCTTGAGACATGTATACTGAACAGTATATATAGGTCCCCATGTAAGCCCCATAGACATTCAAAAACATGTCAAATTAAAACACCTAGTCATGTCTTCAGAATTTTCCTCTTGTCATTTCTGCTTTGTTGAACAATACATATTCCCCAAATTCCCCATGACAGATACATAATCATTTTGGACCAGTGCTATCCATGACAAATATGATATGAACCACAGATATGAGCCACATGGAAAATTTAAAAATCTCTAGTAGTCTTATTAAAAAGTAAAAAACAAGTGAAATTAATTTTATAACCTATTTTATTTAATCTAATTTATATAAAATATTATAATTTCAGACTGATCAAAATTCAAAATTACTAAGATATTTTGCATTCTTTTCTCATACTGAGTTCCAAAATTAGGTGTATATTTTGTACTTACTTCACACCTCAAATTGATGATTCATTTTCATAGAGACTTTCTACTTGTCCTTACATTTTCATGCCCTCTACTTCCATTTATCATAGATGAGGCTTTTGTCACTGGAACTAGTGCCTCAGCCTTCTAAATAAAATAGCATCAGTTAAATTTCCTTCTATTCTATTACTTTGGATAACAGGATACTCTTATGTTTCTATTGTACTTTCTTAATAGGACCATTAAAATATTCATTAAACTATTCTGTGTTGGCTGAATTACCTCTCTATTTCCAACACTTAACTCAATAGTATAGGCATTCAAAGTAAAAATAATACTTGATTTTCATCCCTTTTGTAGCTCTTGGCCTAGGGCCTGACATATCAAAGCTAATCAGGAATACTTTAGAGCCCATGAGTAAAACCAAATCAGAAACAGCAACCCTGATTTAAATTTAATTTAAATTTTAAACCCTGTTTAATTTGTGTTTCATCAATAAAAACTAGTGTTCATATTTTAAAAGGTGAAATAAGTCATTTCCTCCCACTGTTTAACAAAAAGGATTCTTCCCAGCCCCATTTGAGGTTACTGAAGAACTGTGGGAGAGCTTTTAAAATGTTTTCAATAACCTTGCTCCACAAAATCGGTAACTCAAAAGAAGACAAATAAGTATTTACATAAGAAAATATGACAATGGTGTATTTATGTGGGAGTATTCAGGGTTCCCAAGGATTCCAGCCAAAAAAAATACTGGCTTGTGTTCTTCTCTCAGTTTTGTTATTTTAATGAAAAGTTTCACTTTCAATCAGTTCGGTAGCATGTTGCATGAACATCAGAGTGAGCAGATGCGCTCCTCTTTTAGCCATCTGACTTATACAAGGTGTGATTCATTGAAAAAAATCATAGTGGGTGTTCTTCCCTTTACAAAGAAATTTGCCTACCGTGTCTCTCCATTTAGGACTCACTGAATGCTTAGTATAACTAGTTTTATTAAAAAATACATGTGAGAACTTTTCAGAAACAGTAAATTATTTTGATATTTAAAAAACACTTTTCAAAAATACTTTGCCAATTAGTACCTCATTTGATTTTTACACAATGCTTTGAAGTTGGTGAGGGAGTAAGAGTTTTCTAAATTAGGACAATAACAGTAATTATAACAGTAATTAGTAATGATGGTGGTGATGATGCCTAATGTTTACTGACCATTAATCATATGGCAAATACCGTTTTAATGCTTTTTACATCATTAACTCTTTAACCCTCCCAATAAATGAGATATGTTACAAGTTGATTTTTTTGTTGCTTTTTCATTTTTCTTTTATGGTAAGATTTGCTTTATTTTTAAAATTTTTTTATTTTATTCGTTCAGTTTACAGTCATCTTAGGGAGTGGTTACATATAGCTCATTTCCTTTTTTCAGTAGTCCCCTTCCCTCCCCATTCCTCCCTCCTCTTCCATTTTCCCTATCCCATCTTTTTATTCTTGTTGATACTATTAATCTTAGTTCATGTGCTGGCATATAATGTTTACATTAATTGAGGTTATTAGGTTTGTGTATGTGGCATATCTTTATTCTACTTATTTCCCCTTCCCCTCCTCACCCCTCATGCTTTTTCCCTTGGATCATTTCCCTATTGCAAGAGATCCATCTCCTACTCCCCTTCTATTCATCTTTTACTATTCTCTTTGTTTTTGCTTTGCAAAAACATATGATATTTAAGCTTGGGTGTCTCTTTATTTCACTCAACATTATATTTTCCAGGTACATCCATTTTCCTATAAGTGTCTCAAATCTGTATTTCTTTATAGCAGGGTAGTATTCTATTATATAGAGATGCCACCTTTTCTTTATTCCATCATCTATTGATGGGTATATAGGCTGTTTCAAGGACTTAGCTATTACGAGTTGTGCTGCTATAAACATTGCTATGCATGTATTGGTGTAGTATGATGTTTTAAGCTCTTTGGGGATGATACCTAGCAGGGAGATTGCTGGGTCATGTGGAATTTCTAATTTTAGTTCTTTGAGAACTCTCCATACTGATTTCCCTAGTGGTTGCACTAGGTTTCATTCCCACTAACATTGATCGAGGGTTCCTTTTCCACCACAGCCACACCAGTAGTTGTTATTTGATTTCTTAATGATTGCCATTCTTTCTGGAGTAAGATGGAAACTTAGCATTGTTTTAATTTGCATTTTTCTAATGACCAGAGATGTTGAGCAGTTTTTCTTATATTTGTTGATCATTTGTATTTCTTCCTCTCTGAAGTGTCTGTTCTTTTCTCTTGCCCATTTGACTGGGTCTTTAAATTTAGGTAGTTTAATTTTTCCAAGTTCTTTGTATATTCTAGATATTAGACCTCTATCTGAGGAATAGATGCCAAAAACTTTTCCCAGTCTATGGGTTGCCTCTTCACTCTTTTGATTGATTCTTTTTCTATATACAAGCCTTCTAGTTTAATATAATTGCATTTATTGATTCTTGCTGTGTAACTGAGGTTTTGTTTAGTAAATCCTTTCCTACACCTATGTCTTCAAGTGTTTTACCTATTTCATCTTTCAGTAGGTTTAACATTTATTTTTTGATGTTTAGATCACTGATCCATTTTTATTTTAATTTAGTATACGGTGAGAGATAAGGCTCCAGTTTCAATCTTCTGCACACAGATAACCAGTTTTCCTGACAACACATGTTGAATAGGCTGTTTTTCCTCAAACATATACTATTGGCCCTTATGTCAAAGATCAAATAGGTGGATGTGTCTGGGAAAGTTTCTGTATCCTCAATTCTCTTCCATGGATGCACATATCTTGTTTTGTTCCAATACCATGCCATTTTTATCATTATTGCTTTATAGTAGAGCTTAAAGTCAGCTTGTTTCCTGCTTTGCTCTTATTGCCTAAAATTTCTTTCATTATTTAGGGTCTCTTCTGGTTCCATATGGATTTGAGGATTGTTTTTTCCAGATCTGGGAAACATCCTTATGGTATTTTGATTGGCATTACATACAATCTGTATAACAGTTTTGAGAGTATGGGCATTTTGATAATATTGATTCTGCCTATCCAGGAGCAGGGGGCAATCTTTCCATTTTCTGATATCTTTTTCAATCTCCTTTTTCAAAGTACTGTAGTTTTCTTTGTAGAGGTCTTTCACTTCCTTGGTTAGGATAATTCCTAGGTATTTTATTTTTCTTGAAGCTACTGTGAATGATATTCTCATAATTTCCTTCTCATCCTATTCATGGTTGATGTACACAAATGCTAATGAATTTTGTGTGTGTATCCTGCTACATTGCTGAATTTTATAATTAATTCTAAGATTTTGTCAGTGGGTTTCTTTGGTTCTTTTATGTAGAGTATCATAATCTGCAAATAATAATAATTTAAGGTTTTCATTTCCTATATTTTTTCTTGCCTAAATGCTCAGTTTAGTGTTTCAAGTACTATGTTGAATAGAACAACTGATAGTGGACATTCTTGTCTTGTTCTTCATTTTAGGGGAAATGCTTTTAGTTTTCCCCCATTTAGTATGATCCTGGCTACTGGTTTGTCATATATAGCTTTTATCATATTCAAGTATTGTCCTTCAATACCTGTTTTCTGGAGGGAAATTTTCTCATGAAGGTATGTTGGATGTTGTTGAAAGCTTTTTCTGTATCTATTCATAATAAAAATACGGTTTTTGACCTTGCTTCTGTTTATGTGATGTATTACATTGATTGACTTACGTATGTTAAACCACCCTTGCATCACTGGGATGAAACCTACCTGATCATGATATATGATTTTTTTATAATGTATTACATTCTATTTGCTAATATATTGTTGAGGATTTTTGCATCTGTGCTCAGTAAGAAAACTGGCCTATAGTTTTATTTTTTAGTTGGATCTGTATTTGGTTTTGGTATCAGGGTGATACTGGCTTCCATAAATGAGTATGGGAATGCTCTATTCCTTTCAATTTCTTTGAAGATCTTGAAAAATGTTGGTGATATAATATCCTTAAAAGTTTTGTAGAATTCATCAGTGAATCCATCAGGGCCTGGGATTTTTTTCTTTTTAGTTGGTAGATTCTTTACTACTGAGTAAATTTCATTGCCTGATATTGGATTTTTAAGGATATTTATGGCTTATTGGGTTAGTTTTAGTAGTTTGTACATGTCTAGGAATCTGTTCATTTCTTCAACATTTGCTAATTTGTTGGAATATAATTTTTCAAAGTAGTTATTGCTTTCTGGATTTCCAGTGTCTGTTGTGATTTCACCTTTTTCATTTCTAATAGCATTGATGTGAGTCTTTTCTCTTGGTAAGTCTGGCTACTGGCTTATCTATTTTATTTATTCTTTCAAAGAACAAACTCTTCAATTCATTGATTTTTTTTCATTGGTTTTTTTTTTTTTTTTTTTTTACTATTTTTTGAGTCTCAATTTCATTGATTTCCCCTGATCTTTATAATTTCCCTCTTTAATTTTGGTTTGGGACTTTTTTGTTGTTTCTCAAGTATCATAAGATTTCTCATAAAGTGTCTATTTGAGCTTGCTGTTTTTCGAAATGTGAGCATTGATTGTGATGAATTTTCCTTTCCAAACTACTTTCATAGTGTTCTAGAGGTTTTGATAAGTTGTACTATCATTGTCATTAACTTCCAGAAATTTTTATTTTATTCTTTGATTTCTTCTGTGACCCTTTGGTTGTTTAAGAGTACATTGTTGTTGGACATGGTCCCAAGGTTGCCAGTCACATGGAAAACAACAGATCAGCCCACTGCAGACAGGCAGGTCTGCGAGCATGGTCCCGAGGTTGTCAGTCAAGCTGAAAACACTGAATCAGCCCGTGCCCTGGCAGCAATACACTGGAACGCCACCCCACCCCTGGTCCTTTGGCCTCTTCTCTGTATAGTCACCTGGTTCCACACTACAAAGACTCAGAGGACACCGGACCACCAGACCACTGTACTGGAGCTAATCAAGTTCTCAGCATTTAAAGAATTACTGCTCAGAAGTAGGGGCTTCTGAGCTGCCATCCCACTGCTCCTGGCCCAGAGGAAGGGGCTTTTGGCCCACAATCCCTACTACCACTCCCGGCCCCTGTCCCACCCCTCCCAGCTCAGAGGAGGTGAGCCACGCAGAAGACAAGAGCACCCCCTGCCCCCCCCAGATGAAATGAGAAAACACATAAATAAGTCTCAAAACCACACTTCCACATCACCTACAGCAACTCCAAAGGGAAATGAGATGGAACACTTTGATACTCAACCACCTGGACCCACTGAACTGGCAACAAAAGGGGATCTGGAAAAAATGAAATTAGAAATAATTTCTCAGATAACAGGAGAAATTGTGCCCCTAGTGCAAGACATGAATAATAAATCTAGACAGGAGAACAGGAACATGATGGAATCCCAACATAGGAAACAAATGGAATCCATAAAACAGATGCAAACAGATTTCCAGGACATGAAAAACTTCATTGAAAGTCTGCACAGCAGAATGAGCCAATGTGAGGACAGAATTTCAGATATAGAAGATAAGATTGCAATTAGTGACCAGGAAAAGAAAAATTGTTTCAAAATTATAAGGGAACATGAGAAATCAATCCAGCAGCTGCTAGATGATGTAAAGAAGAATAACATAAGACTGACTGGAGTCAATAAAGAAAGAGGAGAGAGTGCAGATGACATAAAAACTCTTCACAGAAGTGATGGCAGAAAACTTCCCAAAAAGGGGGAAAGAGCTTGACATACAGATAAGTGAGGCATATAGGACTCCAAATAGCCTTGATCAAAAAAAATCTACACATAGGCATATAATTGTTAAGATTCCAGAAACTCAACAGAAGAACAAAGTTCTACAAGCAGTCAGAGAAAAGAAACAAATCACATACAAAGGAAAGCCCATCAGAATCACAGCAGACTTCTCAACACAAACCAACAAGGCAAGAAGAGCTTGGAATGACACATTCCAAGCCCTAAAAGAAAACAGCCTCCAACCCACATTGATGTATCCTGGAAAACTATCTTTCAAAATGGATGGAAAAATAAGATACTTTCATGACCAAGAGCACCTTAGGAACTTCATGGATACCAAACCAGCACTCCAAAGAATGTTACACAATATCCTAGGAACAGACATTGAGGATCACAACCACAGGAAGCAAAGCAGTCTGAACCCATCTGGCATGACAAGAAATTAAATGGAAAGGGGGAGAACCCAACAAAAAGAAAAAGTCATGGCAATGATAAGTCAATACATATCTGTTATAACCATCAATATTAATGGTCTCAATTCACCAATCAAAAGAAACAGACTGGCAGAATGGATCAAGAAGCAAAATCCAACAATATGCTGCATACAAGAAACACACTTCATTCAAAAGGAAACTCATAGACTGAAAGATAAAGGGTGGAAAACAATACCACATGCGACAGGAACCCCCAAAAAAGCAGGAGTAGCTATTCTCTTCGCAGATCAAGTAGATTTCAAACCAACACTGATTAAGAGAGACAAAGAAGGACACTACATCCTTGTAAAGGGAAGAATCCAAGAGGAAGAGATGACAATCATAAATATCTATGCACCAAACACTAGTGGGCCCAACTATGTAAAACAAATACTAATGGACATGAAAAGTCATATATGCCTTAATACAATTGTAGTGGGGGACCTCAACACCCCACTGTCACAAATAGATAGGTCAACTAGACAAAAAATAAGTAACGAAATAGAACTCAAACTCTTGAACTTAACAGATGTTTACAGAGTCTCCCACCCCACAAAATCAGAATACACATTCTTCTCAGCTGCACATGGGTCATTCTCCAAAATAGACCACATACTCACATATAGAACATGTTGAAGTAAGTGCAAAGGAATTGAAGTTATCCCCTGTATATTATCAGACCACAGTGCGATGAAATTGGAGATTCACAGCAAAAGAAACTCAAAAAATTTCATAAACACGTGCAAATTGAACAACACATTTCTGAAGAACCAATGGGTCACAGAGGAAATTAAAGAAGAAATCAGACAGTACCTTCCATTAAATGACAATACAACATATTGGAATCGATGGGACACAATGAAAGCAGTCTTATGAGGGAAATTCATAGCAGTGAATACTCATATTAGGAAAACAGAATGAGCCCAATTAAACAACCTGATGCCAAAACTCAAGCTTCTAGAAAAAGAAGAGCAAGACAAACTCAAAGTTCATACAAGGGAAGAAATTATAAAGATCAGAGGAGAAATCAATGCAATGGAGACTTAACAGAACAATACAAAAAAATCAATGAAGACAAGAGCTGGTTCTTAGAAAGAATCGACAAAATTGAAAATCCTTAGCCACCCTTGTCAGAAAAAGGAAAGAAAAGGCCCAAATCCATGCAATTAGGAATGAAAAGGGTGAAATCACAACAGATCCAGCAGAAATCCAGAGGATCATCAATACCTATTTCCAGAACCTATATGCCAATAAGATGGACAACACAGAAGAAATGGACAGATTCCTAGATATATATGAATTACCAAAGTTGAAGGAAGAAGACCTAAAAATTATGAACAACCCAATATCATTCAATGAAATTGAAAATGTAATTAAAATCTTATCAACTTACAAAAGCCCGGGCCCTGATGGCTTCACTGCTGAATTCTACAAGACATTTAGAGAGGAACTGCTGCCACTACTGTTTAAACTCTTTAATGAAATTGAAAGGGAAGCAATACTTCCAAATTCATTCCTGGAAGCAAGCATCACCTTGATCTCCAAAGCAGAGAAAGACCCAACCAAAAAGGAAAACTATAGGCCAATCTCATTAATGAACATAGATGCAAAAATCCTTAATAAGATACTGGAAAACAGAATGCAGAAGATCATCAAGAAGATCATACACCCTGATAAAGTGGGATTCATCCCAGGGATGCAGGGAGAGTTCAATATATGAAAAACACTCAATGTAATACACTATATCAATAGAGCCAAGGACAAAAACCATATGATTATCTCCATAGATCAAGAAAAAGCAGTTGACAAAATTCAACATGCATTTATGATAAAAACCCTACAAAAAATTGGAATAGATGGTCTCTACTTCAAACTGATAGAAGCCATCTATGAAAAACCAACAGCCAATATCATACTAAATGGTCAAAAACTGAAATCCTTCACACTAAAATCAGGAACAAGACAAGGATGTCCACTTTCACCACTCATGTTCAATATATTCTTGGAAACATTAGCCATGGCAATTAGACAAGAGAAAGAAATAAAAGGACTAAAAATAGAAAATGAGGAAGTCAAATTGTCATTATTTGCAGATACCATGATATTTTATATGGAAGACCCCAAGAACTCCACCAAACGTCTTCTAGACTTAATAACCAAATTCAGTCAAGTAGCTGGTTACAAGGTCAACACAGAAAATCAATAGCTTTCCTCTACATCAATGACAGACTCACTGAGAGAGAAATAGGGCAAATAATTCCTTTCACAATAGCATCCAAAAAACTGAAATACCTAGGAATCATCCTAACAAAAGAAATCAAAGACCTCTTCTCTGAAAACTATGGCACTCTGAAAAGAGAGATTGAAGATGATATCAGAAAATGGACAGACATCCCCTGCTCCTGGGTAGGAAGGATTAATATAGTGAAAATGGCCATACTTCCAAAACTGCTATATAGATTTAATGCAATTCCAACTGAGATCCCAGCAGCATACTTCATGGAACTTGAGAAAACAATCCAAAAATTCATTTGGAACAAGAAGAGACCCAGCATAGCAAAAGCAATTCTAGGTAACAGAGACATGGCAGGGGGTATCATAATCCCCAACCTGCAACTTTACTACAAAGCTACTATGATAAAAACAGCATGACACTGGCAAAGAAATAGACCTGAGAACCAGTGGAACAGATTAGAAGATGCAGAAACAACGCCAGACACACTCAGCCATCTCATCTTCGACAAAGGAGCCAAACACCCTCACTAGAGGAAAGATAGCCTCTTTAATAAATAGTGCTGGAAAAATTGGGTTTCAACTTGCCAAAGATTCAAACTAGACCTATATCTCTCACCACGCACTAAACTAAAATCAAAATGGATTAAAGATCTAAATATTAAAATGGAAACTCTGAACCAGTTGGAACAGAAGTCAGGTAGAACCCTTGAAAACATCGGTGTAGGAAAAGATTTTATGAACAAAACCTCAGTTGCCCGTGAACTACCACAAACAATCAACAAGTGGGATCTCTTCTTATTTGAAAGCTTCTGCACAGCAAGAGAGACCACCAGCAGTGTGAAGAGACAACCCACAATGTGGGAAAAAATCTTCACCTGCTCTTCCTCACACAAAGGTCTACTATCTCCAATCTATAAAGAACTTAAAAAGATCTGACCTCCAAAATTTAAAGGCCCAATCCAAAAATGGGCATCTGAAATGAACATACATTTCTCAGACAAAGAAGTAGAAACAGCAAATAAATACATGAAAAAATGTTCAACCTCACTGGTCATTTGAGAGATGCAAATGAAAACAATGCTGAGATTCCACTTCACTCCAGAAAGAATGGCTGCTATCATGAAATCAACCAACAACAAATGCTGGCGGGGCTGTGGGGAAAGAGGAACCCTGCTCCAGTGCTGGTGGGAGTGTAGACTGGTGCAACCACTGTGGAAGTCAGTATGGAGATACCTCAAAGAACTAGGACTGGAAGTCCCATTTGACCCCGCTATTCCACTGCTGGGGATCTTCCCCAAAGAATTAAAAGAATCATACCACAGTGATATATGTGTGCCCATGTTCATAGCAGCGCAGTTTGTAATAGCTAAAACTTGGAAACAGCCCAAATGCCCATCAACTGGAGACTTGATCGAGAAAATGCTGTTTTTTTTATAAAATGGAGTACTACTCAGCCATAAAAAATGAGAAATTAGAGACATTTATAGCTAAGTGGATGCACATTGAGGCCATACTCTTAAGTGAAGTAAATAGGACACACATGTATAAATACTGAATAATTTCTCTGGTGTGAGAAACTGAAAGTGTAAATAAGGACTAAATGTATAACAGGTAATGTGAAATAGGAAGAAAAGGGGGAAAGGGGAAGGAAGTGGGAGGGCTAGGGGAAAGGATATAAGGGAATGGGATTAATATGAGAAAATGGAAAAATAGGAACCAAATCTTTATAAATAGGGAGGAATGGAGGATTTGAAGGGAAGGCTGGGCAAGGGTGAAAAATAAGAACCAAGAGAGATTATGTAAAGATACACATTTCCAATGATGAATGTCATTATATTGTGTACCTAAAAAGTACCAATGATTAGAATGAATAATCGATAATGCAAAATAGGAAGAAAAGGTCCAAAGGAGTAGGAGTAGTGGGAGGGACAGGGGAAAGGAAAGAAGGGAAAGGAAAAATGCTGAGAATGGAAAAAATGGAAATAAAATCTTTGTATATAGGGAAGGGCGGAGGGGGTGTAGGGAGGGCTAGAAATGGGGAAAAAATAAGAACCAAGATGCATTATGTAAAGTTACAATTCCCAATGAGAAATGTAATTGTGTTGTATACCTACAATGTACCAATAAAAGGATTTAATAAAAAAAGAAATGTAATTGTGGTGTATACCTCAAATATACCAATAAAAGAATTTTTAAAAAATGAATACATTGTAAATTTTCCAGGAGCATTTACCTTTTCCAAAATTTCTTCTGTCATTGATTTCTATTTTTATTGTACAGTGGTCTAATGGTATGCATGGTGTAATTTCTATTCTTTTATATTAATTTAAGCATACTTTTTGGACTAGCATGTAATCTTTTGGAAAAAATGCCATGTGCTACTGAAAAGAATGTATACTCTATTTTACTGGGGTGAAATTGTCTATAATCATTAAGTCCATGTGTTCAAAGTAGTGGGTCCGTTTTGAAATTTCTTTATCTGTTGTTTGTTTAGTTGATCTATCTCTGTTCACTAGTGGGGTATTAAAATTCCCTACTATGGTTGTGTTAGTATTTATTGATTTTTTAATTTCAGCAGCTTTTTTTCTTTTATGAAAATAGGTGCTCCAGTGTTCAGTACATATATGTTTATCAGAGTTACCTTTTCCTATTGAATTTTTCCCTTAACCTTCTTTGTCTGTTCTAATCAGTTTTGCTTTGAAGTTTACCATGTCTGATATCAGAATTGTTACCCCTACTTTTGGGAGGATCCTGGTACAAGAAATATTTTTTCCATCCTTTTTTAGTATCTGGATATCTTTTTGGATTAGATGACTTTCTTGAATGAAACTAATTGTCGAATTCTGTTTTTTGATCCAGTCTAACAGCCTGTGTCTTTGAATTGGAGAGTTGAGGCCATTAACATTAAGAGATATTACTGAGATGTATTGGTTATTTGTTATCATTGTCCACTTTATCTGTTGGTATGTCCTTTGCTTTTCTTTTCCTGATCTTTTCATTGCTATTTGTCAATAGACCCAACTAATTTCTTTTGTGTTTTTACCTGGTCTGGTTTATTAATTCTGTCAAGAATATTCTTATTTTCTCTAGAGCTGACTTTGCACTCATATATCTTCTGAGCTTGTCTTTTTCATGGAAATACCTTATTTCTTCATCCATTTTAAAAGATAGCTTTGCTGGGTAAATTAATCTGTGTTGACATTTATTTGCTCTTAGGGATTGAAATACTTCACTCCAAGGACTTCTGGCCTTTAGGTTTGTGTTGAGAAGTCTCCTGTGGTTCTAATTGGTTTACCTTTATCTGTGATTTTTTGTTTTTCTCTGGCTGTTTTTAAAATAATGTTTGTTTGTTTGTTTGCTGGGTTTCTGATAATTTAATAAAGATATGCCTTAATTTGAACTTCTTTCATCACAAATTTTGATGTTCTACAAGCTTTGCTTACTTGTATTTCAATTCTTTTCTTCCATTTAGGAAATTGTCTTACCTGATTTCTGTAAATGTTAGTGAATGCCTCTACACTATCTTCTAGTTTTTCTCTAACTCTGATTGGCCTTAGATTGGTCTTCTTGTCATCTACTAGAGACTGGATAGTCTTTTTTGTTCTATAGATATCTATTAAGTCCATTTTTTTAAAAGCTTGTTTCGCTTCTAGTATTTCATTGTTGATTTTTTGTCTAGATAATCTATCTATTTGTGACAGTAGAATATTGAGGTCCCCCCACTGCAATTGTATTAGTGTTTATTATGTCCCTTAATACTTGTTTTGTATAGTTGAAGATATTTGTATTTGGTGCATATATATTTAGGATTGTCATCTCTTCCTCTTGGATTGTTTCCTTTACAAGGACGTAGTGACTTTCTTTGTCTCTCTTAATTAGTTTTGGTTTGAAATTTACTTTGTCTGCAAATAAGATAGCTACCCCTGCTTTTTTCTGGGTTCCTGTCACATGGAGAACTGTTTTCCATCCTTTTACTTACAGTTTATGAGTTTCTTTTTGAACTAGGTGCATTTCTTGTACACAACATATTATTGGATTTTGATTCTTAATCCATTCTGCCAGTCTGTTTCTTTTGATTTGGTGAATTGAGGCCATTAACAATGATGGTTATAACTGATATGTATTGACTTATCATTGTCATGTTATTTTCCTGTATTTGGCTCTTTCTTATTTTCCCCCCTCTCCTTTTAATTTCTTGCCTTGCCTGATGGATTTGCTCTGTTGAGGTTCATGGAATATTGGCCTTCATTGTCTTTTTCTAGGATATTGTTTAGAATTGTTTGGAGCCCTGTTTTGGTATTCGTGAAGTTTCTCAGGTGTTCTTTGTCATGGAAGTATCTTATTTCCCCAACAATTTTGAAAGATAGTTTTGCAGGATACATCAATCTGGGTTGGAGGTTGTTTTCTTTTACTGCTTGAAATAGCTCACCCCAGGTTCTCCTTGATTTGAAGGTTTGTGTTGAAAAGTCTGCTGTGGTTCTGATAGGCTTTTCTTTGCATCTGATTTGTTTCTTTTCTCTAACTCCTTGCAGTATTTTGTTCTTCTGTTGGGTTTCCAGGATCTTGACTATCATATGTCTAGGTGTAGATTTTTTTTTAAATCAGGGCTAGTTGGAGTCCTATATGCTTCACTTATCTGTATGTTAAATTCTTTTCCTCTGTTTGGGAAGTTTTCTGTCATTAGTTCTGTGAACAGTTATTTTATCATTTGTACCTTCTCTTGCTTTTTCATAGTCTCCTATCAGTCTTATGTTATTCTTCTTTGCTTCTTATGTTATTCATCTAGGAACTGCTGCATCACTTTTCCACGGTCCCTTACTATTTTTAAGAGATCTCTCTTTTCATGGTCACTAACCACAAACATGTCTTCTATATCTGATATTCTGTCTTCACGTTGCTAATACTTTCAATAGAGTTTTTAATCTCTTGCATAACTGTTTGAATCAATTTCATAGATTCCATTTCTTTCCTATGTTGTGCATTCATGGTTTCCATTTCTTTCCTATGCTGGGCATTCATGCCTTCCATCATGGTAATGAGCTCATCTATTTTTCTATCTGTTTCTGTTCTGGAGTCTCAAATCATGTCTTTCATTCTGCTCACCATCTCTGTAGTTGTCTGGGAAATTATTTCTGTTTTAAATTTTTCTACAGCCTTGTTCATCTGTTTTGTTACTTCCTGTTCAAGGTGTCCAGGTGGTTGATTATCAGTTTTTTCCACGTCATTTCCCCCTGAATTTGCCTTTGGTGAGCTGGAAGTCTGCATTTGTACCTTTCTTGTCTTCTCATTTCTATTTTTGTTGTTGGTGCTGTTTTTGGTTTAATTCCTGGTTTGATATTTCAATATTACTTATTGTAAGTATTTTTTTTGCTTGTATTTAGAAAATTTATGGAATGATTGCTTCTCAGAGGTGTCTTCCAGATTGAGCCGGTCTTTAGGTTTTGAATCTCTAATGACTCTTAGGCAATCTTGTTTTTAGTACACCATGAAGGACAACTGATCAGATCAATCACAACACCTTAACCCAAGTGATACAATCAGCAACAATAATAGCATCAAGCACAGCTAAGAGAATGACAATTTGTGATAGTTATTAATCTATTACCTTTAATGGTGTGAATTAAATCAAAATCAAGGACCAGCCCAAAATATGTTTACAATGAATAAACTTAATATAGCAACTTTACTCTTCAGGATGAGGACTTAGAAGGACTTGAGGAGGGAGAAATAGATAGGAAGAAGGATGGGGAAAGGTTAGAAATGAGCCCAAAGGACACAGGAAGATCAGGCAAACTCTGGGAAACTGTTGAAGACAAGACAAAAAGTCAGAACAAAAGAAGAAAGACAAGAACAGAAGAAAGTAACAGCAATAGGGAAGATAGAAACTGTATTTAATTTCCCATAAAACAAATGACAATTGAGAGAAGGAAAAAGAGAGAAGAAAAGAAAAAGAAAGAAAAAAGAAATACAAATTAGGACAAGTACAGGGGAAATAAAGGAAGAGAGCTGAAGAACAAGGTGGGAGAGAAAGACATAGAGAGAGACAGAGAGAGAGAGAGAGGGAGAGAGAGAGAGAGGAAAAAGAAAGAAAAAGAAGGAAAAAAGAAAAAAACAATTTGAAAAGAATAAAAAATTAAAATTAAAAATAAGAGAAAAAAATGAAAAAAAAAGTTTTCAAAAAGGATATCCTTGAGAGGAGGTGAACTTTCCATAACACCATACCACCACCCACAGCACCAAAGGGGTGCACCATGCAGGTACCAGCAGCACACATCCCTCCCCATGCACCCCCACTAAAATGAGAAGACATGTAAACAAGTCTCAAAAACAGACTTCCAGATCACCTAAGGCAACCTCAAAGGGAAACGAGATGGAACAACCTGATACTCAACCACCTGGACTTCCTGAACGGGCAACAAAAGAGCATCTGGAAAAAATGAAATCAGAAATAATTATTGAGATAATGGCAGCAATTTGCCCATAGTGCAAGATATGATTAATAAATCTAGAAAGGACACAGATTAAAACAGAGGAGCTAAGGAACATAATGGAATCCCAACACAGGAAACAAATGAAATCCATAAAACAGATGCAAACAGATTTCCAGGAGATTAAAAACTCCATTGAAAGTCTACAGAGCAGAATGAGACAATGTGAGGACAGAATTTCAGGTATAGAAGATAAGATTGCAGTTAGTAACCAGGGAAAGAAAAATTTCTCTAAAATAGTAAGGGACCACAAGAAATCAATCCAGCAGCTGCTAGACAATGCAAAGAAGAATAAAGTAAGACTGATCAGAGGCAATAAAGAAACAGGAGAAAGTGCAGATGACATAAAAAACTTTTCACAGAAGTGATGGCAGAAAACTTCCCAAGCAGGGGAAAAGAACTTGACATACAGATAAGTGAGGCATGTAGGACTCCAACTAGCCATGATCAAAAAAAATCTACACATAGGCATATAAGAGTTAAGATTCCAGAAACCAAACAGAAGAACAAAGTTCTACAAGCAATTACAGAAAAGAAACAAATTACATATAAAGGAAAGCCCACCAGAATCACAGCAGACTTCTCAATGCAAACCCTCAAGGCAAGAAGAGCTTGGAGTGACCATATTTCAAAACGTAAAGGAAAGTAGCCTCCAACCCAGATTGATGTATCCTGCAAAACTATGTTTCAAAATTGATGGAGAAATAAGATATTATCATGACAAGAGCACCTTAGGAGCTTCATGAATACCAAACCAGCACTCCAAAAAATTTAGACAATGTCTTAGGAAAAGACAACAAGGATCACTAACCCATGAAGCCCAGCAGAATGAATCCATCGGGCATGACAAGAAATTAAATACAAAGGGGGTGAAGCCAACAAAAAGAAAATGTCATGACAATGATAAGTCAATACATAACAGTTATAACCATCAATGTTAATGGTCTCAATTCACCAATCAAAAGAAACAGACTGGCAGAATGGGTCTGAAGCAAGATCCAACAATATGCTACGTACAACAAACACACTTATTTCAAAAAGAAATTCATAGACTGAAAGTTAGAGGGGGGAAAAACAATACTCTGTGCAACAGGAACCTGAAAAAAAGGAGGATTAGCTATCCTCTTTGCAGATAAAGTGGATTTCAAACCAACACTGATTAAGAGAGACAAAGAGGGACACTATATCCTTGTAATGGAAACAGCCCAAGTTGAAGAGATGACAATCATAAACATATGTGCACCAAACACTAGTGCCCCCAACTATATGAAAAAAAACACTAATGGACATGAAGAATCATACAGGCACTACTACAAGAGTAGTGGGGGACCTCAATACCCCACTGTCACAAATAGATAGATCAACTAGACAAAAAATAAACAACGAAATGCTAGAACTCATACTCTTGAACAAATGAACTTAATAGAAATTTACAGAGTATTCCACCACACAAAATCAGAATACACATTCTGTTCAGCTGCACATGGATCATTCTCCAAAATAGAACATGTACTTACTCTTAGGACATGTTTAATTAAGTTTGAAAGCATTGAAGTTATGCCCTGTATATTATCAGACCATAGTACAATGATATTGGAGACCAATAGCAAAAGAAACGGTAAGAATTCAATAATCACATGGAAATTGAACAATACACTCCTGAATAACCAATGGGTCACAGAGGAAATTAAAGAAGAAATAAGACAGTTCCTACAACTAAATGACAATGCCAACACAACATATTGGAGTCTATGGGATACAATGAAAGCAGTCTTATGAGGGAAATTCATAGCAGTGAATACTCATATTAGCAAAACAGAGCAAGCCCAATTAAACAACCTGTTGCTGAACCTCAAGCTTCTAGAAAAAGAAGAGTAGGACAAAATCAAAGCTCATACAAGGGAGGAAATTATAAAGATCAGAGCAGAAATCAATGCAATGGAGACTAAGAGAGCAATGTAAAATATCAATGAAACCAAGAGTTGGTTCTTCAAAAAAAATAAACAAAATGGACAAACCCTTAGCCAACTTTGTTAGAAAAAGAAAGAAAAGGCCCAAATCCATGCAATTAAGAATGAAAAGGGTGAAATTACAAGAGACCCAGCAGAAATCCAGAGGATCATCAATACCTACGTCCAAAACCTATACGCCAATAAGATGGAAAACACAGAAGAAAGGGACAGATTCCTAGATATATATGAATTACCAAAGTTGAATGAAGAAGACCTAAAAATTCTAAACAACCCAATATCAACCAATGAAATTGAAAATGTAATTAAAAACTCACCTACTAAGAAAAATCCAGGTTCTGATGACTTCACTGCTTAACTCTACAAGACATTTAGAGAGGAACTACTGCCACTACTATTTAAACTCTTCAATGAAATTGAAAGGGAAGCAATCCTCCTGAATTCATTCCAGAGGGCAAGCATCACTTTGATCCCCAAAGCAGAGAAAGACCCAACTGAAAAGGAGAACTATAGGACAATCTCACTAATGAACATAGATGCAAAAATCCTTAATAAGACACTGGCAAATAGAATGCAGAAGATCATTAAGAAGATCACACAACCTGACCAAGGAAGATTTATCCCAGGGATGTAGGGATGGTTCAACATATGCAAATCAATAAATGTAATACACAATAACAATAGAGGCAAGGACAAACACCGTATGATCATCTCAATAGATGCAGAAAAAGCATTTGACAAAATCCAACATGCATTTACGAGAAAAACCATACTCAAAATTGCAATAGAGTCTCTACCTCAATTTGATGACAGCCATCTATGAAAAACCAACAGCCAATATCATACTAAATGGTCAAAACCTGAAATCCTTCACACTAAAATCAGGAACAAGACAAGGATGTCTACTATCACCATGCTTGTTCAATACAGTTTTGGAAACATTAGCCACAGCAATTAGACAAGAGAAAGTAAGAAAAGGAATAAAGATAGGAAATGAAGAAGTCAAATTGTCATTATTTACAGATGACATGATACTCTATATAGAAGGCCCAAAGAACTCCACCAAAAGTCTTCTAGACTTAATAACCAAACTCAGTAAAGTAGCTGGATACAAGGTCAACACACAAAAATCAATAGCTTTCCTCTACATGAACAACAGACTCACTGAAAGAGAAATAGGACAAATAATTCCTTTCACAATAGCATCCAAAAAACTGAAATACCTAGGAATCACCCTAATGAAAGAAATCAAAGACCTCTTCTCTGAAAACTATAGCACAAAGAAAAGAGAGGTTGAAGACAAAATCAGAAAATGGAAAGATATCTTTTGCTCCTGGTTAGGCAGAACCAACATAGTGAAAATGGTCATACTTCCCAAGCTGCTATATAGATTCGATTCAATACCAATTGAAATCCTAGCAGTGTACTTCACGGACCTTGAGAAAAAATCCAAAAATTCTTTTGGAATAAGAAGAGACCTAGAATAGCAAAAGCAATTCTAGGCAACAGAGATATGGAAGGGGGTATCACAACCCCCAACTTGAAATTGTGCTACAAAGTTACTGTGATAAAAACAGCATGGTACTCGCAAAGAACCACACCTGAGGACTAATGGAATTGATTAGAAGATGAAGAAACAAGTCCAGACACACTCAGCCACCTCATCATCAATAATGTAGCCAAACACCTACACTGGAGGAAAGATAGCCTCTTTAATAAATGGTGCTGGAAAAATTGGGCTTCAACTTGCCAAAGAATAACACTAGACCTATATCTCTCACCTTGCACTACACTAAAATCAAAATGGATTAAAGATCTAAATATTAAAATAGAAATGCTGAACTGGCTGGAACAGAGGTTAGGTAGAACTCTTGAAGACATTGGTGTAGGAAAAGACTTTATGAACAAAACCTCAGTTGCCCACGAACTAGCACAATCAATCAACAAGTGGGATATTTTCTTATTAAAAAGCTTCTTCACAGCAAGAGAAACCATCTACAGTGTTAAGAGACAACCCACAATGTGGGAAAAAATTTTCACCTGCTGTTCTTCAGACAGAGGTCTACTATCTAGATTCTATAAAGAACTTATAAAAACAGACCTCCCAAATTTAGACCCAATCCAAAAATGGGCATCTGAAATGAACAGATATTTCTCTGGCAAAGAAGTAGTAATAGCAAATAAACATATGAAAAAATGTTCAACATCACTGGTCATTCGAAAGATGCAGATGAAAATAACACTGAGATTCCACTTCACCCTGGAAATAATGGCTGCTCTCAAGAAATCAACCAATAATAAATGCTGGTGGGGCTGTGGGGAGAGAGGGACCCTACTCCACTGCTGGTGGGAGTGTAGACTGGTGCAACCACTGTGGAAATCAGTATGGAGATACCTCAAAGACCTAGAACTGGAAGTCCCATTTGAGCCAGGCATTCCTCTGCTGCGTGTCTTCCCCCAAGAATTAAAAGAATTATCCCAGAGTGATATATGTGCACTCATCTTCATAGCAACACAATTTGTAATAGCTAAGACTTGGAAGCATGCCAATTGCCCATCAACCAGAGACTGGATAAATAAAATGTGGGGTTTTTTTATAAAATGGAGTACTACTCAGCCATATAATTGAGAAACTAGAGACATTTATAGCTAAATGGATGCACATTGAGGTGATACTCTTAAGTGAAATAAATAGCACACACGTGTAAATATCGAATAGTTTCTCTAGTGTGAGAAACTGAATGCATAAAGAAGGACTAAAAGGTATAATAGATAATGTGAAATAGGAAGAAAAGGGGCAAAGGGGAAAGGGAAGTGGGAGAGGTAGGGGAAAGGAAAGAAGGGAATGGAATTAATATGAAAAATGGAAACAAAATCTCTGTAAATAGGGAGGGATGGAGGAGTTGAAGAGAGGGCAAGAAAATGGGGAAAAATAAGAACAAAGAAAGATTATGTAATGGTGCAAATTTCCAATGATCAATGTCATTATATTGCATATTAAAATGTGTCAATAAAATTAATTTGTAAAAAGGCCATATATAGCTAGTAAGAAAAATGATTTGGTTGAACCAAGTAGAAATCAGACAGTGCACCAATATATATGTATATTCATGATTACAGGTATGAAAGATACACTGCTGATTTTCCTCATTTTTATGAAGTAGACAAATGGCAAAAAACTGAAGCATACAGGACATGATTTATATTCTATGATGTGATTGAAGACCTTACACAAGTTAGAAAACCCAAGTGTTACAGGCTACATGAGTTCAGAAAATTAACAAATATTGATTTCAAACCATTAGGCAAATCTATATCACCATTATATGCTGGAAGCCACAATATCGATTATGCTCAAATCATGTTGTAAGCAGTTCAGACTGTAAAGACTTAAATCCCTTAGTTGGCTTTCTTTAAGAAGCGAGTCTGACTGAAGCTACAGGACTCACAGAAGTATCTCAAGAGCACTGTGGTAGTGCACTGGTTAACATGACCTCTCCACTAATGGCCACAGCCGAGACCAGAGTAATGGCCTATGAAGCTGTGAGGCTAATATGAAATAACACATGTAGGTGAGGTCGGAGTAATTCACATCCAAATTCCATTCCCACAATTGGTGCCTTCATAAATAGAAGGACAATATTCTAATTACAACCATATATTTTGTCTATCTTGTTTCTAATTTGGAAATGTTTTGACTCTTCTCTTTAAAGCCTTACCTACGTTAGTTTCCATAGAAACTGCATGAACCACACATGTGCACACATAGCTCACCTTTACCCCAATTGATGAACAATAAAAATTAGTGATTGAGGGCCAGGAGTGTAGCTCAGTGGCACCACACATGCCTGGCAAATGCAAGGTCCTGAGTTTGATCTCAAGTAGCAGAAAAAGAAAAAAAAAAAGGAGTCTCCTTCAGGGTATGTCTCTACCATCACAGTAGACAATGTGGGCAGCAGGGTGCTTATCTAAGTCAATTAGATATGCAGGCCAGTAGCAGTCCACTTAGATTTGGGCTGATTTCTAGCTGCAAGACCCAAGTTGAGCTCCCTGACCTTGTGCTAGATTGAACTCTGCAAGGTTCTACTGCAGGTTCCAGCTGTCCTTCCCCTAAAAATAGTCTAGTTTCTGATGATGGGAGGTGGTGATCCCTCCAACTTACCAACTATGGTGGTCTGTTGTGCTTTTATTGCAGATATTTTCTTCACTTTTCCAGTGGGCTTCAATTTTCATCAAAGAGGCCCTCTTTCTGTTGTTCACTTCTCTGCTATCTTCTAGAGATCAGCACAATGGCCTTTATGATCCCCTGTGCCTCTGCAGTGTGGATCCAGGTACCAGCACAGCTGAGAGGCCAGAGGTTGTCGTGGGGTGTGTGCTAATGGCAGCCTGCACAGCTCAGCTCCTCAAGGCTCAGTTCCTTGGAGGCCCAGGGTGGGGGGCAGTGCTAATGGTGCCCCTCCTGTAATATGTTTTTTATTATAATACTTTTTAAAAATTTAAATATTCACTGTATTTTTCAATTACACCTTGAATATATGATATATATATATATGATTCATATATGAACCCTTCAAATTGAATATTATTATATAAAAATTTAAAATTGAGAAAAAACTTAGAATAATAAGCAACTTGCTTGGGGCTACCCAGGGTTATTCAAACTCAATCCTGACTAACTTGAATCCAAAGCTTGCAAATGCCTGCTGTACTTCAGTGATTTTTGGTCCTACTGGGTAAAACACGCTAGCAAAAATGTTGACAACATGAACTCATTTCTTATTCCTCATCTCCACTGCTTATGTATGCTAAAATTATCCAGAATGTACTATGTTTTTTAATTTCCTGTATGTATGTTTGATGTTTCCATAACATTCTATTAAGAAGTTCAAAATTGAATCTATTTCATCAAGTTTTTCTTAGTTTGTTGAAATCTCTGCATTTTATTGGACTGCTGGTATAATAACAAAATTTCACCCCAACATTAGGTGACCACATATTTATATTTAAATTAGAATCTGAGATTATAAATAGGAAGAAAACTCCTGCCTTGCTCTTCCAAATAAAATACATAGATTCCATCCATGTAAACATGAACTTTTGCCAAAAGCTTTCTAACCTTCACATCTAAGGACAGAAATATATTGTATTTTTTAACTGAAAAGATAAATTCTGTTTCCTTTTAATCTCCTGGTCCCTACTTTGCCCCATTCTTTACAGATTCTTGGTTACCTTGGCTTTAGCAGGGAATCTCTTTTAGCTTAAAATGATTGACCTAAGGATACACTCACAGTCTATTATAGAGTCAAGGAACTCTGTTGAGAAAGAAATTACAAAGAGCATGTTTCCTATTCCCTAAGCATCTATAATTGCCTCAAAGAGATAAAAACATATATAAAATTATTATAGAAGTTTAATATTTTAAAATGAATTATAAAGTGTATACTGTATGCCAAGGGAAAATAATTTGGCTATAAAATGTTCCTACTAGGGAAAATGTATGTGAGAGAAATAGAAAAAGTGGGGAAATGGTTGGAAGTCTTGTTGCAGGGATCCTCTGACCTATATTAAGAAAAGAAAAAAAGCAAGGGAGAAGAGGTGTAAATGGTGACTAATCCTGTGTCTTTCTTTCGCTTCTGCTCAACATCTCAATAGAGTAAATGAGAGAGAATTATGTTTCAATTTGAGGACCCTGAGTAATGGTTTCAGTGTCCAAAGAGTAAGATAATTACAAAATATTACATCTCATGCTGGAAGCGCATTTCTAATCACAGGAAAGAATTTCTTTTTTTCCACCTCTTCATTCAGCTGCTGAAAACTCTCTTGGACTGAAGTTGTTAGCCACACTCCACTTGAGTGCCAATTTCCAGTGTTTTAAAATTATTCTTTCCATGAATACTAATGTTCTCATAAGAAATCCAGAGCCCAGCAAAACCCTGACAAGAAAAATGTGCCAAACATTCAGGATCTTATTCATCATGAGGCCATGATAAATCCAAGAAGATGCTATGTGGAAAGTTGTTAAGAACACCGTTCCATCTTACCATCTTGAGTTCTCCAGAGGGATGGAAATGCAAGGCCTGATGGGAATGAGTTCACATCATCTTTACAGAAAGAAAAAATAAACTCTCAGGCTGTAGATGAGGTTGCCCTGTGCTTTGTATATCCACCCTTTGATGAAACCATGTGTGTAAAATTAGCAGTGATGTCACTTTGCCCCCGATTGTCACAGAGAAAGCAGAGGGGAAATTGCCTCATGGAACTGATTATTTCCCAAAAAAGGACTCTGCTGTATCGCTAATGTCAATGGGACATGCATACTCCATGTCCAGTCTCAGTGCTGCGACACAGCAGTCCTGTGACTTTTCCTTTCTCTTGGCCTCAGCTTTATTTTTATCAAATAAGTAAAAAAATTTAAGATCCCCAGTGAGATAGCCTCTACCTCTATTTGAATAAAATTACATTAAATTAACATTCCCTTTCTAGTCAATTTTTAAGTGGCACATTTGGCTAGTGGTTACCATATTGATAGATTAGAAACTATTCTCATCATCACAAAAGTTCAATTGAATGATACTGGTAGAGATGATATATCTGATCTTTTCCTGAATCTATGCCCACGCACCATCTGTGTTAGCCAGAATTATAAAGCATGGAGTCTTGGCCCTAGAACAGTAGCCCTTGCTGCTAATGTGATAATGAGTGTGGCATTTGTAATGGAGTGGGGAGATGTTGGCTGGGATCAATGATCACCTACCAAGCAGATGCAACAAGGAACACAATAGAAAACACCAATAAAGAAGAGAAAACTGAAATGAGCTGGCTGGACTGATGGGACTCCTGGTTTTTCATTCCCCAAACTGCCTGTTCATCAAACTTCTGATAGGTGAAGAAATAGTAGATCTAGTTCTCAGGTACTAAGATTTTTTTGCTGTTTATTTACCCATAATCTTCTGACTTGGGATAATTTACATTTTAGAAGATGATGACTGCTGAATGACAAAGATAACATGCCTGCAGAGAAGTTAGTTTTATGGATTTATCTTCTTAGAGATTCCGTGAGGAACACACAACTCACTTAGCATCTTCCTTTGCCTGAAAACATGGTACTCACAAAACCAAATCAAGATTGTTTGTATAACTCCACTTCTTTCGTTAGACACAGCTGATGTTTTCTTTCTGGGTTTTAAATTCTTCAGTCAAAAAAGTCTGAGAAAAGGAGTATTGTTGAAGGATAATGGGATGCAAGCCAAATGGAAATAAATTTTTCACATGGTTTGTTCTGATCCATTGCAACTAATCCCACAGATGTCTAATTTAATCATGGCCTCAGGGCCTGGAAGGCTGGGCTTATGGAAAATCTACTCCAGTACTCTTTCAGCCTAAAGCTTACATTCTGTACTCAGTCTACATCAGTTCTTCCTATAATAGACTAAGACTGGTGACAAAGATTTACCTAGGACTACATAAGCAATTGACATGTTTCCTGATGCTTCAGATATATTTTGTATACAATAAACTAATGAGGTAGATAGTATTATTGTTCCTATTTTGCAGTATGAACCTTAGGTACAAAGAGTTTAAATGATTTGTATAAGATCACACAACTGAAAAATGATAAAAGTGGATTCTTCACTCAAGAATTTTAGCGTTAGAATTTTCATGCTTCACCGTAATTCCATATAGCCTTAGCAAATGCAACAGATTTTTTTCCCCAGAAAATAAGGAAATGAAAGACAGAATACATGTAAAACCTGCAGTCTTACTGCTGACATATATTAGAAAAGAAGAGAGAGGGTCGGGGATTTAGCTCAGTGATTTCGCCACCTGCTGCGCAAGCGCAAGGACCCAAATTTGATCCCCGGTACCAAAAAAAAAAAAAAAAAAAAAAAAGAAGAAGAGAGAAAGAACATAGTTACTTTGACAGGAGCAGATGAGGTTCACTGGCCCTGTTAGAACCTCAATAGTAAAGCAAATCAAAACCCAAAACATATTCTTATAAAAGGCTCTTGGCTAATACAGAATTAACTAACTGGACTTTTTTCTTTCTTTACTCTGAAATTGCAGCATACATTGAGATACTCAGAATGAAGAATATTATTAAAATGATGGATTTTTAAAAGATATAGGAGGGGGCCGGGGATTTAGCTCAGTGGTTCCGCCGCCTGCCTTGCAAGCGCAAGGTCCTGAGTTTGATCTCCAGTACCAAAAAAAAAAAAAAAAAAAAGATATAGGAGGGCCGGGGATTTAGCTCAGAGGCACTGCACCTGCCTTGCAAGAACAAGGTCCTGAGTTCGATCCCCGGTACCAAAATAAATAAACAAACAAAAAAAGATATAGAAAAGCAAGAGGTTGTGAATATGAATTTGTGGCATATGAGGGGAGCTCATTTTTGAACAGGCTTGAACTCATGCTGTTTGTATTCCTTTAAGAGAGTTTACTTTACCAAGAAGTGTAGTAACGGAAAAAATCACTTCTTCCTGTATTTGATGTCTGTAATTGAGAAAGCCATCATCTGAGGGTTAGAAAATTACTAAGAGAGTAGTCAGTATTAGACTGCTCCAAGACACTGATATCAGAGAAAAAGCCAAGAGGTTAATGTACAGCCACAGACCAAGTACAATTTGTCAACAAAATAACTCTCTTCTGAGAGAAGTTAGTGCTTTTGTTATGACATTGAAGGATGTAAGTAGCAACTTAAAAACTATCTAAGGGCTGTGTAGAGCCTCTCTCACACTCACTTTGCATTGACTGCTATTTTATCTTCAGTAGTAAACATTCCTAAATGTGTTTTGAGAACCAGAGGCCTGCTCCACAAAGGTCAAATTTTACTGCCATGGTTAGTCCCCTCCTCTCCAGTGTCCCTGTTTCCGCAAGACAGACAGACAGACACACACACACACACACACACACACACACCTCTCAGTCATAAGCTGAGTTTCAGTACCACGGTCGTAAGCATGAATTATCCCACTCCCCGGTCTATCATTCCTGCTCCTTTCCCTTTATAACCCCATTGGTATCATCCGTTTCTTAAGTGATGAGTTTCTCATCATTTTATGGAATACACATTTTGGATTCAGTGATTCCTCAGCTTATATCTAGTTTTGGCCATTTCCTGGCTGTGTTGATGTAAAAGTAAAGAGTTTTCTTATCCCCTGTGCCTTATTTTCCTGATTTGTAAAATAAAACTGGTAGTTCTGCTTCAAGGGGTTCAGGTGCACTTACAATGTGCGGCATATATTAAATGTTTAAATAATCAGTATTTCTTCCTTTCTGAGTGCCAGAGGGTAGACAATGCTAGATATTAATAACTTTATTAAATGCATGTATGACTGAAAGAGTAATTTGGTAAGGATAGGTTTTCAGTGCCTAGCAATGATTCTGAATTTAACACTGTAAAATATCCTAATTAAGTGGATTCTAGTCTACTTAGTTTTTCTAAATGCTTTCTCCATTTTTATGCAAAAGTGTGATCAAAAATATGATGAATGTTTAATTTTTTTAAATATTAAATGTCACACTGACATTAATCCCTTCAAAATACTGCTTCTCCATTCGAACACATTAATTCCACACTTTTTTGTCATTTTCTGAAGTAGTTGTGAAAGTCCTCTTTTATGAGTGTCTTTAGTTGCTCTGTCATGGCTGTCTTGAGGTTCTGAATCAATTGAAAATGGTTTTTTTGTTTTGTTTTGTTTTGTTTTGGATATTTTTTGGTAGCAGGGATTGAACTCAGGGCATCACACTTGCCAAGGAGGCGCTGTGCCGCTGAGCTACATTCCCAGTCCTCAATTGAAAATGTTTACCTTTCATAGTCAAAATCATTTTGACTCTGTGGAGAACCAGAACCTATGAATAAAGTAGATGAAGGTACTCTAATGATTTTCAAGTCTGCCTTTCGGCTGGATGCCATGCAGCAGCAGCATTCACCAAACATTAAATGACACATCTGACTCTAAAGATAGATGAACTCAAACAAAGCTATGAGCTTAACAGCTAGGAGGATAACAAAAATAATTCAGAATGGAACAAGGTAGTTAAATCTAATCAAATGTTAGTTCTTTGAATAGACAGAAGCCTAAGATGCTAATAGGACTCACGTAGAGTGACCACAAAAACACCTGAAAATAAAGTTTAACCACAGTCCTGCACAATATCTCTAGTTCTGATGTAAACTTTACCAGTTAAAAAGATAACCTCAAAATCCTTTAGATAACATAGCTGACTTGTTCATGATTAAGGACCTTTTATCTTTGATAATTTGGAAATAAGTGCCTCTCAAATGATAGAATCACAGGTGTGTACTACCACTCTTGGTGACAGTAATTCTTTTTTTTTTCTTAATAGTTATCTTTATTATGAAAGTGTTTCCAAAGTAAAATGATCCTCATAATAATGATTGCTTCCAGAGATCAAGAATGAATAATTATATTTTCATATAAAATCTGCAAAACAATAACAATACATGACTTTGGCCCAATTAGTTCAGGAATTGAAGTCAATTTGTTATTATTTGCAGATGACATGATACTCCATAGAAAACCTCAAAAACTCCACCAAAAGTCTTCTAGACTTAATAACCAAATTCAGTAAAGTAGCTGGATACAAGGTCAACACACAAAAATCAATAGCTTTCCTATACATGAACAACAGACTCACTGGGAGAGAAATAGAGCAAACAATTCCTTTCACAGTAGCATTCACAAAACTGAAATACCTAGGAATCAAACTAGCAAAAGAAATCAAAGACCTCTTCTCTGAAAACTATAGCACTCAGAAAAGAGAGATTGAAGACAAAATCAGAAAATGGAAAAACAACTCCTGCTCCTGGGTAGGAAGGATCAACATAGTGAAAATGGCCATACTTCCCAAACTGCTATATAGATTCAATGCAATCCCAATTGAAATACTAACATCATACTTCATGGACCTTGAAAAAACAGTCCAAAAATTCATTTGGAAAAAGAAGAGACCCAGAATAGCAAAAGCAATTCTAGGTAACAGACATGGCAGTGAGTATTACAACCCCCAACTTGAAACTATACTACAAAGCTACTGTGATAAAAGCAGCATGGTACTGGCAAAGAGACACACCTGAGGACCAGTGGAACAGATTAAAAGATGCAGAAACAACTCCAGACACACTCAGACATCTCATCTTCAACAAAGGAGCCAAACACCCTCACTGGAGGAAAGATAGCCTCTTTAATAAATGGTGCTGGAAAAATTGGGCTTCAACTTGCCAAAGAATAAAACTAGACCTATATCTCTCATCATGCACTAAACTAAAGTCAAAATGGATTAAAGATCTAAATATTAAAACATAAACACTAAACCAGCTGGAAGAGAGTTTAGGTAGGATTCTTGAAGATGCTGGTGTAGGAAAAGATTTTATGAACAAAACCTGAGTTGCCCATGAACTAGTGCAAACAATCAACAAGTGGGATCTCTTGTTATTAAAAAGCTTCTGCACAGCAAGCGAGACCACCAGCAGTGTGAAGAGACAACCCACAATGTGGGAAAAAATTTTCACCAGCTGTCCCTCAGACAAAGGTCTACTATCTAGAATCTTTAAAGAACTTAGAAAAATCAGACCTCCCACATTTAAAGACCCAATCCAAAAATGGGCATCTGAAATGAACAGACACTTCTCACACAAAGAAGTAGAAATAGCAAATAAACATATGAAAAAATGTTCAACATCACTGGTCATTTGAGAGTTGCAAATGAAAACAATGCTGAGATTCTACTTCACCCTACAAAGAATGGCTGCTATCAAGAAATTAACGAATAACAAATGCTGGTGAGGCTATGGGGAAAGAGGAACCCTACTCCACTACTGGTGGGAGTGTAGACTGGTGCAACAACTGTGGAAATCAGTATGGAGATACCTCAAAGAACTAGGCCTGGAAGTCCCATTTGACCCTGCTATTCCCCTGCTGAGTATCTTCCCCAAAGAATTAAAAGAATCATACCACAGTGATATATGTGCACCCGTGTTCATAGCAGCACAATTTGTAATAGCTAAGACTTGGAAGCAGCCCAAGTACCCATCAACTGGAGACTGGATAAAGAAAATGTGGGGTTTTTCTTAATAAAATGGAGTACTACTCAGCCATAAAAATTGATAAAGTAGATATATTTATAGCTAAATGGATGCGCATTGAGGCGATACTCTTAGGTGATATAAATAGCACACACATGTGTAAATACTGAATAGTTTCTCTAGTGTGAGAAACTGAAAGTGTAAATAAGGACTAAAAGCTATACTAGATAATGTGAAACAGGAAGAAAAAGGGCAAAGGGGAAGGAAGTGGGGGGGGTAGGGGAAAGGAAAGAAGGGAATGGAATTACTATGAGAAAATGAAAAAAAGGAAACAAAGTCTTTGTAAATAGGGAGGGATGGAGGGGTTGAAGGGAGGGCAGGGGAAGGGCAAAAAATTAAGAACCAAGAGAGATTATGTAAAGGTACAAATTTCCAATGATGAATGTCATTATATTGTACACCTAAAATGTACCAATAAAATAAAAATTTTTTTAAAAGTTTTTTATTCTCCAATACAATTTTCTCCATGAAAAACAGCGCCACACAGCTACCTCTGAGTATTTATTACAGGAGTTCTAACAGGAGAGTGGACAGGGGTCCTCAGTATGCACTGAGAGCCCCCTAGGGGTGGGAAGGTGCTATCCACACAATGGCAAACCACAGCATCTTTCTTTGGCCAGTCTCTATGAAGAACTAAGATGCAGCAGGTGAACCAGTGGTAATTACTATGTGGCAGTTTGAGAATGGCACAGTTTCATTTCTCCAAGATAAGCAAAACTGATTTTAGGGACAATAATATCTTTAAGAAAAAATCTTGCTGCATTTTCAAAAATAGTTTGTGTTTAATGAGCTGTTCACGATTATTCCTTCCATGAACTATGTGCTAGATACAAGTGCCATAACTTGAGTTCTTGGCCCCTTCTTTTTCCACACGAGTTACCTATAGCACATGAAAAAGTACTATGAGATCATTTTACATGAGGCTGATCTTGGTGACTGTAATTCTTAAAAAGGAAATTTAATATAGCAAATTTATGAACTGAGTTTAAAATATCTTTAAAAAAGTATAAAATTTATAGCTTTAAATTGAACATAACATTAACTGAAGTCACTTTAAAACTGAGAGATTAATATTTTGCTAATTTTATAAGTACAATAAAGATTATGAGTAGAATTTTCAGATAATAAAACTAGATCATTGGATTTTAATAAATTGAATATTAATATTTACAGTTAAACAACATCTGAAAAATTTTTCCACAAACTGTCTTCAGAAGGAACCACAAACCCTGCCTTAATAGTTCATATAGCTTATTTTTTTCATTTTCTTTATTCTGTATCTCCTACAAAAGGTTTAAGAAATAGGATGGCAGAGATGCTAGAAGGATCAAGCTATGCAGCCCTAATCCTGTACGGAAATACTTAAGAAGAATGACTCCAGGTTCCTAGAGTTTTTGTTAGAAACTGTCTGTAATGAGCAAAAAATTAAGCTAAACTTCTACCACAGAAGTATGCAATGTTCAACCTCATGGCAGGGGGCATACGGAAGAGGAAAGAAACAAAAATATTAAAAAGGAGAAGAAAAGAAAAAATAAGAAGGTCAAAACAGCAACAGAAAAGTGAAATAAAACAAAAACTACTGACTCTGAAGCTGAGCCTGAAGTGAGTTCAGCAGACAGAAATCAAAGCATGACTAGAAATTGTCCTTCCAGCAGAACCGGGGAGACAATGGTCCCAATGGCTGAAGGTCAAGACACGGCTTGTATATTACAATGGTTAGCAATGCCGTAGTGTGTGTTTCAAAATAACTTCACAAGGGCCAAAGGATTTAGCTCAGTGGCACTGCACCTGCCTCGCAAGCACTAGGTCCTGAGATTGATTCCTGGCACCAAAAAAACCAAAAAACTTCAAGAGAAGATTCTGAATGGCTCTTTAAAATGATAAATTTTGGAGATGATTGAGATGCCAATACTATGAATTTATCATTACACATTATTATACATATATCCCAATATGTGCAATTATGTGTCAATTAAAAACAAAGAAAACTAGAGTGAAAATAAACAGAAAAGTGGCATGCATTTAAGCATTTAACTTACATAAAATACTTTAGAATATATTTTGTGACTTTATGCATATACCTTACTCTGTTCACGGTGAGTAAAAATGACCATCTGTAATCAATCACAACTTCCAAAATGTGATGCCATAAAAGATAATTCCAAGTAATTTACACTACTATATTGTATTAGTATGTGTACTGAATCTTCAGTTTGAGTATTTGGAATGGGGTACATATTTTTATTAAAGGCTACATAGCTCTTCATTAGTAAATGTTTAAAAAAGAACATCAGTGCAAATGCAGCCTGCTGAGGAGGGCAGCATGCAGGATGAGGGGAGCGGTTAGAGAGTAGCTGAACTACATGGGGATCAAACTTCTGCAAACCCTATGGAGCACTAATAGTTTTCAGTGGACATTCTTACTTAAGTGGTATGCTATCGTCTACAAATTTTGTGGAAAGAAACCAAACTGTGTATTGGAGGGAAAATGTGAAAATATGTCAAAAATCAGAGAACACAATATCAATTCCAGATCTAAATGGATCATTTCAAGCTACTTACACTGAAATAAAATTGCTCTTCAGAGGAAAGATAAACTTTAAAAAATAAGCAAGAGTAAGTCAGATCACATACTGTACCAAAGGGTTATATTCCACAAAAGCTGATGTTAGAAGTGGTGGTGATCCTCGAGTCCTTGGAAAGACCAAGTTTGGATAGCTAGAGCTGGCCTTTCCCTTTCAAAAAGCACCAGTCAATACTATGTAGTAATGAGAAAAAAACAATTAACATTCCAAAAGCATGAATGAATGTTGAACTAAAGGAACTAGATTCAGGAATATATTCTATGGTTCCATTTGTAAGAGGTTCAAAAATAGGCAAAACTAATCTATGCTGTTAGAAATGATAAGAATACATCAAGAGTCAGTGGTGAGTGGCTAAAATATAGTATGAAGGAAATTTTGTGGCAATGGATATATTCTATATCACTACTTTAGTGATGGCTATGTGTATAAATTTTTCAAAATTCCTTGAGTTTGAGAGTTATGCAATTTCACTATAAATTGTATTTCAATAAAGTACAAACATACACATGCAATGAGGTATTATTACATACTTACCAGTGACTATACTAAAAATAATGGAAATCACCAGGCAAGAGTGTCAAGTAACCATTTCTGTCAGACATAGCTATTGAAAATATGAATTTACAGGGCCATGGCTTTAGCTCAGTGGTGCCATTGCCTGTCTCATACACACAAGGTCCTGAGTCCCATCCCCAGTCACCCTCCACGCCCCCCAAAATGAATTTGTGAAGTAATATTGGGAAAAAATGTTGGGAGTTTCTACTAAAACTAAATATACACCTATGCTATACCTAAGCAAATCCTCTTCTAGATATATGTGCTCAACAAAAAATATTCATCAAATTACACCAAATATATGCACATAATTTTAACATATTTTTACAATAACTCCCAACTGGAAACTACCTAAATGTCAATTGAAAGTAGAATGGAAAAAGAAATGTTAATGGCAATACAATGGAAATCTATGCATCAGTAAGAGTAACTGATAATTTTATGCAACATGAACAAATCCCACTAACGTAAAGTGGAGCAATTGGAGGTACACACATACAGAAGAGCACATACTGGATGGGATCATAACCATAAGTAAGAAAATGGGCAAAATTAATGTATGATATTAAACAGTAAGATAATTTTCACCCTAGGACAGATTGTGATGAGAAGGAAGCAGCAGATGTTCTGGGATGCTGGTCATACTCTCTCTTTTGAACTGAGTTTTGGTGACATAAATCTACTTAGTTGCTGAAAATTCGTAGAGATGGACAATTATTATAGGTATACATTCTTGTAAGAAGGATACACATAAATATTTGATTTTTTTCTTTTAAATTCTTTTATTGGTACATTTTAGGTATGGAATATGTTTAGATTTATCATACAGTGCTTGTACCTGTACATGATGTATCTTGTTTCTTATTTTTTCCCCATTACCTTTGTGTCCTTCACCCTCTCCACCCTTCTGTATTTACATGAACTTTGTTTCCATTTTTTTCTTTTCTCATAATTTTTCCTTTCCCTTTTTTCCTTTCCCCTTCCAGCCCACTTCCCCTATGCTTTGAAACTTTTCTTCCTATTTCAAATTATCAATTATTTGTCTTAATTATTTTAATCCTTACTTACACTTTCTTTTTCTCACTCTAGACAAACTATTTTGTATTTACACATGTATGTCCTATTTATTTCACTTAAGAGTATGGCCTCAGTGTGCATCCACTTAGCTCTAAATGTCTCTAGTTTCTCATTCTTTATGGCTGAGTAGCATTCCATTTTATTAAAAAAAACCACATCTTCTTTATCGAGTTTCCAATTGATGCACATTTGGGCTGTTTCCAAGCTTTAGCTATTATGAGCTATGCCACTATAAACATGGGTGCACATATATTGCTGTGGTATGATTCTTTTAATTCTTTTTGGGAAGATACCCAGAAGGAGAATAGCTGGGTCAAATGGTACCTCTAGTCCTAGTTCTTTGAGGTATCTCCTTACTGATTTCCAGTGGTTGCACCAGTCTGCACTCCCCCCAACAATGGAGAAGGGTTCCTTTCTCCCCACACCCCTACCAGCATTCGTTATTGGTTGATTCATTATTATTCTTGATAGCAGCCATTCTTTCTGGGGTGAGGTGGAATCTCAGTGCTGTTTACATTTGCATCTCTCAAATGACCAGTGATGTTGAACATTTTTTAATATGCTTATTTGTTGCTTTTACTTCTTTGTCTGAGAAAGGTCTGTTCATTTCAGATGCCCATTTTTGCATTGGGTCTTTGAATTTGGGGAGATCTGATTTTTTTCAGTTCTTTATATATACTAGATAGTAGTCCTTTGTCTAAGATACAGCTGCTAAAAATATTTTTCCACATTGTAGATTGTCTCTTAGCTCTGTTGGTGGTTTCTCTTGCAGTGCAGAAGCTTTTTAGTAAGATGAGATCCCAGTTGTTGATTCTTTGTGCTAGTTCCTGTGCTACTGAGGCTTTTTTCATAAAGTCTTTTCCTATGCCAATGTCTTCAAGAGTTCTACCTAATTTATCTTCCAGCAAGTTTAGTGTTTCTACATTTGATCTTAGCCAAAAGGCAGAGAAGTGATAAGTTTAATGTTTCTGCTTTAATATTTAGAACTTTAATCGATTTCAGTCTTAGTTTAGTGAATGGTGATAGATATGGGTCTAGTTTTAATCTTTGGCAGGTTGAAATCCAGTTTTACTAACGTCATTTATTAAATAGGCTATCTTTCCTCCAATGAGGGTGGTTGGCTCCTTTCTCAAAGATGAAGAGGCTGAATATGTCTGGAATGGTTTCTGCATCTTCTAATCTATTCCACTGATCTTTGGATCTGTTTCTTTTCCAGTACCATGCTGTTTTTACCAGAGTAACTTTGTAGTATAGTTTCAAGTTGGGGATTGTGATACCCCAAGCCATATCTCTGTTGCTTAGAATTGCTTTTGCTATTTTAGGTCTCTTCTTGTTCCAAATGAATTTTTTGATTGTTTTCTCTAGTTCTGTGAAGTATATTGTTGAAATTTCAACTGGCATTGCATTAAATCTATATAGTAGTTTTGGAAGTATGGCCATTTTCACTATATTGGTTCTTCCTATCCAGGAACAAGGGATGTCTATCCATTTTCTTATATCCTCCTCAATCTCCTTTTTCAGAGTACTTCATTTTTCAGTGTAGAGGTCTTTTGCTTCTTTTGTTAGATTGATTCCTAGATATTTCATTTTTTGGATGCTATTGTAAAAGAAATTGTTTCCCTAATTTCTCTCTTAGTGAGTCTGTTATTTGTGTATAAGATGGCTATTGTATTTTGAGTATTGACATTGTATCCAGCTACTCTACTGAATCTGTCAGTTAAGCCTAGAAGTCTTTTGTCAGAGTATTTTGGGTCTTCTATGTAAAGTATCATATCATCAGCAAATAATGACAGATTCACTTCTTCCTTTCCCATCTTTATTCCTTTTATTTCTTTCTCTTTTCTAATTGCCATGGTTAATGTTTCCAGAACTATATTGAACAGGAGTGGTGATAGTGGGCATCCTTGTCGTGTTCCTGATTTTAGCATGAAAGTTTTCAGTTTTTGACCATTTAGTATGATGTTGGCTGTTGGTTTTCCATAGATAGCCTTAATCAGGTTGAGAAAAAGACCATCTATTCTAATTTTCTAAAGGGTTGTTATCATGAATGGGTGTTGGATTTTGTCAAATGATTTTTCTGCATCTATTGAGATGATCATATGGTTTTTGTCCTTGGCTCTGTTAATATAGGGTATTACATTTATTGATTTACATATGTTGAACCATCCTTGCATCCCTGGGATACATCTGACTTGGTCAGGGTGTATGATCTTCTTGATGACCCTCTGTATTCTGTTTGCCAGTATCTTGTTGAGGATTTTTACATCTATGTTCATTAGGGAGACTGGTCTGTAGTTCTATTTTTGGGTTGGGTCTTTCCCTAGTTTTGGAATCAAAGTAATACTTGCTTTCAGGAATGAATTTGGAAGCCTTGCTTCCCTTTCAATTTCCTTGATGAGTTTAAAGAGTAATGGTGATAGTTCTTTTTTAAGTGTCTTGTAGAATTCAGCAGTGAATCCATCAGGACCTGGGCTTTTCTTTGTTGGTAAATTTTTTATTACATTTTCAATTTCACTCATTGTAATTGGGGTGTTTAGAATTTCTATATCGTCTTCATTTAATTTTGGGAATTTGTATGTATCTAGGAATCTGTCCATTTCTTCTGTGTTTTCCATTTTATTAGAGTACAGGTTTTCAAAGTAGGTATTGATGATCCTCTGAATTTCTGCTGGATCTGTTTTGCCTTCCCCTTTTTCATACTTAATTGCATGGATTTGAGCCTTTTCTTTCCTTTTTTTGATAAGGTTGGCTAAAGGTTTATCAATTTTATTTATTCTTTCAAAAAACCAACTCTTTGAGTCATTTTTTTTGTATTGTTTTCTTAGTATCCATTGCATTTATTTCTGCTCTGATCTTTAAACTTTCCTGTCTTGTATGAGCTTTGGGTTTGTTATGCTGTTCTTTTTCTAGGAGCTTGAGGTTCTGCATTAGGTTATTTAACTGAGTCCTCTCTGTTTTCCTAATATGGGCATTCACTGCTATGAATTTCCCATGTAGAACTGCTTTCATTGTGTCCTACAGATTCCTTCTGTTGTACTGGCATTATCATTTGCTTGTACAAACTGTCTAATTTCTTCTTTAATTTCTTCTGTCACCCATTGGTTGTTCAGGATGGTGTTATTCAATTTTCATGTGTTTGTGGGGACTTTGTAGTTTCTTATGTTATTGATCTCCAATTTTATTTCTCTATGGTCTGATAATGTACAGGGGGTAACTTAAATTCTTTGACGTCTACTTAGACATGTCCTATGAGCTAGCGTGTGGTCTACTTTGGAGAATGACTCACCTGCAGCTGAAAAGAATGTGTATTCTGATTTTGTGGAGTAGAACACTCTGTAAACATCTATTAAGTCCATTTGGTCAACACCTTGGTTCAGTTCTAGAATTCCGTTGTTTATTTTTTTTCTAGATGATCTGTCTACTTGTGATAGTGGGGTATTGAGGTCCCCCACTACAATTGTATTAGTGCTTATTTGGTTTTTCTTGTTCAATATTTGTTTTGCATAGTTGGGGGCATTCATATTTGGTGCATATATATTTATGTTTGTCATCTCTTCTTCTTGGACTGTTCCCTCCACAAGGAATGACCATTTTTGTCTCTCTTAATTGGTTTTGGTTTGAAATCTAATTTGTTTGTATACAAGATTGCTACCCCTGCTTTTTCTGGGTTCCTGTCACATGGAGAACTGTTTTTCATCCTTTTACTTTCAGTCTATGAATTTCTTCTAGAGTTAGGTGTGTTTCTTGTATACAGCTTATTGTTGGATTTTGCTTCTTAATCCATTCTGCCAGTTGATTTCTTTTGATTTGTGGATTGAGGCCATTAACATTGATGGTTATAATTGATAGATATTGAGTCATCCTTGTCATGATGTTTTACTGTTGTTGGCTCTTTTATTTCTTATTTTTCCCCTTTCCCTTTAGTGTCTTACCTTGCATGGTGGCTTCCCTCTGTTGGGCCTCATGGAGTTGTGACCTTCATTGTCTTTTTCTAGGATATTATTTAAAATTGTTTGGAGTGCTGGTTTGGTGTTCATGAAATTTCTCAGGTGTTTCTTTGTTGTGGAAGTATCTTATTTCCCCATCGACTTTGAAAGATAATGTTGCAGGATACAATAGTCTAGGTTGGAAGTTCTTTTCTTTTAGGGCTTGCAATACTTCAGGCTCTCCTTGCCTTGAGGGTTTGTGTTGAGAAGTCTGCCATGATTCTGATGGGCTTTCCTTTGTAGGTGATTTGTTTCTTTTCTCTAACTGCCTGTAGAATTTTGTTCTTCTATTGGGTTTCTGGGATCTTGACTATTATACATCTAGGTGTAGAATTTTTTTGTTCATGGGTAGTTGGAGTTCTATATGTTTCACTTATCTGTATGTCCATGTCTCTACCTCTGTCTGGGAAGTTTTCTACTTTTATTTCTATGAACAGTTTTTTTTATGTCAATTGTACTTTCTCCTGTTTTTTCATGGACTCCTATCAGTCTTGTTATTCTTCTTTGCATCATCTAGCAGTTGCTGGATTGATTTCTTGTGGTCCTTTACTATTTTTAAGAAATCTCTGTTTTCATGGTCATTAACCACAATCTTGTCTTCTATATCTGGTATTCTATCTTCACATTCTGTTAATCTGCTGTGCATACTTTCAATCTAGTTTTTAATCTCATGGATATCTATTTGAATCTGCTTCATGGATTCCATTTCTTTCTTATGCTGGGTGATCATGGTTTCCATGTCTTTCTTATGCTGGGCATTCATGGCTTCCAGCATGTTTCTGAACTCATCTATTTTTTTTTAATCTATTTCTGTTCTAGAGCCTCTAATCATGTCTTTCACTCTGCTCACCATCTCTGTATTTATCTTTGAGATTATTTTTGCTTTGAATTTTTCTAGAGCCTCATTCATCTGTTTTGTTACTTCCTGTGCTACCAGTTCAGGTTGTCCAGGTGGTTGATTATCAGAATTTTCCACCTCGTTTCCCCCAGAATTTGTCTTTTGTTGGGTGGAAGTCTGAGTTTGTGCCTTGCTTAAATGTCTCTTATTTTTGTTTCTGGTATTGTCCTTGGTTTAATTCCTGGGTTGATACTTCAAAGTTGCTTATTGTAAGTGTCTTTGTTGATGTCTTTAGAACACTTATGGAATGATTGCTTCTCAGAGATGTCTTCCAGATATAGGTGGTCTTTATGTTTTGAGGCTCTAATGGCTCTGAGGCAATCTCATTTTCATTATACCAGGAAGAACAACTGATTAGATCAATCACAACACTTTAGCCCAAGTGATACAATCAGCAACACAATAGCATCAAGTACATCTTAGAAAATGACAATTTGTGGTAGTTATTAATCTATCACCTTTAACTGTGTGAATTAAATCAAAATCAAAGACCAATACAACATATGCTCATAGTGAATAAACTCTTCAATATAGCAACTTTACCCTTTGGCATGGGGAGTTAGAAGGAGTTGGAGAGGGAGGTATAGATTGGCAGAAAGATAAGGGAAGGTTAGCAGTTAGGCCAGAGGACACAGGTGAGAAAAAGAAAAAGAGAAGAAAATAAATATAAAGAAGAAATATGAATTATAGCCAGAACAGGAACACAAAGGGAGATGAAGAACCATGTGTGACAGCAAGGGAGTGAGTGAGAGAGAGAAAGAAAAGAGAAAAGAAGGAAAAAAGAGAAAAATAAAAATTTGAAGCATAGAAAAAGAAAAAAATTTTTAAAAAGCAAAATAATACTAATAATAATTTTGAAAATAACAAATAAAAGACAAAAATGAAGGGCCTCCTTCAGGGTATGTCTCTGCTGTCACAATGGGCAACATGGGTATCAGTGTGCAGATATATGTCAATGAGTCTCAGCCAGCCAGTCACAGACCTGTGAAATTCAGGCAGATTTCTGGATGCAAGTCCCAAGTTTACATCCCTAGCCCCCTGCAGGGTTGAACTCTGTAAGACTCTACTGCAGGTTCCAGATGCCCTTCCCCTGGATATAGTCCAGGTTCTGATGGGAGGTGATGATGCCTCCAATGTACCAAGTATGGTGGCCTGGTGTGCCTTTATTGCAGAGATTCTCTTCACTTTTCCAGTGGGCTTCAGTTTTCATCAAGGAGCCTGAGAGAGGCTCTCTATCTGTTGTTCACTTCTGCAGCTCAGGACAATGGCCTTTATGGCCCCCTGTGCCTTGGCAGTGTGGGACCAGGTAGGGGCACAGCCAGGAGCCCAGAGGCAGGGAAGGGGGTAGTAGGGGTGGGGATTGCAGGCATCTGTGCAGCTAAGCTGCTTGCCAGTGGGCATTTCAAGGGGTCCTCACCATCTCCCCTCCAACAATTTTATAGCTTTTATTTAGATGTTCCTGCAAAGCCTCATGCACTGAGGTAGGGCTTTTTGGAGGTGGCTGGATCTAGGGTGTGTGAATATGGATTATGGGTGTGTAACAACTGGATTAGCTGATTTATTAGATTAAAGCAGAGTGCTAGATATAGCTGAATAGATTTACTGAAGTCTGTAGCCCCACCTTGGGTGTGGATGGTACCAATAAATAAACTTGTATCCTGAATGGAATAAAAGAGAAAGCAAAAGGAAGGCTGCTGTTTCCTGGTTCCTGCATGCCATGCCATGGACTGTTTCTCTTCCATTATATCCCTTCGCCATGCCACCCTGCTTTTTAGCCAGCTGACTAAAGACTGAAACCTCTACAAACTGTGAGCTGAAATAAACCTTTCCTCCTTTAACTTGTGGATGTCAGGTATTTTGTCCCAGCAATGAGAAAATTAACTAAGACAAACAACAAGAACAAGAGTCTCATAAGACCTGTGTCATATATTGTTAGTTCTTCAGGAAATTTTCTGAATACTTTTGCAGATTCTGGCTTTTCTGATATCACCTGCCTGAAGGAATAAATCATATAGAGATGCTAGACCCAAGTACAGGCAGAAGATGAGGGTGAACTTGGAAAAAAAATTGCCATACTCTCTATCCATCTGGAAGATGTTAGCCTCAGAGAGATTGGGGAGAGTAAGGTGCCTGAAGACTAATGACCCAGCAGGATTATTTTAAGTTGAAAGGAAGAGCTATTTCTTGGGCAACCCCTAATGATGACTTGTGCTAGGTGGAACCGTTTGTTTATTAGTCACTAGGTTTAGTACAAGGCATGTGCTTTCCTTGTAATCCATTCCAGTTTGCTATGTTGTCTTCTGTGTGGACAAAAAGAGTCAAATAGAACAGTAAATGGAAAACTTTTTCACTAATAGGGAGGTAATTGCTGCTAGTTAGCTTAACAGCTAACATGAATTCAGTGATTGTCATGTGGTGGGAGGGAGAATAGAGCATGTGGGAGTTAGATGAAGGGATAGTTCATATTAGTGTTCAATAGGCGTCAAAATCACTAGAGAGCTGAGGAAGAAATTAACTTATTCTGGAAGAAAAGTTACTATGCTCAAGTACAGAGCACTATGTTTTGGCTTCTATGCAAATATAATACATTTCTTGTTTTTTTGCTTTAATTCTTTTATTGGTACATTTTAGGTATATAATACATTTACATTTATCATTGGGTGCTTGTACCTGTACTTGATGTATCTTGGTTATTTTTTTCCCCACATTACCTGTGAGCCCTTCACCCCCTCTACCCTTCCATATTTACTTAGACTTTATTTCCATTTTTTTCTTTTCTCATAATTTTTCCTTTCCCTTCTTTCCTTTCCCCTTCCTCTCCCACCACCCCTACCCCTTTGGACCTTTTCTTCCTATTTCAAATTGTCAATTATTCATTTTAATTGTTTTAATCCTTATTTACACTTTCAGTTTCTCACACTAAAGAAACTATATAACACATTTCTTAATAGATGGCTCAAATAATGCCAAATTAACATTGATTTGTAGAAAAGCCACATGAACTGAAATGTACACATACTGGATGAAGTTTTAGTCTTCACTAAAGCAGATCAAGGATGTTTAATCATATATTTATTGTTCTTCATTGTCATTCTTGCTTTATTTCATTTATAACAGTGAAGCTTAAAGCATTTCAGGGTAGCAGTGTCTTATATGAGTTTTTCTTACATTCTTCCTTTTAACTCTTGTAAATTTTCACAGAAATAAGAAACATATAATAAATAAACTAGCACTATTATGAATTGGAATGTGATAAGATATGAAAAAAACCCTGTAAATGAAGGTAAAGGGGATCAAGAATGTTGAGTGGAAAGGCAGGTTAATTTTAAGCCTACTTAAAATCTAGGTGTCTTCCTTTAGAAGGTGGTATTCAACAAAGACCTAAAGGAGGTAAAAGTTTCTGTGTTGCCCATATCTAGAACTCCTGGACTCCAGCAATCCTCTTTCCTCAACCTCTCAAGTAAGAGAGATTACAAACATGTATCACTGGGTTAGGCTTGCACCTACATTTTTACCCTGTTCCAAGCCCTTCCTAGTAACATTTTGTATGAATGTGGCCAGAGGCCTAGATCTAGGGAAATTAAGTATTTCTACAAATCGTATGTGTTCTTTCTTGAGACAAATAGAACATGATGCAAACCCTGCCACATAGCAGGATATGGTGCCAGTGGAACCCAAAGAAGAAAGGTACCAAACCAGAGACTAAGGAAAACCTTGGGCCCCAGGCTTGAAAGAAAAACAAGGAAAGTATTGATGTCTGTAGATAGGGAAACAACTGTCACTTTCTTGAATAGGAGCATGAAGGAATTCACCAAGCCTGAGGATCTCAGTGGGGTGAAATTTACCCTATCTACCCATTCTTCTCTCAGGAACCCTCGTGCCTGCCCTTTCATCTTAATGTGAATGGACCAACATCTCTCCTGTGCTTTGCATTACAAGAAGCCATAGTTTTGGGCTATTCTATGTGGGCCTTTTCCTTTGTCATGTCAGAAGAAGCTCCAAAGACAGAGGAAGGCCGTGGTTATGGAGGTAGTAGCTTCTGAATTTTGGTGTTGAATTGAGTAGGCTAAAGGCATTCCAACTGAAATTAAAGTTGGAAACTTTTGAGATAAAATAAATCCAACAACATTATTTAAATGAAGTGTTCATTAGCATTTGTGGTGTATGATAGGTGATAAATAATTATAATGGAGGAAATATAGTAAGGATACTGCTACCTTGTCAATAGGGGAAAGACATTTAAGCAAACCTCTAAAATGCTTTAATTGGGTGATAAGAGATATTTGTAGCTATCACACTCATTTTGGTAAGGCCAAGGCATCTGCTAAACAGAATAAACTTAATTTGTTGGCTTTCAGCCATAAGGCAGATGAGCACTGCCCATGTTTACTCTATTTATTTGTTCAGCACATTCTTTGGACCATGGAATTGGTTCACAATGCAAGGATAAATTTCAGTCCAGTGCTCTGGAAATATAGCAGATTGTAGATGAGAGGATTTAATAAGATCTGTATATTATAGGGTGAAGCTTGCATATCAATGATAGTGCCATTTTCTGAGCCAGGAGTAGAGCTTATGTCCAAGGCAGCTCTATTGATGACAGCATTAAAGTTATCAGAATGAGACAACTCCAGCTCTTTTACAGCCTCTATAGCACCTCAAGGCCTTGATTCCTCTATGGCTAGCACTGTTCCTACATTGCAGACTTGTGGAATGGCTTTACTACTAGTACATTGCAAGTGTAAGCTTTATGATCAGTTTCTGTAGCATTAACACCAGACAGAGTGGTTAAGTTACTAAGGGTTTTAGAGAAGATACAATCATCAAGGCTCTGAAAAGGTTACTTTAGGATGAATAAAAATCTGTTCTAATCACTTCTCCATTCAAACAACCACAGTCTTGTCTTCCAGTCTCATTTCTCTCCATCTCACATTAGGTAGTGGCTTCCTTTCTCTGCCATCCAGCTAAACTGGATGTAAACAAAAATAATTTCATTATACTTTTCTCAGATACCATCTATAATAGCAGGAGTGATTTTTTTCAAGAAATTTCTCATTGAAATATAAATCCAAGTTTACTTCAATTCTTTTTGAGAAGTGTTTAGTAAGTATTTTTAATGCTTATAGAACTTTGTTGGCCTTATTGGGAAACAAAGTATGGAAAATACATAAAATGCTTTTTGCTAAAGAAAAATTCAAGTTGAAACTCTCTTGTCATAAAATGATAAGAGTTGTCAGACAACTCTTTTATACCCAAAAGATGGGTATAAATTGGTCAATATTTTGAAGTTAGACCAGAAAATTTGATTGTGTCATTTCATTTAATGGTGAACAGGCATCAGGGGCTTGATTCCCACTCATCTAAAATTCTGGTTCTACTTCCATTATGGTATGTACAATATTATAGGATAGTCTCTCTGTGCTGGGCAGTGAGAATAGAAAATCTAGTAATCATTTCTCCTAACCCTGACAAATGATGCTCTGCCTGGTCCAGAGGAGAGGATTATTAAATGCAAATTTATTAAGTAAAAAGATAAGTAAATAATTCAGTGCCCAAAAGAGAACTAACAAAATTCCTTGATTAATTTGGGCAAAAGTCTCTATTCTTTGATTGCTCTGCCAAAGATATCTTGCAAAGAAATCTACATCTTAATCTGCAGTCTGTGAATTTGTTAGCTTACATGGCAACAAAGACTGTGCCAGTGTAATAAATTGAAAATGTTGAAATGGAAGATTATTCTGGATTATCTGGATGGTACCAGTGCAATCACATTGCAAGAGGGAGACAGGAATCAGAGTGAGTGGTAAGAAAATTGAAAATGGAAACAAGAGGTAGCAGGATATAAGAAAGGGATCAAGAACAAAAGAATGCATGTAGCCCACCAAAGCTAAAAGAATAAGGAGACAGACTTTCCTCTCAGAATCTACAGAAAGAACCAAATCAGCCAATACTCTGATTGTACCCCTGTAAACCTCATATTGAACTCCTAATTTCCAGAATTACAAGATAATATATTTGTGTTGCTCAAAGGCACTAACTCTATAGTAATTTGTTGCAGAAGCAATAAAAACTGAAATACAGATTTTGGTTACTAGACTGAGGAATGATTAGAAGTTTAAAGAATTTTAAGACCAATACTGGAGACTGGTTGCTTAAAAAACATAAATTAATTTTCTCAGTTTTGGAGACTGGAGATCCAACCTCAAGTTCCGCCAGGGCTAGTGTCTGCCTCCTCCGTGTGCTCACCTTCCTTCTGTTCACGTGCATGCAGAGAGAGTGCTCTAGTGTCCCTAATCCTATTGGATCAGAGCCCCACCCTTACTACCTCATTTAACTGTACTTTCATAAAGGCAATATTTCCAAATAAATTTACATAGGGAGTTAGGCCTTCAAATGTGAATTGGGGAGGGGGGGTCACTTCATTCAGTCCATATTAGGTTCTAAGGATTAGTCTCTTTTAAAATAGGAAGCTTTTGTTTAATATAATGGAGTTTTGTTTGTTAATTTTATAGTGCTTTTTGTTTTGTTTTGTTTTTTCCAAAGACTTTCTTCCATAAAACATGAAATGAGAGGAAAGAAATGAAAAAAGAATGCTTCAAACTTGGAGGTACACCTGGAATATATCAAGAAAAGTTATTTATGTTTTGAAGTAGTTCTCCTAATGCAAAGTAGAAAACAATTAACTTCACAAATAATAATGGTTATGAAACTGCAATTCAATTATGAAGATATGGTTAATGCCAAGCATTTATAACACTTTGAAGTACTTCATGAAACAATGTTTTAAAACACTGTTTCAAAATATACAAGCAAATTAAGGCAACCACCAATTACATTAAATGACAAATTTCATTTGAGAAATATGGAGAAACTACATGGCTATAATGAAAAATAATGATTTAATCAGATGTTGTATTGAAAAGTTCAGAAAAATAATTCTATGGGAAGAATATTTTGGAAGAAAAATTAATCTGAAGACACATACAGACTGTTCCATACTCCTAAAATAGATCTCAATTTGAAGTGAAAAATAGCCTCATTTTCCAGAATTGTATCTAAGATATTCAGGGCACACACTGCAAGGCTGAAAATATGAAAAGGGGTCTTGGTATCTGACCTTTCATATTTTCTCCAAGAAATGGTTTTTTCTGCAGTTGGCCAACAAATATAAAGTCCACTTGTATACCTAGGATGTAACCAATGACATGAAGTAAAGTTAGCCATATATTGTGAATGTAGTATGACTCTCAGCCTATATTTTTATGTGTTTTATATATGTGTGTACAATAATAAATCAGAACCTTTTCCAAGAAAATTGCCTCTCAGTCTTGAAAGAAACAGAGTTTTAACTAATTCTTCCTGTTATTTTGTGGCACAATACTTGTGAGATATGTTCCTTTTCTCCTTTACTTTTATTTAATCCTTAGAATCTGTCTCTATTCCTAAGTAGTACTCCTGAGGTTTGTATTTTATTATAAATTCAATTTGTAGAACAGTACCATCTTGATCTCAAATATTGTTTTTCTTAAAATAAAGATGGGATATAGTTATAAAAAGAGAAATTCTACTTTTAGATTGTTTAAAATCCATTTTTGGATTTTATGGAAAATCATTTAAATCAATTTTTTTTCCATGAAATTTGAATAGGCTTATTAGAATTCTTTTGCAAAGATTATTAATTTTTAATAAATAACACTATCTGTCCTGTATTGTAATGGTCTTTAACCATTTGTAGGGCCCAAATATATTATAATCCACACAGAAAATATGAGCAAATTAGTAATTCATCACGCAGAGCAGATGCTCTGGGTAACGAACCCAAATTTCTTAGTCCTACCCATTCAGCCAGTGCGCATCTTTCAGAATTCCAGATGCATCCCTGTTTCACTTGAAGATTTTCCTCAGCTCCTGGGGCTCACTTTGCTATTTAAAGGGCAAGTTGAAAGTGAAGAGAATTAATGATATCCCAGAGTAGCCCTCTACCAATGAAAGATCTGAGTTTTTGTGTTAATACCCCAACTCCCTTACACTTCATGAGTACCTCAGGTTCCTCCCAGGAACAACTCTGAAGTGTGTTCTTCACTGGCTCCCATGATCCCCAAAGGATCAGGCTCCTGTTGTTCACAGTGGTAATTTGATTGATAGTAAATCCTTTATTGGTTATCTTCCTTCTGTTTCACTTCCTCACTCCTCTTCCAGTGTTCTAAAGGATCACTTCCTAAATTATTCTTTAGTAGAATAAAAATTTAAATTTAGAACAAAATTATTTTAGTAGGGTAGAATATCTCAGGATTTTCCTTCAGGAAAACCCAAACACATAAAACCATTGCTCATTTACTCAACAATTGTTCAGACACTTCATTTTCATAAATTAAGCAATCATCACTTCTCAACTCTAGTTATAAGCCAAAATCTGCAAAAGGTCTATAACAGAATAAACTTAATACAAATTTAGCCTACAATACATAGGTAATTTTCATTATTGTACCTTAAATGCTTCCATCTCTAGTTCTTTATTGGGGTACCCATTAATCTAGAGAAGTATAGCTTCCTGCCTAGGTAATCATATGTCTTGGTACTGACATTTAAAGGAACAGAAAGGACAATTGCTGAGGGTCTCATGATATAAAGAAATTATTCTGTTTTCATTCCAGTGCTTCACCTTTAACATTATCTATGATTTGTGTCCCCAGAACCTTGAGATTCTCTGCTTCTATTCTTCCTAACAATAAATATCTGCTTTTAACTAGGGTTAGGAAGATATTCACCTTGAAAATAACAAATACTTTATGTATTTCCCTCATATTCCTCTTCACAGGTCCACGTCTTCATTCATATTATATTGGTTCCCCAAATTCCAGAACTTTCCAGCAAAAAGCAAGGAATACTAGCTTCTCTATTGTATTTATCCTCTGTGCTCCCAGGTTCCACTTCCTTTCAAAACATTTTTTTATTAATTATATTGGTACATTTAAGGTAAATAATATAATGACATTCATCATTGGAAATTTGTACCTTTATATAATCCATCTTGGTTCTTATTTTTTCATCATTCCCCTGCCCTCCCTTCAACTCCTCCATCCCTGTCTATCTACAAAGATTTTGTTTCCATTTTTTCCTTTTTGCATATTAATTCCATTCCCTTCTTTCCTTTCCCCTACCCCTCCCACTTCCTTCCCCTTTTCCCCTTTTCTTCCTATTTCACATTATCTATTATAATTTTAGTCCTTATTTATACTTTCAGTTTCTCACACTAGAGAAACTATTCAGTATTTACACGTGTCTTATTTATTTCACTTAAGAGTATCACCTCAATGTGCATCCATTTAGCTATAAATGTCTCTAGTTTCTCATTCTTTATGGCTGAGTAATACTCCGTTTTATTTTTAAATACCACATTTTTTTTATCCAGTCTCCAGATGATGGGCAATTAGGTTGTTTCCAAGTTTAAGCTATCACGAATTGTGCTGCTATGAACATGGGTACACATATATCACTATGATATGATTCTTTTAATTTTGAGGGGAAGACACCCAGCAGGGGAATGGCTGAGTCAAATGGGACTTCCAGTCCTGGTTCTTTGAGGTATCTCCATACTGATTTCCGCAGCGGTTGCACCAGTCTACACCCCCACCAGCAGTGGAGTAGAGTTCCTCTCTCCCCACAGCCCCATCAGCATTTGTTACTGGTTGATTTCATGATGGCAGCCATTCTTTCTGGGGTGAAGTGGAATCTCAGTGTTGTTTTCATCTGCATCTCTTGAATGACCAGTGATGTTGAACATTTTTTCATATGTTTATTTGCTATTTCTACTTCTTTGTGTGAGAAGTGTCTGTTCATTTCAGATGCCCATTTTTGGATTGGGTCTTTAAATGTGGGAGGTCTGATTTTTTTAAGTTCATTATAGATTCTAGATAGTAGACCTTGGTCTGAGGGACAGCTAGTGAAAATTTTTTCCCACATTGTGGGTTGTCTCTTCACACTGCTGGTGGTTTCTCTTGCTGTGCAGAAGCTTTTTAATAAGAAGAAATCCCACTTCTTGATTGCGCTAGTTCATGGGCAACTGAGGTTGTTCATAAAACCTTTTCCTACACCAATGTCTTCAAGAGTTCTACCTAACCTCTGTTCTAGCCAGTTCAACATTTCTATTTTAATATTTAGATCTTTAATCCATTTTGATTTTAGTTTAGTGTGTGGTGAGAGATATAGGTCTAGTTTAAATCTTTGGCAGGTTGAAACCCAGTTTTTCCAGCACCATTTATTAAAGAGCCTATCTTTCCTCCAGTGAGGGTGTTTGGCTCCTTTGTTGAAGATGAGGTGGCTGAGTGTGTCTGGAGTTGTTTCTGCATCTTCTAATCTGTTCCACTGGTCCTCAGGTGTGTTTCTTTGCCAGTACCATGCTGTTTTTAATCACAGTAGCTTTGTAGTATAATTTCATGTTGGGGATTGTGATGCCCCCTGCCACATCTCTGTTGCAGAGAATCGCTTTTGCTATTCCAGGTCTCTTCTTGTGCCAAATGACTATTTGGATTGTTTTCTCAAGTCCGTGAAGTATACTGCTGGGATTTCAATTGGAATTGCATTGAATCTATACAGCAATTTTGGAAGTATGGCCATTATCACTATGTTGATCCTTTCTACTGAGGAGCCGGGGATGTCTTTTCATTTTATGATTTCATCTTCAATCTCTCTTTTCAGAGTGCTATAGTTTTCAGAGAATAGGTGTTTGATTTCTTTTGTTAGGTTGATTCCCAGGTATTTCAGTTGTTTGGATGCTATTTCAGTTTTTTGGATGCTATTTCAGTATTTAAGGTGCTATTGTGAAATGAATTGTTCATCCTGTTTCTCTCTCAGTGAGTCTGTTGTTTGTGTAGAGGAAAGCTATTGATTTTTGTGTGTTGACCTTGTAACCAGCTATTTGACTGAATTTGGTTACTAAGTCTAGAAGACTTTTGGTGGAGTTCTTGAGGTCTTCTATGTAGAGTACCATGTCATCTCCAAATAATGACAATTTGACTTCTTCATTTCCTATCTTTATTCCTTTTATTTCTTTCTCTTGTCTAATTGCTTTGGCTAATGTTTCCAGAACTATATTGAACAAGAGTGGTGATAGTGGACATCCTTGTCTTGTTCCTGATTTTAGTGTGAAGGATTTCAGTTTTTGACCATTTAGTATGATATTGGCTGTTGGTTTTTCATAGATGGCTTCTATCAGTTTGAGGTAGAGACCATCTATTCCAATTTTTTGTAGGGTTTTTATCATAAATGCATGTTGGATTTTGTCAAGTGCTTTTTCTGCATCTATGGAGATAATCATATGGTTTTTGTCCTTGGCTCTATTGATATAGTGTATTACATTGATTGATTTCTGAATGTTGAACCATCCCTGCATCCCTGGGATGAATCCCACTTGATCAGGGTGTGTGATCTTCTTGATGATCTTCTGAATTCTGTTTGCCATTATCTTATTAAGGATTTTTGCATCTATGTTCATTAGTGAGATTGGCCTAGAGTTCTCTTTTTGGTTGGGTCTTTCTGTGCTTTGGAGACCAAGCTGATGCTTGCTTCCAGGAATGAATTTGGGAGTATTGTTTCCCTTTCAATTTCACTGAAGATTTTAAACAGTAGTGGCAGCAGTTCCTCTCTAAATGTCTTGTAGAATTCAGCAGTGAAGCCATCAGGGCCTGGGTTTTTCTTAGTTGTTAAGTTTTTAATTACATTTTCAATTTCATTGGTTGATATTGGGTTGTTCAGTATTTTTAGGTCTTCTTCCTTCAACTTTGGTAATTCATATGTATCTAAGAATCTGTCCATTTCTTCTGTGTTGTCCATCTTATTGGCGTATAGATTCTGGAAGTAGGTATTGATGATCCTCTGGATTTCTGCTGGATCTGTTGTAATTTCACCCTTTTCTTACCTAATTGCATGGATTTGGGCCTTTTCTTTCCTTTTTCTGACAAGGTTGGCTAAGGGTTTGTCAATTTTGTTGATTTGTATAACCAAATCTTGGCTTCATTGATTTTTTGTATTATTCTCTTAGTCTCCATTGCATTGATTTCTCCTCTGATCTTTATAATTTCCTCCCTTGTATGAGTTCCGGGGTTGACCTGCTCTTCTTTTTCTAGAAACTTGAGGTTCGGCATCAGGTTTTTTAATTGGGCTCGTTCTGTTTTCCTAAAATGCACATTCACTGCTATGAATTTCCCTCATAAGACTGCTTTCATTGTGTCGCATTCATTGTCATTTAATGGAAGGAACTGTCTAATTTCTTCTTTAATTTCCTCTGTGACCCATTGGTCATCCAGAAGTGTGTTGTTCAATTTCCACGTGTTTATGAAATTTTTTGAGTTTCTTTTGCTATGGATCTCCAATTTCATTGCACTATGGTCTGATAATATACAGGGGACAACTTCAATTCCTTTGCACTTACTTAAACATGTTCTATGCGTGAATATGTGGTCTATTTTGGAGAATGACCCATGTGCAGCTGAGAAGAATGTGTATTCTGATTTTGTGGGGTGGAAGACTCTGTAAACATCTGTTAAGTTCATTTGTTCAAGAGTTCGATTGAGTTCTAGTATTTCATTACTTATTTTCTGTCTAGTTGATCTATCTACTTGTGACAGTGGGGTGTTGAGGTCCCCCATTACAATTGTATTAGTGCATATATGACTTTTCATGTCCGTTAGTATTTGTTTTTATATAGTTGGGCCCACTAGTGTTTGGTGCATAGATATTTATGATTGTCATCTCTTCCTCTTGGATTTTTCCCTTTACAAGGATGTAGTGTCCTTCTTCATCTCTCTTAATCAGTGTTGGTTTGAAATATACTTGATCTGCAAAGAGGATAGCTGCTCCTACTTTTTTTTGTGTTCCCATTGCAAGGAGTATTGTTTTCCACCCTTTAACTTTCAGTCTATGAGTTTCATTTTCAATTAAGTGTGTTTCTTGTATGCAGCATATTGTTGGATTTCACTTCTTGACCGATTCTGCCAGTCTATTTCTTTTGATTAGTGAATTGAGACCATTAACATTGATGGTTATAACTGAAACGTATTGACTTATCATTGCCATGACTTTTTCTTTTTGTTGGTTTCTCCACCTTTACATTTAATTTCTTGTCGTGCCAGATGGGTTCAGTCTGCTTTGCTTCTTGGGGTTGTGATCCTCAATGTCTGTTCCTAGGTTATTGTGTAAAATTCTTTGGAGTGCTGGTTTGGTATTCACAAAGTTCCTAAGGTGCTCTTGGTCATGAACGTATCTTATTTCTCCATCAGTTTTGAAAGATAGTTTTTCAGGGTGCATCAATGTGGGTTGGAGGCTGTTTTCTTTTAGGGCTTGGAATATGTCACTCCAAACTCTTCTTGCCTTGATGGTTTGTGTTGAGAAGTCTGCTGTGATTCTGATGGGCTTTCCTTTGTATGTGATTTGTTTCTTTTCTCTGACTGGTTGGAGAACTTTGTTCTTCTGTTGTGTTTTGGGAATCTTAACAATGATATGCCTATGTGTATATTTTTTTTGATCAAGGCTCTTTGGAGTCCTATATGCCTCACTTATCTGTATATCAAGCTCTTTTCCCCTGCTTGGGAAGTTTTCTGCCATTATTTCTGTGAAGAGTTTTTTTATGTCATCTGCACTCTCTCCTGTTTCTTCATTGACTCCAATCAGTCTTATGTTATTCTTCTTGCATCATCTAGCAGCTGCTGGATTGATTTCTCATGTTCCCTTATAATTTTGAAGCAACTTTTCTTTTCCTGTTCATTAATTGCAATCTTATCTTCTATATCTGAAATTCTGTCCTCACATTGGCTCATTCTTCTGTGTAGACTTTTGATGGACTTTTTCATCTCCTGGTAGTCCGTTTGCATCTGTTTTATGGATTCTATTTGTTTCCTATGTTGCGATTCCATCATGTTCCTGAGCTCCTCTCTTGATTTATTAATCATGTCTTGCACTAGGAGCACAATTTCTCCTGTTATCTGAGAAATTATTTCTGATTTCATTTTTTCCAGATCCCCTTTTGTTGTCAGTTCAGTGGGTCCAAGTCGTTCAGTGTCAGAGTGTTCCATCTCATTCCCCTTTGGGGTTGCTGTAGGTGATCTGGAAGTCTGTTTTTGAGACTTATTTACATGTTTTCTCTTTTTGACTTGTGGGGGGGGGCGTGCTGTTGGCACCTGCATGGCTTACCTCCTCTGAGCTGGGAGAGATGGGCCAGGGTCCAGGAGCAGTGGTAGGGATGGTTACCCAAAAGTGCTTTCCTCTGGGCTGGGAGCAGTGGGAGGGATGGTGGCTGGGAAACCCCTTCCTCTGGACCAGAGACAGCAGGACAGTGGCTCAGAAGCCCCTACCTCTGAGCCAGGAGTGGCGTTACTCAGTACCGTGGTCTGGTGGTCCAGTGTCCTCTGTGTCTTTTTAGTGTGGAACTAGGTGGCTGTACAGAGGAGCGGTGAGGGAGGGGGCTGTCCATCAGATTGTTGCCGGGGCATGGGCTATTTCGGTGTGTTCCGCATGACTCCTTTCTATTCATACTTACCTGTAAAAATCAAAAGTCTTTATGATTTAAATTAAAACTGCCAATAAAATGTGACTTCATTCTATACCAAACAAATTATATTTGATTCCCATTTGGTATTTCATAAGAATAAAGGGATAAAAGTATTGAGGAAAGCATAATAGATCTACAAAAAATGTAAATATTAGTAGATAACTCATATTGAAATTTTAGTTCCATTTTTTAACTGTATCCCAGGTTACTAAATATAGTAAGATTTAATTCTTTAATCACATTAAACTCTGGCTGAAAATAAGATAACTATTCATAAACTCTGGGGCTTTTACTGATGTTTAGAATTCGTGGCATTTGTGGCACAGGCACATCATGGCTGCATTATTAGTAGCTAAATGGTGCCACATGTTCTCTCCTGGGGGAAAGAGGGTCAATCTCAGTGTGTCTAATTTCCTTTTGATTTCTATTTTTTTTAGGGTTGGAAGAAACCATAGAATATGATGGAGCTAATCACACAAAGTAATATTTGTATATATAAAGGCTCTAAATAGCACATTCTTCATGTTTTCTCAGAAATATAGTTAAAGTTTCCAAGGAAATATTAGGACTTGCATATATTAGCTTCTCTCTTCAACTACCAATGTTTGAGCTGCAATACCACAGAAGCAAAAAGTAAAATTCTGTTATGCATCTTGTATTAAGGATCTTAGAATAAAAACAAAATCCAATTATTTAACTGCACTATCCAATTACAGAGTAAGGTACCATTTAACATCAGTGAGAAAGAACAAGCAAGAAACAAAAAAAATACCTCTTACATCATGAATGAATATTCAAGCTCAGAATTTAAACAGAAATCTTGTTTAGGAAAAGTGCAAAGAATAAAAGTTGCTATTGAGTGCAATTTAGTAATGATGGAAAATAAACTTTAAATGATTTTAACTTTATGTAAATAAGGACTAAAAGGTATAACAGATAATGTGAAATAGGAAGAAAAGGGGAAGGGGAAGTGGGAGGGGTAGGGGAAAAGAAAGAGGGGAATATAATTAATATGGGAAAATGGAAAAATTGAAATAAAGTCTTTGTAAACAGGGAGGGATGGAGGGGTTGAAGGGAGGGCAGGGGAAGGGTGAAAAATAAGAACTGAGAGATTATGTAAGGTGCAAATTTCCAATGATGAATGTCATTATATTGTATACCTAAAATATACCAATGATTAGAATGAATAATCAATAATGCAAAATAGGAAGAAAAGGTCCAAAGGGGTAGGGGTAGTGGGAGAGGCAGGGGAAAGGAAAGAAGGGAAAGGAAAAATTATGAAAACTGGAAAAAATGGAAACAAAGTCTTTGTAAATAGAGAAGAGTGGAGGGGGTGAAGGGAGGGCTAGGAATGGGGAAAAAATAAGAACCAAGATGCATCATATAAAGGTACAAGTTCCCAAGGAGAAATGTAAATGTATTGTATAACTAAAATGTACCAATAAAAGAATTTTTAAAAAATGATTATAACTTTAAATGATAGTTTTATTGAGTAAAGTTTGATATAAGTGATTTATACCCTAAATTCTTTCATGAAACCTTTAAAAATAATTAAGGTTGCCAACTGTAATAAAGACCAGCTGCTACTTAAACAAGCCAATGGAAAGAACAAACATCACTGTGACTGGTTAGGAGACATGTTGTCTCTAATAAATCCACATGGCACTATCCAGTGTTATGTAGCAGATCAGTGTATATCATGTACTTAAGAAAGAGTTTTTCTATGAAAGACCACAAAGTTTATCTAGTAGTTAAAATATATCCTTGCCTCAGTCAGAGACTAAATAGCAGATAAAACCTATTGCATGGAATAAATTTAGCCAATGTAATAAATACTAGGTGTCAAATTCTGTACATTTCAGTTGTTAAAGTTAATCATTCTTATGAGTGAAATAGAGTCTTAAGTGAAAATTGCTATTTTCCATGAATAAATTGAAATAGTTTTAAATTATATGGGTTTTGTTTGTATTTTGAATTCAAAGCAAGACATTCAACCTTATTAGAACTTCCCTTTGTTTATTATTAGTGCTTGTTAATTAACAGTGCATAAAGCAATCCCATTTTATGGATTTGTGTACTACACTCTTAAGGAAAATCTATTCTCCACTACTGGATAGTTAAAACTTGCACTGCCTTCCTACCACAATTATGATAAAATCCCTATTCCCTACCAAAGCAAAGAGGATCCTCCATTGGGTATTCTAGTTATCTCTCAGTCTGTTTTGTACTTCATTCACTACAGTCCTGTCTCAGTGGCTGTGATAGTCAGAATTCTGACATGTGCGCCAAGATTCCTGTGCACTGGTGTGCATGTCTCCTGTATGATCACCCCTTGATTGTGAATAACACTTGTAAATACATGGGATAGTCGATCTTTACAAGGTTATGATGAAGCCTTGACAGAAGATTATTTGAAAGTCACTCCATAATAACATTACATAAAACTCTGTAAATATATATACACACACATATACATGATATAAACATGTTTATTTTAATCAACTAGGCATTATTTAGGCAAATATATATATATATATATATATATATATATGCATGAGAGTGGCACCTCAGTTTATGAACTTAATTTGTTTTATAATTTCAGGAGAAGACAGCTGCATTTGTATTTGTGTGGGGAAAATATAATATATATAGACATATATAAGTATATATAGAGATACATAGGTATATATACATATATTAGTAGCTTTCTTTAATTTCATTACTCTGGTTTCTCTGAGGTTCCTTCTAAAATCATTTTTCTACTAATTAAAATATTCTTAAAACTTCAGTGTAAGTATACAATTTATAAATTCACTTTTTGCTTCAAAATATCTTAATTTTGTTCTTGAAATGATATTTTATTGAATAGAGAATATTAAATGTGTACACTGAAGTATAGTTTTGATGATATCTTTCCATATTTTTATCATCATTTTGCTTCCAACCTTTCTGAAAATTCACATGACTCCTGTATCATCTTAAATGAAAGTTGTTTTACCTCTTATCTCCTTTTACAAGCCCAGGATGAGCCCAGGATGAAGCATCTGTGATTCACTTCTTTGAACAGTATTTATATTCCTATTCTAGGCTTAGTAATTTTTCATAATCTTATTGAGTCTTGATGCTTTTTAAAGGTATTTCTTCCTTTACTCCAAGGATATTTGGCTCGAGCCAAGAATTGAACTAAATCACTTAATCTCCTATTACCAGAAGTTTCAAATTTAATAGGTACTTCACACTGTGTACTCCTGTGCATATTTGGGACTGTGAATGATAAATATACTATGGTTTAAGACAAGCCATAATGAATTTTAAAAAATTAAAATGTGGAAGTATAATTCTGCATAAAAACAAGGAAAATAAGATATGTTCAGTAGAGCTACAGCAAGCACAGAGTTTCTGTTTTGGTGACTGAGGAAAGAGTATAGATTTTACCAAAAAATTATAATAATTAAGTAGTTCTGTTAAAAATTTAAAGATAACTGGCTGGGAATTTAGCTCAGTGGTGCTGCCACTTGCCTTGCGAGGTCCTGAGTTTGATCCTTGGTACAAAAAAAGAAAAATTAAAGATAACCAACAGAAGTTTAAAATTGCAAACTATTTTCCAAATAAACAATGGAATAAAAGGGGAAGAATTTGGAAAATAAAAAAGTCAATGTAACTAGGAGATAGGAAAGAAGTAAAAGAGAAACAAACAGAACAGATGGTAACAAAAATTATGTGGCTGTAAATAGTTCATTATGTTAAAAATAAAGAATTATGGGGAAAGTATTGGGTTCTTTTTTTCAGGAAAGAGCTAAAATTCTTATCTAATCACCACTACTCTTGTAGTGGTCAGTGGATCTCTCCTGTTTCTTCCACAAAGCTATTTAGATTAACCATTTCTTCTGGAGACAAAACACAAGCAGGAATTCTCACAGTGAACAGAAAAAAAACATTCATCCTATACATTCATTGAATAAGTGCCCCGTACTGTTCCAGACAGTGGGATGTAAATCTCTCTTTATGAAGCTTGCATTTTAGTAGGATAAGGATAGTGGAATGGGTGGACAGAGACAGTCTAACAAAAATAAAGAAATAAACCAAAAAAGTTCACATAGTGATATGTGGTTAAGAGAGAAACAAGAGAATTAAAGAGAAGCAGCGACTTCTGTATAAAAGTCTTTCTGAGTTGTAAACTCTTGCACTGGTAGATGACCGACAGTAAGGAGTCAGCCATAGGAGGCTCTAAGGAAACCATTCTAGACAGTGGAGGCAAAGGGCCTGAGGTCAGAGCATGGCTGAAAAAATACTCCTGGAGGAGAAAGGACATAGAGGCCAGTGTGTTCACAGAAGAAGTCTGTCGGACGTGATGAGGTCAAAGGTGTGTAGAAACGCTATCATATCCCTGATATGACACATTTTATTCTAAATGAGAAGGGATCTGTCTGAAGCTTTTACAAAGTTTTGTTGTCCCTCAGCTGATACTTTTTTAAAAAGATCATCATGACTGCATATGTGAAGAATAGATCACAGTGATGTCATTTTAATTTGGCTTATATTTTGTGACATGCAGCAGATTAAAAATAACCTAAGTAGATAAGAGCAGGCAAAAATAACTGGAATTATTCAATCATTACACTGTCAAACTAACTGGGGAGAGGAGATCACACACACTCAAAACCAGCTGAAATCTGGGACCCCTTATATCTGGTTGTAGGGAAAGGGAAAACTTTGATATCTAGTGATACTCCATAGAATTGAAAAAGCCAGGAACTTTGAAGAAAGTCATTAAAACTCATATTACCAAACTACATGGTCAAGATCAGTTCATTTGACAAAAGTAACAGTAATGAATCTCAAAGAGGACATTAATGCATTCTATTCTCCATTCATCTTATTTTCACATTCATATCTCTTGACTTTAATAATTTATTTTACTACTTCATGATCTGTCCTTGAGGAATGGAGAATGCTCCAATGGCCATTTGTCGTACTCCAGCACTTACCTGTCAAAGGGTGATCTAACTCTTATAAGTGAAAAGTCTCAAGAGAGTAAAGTATTATTTGTAATTATGGCATTGTGTTAGTGATATGAGAAATATAACTCCCAACCTGCTAGATTTCAGATGTGTTGAGTTCGTGTTGCCTGAAATCAAAGAATGAATTCTAACGGAGAAAGGAGCCTAACAGTAGGAAAGGTTTATTGAGTGATAGCTCCTGAGAGACAGGAGAGGTGCCAAAAGTGGGTTGCCACTGAGGTCATTTCTCCAAGAAAGTTTTATAGGGCAAAATCATGAGGCAAGTGCAAAATCACAACATGGGTACAACACGGGTCAAACTATAATTAACTAATAAGATTACAAGTATAGCCATTTAGCTAATATTTTTCCTTAAATTATTTTATTGGTACATTTTAGGAATACAATATGTTTATATTTATTATTGGGTGATTGTACCTGTACATGATATATCTTGGTTCTTATTTTTTCCCCATTACCTGTGCGTAAAAAAAAAAAAAATACCTACCCGTTACCCCTCACTTAGCTAATATTTATCCAATTGGGAAGTGGAGCAGCACATAGCAAGGTTATATGGCAAGCATCATTAACTTTGACTTACCTATGACTTCTAAAACAAGAATATTTGGGGGAAGGGATGGGTCCAAGTGTTCTAGGCATCCACCTGGGTGTCTGATGCATATCTGGACTCAATAGACTGGGTGGTACTAATTACAGTTCTGCTTATCCCTTAGGGAAATATGTAAGTCTGGCCATTGTGACTTTATCTTGAGGCCTTTCGTTCTTTAGATCCACCTCCAGCCACAATTCTGATATTTTTCAGTAACTTTCTTGAGAGCCCAGTCCCTCTCTGGTTATATATTAATTTTTATCTAACTTAGCTCCTATAATATTAGCATCCTATATAACTTACATTAACACAATTGTATGGTAGTTACTATTTCGACCATTTTCCAGGTAAGAAATTTGAGACTTAAAATATCTGATAAATCTTGTGGCTCACAGACTCCATGAATGGCAGAGTAGAGATCTTAGTGCAAAAGACTATAGCTCCAAAAATCCAGAGCTTCACTATAAAGTAGACCAGAAAGAGTTCATCATGGTATAAGAGAACTTGAGGTAGATTGGACAGCGTTCTGCCTGCCTTCCAATAGACCTTGTGAGATCTGGAGAATGCACCAGTTTCCCATCATTAATCACTTTCTTATCATAGTAGTTTTATCAGGTAGCTTCTAAAAGTGGCTAACCAAATAAATGTTCCCTAGTTTTGGGTTGCTCCCCTCTCCTTCTGGATTTGGATTCAAGGTTCTTCCTGTTTCAAATAAAGAATTGGACAAAATGAGCAAAAAGCAGTGGCAAAAGTTATTTGAAAAAGGAAAAGTGCAGGATGAGAGAAAAACTGGCTCTGCCGAGAGAGCTTGGGCAAAGTAAAAGAGGAAAAAAGCAAGCTAAAAGTACACTCTGGAAGAGTCGTGGTGGGATATCGTAAGGACAGCCAGGATAGCAAGCTCTTCTTGGCATCTGTGTCCTTTTATTCTGTCCAAATCTCAAGGAAACCCATGAGAACTTCTACATACCAATCCTCAGATCCCATGCCTCAGGGTGATGTCAGGTCTAGGCCATCCTATTGAAAACTTACTCCAGTTCTGCAAGAGAATCCACATGCAGGGCTTTGGAAACTGTTCTGCACATGTATTCCAGTATCTTGAAATTAACAGGTCCCAGTTCAAACCTGTTTCCCCAGCCAGCTTTGCCACACCCGTATCTCCTATTTCAGCTATAGTATTATCATATATTTTTTCCTGGGGGTAGTCTTTTCATTTTTTGAATTTTTTCAATTAGGGTAAATTCTAGAAGTAGAATGATTCATTTGAATGGTTTAGATATTTTTATTATCTATTACATTTTCAAAAGAGTCCCATGTTTTTACCATCACCAGTAGTATCTTATTCTGATGTTTTTTCCAGTTATTATTTTTTATTGGTACAAGTTTGCACTACATAATGATTACAATCCCTGTGGGGAGTTGGTACATGTGCATAACACAACTCAAACCCTTTCTCATCCACTATCCCACCCTCCTATCTCTTGATCTCCTTTCCCATTTAAAAAAAATCTATTCTACTTTCTGTTATCTGTCTTTTATTTGCTTTTTATTTATATTTTGAGTTTCTCATATAAGAGAAACCATGCGATATTAAGCTTATGTGTCTGATTTATTTCACTTAACATTATGGTCTCAGGGTGTATCCATTTTTCTACAAATGACTCAAGTTTATCCTTTTTGGAAGATTTTTAAAAATCTGAGTCATAATTAACTGAACTCTCTGATGATTCGGAAAATTAAGACTAGTGTGGCATTATAATAGCTTTAGGAAATTAGGATTAGTATAGCATTACAATAGCTTTAAATTTGTCTTTTATAAAATAACCTTTAAAAAGGGCACTGTCTGTAAAAATCCTCCCAATTCGTATTACAAGTCAGTGATGCAAATTGTTTTCTTTTGTCTGGCAATTTAATACTCCCCTGAACTAGCTTCCTTGATTTCAGAAGCTGGCCTTGAAGAGTCATGCTCACTGACACAGACGTTGCACAATAAGAAATTCATTTTCTGCTTGATTTTGTAAGTGAAGTTATACTCTGACACCACTTTTTTCTGCTGCTACTGAAAGATATTAATGAAACAAAGCTCCAGAAATTCATTTGTAAGGTTACCTTCCATTAGACTCTTTGGTCTGAAAATTCCCTAGGATCTATGTGATAAGAAAGGGTGGGGAGAAGAAAAGTCTGAGACTAGGAAATCACATAAATTACAGAAGCCAACATTTTCACAGAGGTCTTAGAGTTACGAAAGAAAATTTTCCTCAAATGAGAACTATATGTTTGTATTTCACCATTAGATTGCAAGCTTCAGTTTGCCACTTTAAATGAGATGTTTTTGTTTACCAACAAATCAGAAGTTATTAGAGAGTCACCTATGCTTCAGAAGGTTATCTCAATAACAAAATTCATTTTTCAGGGTGTGTTTCCAGAAGCAGGATGTTTAATATTGAGGTGAAATTCCTTGGAGGATTTCCTTGTGGGCTAACTTCCTCTCCCCACTCTGAAGGAACCAAATCATCCCAAGGGGCAGCAAGGTCTAAGAAGATTTCAACACTAGCCCCTCTAGATGGCTCTAACTTGATGACAAATATCTCACTGGCATCTTCTTTGTATCTTTGTACTTTCATCTTGATTTATGGATTCTATTGACCTGACCAGAGTCAGCCAGCTTTCTGTTTGCTCTGCACTCAAAGTTACACCCTTGTGTCTTATGACAACGTACAAGCTAAAGAACCCATACCTACCTCCTTGTGTCACTATGTAAGCACAATATGGTAAACAGTTTGGTATCCTGGCTAACCTTGATAGCTCTTCCCTAGCTTTGAGAACATCCCTTGTCACTGCAGTTATTACCTTCTATAATAATTGATCCACAGATCCTCCCTTTCTGGATTGCATGTGTGCTAAGAGTCTGAGATCCATTTATTTATTTTATTTTTCTCCAGAATTTAACCAAGTGACTAACACATAATAGAACCAATATGCTTGATGAATAATTTTTTAAGAAAGAAAGAATAGATGATAAAAAGGTAGATAGATGAATAGATAGACAAACAGATACATAGATTGATAGAATTTGACTCTGCAAAGAGAAGAAGGGCTTCCTGTGGGCTCTGGCATAAACCCTCACCATACTTTTGTCCTTAGTAAATAAATTGATGTTGGAATCTGCATTATTAAAACTGGTATCCACTGGTCAGGATCAGTGTAATGGAGAAACCAGAAACCCTGAGGACTTTAGCAACTCCTCATATGCTAAGATATTTTTCTTTAAGTTAAAAATATCACATTTTTTTGTCCAAATTGTAAAGATGAGAATAGGCTACGTAAGCAGCATCCCTCAGCACAAAATTTGAAGGAGAGTTTGATGAAGTTCTTAAGTTTGTCCTACTTTTCTGAAACACCTCCTAACATGGGGATATACAGGCAACAATCATCAGATTCTTCCCTCTTCCTCCTATATAAACTAGTTCTGTGCTACAATGAAAAAGTCAGAAGAGTACTGATGAATTATTGCAAGATATCATAGGATATCCCAAATGCCCTGTCTCAATGCACACTGCCTAGAGATCATTACTATTAATAATGTCATGCCCCGGGCTAAATGAGCCTGGCATACATTACCACCCTTAATGCTCGTGACAGCCCAGTGAGATACAGAGCCAGTCACATTTTATGCAAATAGAATCATGTAAATTTTAATTATGCAAATATGAAGTTAATATAAAATATTAATGCATTCTTTATTTACAAATATAGTAAATATAGTAAATGTCTCCTAATTTAAGATATTATGAAGAATTGCCTAATTTAAAAGCTAAGCCTGAGAATTTTCAATGGTATCTATGCTTTGCTCACTTGTGGATGTGCTACTTCTGCTGAAAAAAATAATTGTTACAATAAAAATTGTTACTCATTAAACACTAATTAAGCACAATACTTTGTAGTACAAAACCACTTATTTTTCACAAAAAAAGACTGTTCAATGAAGTAGGAGTATTAGTCCTCCCAATAACCAGTAAATATTCAACTCAGGCAGCCTGGCTGCAGGGTTAATCAAGGGCTAGCCTCACTCTGAAGGACTAATTTTGAATTGTATATATTTAATTAAGTAAACTTTTAGTAACTTTCTCCTCATTTAAGATATGCTTCCCTTGTAGGTACTATATTCTCCCCTTCAAAACCAAAGTTTAAAGTGGTAAATAACTTATTCAAGGCCTCAAACCCAAGGGAAACCGAACTCATCTGACAGAGACATTATCTATTTGTTAACAAATGCTCCTGGAGGAGTAGTTATGGACCCTTAGTCCTGTTGTACTTTCGGTAGTCCTCATTTATTTGCATAATCTAGGTAAGCTTTGTCCTCATAACTCTTTATCTGTAATCCCTATACCTTTTTTTTCCCTGCCATAACCATTCAAATATGAATCTTCCATGAGAAAAATACACTTGACCTAAATAAATGCCTGGTTAGCCTACCTTATTCCTCCAATTAATGTCCCACAAATGAACACTGTGGGCACTTTCTCTAAATAGCAACACTCCCACCAATGTCTCTTCTCTGCCTGTAACACCTTCATGCCAAACAGCAATCAGGATCAATAACAGTTTGACTTAGGCCAAGTATCAGGAGAGTTGGGGTGAGGGAGTTCCTAATACTCCCACCACACATTCTTCTTATCAAATTCAGATAGATTTATACGGTGCATGTCCGATCCAATGGGGGAATACATTCTTTCCAAGTTGGCACTGGAATCAACAAAAACTATACTGTAACTTACAGAAGCTAAAGATTGAGGACATGTCCTTTTATAGAACTCCACAGCAGATAAAACAAAGTTTTTTTTGTTGAAACATAAAACAAAGCCTTTTTTGTTGTGTGGTGCAAGAAAACAATGGATTTTTTTTTTGCATAGAAGATGTTTGAAGTTTTATGCTTCTTATGCTGAAATACACTCAACATTAATTAGCCCAGATTTGTACATGTGTGTGTGCGTGTGCACTTGCTTTTGTGCATGTGCAGAGTATATAGGCAGCATAGACTAGTAGGAAAGAAAAAGTATTTTCAGGTAAGATGACCACAGCCTATTAACCATAAATCCTTTATGCAACAAAATAAATGTCATTGCTTACAAGAATCAAAGGTCTTGAAAACAAAAAAGGGGGCTGGGGATTTAGCCTAGTGGTTCCACTGCCTTCCCGGAAAGCACAAGGATCTGAGTTCGATCCCCAGTTCCCAAAAAACAAAAGAAAGAAAACAAAACAAAAAAGGCCCTAGCAGTCCATAAGTGTGTGTGTCTTCACTATCAGCAGAGTGAGTGTGGGCAATGAGTGTTCAGCAGTTTGCTTGCTCCTAGGCCAGCTGAAATGTTGCTCTAACACAATTAGTGACCTCCTTTCCTTGACAGAATACATCATGCACCCCAAAAAGTCCCCATTTCTCCTGATTTCTGCTTCCAAGAAACTGCTTTTTTCCTTCCTAGGCATTTAAATAAAGACAACAATAGAGTAGGAAAAGGGACTTATGACCCCCTTGTCCAGAGGAGTCCACCATGAAGCATAGAGAGTGAGGTCAAGTCAAGTCAGACAGCAATTGTGGTGAGGAGTTGTTGTGGGGAGAAGTGATACCCTCTCCCTGTCCTTCTCAAGCAGCCTGAGTCTGCAGGGAAGCTAGGTCTTTGAGGAAATGTGAAGGAAATGATCTATTTGTAAAAGTTCATGGATGAATCATTTTAGCTTAGGGGACAGGAGAGTAGTTGAAATTGTCTAATGTCAGAAAGAAGATGAATTTAAGAAATTCAGAGGCAATAGGCCATCTTTGCAGGCTGAGGAACAAGGCCACGAGGAGGGTCTTAGGGTGGACAGCCCATACTGGATGGAACCCCAGCCACTGAAACTCTCTGACCCTATAGGATGGGACTCTGGTTGGCCTGTTTTGGGTCATGTGGGGAAGGTAAGGTCAGGTCTCTTGATTATAGTATCAAGATAAATAGACGGCAAGAAGGCAACAAATAACAAATAAGTACCTTGGTACATTTAAAAAATGTACTTTCAAAGTATTTTAAAAGCTATTATTCTGATTCTAGCAAACAAACTCAAACTCAAAAACAGGTAGATATTGGTAGTTCCACTTTTAACATGAAAAAACTAAGGGTCAAGGAGGCTACAAGAAATCCCTAAAGCCTTGTAGGTTGGGGTTTAGGTGAGGGTCTCTGCATCTTAAGGCAAGTGTTTAGAATTATGTTTGAGACAATTCTCCCCCCACTTCACTGTATCATACTGATGACTGGTGGTCAAGTTGGAGAAATAAAAATGGATTCAGGTCACACCTAGAACAACTAGTAAGAGTTTTGGAGGAAAGATGCATGCATTGGATTTTTTTTTTATGTTTTATTTTTATTTTTTTAAGTGCCCTAGATAATTCTAATGTGCCAACAAAGTTGAGCATCAGCACTCTAAAAATGTATCATTTGAACGTCAGAGACAAAAAGTAGTTCTTGAAACTTGTAATGAAATGTTAAAGATATGGTCATACAAGTATTGTCTTTTCTGTTTAAATGCATTCCTGTTCCAATATGAACTTGGATTTATAACTGCCAACACTGCAAAAAGACAACAGTTTGAGAAGTTGAGGTTGCTAGGGGCAATCCAATTTGCCAAAGAAACTAGCTGAGCTGTGGAGCAGCATGAAGTGAGCAACCCATGTCCAGAATGTCCTCCATAGAAAGGCATGCTCTCTTTGTTTCCTTAAGTGGAAATTGGAATGTTATTCCCTTACCTCTGGAAAAAGAGTGCTTTGCTCTTTGTGGGGACATGCAGTTATATAACTGAGACTTTTCCCTTGGCTTCCTCTACCACAAAGAACAACATAGTCCCTATAGAGAGATAGGAACTAGAAACAAGAGGTCATCTCTTCAGTATTCCCTCAGGTCCCTTAACCCTTGGAGCACTCCAATTCTTTTTTGCTTAAAAAACGAGTTTGCGTCACAGGAAATTTCCTCAGAGAACTGAGCTAGTCTCAGATTCAGATAACAAATCTGCCCTCAGGTGTAATGGAGGATGCCATTATCAGATGCTGAAGTAAGTGAATGAGAGAAGAGCCAGTGATTTCTCTCTTACATGTAAAAGAATGAAGGTGAAGAATAAGGGTGAATAATTCATTTTTTGCTACTTAGTTTTTTATTTCGTTGCAGTCTTAATCTTAATGTATGTCACATATTAAACTGTATGGTCCCTCCAGTGTTATTATTTGTTCTTTATTACTGAACAATTAATAACAAAATTTTAAAGAGAAAGGTTTAGAAAATCTGTGATTTTGATCTGAATCTTATCATCTAACACATTTTCAGCTCATGCACCTGAAGTTCCAGATAACACAAATATTATGTAAGAGAGACTTAAAACCTTCTTAACTGATAATCTTGTGAATCTAAACCAAGTAAAGGCAAATGGCAATTTAATAGACTACTATCCCAGGAATAAGTCTGTACCAGTGTCTCATATGAATAAGTATCACAATTCAAGGGACCCAAATGTAATGGTCTCATAACTTAAGAGGCACCTTTTTGTCATTTATTTTTATTTTTGGATATGTATTGGTCAAGGATGTTTCTCTAGCTGTCTGTACAGATGCACAGTAACACATTGCTTTATGGCCATGTCCAAATCTAAGTAAAAATTTTTCCAGTTAAACAATAGGTTTCTTTTGCTTGACCACCTATCAGTCATTATTACCACTGTCAATTTAGCAGCATCTCCTCCCAGCCTCAGTCCTAACACCTCACCAAATATGGCCCTGTACTCCATCACCCTCAGTGCTCACCTTTCCACAGAAGGGATCACATTGCACCGAAATCTCCAATTTAGGCTGCCAAGTTCTTTATTGCTGAGATCAATTTTATTCATACATTTGCTCAAAATATATGCCTACTGTGTGTTAGGTACTGGCCCTGGTCCTGAAGATACAATGAAAACTCAAACCCCTATCACTATGCAATTTAAATTGTTGGTAAGACAGTGGAGGATGTGAAATGTTTGTGATCTGTGGTAGTAGGAGGTGAGATACAAATGAAATTTTAGATGGGCTTTCTGGGGAAGACCTTACTGGGAAGGTAACATGTGAGGGATCCCTGAAGGCGGTGAGTGAAAGAGGCAAAGGCCCTGAGGCGTTGCATGACTGGGATGCTCAAGATGGCCGGCAGCTTTGGAGAGAGCAAGAGTAAAACATGTTCACTGTGGGGCTGTGCCTAGCACGTAGAAGATGGCAATCAACTACTTGTTAAATGATTAAGTACAGAAAACATGTACAAAGGAATGTTTAAAAGAATAATAAAACTAACAATAGATTTGGAAGGACATTGTATGATCCATAAACTGTTATTGCCACTTTTTAAATCTAGTATGCTTTCTGGTTAAAAAAATAAAAGTGCTCAGTTACTCCCTCCACAAAATAAAGATATAATTGCAAACTTGTTAACGTGTCTGGGAAACTTGGGAAGTTTTGGGATCTGAATTATCTGAAAGTGATGGGCTGTACTCAATTATAATCAAGTTAAAGTCATCAAATTTAACTTCATTCAAAGTTACCTTGTATTATCTTAACCATTTTAACTTTCTCTAACTCTCATTTCCCATGCACACAATGGCTTTTGGGTTAGCACTGATTACTCTGGATTCTCACTGTTAAGCTTTCTCAAAATTCCAAAGGAGCTTTGCCATGGTTTATTCTTCTTGTTTCTGCAACCTCTTGGCAAAGCAATAAGTTAGAGAATAAGTTCCTTTCCACATCATGATGGAACCAAGAAATGAGGAAAATGTTCTGTCTCGGTGTGTTAGCAGATCTGGTAATTGGAACTACAGGAGAAAATCATATTTCTTCATCTTGCCAATAAAGAATTATTCCAATACATATGAAGATACAAAGCAGTGCTTGCCCTCAGAAGGAATTAAAGCACATAATCTCTCTCTCTTTCAGAAGGAATTAAATCACATAATCTCTCTCTCTCTCTCTGCCCCCCCCATTGTAATACCATCTGCTATGATACGATACAGGCAAGAAGAACTTTATAAAAGGAGAGCTAAATTGAAAGCATAAATAAAGATCAAAAGGCCTAATAGATACTGTGAAATAGGAAGAAAAGGTCCAAAGAGGAAGGGAAGGTGGGAGGGATAGGGGAAAGAAAAGAAGGGAAAAAAATAAAGAAAAAAAAATGGAAATAAAGTCTCTGTAAATAGGGAGGGATGGAGGGGATGAAGGGAGGGCAGGGGAATGGGGAAAAAATGAGAACCAAGACAGATTATGTAAAGGTACAAATTTCCAATGATGACTTTTATTATATTGTATACCTAAAATGTACCAATAAAATTAATTTTTTTTAAAAAAGCAGACCTGATGCTGGCCCCAGAACTATAACTAAAAAAATATTCTTTTCTTTACATAAAGTCCACATCCTTGAGTGTTTCCTAATAGTAACAAAAAGGCTAATGTGACAGGGGTGCTATACTTCAAAACAACTAAAAATGAAAAGAACAAAATGGAGGTTCTTTACCTGCTTATTGCTGTTATGCTCAACTGAATTATACTCTGGGAGAAACAATCTGATAAGTTGGCATATTTGAATCCTAGTTTATAGCTTTACTTGCTAAACAGTTCTGAGTGAGTCATTTTATTCTTTCTGAAGCTCAGTTTCTTCATAAAAAACTGGAAGACAATTTGCATTGCGTATACCCCAAGATTGGAATCAGACTTTTAAAAATAACTTGGACAAGAGTATTAAAAGAATAATGAAGGATTATATAAAACAAAAACACTGTATAGATTCAAATAGAACTTTAGTACAGAAAATAAAACAAATTGGTAAAAACAGGCAAATATTTCCCTTAAAATTGCCTTTAATATTTTTTTAAAAAATAAGAGGTGATCATTATTTTCAACTGACAGCAGTTCTGGGTAACAGATGCTGTGAGCTCTATTTTCAAAATATATTTCCATCTGTCCATTGTTCTCTTTTTTCAGTGCTGCCCAAGCCAGAACCACAGAGCTTAGCAGTAGCTTCAGAACTACTGCTTCTAACTTTTATTCTCTCCTTTGATCCTTTTCCCACAGAACAACTAAATCAATCTTCTAAGTTATAACTTAAGTCATGACCATCTTATTAAAATTCTCAAATGGATTATGATCACACTTAAAACCTCAAATCTCTATTATGAATTAAAACCCCTTCTCTGGCCCCTGGATTTCATTCCCTACTTAGCCCTTCCCCTCTCTTTATTTAGCCGGACGCTGATTTCCTATTCCTAGATCTCAAGATTGTACCTGCCTTAGACTGACTGACTGTATTGCTCTTTCCTCTTCCTGGAAGTCTCACCTTTTATCTATATTTAAGTGGCTCCTTCCTATAATTTTGGTCTCAGCTCAAAATTAATCTCCTCAGGACTTCATTGTTGTCTCATCTATGGTGTTGCCCCCACTCTGTTCGTCCATCATGTGGAAACCCTGAAACATTGCCCTCTACCTCTTAGTTACTCCATTGCTCTATATTTCCTCTTCACCACTTACAAAGCTACCCCAAGCATCACTCAGCACGTTTATGTACTGACTATTCCAAGTGTTGCTGGAGCAGGTGTCATTTAAAGCAGTTGATTCTTGTAGTGAATAAATTTGTCATTTTTATATTTCATGTTACATTACGTTACAAAAATTTATTTTGTTAAATTCTTTTATTGGTACATTGTAGGTATACAACACAATTACATTTCTCATTGGGAATTGTACCTTTACATAATGCATCTTGGTTCTTATTTTTTCCCCATTCCTGGCCCTCCCTTCACCCCCTCCACCCTTCCCTATTTACAAAGACTTTATTTCCATTTTTTCCATTTCTCAGCATTTTTCCTTTCCCTTCTTTCCTTTCCCCTGCCCCTTCCACTACTCCTATCCCTTTGGACCTTTCTTCCTATTTTGCATTATCAATTATTCACTCTAATCATTGGTACATTTCAGGTATACAATATAATGACATTCATCATTGGAAATTTGCAACTTTACATAATCTCTCTTGGTTCTTATTTTTCACCCTTGCCCAGCCCTCCCTTCAACCCCTCCATTCCTCCCTATTTAAAAGATTTTGTTCCTATTTTTGATTTTCTCATATTAATCCCATTCCCTTCCATCCTTTCGCCTATCCCTCTCACTTCCTTCCTCTTTGCCCCTTTTGTTCCCATTTCACATTACCTATTATATATTTTAGTCCTGATTTACACTTTCAGTTTCTCACACCAGAGAAACTATTTGGTATTTATACATGTGTGTCCTATTTATTTCACTTAAGAGCATCAATGTGCATCCACTTAGCTATAAATGTCTCCAATTTCTCATTTTTTATGGCTGAGTAGTACTCCATTTTATTAAAAAAAACACATTTTCTTTATCCAGTCTCCAGTTGACGGGCATTTGGGCTGTTTCCAAGTTTTAGCTATCACAAACTGTGCTGCTATGAACATGGGCACACATATATCACTGTGGTATGATTCTTTTAATTCTTTGGGGAAGATCTCCAGCAGTGGAATAGTGGGGTCAAATGGGACTTCCAGTTCTAGTAATTTGAGGTATCTCCATACTGATTTCCACAGTTGTTGCACCAGTCTACACTCCCACCAGCACTGGAGCAGGGTTTTTCTTTCACCACAGCCCCGCCAGCATTTGTTATTGGTTGATTTCATGATAGCAGCCATTCTTTCTGGAGTGAGGTGGAATCTCAGCATTGTTTTCATTTGCATCTCTCGAATGACCAGTGATGTTGAACATTTTTTCATGTATTTATTTGCTCTTTCTACTTCCTTGTCTGAGAAATGTCTGTTCATTTCAGATGTCCATTTTTGGATTGGGTCTTTAAATTTGGGAGGTCTGATCTTTTTAAATTCTTTATAGATAAAAGATAGTAGACCTTTGTCTGAGGAAAAGCAGGTGAAGATTTTTTCCCACATTGTGGGTTGTCTCTTCACACTGCTGGTGGTTTCTCTTGCTGTGCAGAAGCTTTTTTAATAAGAAGAGATCCCACTTGTTGATTGTTTATGCTAGTTCCCAGGCAATTGAGGTTTTGTTCATAAAATGTTTTCCTACACTGATGTCTTGAAGGGTTCTACCTAACCTCTGTTCCAACTGGTTCAGAGTTTCTATTTTAAAATTTAGATCTTTAATCCATTTTGATTTTAGTTTAGTGCGTGGTGAGAGATACAGGTCTAGTTTTAATCTTTGGCAAGTTGAAACCCAATTTTTCCAGCGCCATTTATTAAAGAGGCTATCTTTCCTCCAGTGAGGGTTTTTGGCTCCTTTATCAGAGATGAGATGGCTGAGTGTGTCTGGCGTTGTTTCTGCATCTTCTAATCTGTTCCACTGGTCCTCAAGTCTGTTTCTTTGCCAATACTATGCTGTTTTTATCACAGTAGCTTTATAGTATAGTTGCAGGTTGGGGATTGTGATACCCCCTGCCATGTCTCTGTTACCTAGAATTGCTTCTGCTATTCTGGGTCTCTTCTAGCTCCAAATGAATTTTTGGATTTTTTTCTCGAGGTCTATGAAGTATGCTGCTGGGATCTCAGTTGGAATTGCATTAAATCTATATAGCAGTTTTGGAAGTATGGCCATTTTCACTATATTAATCCTTCCTACCCAGGAGCAGGGGATGTCTGTCCATTTTCTCATATCATCTTCAATCTCTCTTTTCAGAGTGCCATAGTTTTCAGAGAAGAGGTCTTTGATTTCTTTCGTTGGGTTGATTCCTAGGTATTTCAGTTTTTTGGATGCTATTGTGAAAGGAATTATTTGCCCTATTTCTCTCTCAGTGAGTCTGTCATTGGTGTAGAAGAAAGCTATTAATTTTTGTGTGTTGACCTTGTAACCAGCTACTTGACTGAATTTGGTTATTAAGTCTAGAAGGCTTTTGGTGGAGTTCTTGGGGTCTTCTATATAGAATATCATGTCATCTGCAAATAATGACAATTTGACTTCTTCATTACCTATCTTTATCCTTTTATTTCTTTCTCTTGTCTAATTACTGTGGCTAATGTTTCCAGAACTATATTGAACAAGAGTGGTGATAGTGGACATCCTTGTCTTGTTCCTGATTTTAGTGTGAAGGATTTCAGTTTTTGACCATTTAGTATGATATTGGTTGTTGGTTTTTCATAGATGGCTTCTATCAGTTTGAGGTAGAGACCATCTATTCCAATTTTTTGTAGGGTTTTTATCATAAATGCATGTTGGATTTTGTCAAATGCTTTTCCTGTGTCTATCGAGATAATCATATGGTTTTTGTCCTTGGCTCTATTGATATAGTGTATTACATTAATTGATTTTCGTATGTTGAACCTTCCCTGCATCCCTGGGATGAACCCCACTTGATCAGGGTGTATGATCTTCTTGATGATCTTCTGCATTCTGTTTGCCAGTATCTTATTAAGGATTTTTGCATCTATGTTCATTAGTGAGATTGGCCTATAGTTCTCCTTTTGGGTTGGATCTTTCTCTGCTTTGGGGATCAAGCTGATGCTTGCTTCCAGAAATGAATTTGGGAGTATTGCTTCCCTTTAAATTTCATTGAAGAGTTTAAACAGTAGTGGCAGCAGTTCCCCTTTAAATGTCTTGTAGAATTCAGCAGTGAAGCCAACAGGGCCTGGGCTTTTCTTAGTTGTTAAATTTTTAATTACATTTTCAATATCATTGGTTGATATTGGGTTGTTTGGAATTTTTAGGTCATCTTCGTTCATCTTTTGTAATTCATATGTATCTAGGAACCTGTCCATTTCTCCTGTGTTTTCCATCTTATTGGCATATCGGTTCTGGAAGTAGGTATTGATGATCCTCTGGATTTCTGCTGGGTCTCTTGTAATTTCACCCTTTTCATTCTTAATTGCATGGATTTAGGCCTTTTCTTTCCTTTTTCTGATAAGGTTGGCTAAGGGTTTATCAATTTTGTTGATTCTTTTGAAGAACCAACTCTTGGCTTCATTGATTTTTTTGTATCATTCTCTTAGTCTGCATTGCATTGATGTCTCCTCTGATCTTTATAATTTCCTCCCTTGTATGAGCTTTGGGGTGGTCCTACTCTTCTTTTTCTAGAAGCTTGAGGTGCAGCATCAGGTTGTTTAATTGGGCTCGTTCTGTTTTAATAATATGCATATTCACTGCTATGAATTTCCCTCATAAGACTGCTTTCATTGTGTCCCATAGATTCTGATATTTTGCATTGTCATTTAATTGAAGGAACTGTCTGATTTCTTCTTTAATTTCCTCTGTGACCCATTGGTTATTCAGAAGTGTGTTGTTCAATTTCCATGTGTTTATGAAATTTTTTGAGTTTCTTTTGCTATGGATCTCCAATTTCATTGCACTATGGTCTGATAATATACAGGGGATAACTTCAATTCCTTTGCACTTACTTAAACACGTTGTAGGAGTGAGTATGTGGTCTATTTTGGAGAATGACCCATGTGCAGCTGAGAAGAATGTGTATTCTGATTTTGTGGGGTGGAAGACTCTGTAAACATCTGTTAAGCTCATTTGTTCAAGATTTCGATTGAGTTCTAGTATTTCATTACTTATTTTTAGTCTAGTTAATCTATCTATTTGTGACAGTGGGGTGTTGAGGTCTCCCACTACAATTGTATTAGTACATATATGACTTTTCATGTCCGTTAGTATTTGTTTTATATAGTTGGGTGGACTAGTGTTTGGTGCATAGGTAATTATGATTGTCATCCCTTTCTCTTGGATTCGTCCCTTTACAAGGATGTAGTGTCCTTCTTCGTCTCTCTTAATGAGTGTTGGTTTGAAATCTGCTTGATCTGCCAAGAGGATAGCTACTCCTGCCTTTTTTCGGGTTCCTATTGCATGTGGTATTGTTTTCCACCTTTTAACTTTCAGTCTATGAGTTTCCTTTTGAATGAAGTGTGTTTCTTGTATGCAGCATATTGTTGGATTTTGCTTCTTGACCCATTCTGCCAATTGGTGAATTGAGACCATTCACATTGATGGTTATAACTGAAATGTATTGACTTGTCATTGCCATGACTTTTTCTTTTTGTTGGATTCTCCCCCTTTACATTTAATTTCTTGTCATGCCAGATGGTTTCAGTGTGCTTTGTTTCCTGGGGTTGTGATCCTCAATGTCTGTTCCTAGGATATTGTGTAAAATTCTTTGGAGTGCTGGTTTGGTATTCACGAAGTTCCTAAGGTGCTCTTGGTCATGAAAGTATCTTATTTCTCCATCCATTTTGAAAGAATGTTTTCAAGGATACATCAGTGTGGGTTGGAGGCTGTTTTCTTTTAGGGCTTGGGATATGTCACTCCAAGCTCTTCTTGCCTTGATGGTTTGTGTTGAGAAGTCTGCTGTGATTCTGATGGGCTTTCCTTTGTATGTGATTTGTTTCTTTTCTCTGACTGGTTGGAGAACTTTGTTCTTCTGTTGTGTTTCTGGAATCTTAACAATTATATGCCTATGTGTATATTTTTTTTGATCAAAGCTATTTGGAGTCCTATATGCCTCACTTACCTGTATGTCAAGCTCTTTTCCCCTGCTTGAGAAGTTTTCTGCCATTATTTCTGTGAAGAGATTTTTTATGTCATCTCCACTCTCTCCTGTTTCTTCATTGAGCCCAATCAGTCTTATGTTATTCTTTTTTGCATCATCTAGCAGCTGCTGGATTGATTTCTCATGTTCCTTATAATTTTGCAGCAGTTTTTCTTTTCCTGGTCACTAATTGCAATCTTATCTTCTATATCTGAAATTCTGTCCTCACATTGGCTCATTCTGCTGTGCAGACTTTCAATGAAGTTTTTCATGTCCTGGAAATCTGTTTGCATCTGTTTTATGGATTTCATTTGTTTCCTATGTTGGGATTCCATCATGTTCCTATTCTCCTGTCTAGATTTATTATTCATGTCTTGCACTAGGGGCACAATTTCTCCTGTTATCTGAGAAATTATTTCTGATTTCGTTTTTTCCAGATCCCCTTTTGTTGCCAGTTCAGTAGGTGCAGGTGGTTGAGTATCAGAGTGTTCCATCTCATTTCCCTTTGGGCTTGCTGTAGGTGATGTGGAAGTGTGGTTTTGAGACTTATTTATGTGTTTTCTCATATTGACTTGGGGGGGCGGGGAGGTCCTGTTGGTGCCGGCGAGGATCACCTCCTCTGAGTTGGGAGAGGTGGGACAGGGGCCAGGAGCAGCAGTAGGGATTGTGGCCCAGAAGCTCCTTTCTCTGAGCTGGGAGTGGTGGGACAGAAGGCATCCTAAAAGCCCTTTCCTCTGGGCTGGGAGCACCAAGAGGGATGGTGGCTAGGAAGCCCCTTCTTCTGGACCAGGAGCAGTGGGAAGGTGGCTCAGAAGCCCCTACCTCTGTGCCAGGAGTGGCAGGACCCAGTACTGTGGTCTGGTGGTCCAGTTTCCTCTGAGTCTTTGTAGTGTGGAACCAGGTGGCTGTACAGAGGAGTGTGTGGGGGGGTGTCCAGTGGATTGCTGCCGGGGCCCGGGCTGATTCAGCAGGTTCCACGGGACTTGCAACCTCAGTAGGGTGTCCGCAGACCTGCCTGTCTGCAGCGGGCTGATTCAGCGTGTTCCGCATGACTTCTGTTATAAAAATTAATGAAAAATATGCAATTTTTTGTCATCCTGAATTTAAATAATTGGACTGGTAAGTGATTAATACCTGTTATAGTTTAGTTCTAAAATGTTCCTCGAGTTTTATATATTCAGAGATGGGTTTTTTGGAAGGTGATTGGATCAGGGGGCCACTACACTCATCAGGGGATTAATATATTGATGAGTTCATATCTGAACATATATAGAGTTGGGCCTGTTTAGGAGTGGTTCAGTAGAGATGTCATCTAGAAGAATGAATTCTTGTCCCTGACTCCTCCTTTCTGTCTGCTTCATGGCTGCCAAAAGTTGAGTAGACCTTTTCACCATGATGGTACTGATTTGAAGCCAGCCAAACATGGATTGGCCCTCTGAAACTGTGAGCCAAAAATAACAACTCCTTTAAATTGCAAGTGTCAGATATTTTGTCCCAATGACAGGAAAGTGGCCTAAAATTGGTGAAATTATTTTGTTTTCACGTTAATGCCTGTGTCCCTCTGTTGACTGTGATCTCCACGAAAACAGTGGCCTGTTACCCTATTTCATCTTCAAATTCTCTGCTATGAATTTTTTATGGGAAACATAGTGAGGGATTAGTTAATATTTTCTTAATGAACGTGTTACAGAAATTGAAAGTTTTCAGAATGGTTATAAATGTCAAAACGATGAGATTTTGGATCTTTTCAATGAAATGATGATTTAATATAAACATATTTCCTGGTTTCCTTGAAAGGGAAAATAAGGACACTGTGCTGAGGATGATCAGGCTTTGCTTTGCACATGTGTGGCAGACAAGTTAGAAGAGAGCTAGAAACTTGTATCCAGCTCTGTGCAAGACTGAAATGTCTACCCTGACTTGTCATCAGTAATAATAATGAAGCCTGACAACAAAATGGGAGCCTATGTCTTTATTACAACTTCCATTTCAGAGAAAATACATATCCATCTACCACCTCTAGTTTAGCACAGTGAGGATTCCAACCAATTACCGGAATAAAAAAAAAAAAAAAAAACCACATCTTTTATTTCTTAACAACTCCATCAGGGGGCCTTTATAGTAACATCCATGTGGCAGCACTTGAAAAAGAATTAGGACTTGTTTTCAGTTATTTGGTGAATTATATATTATTTTTTAAAAAAAACAAGAGAAGAAAGGAAAAGGATAATACTTTAAAAGTAGTTTCAGACTTTGGGAGCCTGGGTTTCAGAGACTGAATCACCATTCTGTACCTGTCTATTGAATTATATAAAACTGCAAGAAACAAAGACCTGAAATAAAAACATCCATCAGTCTATAATTGGTTAGACCCAGGATCAATGTTTACTAATCAAATATATATGAAGGCTGTAGCAATCCATAGTGCTTTATACTACTGATAATTTCAGTTATATGGGCCTTAATTCAGGATCTAGTATTTCACAGTAAACAACAATGGAATTCATTCACTGTAGTAGAGTTACCATTGACTGCTATAGTATAGAAATTCATTTGTGTCACTGGCAACATGAGCTTTTCTACTTTAAGATCTTGAAAAATAAATCTGAAAGAAAAAAACCTAGATAATGTGGAAGGTCAGAAAAGACCTATCATCTCTGTTTCTTTTTCTTTGTTTTGTTTTTATTTTTTGCAGATGCCAGACCTGAAAGGATTTCAGTCATTCAAGTTTGAATTAATAACCTTATAGAAATAATGTAAGTTGCCATGCTTAAGGATAGTGCTTATTACATTTTTATTTCCAAAGAATTCACAGCTATTACCAATATTAAATTCAAAAAACATCAATGATTATGGTGGGTAAGATACTCTAAGAATTATAAATAAGATGCTTATATTTAAGATGAGAAAATTCACATTTTATGAGTACACTAAAAAACTAATATAAAAATTCAAGGTAGAGGCTTTGAGATACCAATAAAATTTGATAAATTATAAACTATAGAAACAAGAACCAAAAAGGACCTAATTGCCAGCTAGAAAAGAGATGAAAAGTGGAAACTGATATAAAAAAATATTTTCTATTTTTAATACAGATTTTAAATTTGCTGCAGAGATAATAAATGGAGAACCAATATTTCAGGAAACCAAATCAAAAAGCTGGGGACAAGAGAAGAATAAAAGATGTTAATTGAGAAAATGATAAAGTAAGGGTCAGAAAATAAAAATTCAATCCATATTGTTCCTGGAGAAAGACAAGACCACATGGAGCAAATAGGAGAGGAAAAGTAATAGAAGAAAAGTTACTTGAACTGTGTAAACTCTTGAAAAAAAATAGCCCTTTTTTTTTGGCTTTTTGGCTTTTTGGCTTTTTGGCTTTTTGAGACAAGGTTTTGCTATTGTTCAGGCTGGCCTCAAACTCACTATTAAGCCCAGGATGGCCTTGAACACACTGAGATCTTTTGCCTCAGACTCCTGAGTGCTAAAATTACAGTCATGCACCATGATGCTTGGGAAAATAGCCTATTTAACATCTATATTAATTAAAATGTGACCATATCCCAACACTTCATATTAAACTGATAATTTTAGTGAAGCAAAAAGTTTATTCATGAATCTACAGAAGGAAAATGCTTTCAAGAAGTCAATACATTATTCTTAAACTTTTCCTCTTTAGTGTTAGAAGACATTGAAGATTTTTTTTACTCTGAAGCTTTAAAGACAAAAGTTATGTGCCCTCAATTTTTTGTTCAAGCAAGATTCATCCAACAAAGAAATGTAGGAATTTCTCAGAAAATTAATTGCCCGTGTGTCTTCCCTAAATGTTCAATTATGGACCAGGAAAAAAACAGCAAGCAATAATGATGCCTAAGAATTAAAAAGCCATAAAACAAAGGTTTAATGATAAGTGTGGCAAGCAATTAAAACGTTAAGTCTAAATATCTGTTGAAATATTATTAAAAATGGAATGCAAACTAATTTCAATAAAAATAACTCTAGACATAAAATCCTATATCATAATAATTCAGAAAATAAGTAATTCCTACTCATTAAATATTATATTAGAGGAAGTTAAAAACTATTTTTTACTTTATAAAAACAGTTTTACTTGGATAAAAAGTGGCATTAGAGTAAACTGGATATGTTTAAAGTACAAATATCGGTAAAGTTCCATATCTGAATATACCTTTAACACTATCTCCACAATCAAATTAATGAGCCGTCACCCCAAACAGTGTCGCCTTGGACCTTCATAATTTCAGCTGGTTTCAATGCCATGGACTTTATTTCTGTATCTAATTTACATGTTGATAGACACTTGGGATATTTACCAAATTATAAGTAAAACGTGGAGACGCTGAGCTTTACAGTTGATGTCTAACTTCATGAGAAACTTCTAAACTGTTGTCTAAGTTGGTTGCATGATTTAACTCTCCCATCAGCAATGTGTGAGAATTTTAGTTCCTCTGCACCCTGACAACCCTGGATGAAATAGTCCATTTTAATTTTAGTCACTGTAATAGTTGGAGAGTGAAATGTCATTGTAGTTTTCATTTTCACTTCTCTAATGACTAATGACATTTAGCATTCTTTAATGTGAAATTTTGTTGTGCATATATCATTTTGCTGAAATATTTATTGAAATATTTTTGTCTTTTAAATTTTTTGTGGTCTTATTATTGAGCTTAGGGAGTTCTTATATATTCTGAATAAAAGTACACATATGTACATATGCTTTACAAAGGTCTTCTGATTTATCCTCCATTTTAAAAAATTTTATTCTCAACACACATTTGTCACTTTTTTTTTGGTACCGGGGATCAAGCTCGGGAACTTGCGCTTGCGAGGCAGGCAGTGGAACCACTGAGCTAAATCCCTGGCCCACATTTGTCAATTTTTTTTTTTTTTTTTTTTTTTTTTTTTTGGTACCGGGGATTGAACATGAGTCCTTGAGCTTGCGCAGCAGGCGGTGAAACCATTGAGCTAAATCCCCGGCAAATTTCTTTCTTTTTTTTTTGTACCAGGGATTGATCTTGGGACCTGGGCTTGCAAGGCAGGCGGCAGAACCACTGAGCCAAACCCCTGGCCCCACATTTGTCACTTTTGATAAAGTTTAACATGATTTATTATGTGTCTTATACTTTTACTGTCACTTTGTCTTTGCCAAAGCAAAGAAATATTTCTTCCTATATTTTCTTCTAATTTTTTATACTTTTAAGCTATGTACTTAGGTTTATAATCCATTTAGATTTAATCTTTGCTTATGCTGCAAAGTATCAAGTTTCCTCCCTCTATCCCTCCATTTTTCCTTCCCTTCCTTCCTTTTGCATTAGGAATATAATTATTCCATTATAATGTTGAAATGACTATCATTTCCCTACTGACTTTTCTTTAAACATTTGTTGCAAAATCAATTCTCCATGTATATATAGGTCCATTTCTATTCTCTAAAACCTGGGGTATTTTAAATCTCTTTGTCTACTGTATACCAATAATGTATTATCTTGGTTGACATAGCTTTATAATAGATTTGGAAGTTAGTCCAACTTTGTTTTACCTATTCTATGTACTTTGCATTTATATCAATTTTACATAAACATGAATGTGAATTTTAGAGTCAGGTAGTCAACATCTACCAAAAAACCCTGATGAGATTATATTGAATCTGTAGGAGGGGATTCACACATTAATAATTTTGTTTTCTAACCCATGCACACAGTATATTTTTCCATTATCCAGTTTTCGTTCAATTACTTTGTTACATTTTATACTTTTTAGTATGTGGTTCTTAAATACCTTTTTTTCAGATTTATCCCTCACAATTTCATGTTTCTTGATGCTATTTTACTGGTATTATTTCAAAAGTTGAATAACTGATTATCTTTTGCTACTCCATAATTGAATTTTATGTATTTATCTTTTTCCTGTAAAATTATTAAAGCTAGTTTTTAGTGCCTTTTTGTATAAATCCCATGATATTTTCTAAATAAGATGATCATGTTGTCTACAAATAAACTTTCCTTACTTCCTGATCCAAATGTCTTTCACTTCATTTCCTTATGTGATTGCATTGCCTAGAAATTTCAGTACAATGTTTCCTGAAAGCAGTGAAAGTGAACACCATTGACTTGCTCCCGTTTTTTGGGGAAAGCTTTTAGTTTTTAATTAGTGAGCATTATGACAACAGTAGGATTTCTATAGATACCCCTTCTCAATTTGAGGAGGTTTCTTTCTATACTTAGTTTGTGGAGAACTTTTATCAAGGGTAGATATTAGATTTTATCTAGGGCTTTGAAATGACATTGAGATGACCATATGGTCTTTCCTTTTAAATTTGTTAATCTTGTGAAATATGTTGATTTATTTTAATGCTAAATGGACTCAGAATTCTTGAGATAAACTCCACAAATATGGTAAACTGTTCTTTCACAACAGAGAAAAGGAGAATAAAAATAACATAATATTTTCAACAAATTGTTCTAGAATAATTAGACATTCACATGCAAAAAAATGAATATGGACACAAAAAGGTAACTCACAATGGATCATAGAACTAAATATAAGACAAAATTATAAAACTCCTATATAACATAGGAGGACATGTAGGTAACTTTAAATGTGGTGATGATTTTTAGCTGCAACATCAAAGTATGATGCATGAATGAAATAATTGATAGGTTGGACTTCATTAAAATTCAAAATTTCTGTTCTTGTGATTTCATTTCTCAGCTCCTGGCTTTTCTGCTATCATTATCAGATGTTTTAGTTCTTTATATATTATTAACCTGATATTATACTGTGGTAAATTTTATTTAATGTCAACTATCTTTTAAAGATATTTAAAAAGTAAGATATTAATGCTATATATTTACCTTCATATTACTATTTCCTTTCTGTCTATCCTTATTTCTACATAGTATCATTTTCCTTCTGTCTGACATACTTCTTACATGTTTTTGATAATACAGGTTGGGTGGTTATACATTTTCAGGTTTTACACATTTTAATTTCAGCATATGTGCTGCCGAAGTGACTACGAGGTTTTAAACATTTTAGAAGTCATTATTTTGCCTTTGCTTTAAAAAAAAATTTGGGTGTATAGATTCGAGGTGCAATTTTCTGTGTGGTTTTGTTATTGTTGTTTTAGCACTTTAAAGATGTTGCACCCCTTCTACACTCACTATTTCCAACAAGAAATCAGTTTCACCCTTGTCTTTGGACTTTTGTACATGTGTCTTTTTTCCCTCATGTTTTTATGATTGTCTCATTAGCAAAAATTTTATTTAACTTGATTTCCTACACATTGGTATCATTTTCTTCCTTTTTCTTATGCTTTGGATTCATTGAAGTGTGGAGCTATAATTTTCATGAATTTTGAAAAAAATTGACCATTATTTCTTCAAGTATTATTTATATGTTGATTGATTGATTGATTAGTAGATTGTATGGTGCTGGAGATTGAACCCAGTGCCTTCACATTGAGCTACATCTCCAGTGCCCCCCTTCCTCGATTTAAGTCAGGGTCTCACTAAGTCACTAAGTTGCTCAAGTTGGGCTTGGCCTTGTGATCCTCTTGTCTCAGCCTCTCAAAGTGCTGGGATTACAGGTATATGCCACAATACCCAGCTTCAAATATAATTTTGCATTTTATACTTCTTTCTCTTCTCTTCTTAAGGAATCTGTATATCTATTAGGCCACTTTAAATAGTCACAGTTTGCTGCTGCCAGATTCTCTTTTAAACTCTTGTGCTCTGTTATGTTTTATTTTTGACATTTCCACAGATACGTTTTCAGAACTAATCTATCATTAATCTCAGTCAGTTTATTTTTCACCTTAGACATTTTAATTATTATGTCTACAAGTTCAATTTGGAACTTTTAAATATCTTCTATGTCTCAACTTTTTTTTAGTATATGTTAATTAGTTATAGTGACTATTTTGATGTCCTTGTCTACTAATTCTACTATCTGGCTGATTCTGATTCAAATGACTTTTTTTTCTAGTTATAAATCATGTTATCCTGCTTCTTTGATATCTACTAATTTTTAATTGAATGCCAAATAACTTCAAGTGGATATGACCTTATTTTATACTGAATATTTTTATGTGTTCACACATTTTCTTAAAGTTTATTCTGGGAAAAAGTTGAATTACTTGGAAACAGTTTAAAGATTTCAAGTTTTGGTCTTAAGATTGGTAACATGTGATGAATCATTGCATTATTTCCAGGCCAAATTTTTCCCACTGTGAAGGCAGGGTTCTTCTAGGTACTCTACCCAATACTCTTAATGAATTATGAGATTGTCCAGTATGGCTGGTGGAAATCAATGAGCCCCTGACTTAATGAATGAATTCCATTCTGGGAGAGCGTTCATATGTCGGATTCATTGGTAAGGCCAACAAAATGAGTCTTATAGACCTTTGACACAAATATGCAATGTATACTGCTTTGGGCTTCCCAGCAGTCTCTTCCACATCATCACTGCTTTTCCTCTTGCTTCTGGGCATCATAGGCTCTGATTAAGTCCTGTATAATGTACATTATCATGCTGTACAGTAACCACGCGACAGCATAACTGTGACAGTGTTCAGCAGACACATGACCTACTTCCGCAATTTGTTTGCATGACAGATGTTCATAGTGAGAGGTCTGTTCCTGTCTGTGAAAAGTACACAACTCTAGTGTTTGTAAGTGGGGAACTTATGGTAGGCATTGTCTCTGGTTCTGGGTGAGCATCATATTTAATGATACTAAATGACTAGGGCTAATATTTTAGTGAGGAATTTATCTAAGATTTTTCCAGGGCTAATATTTTCCTGGTAAAGAAACAAGACTTTTTCTAAATACTCATCCCAATTCTCCAATGAGTTATGAAATTTTCCAGTGTGGCTGGTAGAAACAGGCACTGTTCCTAGCCCTGTGGGACCATCTAGTAGTTTCTTCCATTTTTTAAGGTGGTAAATTCCCTACCCTCTAGAAAGTTTCTCATATGCACACACTGACCATTATCTAAGGAAAACTTAAGGTTTCCTCTGCAGAACTCCAGAGCTTTCTGTGTATCTCTCTACTGTTTACTTCCCTGTCCTATGAACTCTTCCTGCCTTGTTTCCTCAAAATCCCACCTCTGTCCACTTCAAAGTCCATTAGCCTCTGCCTGGGCTCACTGTCCTTGTCCTACAGCCTTCATACTTACAAGGCATGAAAGCCACCTAATCACAGGGCTGATACTCCTTGTTTTCTATCTTTCCTTTCAGGGATCACCATCCTATGTTACCTATTGCCTCTCATTTTAAAAACTGTTCTTTTATGTATTTTGCTCAGTTCATATTATTGTTACAATATTGTTAATTTTTAATATCAGCTGGAAAAACAAACCCTAGAAGTCTCGTATTTGTGATGGCAATAATTGAATACACATAGGTTCAGCAATATCTTTTGAAAATTTAAGTAAAAACATTTGTGTGTTAGTTACTTTTTTTTTCATTGCTGTGTTTATTTGACTTGCAGTTTGTAGAGGTTTCAGCCCATAATCATTTGGCTCCAAGGCAAGGTGATGGGGTGGCTACTGCTCATGGCGGAAGAAGACAGCAAAAGCAACAAGACCCCTGAACAGCATCTTTCTGCCTCTTTTATCCCATCCAGACTGCTGGAATTAGTGCAGTGCCAAACCAATCATTCACATGCAGTGATTTAGTAATCACATGCCTTTAATCCCAGCATTACACATTCAAGATTCAGCCACCTCTAAAAAGAGAGCCCCACCCACCTCATCCACATCAGGCTTTGGGGGAGACATCTAAACACAAGCCATGAGAACTTGTAAAAATAAAAATACTAGAAAAAATATTTGAGGACAGAAGTGAAATCTTTATAGGATAAACGAAATAAAAACAAATGTAAAAATATGATAGAAAACCAAATATATTAGGGCAAATGTAAATAGGTTAAATATCCTGCTAAAAGAAAAAATTTCTTGACTATATGCTATGTATGACAGGCAAAGCTGAAAATAAGGTGACTTTGAAAAGTAATATTAAAAGATAGGTGCCGATATATCCAGCAAAAATTTAAACCTCACTAATGGGACACTATGGATTACAACCATTAGACAAAATAATGCATAATCAAGAATTGTACATCTAAGTTTGTGTATGATACAGATCCAGTTAGCAATATGCATTCTTTACATTGAACTAAACCTCCAAGCTCACTGAGATAGGAGGTGGGGTGGGGTGGTGTCAGCGGCAACACTCTTGAAATTCTTAATGTGTGACATTGTCCAATGTCAAAAATAAAATTATTTTTAAAACAAAAAAGGAAACAAGTGAATAATGGATCTTAGATTTGGAAAAGACTCTAAGAATTGAAAATAATCAAAAAAGGTATAATGCCAGGAATTCTATAAGAAGACTTTCTGGAAAACAGTTGGGCCAACTGCATGATTAACCAGCCTATAACATTTGAGCTTATTATTTAACTTCTAGGAATCTCTCCTTAGGCAATGATTACAGATTTACATTTAACAATAATGGCAATAGCTAACAATCTAAAATAGAGTAAAATGTATAGCAGCAAGAGGGAAATATTTATATAAAATTAATATACCAATAACATGTTATGTAATACAGATACTTATTCAAATTATAAACTTGGAAATGTGAGTTTACATTAACAAAGGAAAATGCTTATAAAATTTTAAAAATAAAAAGTAGAATATAAAACTTTCTATAAAATTTTTAGGTTTCAGATAAATAGATGAAATAGAGTGGGAGGGAAAGAATGAAAAAAAAATATAAAGATATTCACCAACATATTGTTTGCCAGAAAAGATCATTTGGAAAGTAGTGCTCTTCTTTCTTTATAACTTTCTGAAATTTCTAAATTTTAAATTTCATAATAAGAATTAAGCACTTATCACTTTTATAGTCAGGTTTTTCCTGTTTGTACTATTCCCTGTGTATTTTCTTTTATCATTTAGCTCTTTTCATTCTTTGAATAATCACTAATACCCTTAAAACCTTGCCTCGTGGTTCTCTACATGTAAGCTTTTGTAAGTTATGATAAATTAAAGTGAAAAACAATTGTAAAAGAAAATATATACATACACAAGAAAAAGCACAAATATCAAAAGACATGGTTTTAAGACCTTAAAATCTCTGAGTTCTATCCAATTTGCCCTAGACCAATAAAAGGAGAGGCAAAAAAAAAAAATCATCATGTCCAGAGAAATACCATTTGAATGTAATTACCTTAAGTGCTTAGTATTTCAAAGCTTTCTAAAATTTTGTATGTAAGGCAAGGATCTTACACCCCCGCTCTCTGGTTTCAGACCTTCCATCCAATGTCAGATAAAAATATGGCCTGTTTGTTTGTTTGCAAAGGCATTAATTAAAATAAAAATGTCTCTTCTGGCTATAATCAACAAAGTGGGTGGAAACAAATCACTCAGAGGCACTCATGTCATTTGTGCATTGCTATAGCATGAGCAATCTGGCATGACCAGAAAGACAAAATTGTCACCCTTCTATGCCACCTTTTTAAGTGTAACCACTGCCAAAACCCCACTTTCACCACTGCCGATTAGAAGGAACCTCACTAACAAGAAGTAGCTTGTGTCAGGCTAAAAGAGCCTAATGAGAGGGAATTGTCTGGAAATTCCCTTCCATTTCAATCCAGTCTTTGACAATACTGGGCCAAGTATGAAGCGTAAACAGAAAATTATACCCTTATATGTCCATAGTCCCTTTGTTAGCAGGAAATGTGAAAGAATCCAGACCATAATAAAGTTCGGTCTTGAGACTGAGCTGCAAACGGAATGCAGAAAATCATACAATTTTTGTCAGAATATATGTTAGACTTCAAGTTCCCTCACTCCCAATTAAAGTAGTATTTTCATGGTACTAGTTCCAAACCAGACCATCATCAACAACAACAAAGGCAGACTTGAAGATATATTAACTCCATGTTAAGGCTTCATGTTAGGGCTCTTAGAACTAGTGTTAAACTAATCACCATTGTGTTAAGAGAGAATGTGATCAATATTATTATTCTAAAAATATGTAACAATTTTCAGGCCTTTTTTTGAATTTTAAAACTTTAATAAGCAATAGCATTGTAAATACATAGTTAACATGCTGGCTTCTTGTGCTTATTCATTAGGAGATACCACCTTCTGGTCGCAACAGTTGCACCCACCAAGTCTGAAAACGATCGGCAATCTTTACATAAGTCTTCAAGCAGCCACCAGGTAAATTCCCATGAGAAATCCTTACTATGTGTAATGTAGTTTGTAAAGTAAAGACAAACACTTTTTATAGTGTTTTTAAAATTAAAGAATAACATAATGCATAAAGGTACAGATAAGTGTATTGCTGGAAGAATCTCCAAAATTCCAGCACTCAAGTTAAGAAAAAACTTTACTCCAAGAAGTACCTTCATGTCTGCCTCTGGTCTGTGACTGTTAATCCTGTGTTGGCTTGGCTAGTCTACAGAGCCTAGAATTCAATCAAATGCTAATTTAAGTGTCACTGGGATGGTGTTTTATAAGTGTGGGTGAAATCTGTAATCAGTTGAGTTTAAGTAAAGATTATTTTCCATGCAGTGGATTGGGTTCATCTGATCAGTTAAAAATCTTAAAAGTAAAACCAAGCTTTCCCTGAGGAAGAAGAATTCAGTCTTCAGTCTGAATTTCTCCTGGTTTAGGACTTCCACTGTGAGACAATTCTTTCAAATAATTTGTGTGTGTGTGTGTGTGTGTGTGTGTGTGTGTTTCTGTTTCTTGGAGAACCCTGACTGATAGTCACTCATTGCTTTCCTGAGAATAAACTATTTCTTGACTTCTAAAAGCACAGATTCATTTTTTTAAAATATTTAAAGGCACAATTAAAAGCACACTTGTTAAACTTCAGAAGCGATGATTATAAATATCACTAATTTATTATATTATTATGGTACGCTGCTCTGCATCTTCTTAGTCTTTATTTAAATTTCATAATTCATGCCTGATTCTTCTCCTCCTAATTTTGCAGATCAAAATGTGGACAATTAAAGAGGTTAAGAAAGTTTTTCAAGGCTCTTATAGTAAGGCATTGGCTATGTTGCCTCTTTCTCTACATTAAACAGTTATATCTTATTTCTGTGAAAAATAAAAAATGGTTCTCATAACCAACAAAGTAACCAACAAAGTAACATCACATTGAACTACATTTTATTTAAGACTGCAATATCTAAATTTATGTAAAATGAACAGGTTGTTTCTACTATCTAGTAACATTTAAAGAATAAACAAAAATTTTCTAATGCATGCTACATTTCACAATAAAATAAATGAAGAAAAAGAAACAAGAAAAGGGAAGAAAAAAACCAGCTCTGGGCTGAGGATTTAGCTCAGTGGTGCTGCTGTCACCCCCACAAGTGCAAGGCCCCAAGTTTGATCCCCAGTACCAGAAAAAAAAGGCAGCTCTGCCAGTCTTGGTATCAAGTTCTGGAAATTTCAAGGTAATAAATTACAAATAAGTGACACAAATTTTCATACAAGAATAAAATAGGAGAACTGAAAGTAATTTGAATATTATTTTATCCAATCCTCTGTTTATGCTTCATTATTGAATATATTATCCATTATAATAAGAAGAGAAAGAAACATTCTTATTATATTTCAGGAACTACACTAGGAGCTTGTCAGATGTTATTCTGATTCAATGATCATATTAGTCCTGACATCTTCCATAATATCCAGATGAGGATACAAGGCATGGAGATTTAAATTTCACCTATCTACTAAGGCTTCCAATGCCTGCTATTCTCATTGACCCTTTCTAAGTATTTTTCCCCCTGACATGGTTACAACTACTAGTTCTCTCAGCATGAGTGCCTGCTGTCCCAGAATCTAAGTCTAAAATTTACCCTGGCTAACCAGCATACAATTCATATTATTTTCTGAAGCAATCATGGCAGTGAGAGGAATGGGATATGCTGATTGGCTGAAGGTACTCACCTGGATAAGAAAACATACATTGTAGAAATTATAGCTGGTCAGCCAGGGCCTTTGAATAAACTAGATACCTTGAAAAATAGAAGATGGGTTAGAAATTGGATCCTGATGTCTCTGAAGCAGCGTTCCTTTTTAGTGTTGGAAGGGAAAGTTTCAGCAGTCTGGATCCAACAGCAGTTTATCTTCTACAACAAAATCCTGCCTTTAGGAGTACTTTATGTGGAAGGAAATGTTCATCTTATAAAATTATTCAATCCATTATAATCTGTGGAACATGAGTAGGTGTAACATATGTTTCCCTTAGGAAACTTTCACTTGTGATGTTCCAACTCTGCACCTCCTTTAAAATTCTTTTCATCTCATTTGGTCTCATCTTTTCACCTTGTTTCATCACAACTCTACAAATCTTGAATTATCAGTTCCACCACCTTCAAACCAGCTTTTAAATTGAAGCACGAGGGAATGAGGAACCAGGCTTGGAATAAATACATAGAGCAGATCATTTTGAACAGTCAGGACTGAAACTTTCATGGAGTCTTGATAGGGTGAGTGACAGGTGTAGCACTGCCATGGTTACTGACCTGAAGAGAGTACCATGAAAAGACAGAGGTCCTCACAGATGTATGTGTCATTCGGTGACATAGCTGCTTAACTTGAATCTGGTGCATTGTTTGAGGTCAGCCTTCATTCTTGTGGTTCAAAATGTTATAATACATTTAGTAAACAAATTTTATTCTTAACTAACCAGGATGTCATTCAAGTTTTAAGATTTTAGAGAAGGAGGAACAGAATACTATTTTGAAGCTATAATTGACTTTAGGAAGTATCTGGTCAGAGATTATTCTGCTATGAATCTGAACCTCCGTGCTTATCTCAGGTCGTCTGAATTGAATCTTGGTGACTAGGAACACCGCCTTTCTTGTATCCTAACCTATATTCTCCCACTCTTTCTCCAAAGACAGCTTTGCTTCTTATGTCACCAATTACATCAGATACATATATCTTCTTTGTTACCTGATTTGCAAAGGCAATGGGCTAAATACCATTCTACACTCCCCATTCCTGTCTCTAAAGCACAAGTGACACACATATTTTTTTTCCTCCTTGATTCTTCAGTGGATCCCAGAATTATAACCCCTAAAATTTCATCTGCATTCTTTAAAGACAGTATAACCTTATCTCAATATAACCTAATAATGCATTTTTAAAAATAAAGTCATGTACAGAACATTTCTAGCTACATCAGTCTATAAATATATGGATGTAAGAGGTTTTTTTCTAACTGTTTTAAAACAACACCCTTACCATAACCCAGAAAAATATCCAGGTAGAATGTTCCAAACAAAAATTCCCAGAGAAATAATCCATTTCAACATTATTTCTTTATATTGCTTTTTTAATGGTGTCTATTATAAAATTTTTGACCCAGGAAGTATTGAAAATATCTTTGTCATTTACATCAACCATCTTACAGGTATTTTATTTCCCCTCTTTTGAATTCTGCATATGAAGGCTCCCAATGGTGAGAGATAAATAGTTATTTTATGTCTGTATCACTCATAAATCTCCAACATGACTCCTCTGAGAAACATATTTGCCTAATAGTCATTTGAGACTATCCAGTTTTCATAATAATAGGAATGATATCATTTCCAAGTTTGAAGCATTTGTGTCCTACTAAGGCAAACTGTAAATTAGGTCCTCTGGAACTTTACTAAATGATTAGCCTCAGAAATGTAACACACATACACACACACACACACACACACACACATGCATTTGAGTATTGTTTGCACTGATGACAATCATGTAACTTAAATGATAAGAGGTTTTTTTGCTTTGGCTAGCTCAAAGAAAACAATTGTTTTACAATAAGTCCTAAATGTATTAAATTAGTTTGAGTACCTCTTCTATGCTCCATTAATTACTAGAATAAGGGGGAAAGTCATAGTTTAAAATTATTATATGATAGCTAGATATGAGTGAAAGGACAATAAAGGTAGTGTACATGGACCAAGAAAGGAGAGTTAGACTTTTCACTATACCAGTTTCTCTGTGTGACCTTGGCCAGCCATGCCACTTCTGAGATTTCTATTAAGAAGCCTGTTCTATGGCAATAACAGGGACTTCATGAGTCCAAGGCTGTTATGCAGATGCGTTTCAAAATAGCCCATTACCTTATCTATCATACAGTGAATAAATATTTATTGAGCACCCTTTCGGGGCCTTAATGTTGTGAAGTATTCAAAATTATCACATTTACCGATGAGGAAACTGAGGCCAAGATGTTCCATCACATCGACATTGCCAGAAGAGGAAGAAATCAAAGATTGTGATTATGTTAAGTGAATGTTTTCTCTGTTCTGTGATACAAATATGCCCACATATGTCACATTCCATCATGAAAACTTAGATGTGCACTGAATGTACACAGAGAGGTATCAGCAGACAGGCAGATACCCATTACCTGATACCAAAGCCCTGCTTCATTTTCCTATTTTTTTCTTTCTTTAGCAACATTACATACAGTAGCTTGAAAAATCTTATACCAACCTATTCAGTGTAAATTTAGACCCTAACTTGCAAGGTTATAAATAAATGTCATAAAATGTCTAGAAGGCCACAGGCAAATTCTAGTCAAAATTTGTCAGCAAAGGGCTCCCTGGACACTTATAAATTGCTAAAAATTCCTTCCAGGGATAAATCCAGCACTAGCATAAAGGTGAATGTCCTGAGAAATCCCTGGAGCCACAGTGGTGCCCCTGTTATGATGGGTACTAAGCTGATTTATCTGTGTGGGAAACTAGAAAAAGCAATGAAATCAGACTTTTTTGGTGTCTTGAAACAGATGTGAGTTTACCTTATTAGCAGTAACATCTATCTTGGGAAGCCAAGGCTGCTGACTGACTTTGCAATGTGACACTAAGACAAGAAAATGTGAGTTGTTTCAATTGTATATAAAATACAAAGTTACTGAGCCTGTGAGTCATTTGAGTTGCATATGAAGTATTAGAAGTTACTGAGTCTGAGAAAGTTATGCCTTCCTGTGTATGTTAGGGGAGTTAGGCAGACTGAATTAAATCTAATGTGTCATCTTTCATACCAAGGAAATTTTTCTACGACCCAGGCCAAATTGAGGACTGGGCAATCTTAAAACAGCACTGTGATAATGTAATGTAGCTCTAGGTCAGGCATGAAGACTACAAATGTCTCTTGCCTTAAGTGAGGATCAGCCCGATAACTGACCCACAGAGACGATGTCAAAGGATAAGGAGTAGATTAATAAGGATTTCTTTTTCTTTTTCTTTTTTTGGGGGGGGGGCGGGGAACAGGGATTGAACTCAGGACCTTGAGCTTGCGAGGCAGGCGGTGGCACCACTGAGCTAAATCCTCTTGGAGAGAGAGAGAGAGAGAGAGAGAGAGAGAGAGAGAGAGAGAGACAGAGGTCTGAATCTCACATCCACACACCAGTAAAGAAAGGAGCTCATGGCCTTATAAAGGGAATAAACTCTAGAAAAGGCAGCATACTCTCTATCATCCTTTTGTAAAATCTCACCCTTTGTTTTGCTACTGTTTCTTTTGTCCTAACCTTGGTTTTACCTATTCCAACTTCAAATTGCTGTTTTGTGATGAATTTGCTATTCATTTTTTCATGTTGAGAGGATTACATCATCCCTGGAGACAAAAATTAGCCAAGAAGGTGAGCTGGCAGGGCAAGAAGAGTTCTACAGCAATAGGAAGTGGGGTACCTACTCTATCAAAGCAGAGAAACAACAGGGAGATAGGATCACTCAGCAGGAGAGGCCCTACCCAAATCAAGAGGGTTAGTGACTGGGGGGGCCCAGCCAGGGAGTGTTCTGAGAACCCACCAGAGTGTCAATGACAACAGTCAATTTAAAACATGATGCAGGGACATGGAACTAAAGGCTAACCTTGAATATTGGCAGTCAGGTGAAAACATTTGTCTTAGTTACTTTGATCATTGCTGAGACAAAAATAACCAACATTCACAAGTTAAGGGAGGAAAGGTTTATTTAGCGCACAAGTTCGAAAGGTTTCAGCCCATAATTGGCTGGCCTCAAGGTATGCTGGCCTGGCAGAAAGGTATCTCAAGGAGAAACAGTTCATGGTGGGCAGAAGCAACAAGAGACAACCATAGCTCTTTCTAGCCCTTATATCTTATCCACGATACTTAAGGCAGGGAGGTAGCATTGACTCCTTCAATCTTAGTGCCCTTGAGCCTAGCATTGCATCATGAATCAATCCCAGTGTCATAGACTCTAGATCCAGCCACCTCTGAAAAAGCCCCACCTATGCCCACATGAGGCTTTCGGGTGACATCTACACATAAGTGATACTTCCTTTACCTCTTTTCCCTCACTCTTCATCTTACTTTTCTCCTGGCAGAGTTTGAATCAGTAGCCAATGCAAAAGAAGGTAAAGCTAGAGAGAAAAAAATACTGTATGCTACACCTCTGCCTCCATCCTCCATCTGAGAGAAGGAAAAGATCTAACACTCAGTCAAATTATATGCTTTGGTTATTGTTTAGAACAGATTGTTTTCAATTGCTAGCATGAAATTATCATTGTGGTATAATGTGATCATGAAACCCTGTCACAGAAGAATGACTAGAAAATTCCAGGGGTCTTTTTCCTAAGCCTTGATTATTTTCATCCATAAGTAGAAGAACCATTCCCATTAGACATATTTTAGAGGGTGAATAGAAAACAAAAATAAATTCACTTTCTGATTACTTATCAAGAATCTATATTGTTCAGTACAACTGGCTACCCTGGCTTCTGTGCCTGAATTATCTAGGCATTATCTATTGAAACATTTTTTCTTCCAGTTTTACACTAACATTGGTTTGGATTATTGATACAATATGGATCCATTTGAAAACAAGCTTTGATTGATTCTATTCAGTTTAACAGAGTGTAAATTTGGCCCTTTGTGACTACTCTGTTTTCCGTAGCTGATAAATGTTACGGGAGTTTCCTCAAAATGGCCCTTCTCATGCATCTTGGCCTGCAAATAAGCCACCTCCCACCAGCTCCCTTCCCTCCTGCCACCACAATTGCATGCACATGCTTCCTGGCACAGAGTTTTCATGTACCCACATGGCTCCACTTCAACCCCAGAAGAGCTCCCAGTTTTGTAGGCATAATTATTTATGTACTTTCCCACTCATTCTCTAGGAGATTGGTAACCACAAAATCTGTACAGACTATGTCAAAATTAAAACAAAACTTCAACTCGTTTTTGCTCATTTCAATCATCTGTTGTTTATTTGAGACTGTATTTTTCAAATGGAAAGTCCTTATCCTCTATAAAGAATTAAAACCATCTACTCCTCCACCCCATTAGAATTTGTATACTTTGACCTCAAGAAGAGGAAGTTGTATTAGGAAGGAGATACAGGCAAAGTGTAGCAGCAAGGTCACAAAATGGAGCCATCATAAAAATGAATAGAGCCCTTTATTTTCTTTTGGTTTGTGTGTGTGGGAGAAGTAAAGGGATACATTCTAAATAGAACATGATGTAACCATCATTCTCTTTTCCCAGGACTATTTGATTTCTGTGCTTTCTCCACTTTCCTACAAGGCTTATAAAGTAAAGTGCTTGGTGAGACTCTCCCACTGGCAGGTGGCACTCTCACCTGCCTCTTGCCCACATAGGTTACAAGAATGAAAGTAAAATTCTAGAACACAGGAAACAGTGAACCTCCAGTATATGCCCAAACAAAATATATGTCTCAGAGTTGTGCTTCTCAAAGTCAAGCTGAAGTCAGCAAGTTATGATTTAGATGACTTGAGACTGAAGAAATAGAGTAAGAGATTTCCTAGAATAGCCTATTTGCATATGTTCTCTCCTTGTTAGGCACTTGTTAGGCACAGGATCAGGAGTTTAGCTCTGTTCTTATACAGAACTGTGTTCATATACTGAGTGTAGTTTGTCTATATTGTCAGAGTCCTGGCCAATCTATTAAATGGTTACATATAATTCATACACAGTGACTGTAGGAGGTTATTTTTTAGGAGAAAGTATAGTCATCTGAGTGAATTTCAGGGCAGAAAGCAGAGCTAATATATACCTATAGCTACTATGTTATACTGATCTAAAGTATAATCACATTTAATCTGTACAGCTCTGATCATGACCTTGTCTCACTAATGTTTTAATTCATGATGAACTAGATGTAAAAATTTACAAGCTAGTTATTATCACTCTCATTAATCAGATGATATGAAAATTCAGAAAGAGTAAGAACTTGTATAAGGCTGAATTTAAAAATCTTCACAAACTAAGGACAGTTTTCCTTGTGTTACTTGAGAATTTCAGTCTACATGTATAATTTTACTCAACAATTTGCCCAGAGCATTGGTCAAAGTATAGAGTGAACAGCCAATTAGCAGATTAAAAGTTTCTTTATGTAAATGTGGTTTTTTAATAAAATGGAGTACTACTCAGCCATAAAAAATGAAAAATTAGAGACATTTATAGCTAAATGGATGCACATTGAGGCGATACTCTTAAGTGAAATAAACAGGACACATGTGTAAATACTGAATAGTTTCTGTAGTGTGAGAAACTGAAAGTGTAAATAAGGACTAAAAGGTATAATAGATAATGTGAAATAGGAAGAAAAGGGGCAAAGGGGAAGGGAAAGTGGGAGGGGTTCCGGGAAGGAAAGAAGGGAATGGAATTAATAAGAGAAAATGGAAAAATGGAAACAAAGTCTTTGTAAATAGGGAGGGATGGAGGGGTTGAAGGGAGGGCAGGGGAATGGGAAAAAATAAGAACCAAGAGAGATTATGTACAGGTGCAAATTTCCAATTATGAATGTCATTATGTTTTATACCTAAAATGTACCAATAAAATAATATTTTTTAAAAAGTTTCTTTATGTAATCTGTTATTGTAGTGCTATATACCCAAGTAATTCCTTGAATGCAGAAGACAAAATAACTATGTAATTATTCTTAGTAATAGACAATAACTCTACTAATAAATTGTCTGGATTATTCTGATAAGTCATAAAGATCTTCCCTACATATACAATTGTCATGGATTTCCAAGGATATATAGTCTTCACCATAAAAAACTTAAATTTTTTTCTCAGGCTTGAGCCTTGAGGTAGTTCAAAGCTTGTGAATTATATCTTTGAAAAAAACCCTAAATATTCTAGAATTAGAAGCTATTATACAACAAGATGATAAAAATTTTTAAATTTAATTTTCTTTACAATGTATTATTTTATTTTCTTTCTGATTTTTAAAATTTTTTCTTCATGAATATTTTTCATGTTTATCTTAAGGTTTAAGTATATCTATTTTTGTAATATTTCATATTAAGGTGTATTTACCTTTAGGGTTCAAAAGAGTGATAATCATGTCAACAGACCTCAAGTACATGTATAATGAGATACAGAAGAGAAGAACTGCATGCAACTTCATGACCTCCATCATTTTTATAAATTAATTGTAGTGATTGGTCACAGATTAGATGGAAATAATTCCACACCGGCAATGAATTCAGTGACATTGCCTTCAGTCAGGGGAGAAACAAGAATGTATGGGCTACCCTAAAACATAAGGCAGTGAGTTTGACGAATTTGCAGATATTTAGGTACATACTGCTCAAGCTGTGCACTGTCCAATTTTTTATCTCACTTTTATCTCTCTGCAAGTTAAGAATATTTTATTATGTGTGTTTTTTACTTTACAATATGTATGGATCTTTCATATGTAATTACTGAGTTTGATCCTTAGACTAGTGAAATGTGACTGTACTATTATTCCTATTTTCTAAGTAAAAGTACTGAGACTCAAACAGTTTAAATAATTTTCCCCAGATTACATAGTTGGTAAGCTCTGAAGCTAAGAGTCACCTCTCAGTCCTGCTGGTCTGAAGGCTTCTCCAAGAGAGCAATATCTAAGCATGACTCTTATACCAGAGACGCTACCTTTATTACACTTCGGGGGCAACATCAATAAATCCACAAAGCTAACACAGATTTATTAAAGTTCTACTGAACACACAATGCAGCCAATTTCTAAGGAACCAGACATAAAGTAGGTGGAAAAATATGTCACATGCCCTGAAAACACTCTTCAATAAAGATGAGCTCTATCAATAAGTCTCCTCACGTGTCCACTAACCTCAGAAACCCAGGAGAGTTGGTCATTAGACAGTCAGTGAGTAGTTGTATATTCCAGGACTCAGCTATCTAGGTATAGAAAACCTAGTTAAACCTATTTAATCCTAAAATGCATTACTGAAAAATAGCTACACTGTTCTATTTCAAATATAGCTTTTATGTCTAAATCTCTGCTATTGTGTTATAATTAATTTACATTAACCTGTTTCATATTTAAGGGCTATGAAGGGATTTCTGTTGACTGAAAGGAGACAGGCATATTGCAAATTGATGGATACAGAATGGGTGACCTGAAAAGTAAGCCAGTGCGCTCTAGGACAACTTAAGAATATAAGAGTCAAAGAGGTAATCATTGGTTATTCCCATCAAAGGTGTTTATCAAGAGTCAAATGCCAAAAAGTTTGTATAAACATCTTCAAACCCCATTTCCTTAGCTCTCCACAAATAATGAGAAATCTTTTGCATTAATAATTACTTACAGTTTCCAGTAGCTAAGCTATAATGTATTTGTTTACTGAACAGTACTTAAATTGTACCCATCATGTTATAGGGAAAAGGTAAAAACAGGATAGCCCTGAGCAGCTGCTTAGAAAGAAGTAAAAATAGTACCTCCACAAACACAAAATTGAAACTGCTTACTCATTTAAGCAAAGCTCAATTGCCCTAGGTATTTGTAATATATCAAAAAATGAATGTTTTTATATCATAAGTATTGCGAATTTTATTCACATTTCCCTTTACGCAATGTGATGCCAGTATGTCGATGCTTCTTAAATCTTACTGTAACCCACCAAATTTCAATCTCACCTTCTCTAACTAACAAAGAGAAGGAAGTCTCTGAGGACTTACAGAGATGACCTCGGTCTTTTCCTTCTTCAAACCTTTGCTGCAAACATAGCTGTTAGCGGAAATATGGATTCAGCAAACACAAGATTACTTCCATTATTCTTAACAACTGAGGTAGTGTAAAACCATAAAGAAATTTCCTCTTGGGAGTGCCCAGAGAAAATAAAAGCTAGCCTGAAGAACAAAGGTTGTATTAGATTACATTCGGCTATCCACTGAAAGTCTGTACCAGCCAGAGTTCAATCAGAGAAAACAATTCCAAATATTTTAAATAGAGAAAATAGGATTACCAGACTGGTTACACAAGTGATAGAACAGTTGGGTGAAAGCTGGAGATGATGAAACCCTTAGAGGTAGGGAGATTAGGAAGCCGTTTCCACCCCTAGGAAAGAGGCAGAGAGTGTTACAAACAGTGCTCAAGGTGGATCATTTAAGGGAAACAGGAACCACGTGGAGCTTGTCCTACCATGGAAGGTGGAGCTATGGAAGAGGTAAAGCTTGTGGCACAGAGAAAAGTAAAGAAATACCCTGGCTTTTCCCCTCACCCCATCCTCCAATCTCCAGGAAACACACCCTGGGGGCTCAATATTGGACATGCAAGGAATGCAGCTCAGGCTAAACAGACCCAGAGAAGCAAAAGCTTATCATGCCGCACACCTTTCTGCCAGAACTGAGCTGCACAAAGTTTAGATTTCAGTGTTGGTGCAGTGAGGTACAGTGCCATCAGTGAGGCCAGGCTAACCTCTCTCTAGGAGGAGAAGCAGGTAGAGGCCTGCAGTGGAAATTAACTGGTTTATAAGCCCACATTTAACACCCACAACAGCCTCTGGCTAACAGGGTTCCCAGAAATCTCTGAGTGAGATTATACAGGAAAAAGGAATAGGGTGTGCAAAATGTCTCTCAATCTTCAAGGATACAGTCAGTGAAATTTCAGTTATCACCACAAATAGGAACCAGCATTATTCAAAGATGATGATACCTAAAAGAATTCAGATTATTTTTGCTTTCAAGTTAACTAAACCTATATACATCAAAAGTGATTATCATGTCTATATTGTGAGAAATTTCTGCAATGAATATTCATTATTTCTATTGCTTTCTAAGTTGTTTTTTTTAACACCAGGTACCACAATCCATTCTGTTTAAAATACTTGATGTTTCTGTTTTCCTGGGTGGCTAGCATCTGACCACCCTATTTAAGGAAGTTTAGCAAGGACTCATCACCCAGAGCACTACAGATTTAACTGGACTCCTTGTCAAAATCAGGCATCCAACCTTGACTTGATCTCCCCTGAAAAGATTTCACCAAAAGAAAAGCTCTAATCAAGGCAAGGTAATGTTCCCCTCTGCTTGCCTGAACTTCACACCGGTTTCTTCCTGATTGTAGACATCTGATATCCCTTTTCTTAGAGCAATTTACTTTACAAAACCTGTGATTGCAAATTCTTTCCTGCTTCCTTTGAAACAAATCTCTTTAGAATACTAGACAAAACTCAGGAAGTATTTTTCTCAAAAACCTTGAAACCACCTTTGAAATGTAATCCTCATATCCAAGGAGGTCACTTCTCTTTCTTCCAGTCTCTACGGGAGAGGAGGACCCTAACTCCAGTGGGCCCCTTGTGCCAAGCTGAAAAAAATACTTCCTTCCATGAAGATATTGAAAGTTTACTTTTCCTTTGGGAAAGCTAGTTAGTGAACACAAGTAGTTAACATTTCTCCCACCCCAGACCTTAAAAACGCTGCAGTGAGAAATCTTTGTAAACTCACCTTGATGACAGAACCCTTCTTTCTATGTTAGAAATTACAGATAAGCTAAAGTTAATGATGTATACTCTTGTTATGTGCCTCACTTCCCTATTGGATCAATATTAGCTAAGTGACTATACTTGTAATCCTAGTGGTTGATTGTAGCTTGACCTACCTTGTACCCACATTGTGATTTTGCTGTATAAAATATTGTTGGAGAGAGAGCCTCCATGGCAACCACTTCAGTACCACTCCTGAAATCTCTCAGGAGATTTCTCTAAATAAACTTTTCCTACTCTTAACCTCTTTTGTCCCTGAAATTTGTTTTTCAACATTTGGGTGATGCCAACTTTGCATACCTGACATCTAACAGGTTGGGACTTATTTTCCCCATCACACTAGGAAGGATGCTCATGGTAGTCTTCTGCTACCAGCCCTTTCAGCAATCACCTCACTGCAGAAAGTGTCTTGCCCAAGACCCCTGTCCATTCTATGTGTTGCAACCTCACATATTGACTGTCAGGTGCAAGGGTACAAAGGAGCTCTTAGTTCAGCTCAGGATTTATTGCTTTAGACTCTTTCAGCTCCAGCACTCCCAGAGAATTTGATCACTGTTGCTGGGACAGGGTCATAGTTCAACTTCTCCCTCTTTCCCATTTTGCTTCCTTCCTCCTCTTCCCTGGGTGTTGCTACTTCATAGTAAACATCCTACTCACTAAAAGATCTCAGAATCAGCTTCCCAGGAAGTGGAACCTGCAATGGAGTTGTTATGAGAATAGAATCAAATGTATGTGAATGTCCTGCAGAATCTCAGAAGTGGTAACCAACTGAAAGCTGAAAATGATGACATGTTGATTAGTGTTGGGTGCTTTAAAAATATTATTTAATTCTCATCAAAATTACCAAATGGATATTTTCATTCTTCATTGTTTTGTGGTGAGAAGACTATATTCAGAGAAGTCAAACTTTCATTTTGTGTTTTTCTCATCAAGGTTACCCATCTAACTAAGTAGTTTGCCTGAGATAGCACCTGAGGATTAGGCAATCTTGGTTCATCCTGCTGTTTCATGATCTACAGCAACCTCATATTAACTGATTCAGCTTTTTGGTTGAGGGCCACCCATAGTTATAACTATAAGACATAAGAGTATTCAGAAAGGAATATAAAAGGCCCTTCAGGTGAAAAGAGTGCATTTAAGAACAATAGTTAAAAGTTCAGCTGCCTCCTCCCCAGCACTTCTACAATGTGCTCCCTCCTGAGAACAGAGAAAGATTGTCAGGTCTATTAACCTCAGCTGGTGTGAATAAGGACCCAGATGTTCTCCACTAAAATAAAATCCTCCCCACCAGATGGTCAGGTTTAGCAAGTTGGTTTTGAGACTAAACTTCCAAACAGCTCATCTATATCACAACAGAGTCAGACAGAACAAAAGAGATTTCAACCAGTCTATTTTATGGGACTTAGGTATTGGTCCCGAGAATGGCCAGCAGATATGTAGCACTTACCACCAATGCCAGTATCCATCAGAGGATATGTTTATTGTCTGATCAAAGGAGGCCTGATTTGGTAACTGTTGAACTTGGGATAATCCTACAGGAAGAAATTATCATTCCTTTGAACAACATGTATTGAGTAACTATCTATGCCAGGAACTGACTGCATGGCCAGAGATACTAAGGAAAATAGGGGCTGTACTGGGCATTAAGAAGGCCACGGAACAGGGAGGATAAATAGCCAAGGAAGTGGGCAATTTCAGTTCACGTGATTCAAAAGGCAATAGGGAGGAGCAATGCATGCAAGAAGAAAACATAGAGGTCATATCCTAATCATCTTTGCTTGGTCAAGCCCACTTCTATTTTTTTTGGATTAAATTCTTCTATTGGTACATTGTAGGTATACAACACAATTACATTTCTCATTGGGAATTGTACCTTTGTATAATGCACCTTGGTTCTTATTGTTTCCCCATTCCTAGCCCTCCCTTCACCCCCTCCACCCTTCCCTATTTACAAAGACTTTATTTCCATTTTTTCCATTTCTCAGCATTTTTCCTTTCCCTTCTTTCCTTTCCCCTGCCCCTCCCACTACCCCTACCCCTTTGGATCTTTTCTTCCTATTTTACATTATTGATTATTCATTCTAATAATTGGTACATTTTAGGTATACAATATAATGACATTCAGCATTGGAAATTTGCACCTTTACATAGTCTCTCTTGGTTCTTATTTTTCACCCTTGCCCAGCCCTCCCTTCAACCCCTCCATTCCTCCCCATTTACAAAGATTTTGTTCCTATTTTTCCATTTTCTCATATTAATCCCATTCCCTTATATCCTTTCCCGTAGCCCTCCCACTTCCTTCCCCTTGGCCCCTTTTCTTCCTATTTCACATTACTTATTATACATTTAGTCCTTATTTACACTTTCAGTTTCTCACACCAGAGAAACTATTCAGTATTTACACATGTGTGTCCTATTTATTTCACTTAAGAGTATTGCCTCAATGTGCATCCACTTAGCTATAAATGTCTCTAATTTCTGATTTTTGATGGCTGAGTAGTACTCCATTTTATAAAAAAATCACATTTTCTTTATCCAGTCTCCAGTTGATGGGCATTTGGGCTGTTTCCAAGTTTTAGCTATCACAAACTGTGCTGCTATGAACATGGGTGCACATATATCACTGTGGTATGATTCTTTTAATTCTTTAGGGAAGATCCCCAGCAGTGGAATAACGGGGTCAAATGAGGCTTCCAGTCCTAGTTCTTTGAGGTATCTCCATACTGATTTCCACAGTGCTTGCACCAGTCTACACTCCCACCAGCACTGGAGCAGGTTTCCTCTTTCCCCACAGCCCTGCCTGCATTTGTTATTGGTTGATTTCATGATAGCACCCATACTTTCTGGAGTGAAGTAGAATCACAGTATTGTGTTCATTTGCATCTCTCAAATGACCAGTGAGGTTGAACATTTTTTCATGTATTTATTTGCTCTTTCTACTTCTTTGTCTGAGAAATGTCTGTTCATTTCAGATGCCCATTTTCAGATTGGGTCTTTAAATTTGGGAGGTCTGATCTTTTTAAATTCTTTATAGATAAAAGATAGTAGACCTTTGTGTGAGGAAGAGCAGGTGAAGATTTTTTCCCACATTGTGGGTTGTCTCTTCACACTGCTGGTGGTTTCTATTGCTGTGCAGAAGCCTTTTAATAAGAAGAGATCCCACTTGTTGATTGTTTGTGCTAGTTCCCAGGCAATTGAGGTTTTGTTCATAAAATGTTTTCCTACACTGATGTCTTCAAGGGTTCTACCTAACCTCTGTTCCAACTGGCTCAGAGTTTCTATTTTAATATTTAGATCTTTAATCCATTTTGATTTTAGTTTAGTGCATAGTGAGAGATATAGGTCTAGTTTTAATCTTTGGCAAGTTGAAGCCCAATTTTTCCAGCACCGTTTATTAAAGAGGCTATCTTTCCTCCAGTGAGGGTGTTTGGCTCCTTTGTCGAAGATGAGATGGCTGAGTGTGTCTGGCGTTGTTTCTGCATCTTCTAATCTGTTCCACTGGTCCTCAAGTCTGTTTCTTTGCCAATACTATGCTGTGTTTATGACAGTAGCTTTATAGTATAGTTGCAGGTTGGGGATTGTGATACCCCCTGCCATGTCTCTGATACCTAGAATTGCTTTTGCTATTCTGGGTCTCTTCTTGTTCCAAATGAATTTTTGGATTGTTTTCTCAAGGTCCATGAAGTATGCTGCTGGGATCTCAATTGGAATTGCATTAAATCTATATAGCAGTTTTGGAAGTATGGCCATTTTCACTATATTAATCCTTCCTACCCAGGAGCAGGGGATGTCTATCCATTTTCTGATATCATCTTCATTCTCTCTTTTCAGAGTGCCATAGTTTTCAGAGAAGAGGTCTTTGATTTCTTTCGTTAGGGTGATTCCTAGGTATTTCAGTTTTTTGGATGCTATTGTGAAAGGAATTATTTGCCCTATTTCTCTCTCAGTGAGTCTGTCATTCATGTAGAGGAAAGCTATTGATTTTTGTGTGTTGACCTTGTATCCAGCCACTTGACTGAATTTGGTTATTAAGTCTAGAAGACTTTTGGTGGAGTTCTTGGGGTCTTCTATAAAGAGTATCATGTTATCTGCAAATAATGACAATTTGATTTCTTCATTTCTTATCTTTATTCCCTTTATTATTTTCTCTTTTCTAATTGCTGTGGTTAATGTTCCCAAAACTATGTTGTACAGGAGTGGTGAAAGTGGACATCCTTGTCTTGTTCCTGATTTTAGTGTGAAGGATTTCAGGTTTTGACCATTTAGTATGATATTGGCTGTTGGTTTTTCATAGATGGCTTTGATCAGATTGAGGTAGAGGCCGTCTATTCCAATTTTTTGTAGGGTTTTTATCATAAATGCATGTTGGATTTTGTCAAATGCTTTTTCTGCATCTATGGAGATGTTCATATGGTTTTTGTCTTTGGCTCTATTGATATAGTGTATTACATTCATTGATTTGTGTATGTTGAACCATCCCTGCATCCCTGGGATACATCCCACTTGGTCAGGGTGTATGATCTTCTTGATGATCTTCTGCATTCTATTTGCCAGTGTCTTATTAAGGATTTTTGCATCTATGTTCATTAGTGAGATTGGCCTTTAGTTCTCTTTCTCGGTTGGGTCTTTCTCTGCTTTGGGGATTAAGGTGATGTTTGCTTCCAGGAATGAATTTGGGAATATTGCTTCCCTTTCAATTTCACTGAAGGTTTTAAACAGTAGTGACAGTAGTTCCTCTCTAAATGTCTTGTAGAATTCAGGAATGAAGACATCAGGACCCGGGCTTTTCTTAGATATTAAGTTTTTAATTACATTTTCGAATTTCATTGATTGATATTGGGTTGTTCAGAATTTCTAGTTCTTCTTCCTTCCTCTTTTGTAATTCATACATATATAGGAATCTGTCCATTTCTCCTGTGTTTTCAATCTTATCGTTGTATAGTTTCTGGAAGTAGGTATTAATGATCCCCTGGATTTCTGCTGGGTCCATTGTAATTTCATCTTTTTCATTCCTAATTGCATGGATTTGGGCCTTTTCTTACCTTTCTTTAATAAAGTTGGCTAGGGTTTGTCAATTTTGTTTATTCTTTCAAAGAACCAACTCTTGGCTTCATTGATTTTTTGTACTGTTCTCTTAGTCTCCATTGCATTGATTTCTGCCCTGATCTTTATAATTTCCTCCCTTGTATGAGCTTTGGGTTTGTCCTGCTCTTCTTTTTCTAGAAGCTTGAGGTTCATCATCAGGTCACTATTTTGGCTCCCTATGTTTTCCTAATAGGAGTACTCACTGCTATGAATTTCCCTTGTAAGACTGCTTTCATTGTGTCCCAGAGATTCCATTATGTTGTAATGTCACTGTCACTTAATTGAAGGAAATATCTGATTTCTTTAATTTCCTCTGTGACCCATTGGTTAGTCAGAAGTATATTGTTTAATTTCCATATGTTTATGAAATTTTTGTTTTTTCTATTGCTATTGATCTCCAATTTCATTGCACTATGGTCCAATAATATAATGTGGTCCAATAATATTCCTTTGCACTTACTTAAATATGTTCTATGAGCAATTATGTGATCTATTTTGGAGAACGACCCATGTGCATCTGAAAAGAATGTGCATTCTGATTCTATGGGGTGGAATACCCTGTAAATATCTGTTAAGTTCATTTGCTCAAGAGTTTGATTGAGTTTTTGTATTTTGTTACTTATTTTGTCTAGTTGATCTATTTGTGACAGTGTGATACTGAGGTTCCCCCCTGCTATTGTATTGCTGCTTATATTATTTTTCATGTCTGTTAGTATTGTTTTATATAATTGATTGCATTAGTGTTTCATGCATATATATTTATGATTGTTATCTCTTCTTCTTGGATTGTTCCCTTTACAAGTAGTGTCCTTCTTTGTCTCTCTTAATCAGTGTCAGTTTGAAATCCACTTGATCTGCAAAGAGGATAGCTACTTCTCTTTTCTTCAGGCTCCTGTCACATGGAGTATTGTTTTCTACCCTTTAACTTTCAGTCTATGAATTTCTTTTTGAATTAAGTGTGTTTCTTGTATAGCAATATATTGTTGGATCTTGCTTCTTGACCCATTCTTCCAGTCTATTTCTTTTGATTGGTGAATTGCAACTATGAACATTGATGGTTATAACTGATACATATTGACTTATCACTGTCATGACATTTTCTTTTTGTTGGATTCTCCCCATTTGGTTTAATTTCTTGTTGTGCCAGATGGATTCATTCTGCTGGGCTTCCTGGGGTTGTGATCCTCATTATCTTTTCCTAGGATATTGTCTAAAATTTTTGGAGTGCTGGTTTGGTATTCATGAAGTTCCTAAGGTGCTCTTTGTCATGAAAGTATCTTATTTCACCATCAATTTTGAAAGATAATTTTGCAGGGTACATCAGTCTGTGTTGGGGGCTCTTTTCCTTTAGGGCTAGGAATATGTCACTCCAAGCTTGAGCATTTGCATTGAGAAGTCTGCTGTGATTCTGATGGGCTTTCCTTTGTATGTGATTTATTTCTTTTCTTTAACTGCTTGTAGAATTTTGTTCTTCTGTTGGGTTTCTTGAATCTTAACTATTATATGCTTCTATGTAGATATTTTTTGATCAAGGCTAGTTGGAGTCCTATATGCCTCACTTATCTGTATCCCAAGTTCTTTTCCCCTGCTTGGGAAGTTTTCTGCCATTACTTCTGTGAACAGTTTTTTCTGTCATGTGCACTCTCTCCTGTTTCTTCATTGACTTTGATCAGTCTTACGTTATTCTTCTTTGCATCATCTAGCAGGTGCTAGATTGATTTCTCATACTTCCATACAATTTTAAAGAAGTTTTTTTTTTCCTGATCACTAATAGCAATCCTATCTTTTATATCTGAAATTCTGTCCTCACATTGGCTCATTCTGCTGTGTAATCTTTCAGGGGAGTTAATCTCCTGGAAATCTGTTTGCATCTGTTGTATGGATTCCATTTGTTTCCTACGTTGGGATTCCATCATGTTCCTCAGCTCCTCTATTTTTTTAATCTGTATCCTTTCTAGATTTATTAATCATCTCTTGCACCATGAGCACAATCTTTGCTGTTATCTGAGAAATTATTTCTGATTTCATTTTTTTCCAGGTCCTCTTTTGTTGCCAGTTCAGGGAGTCCAGGTGGTTGAGTATCAGATTGTTCCATCTCATTTCCCTTTGGGGTTGCTGTAGGTGATCTGGAAGTCTGGTTTTGAAGTTTATTTACATGTCTTCCCATTTTGATGGGGGTGGGGGTGCTGCTGGCACCCATGCGGCTCACCTCCTCCATGCTGGGAGCACTGCTACAGTGGCCCAGAAGCCTCCTCCTCTGTGCTGGGAGTGGTGCTATGGCAGCTGGGATTCTAATTGGTCATTTTAAATCCACACAGTCACCTCTCGTAGGTGGCCACTAAGCAACTGAGCAATTCCTGTGCTCTGATTATCTATACTTACCTCTGGATGGAAGTCATGCAGCCACCCATGCAGGACCCCTCCTGGAAACCCAGAAGCTATTCCTTTTATTTCCAATATAACTTTCCTAGCCTCATACTTTGGTTTATGACTTCATTCCTTGATGTTATAAGACCACGAACTCAGCCCATCTGAGATCTAAGAGGTAGAGAGTCATTTCCCCCATCACACTAATCACACTACCATATATTACTTTATGAAGCATGACAGTACTATGAAACAATGAACCATGACAACACCATATAACATCCACTCTTTCAATGGAACATCTATTGAGTTTCTTGCAAGCACTGTTCTAGGTTCTGTGGTAATGGTCATTAACTATAAAAGCTTAGAGTTGGATCCTTACTAAGGTTTACCCTAGTACCTGTGATAAGCCACAAGCCCTAAATATTAGAACAGATCCAATTCTTACTTAGGGTGGAGCCTTTGAGTCAACTTGGAAGCTTAAAAAATGTTTTAAAATGTCATGGCAACACCTTACCAATTAAATTTGAAAGTCTAGGAGAGTAACAGTCATTCCAGCATATAGGCACATTGAAAAACCACTGGACTAGAGTTTAGCTGCATCAAAATCATATGGAGAGCTTCTTAAGTCATAGATTTCTAGGCTCCAACCTCAGTTTCTAATTTAATAGGTCTAGAGTGGTGCCTAAAATTCTGTATTTCTAATAAATCCACAGGTGTGTGAATGCTACTGGTTCTGGGACTGGTTTTTCAGAGTCAGTGTACTGGAGTATGCAACTTACATGCATTTATTATCAGAAAAGATACCTTCCCAGGGCTGGGGATTTACCTCAGTGGTTCTGCTGCCTGCCTCACAAGCGCAAGGACCTGAGTTTGATCCCTGGTACAAAAAAAAAAGAACCAAAAATACCTTCCCAATAAGCCTATACATTAATATACTTGTCTAAGTTAATGACAAAGTCTCCATTCCAAGTGCATTTTCTTCCATAAAGGGCATGAGGACAAGGACTTACAATAGGCTGTTGATTGTTTCTGTAAGCCTTCTGTGCTCAGACGGTTTCCAAACAGGGGAAAGCCATGATGAGGTGGAGGAGAGAGGGCTCTGCTTGCCTTGGCCACACAGCACAGAGGTTAAGAAGAGAAGTCCAGGAGCCACCTAAGCCATCAGAAATGTACCTCCGCCACCTACTCACTTTGTGATATCCAGTAATGAATGTGTTATTTTGTGCTCTCAGTTTCTTCTTCAACTATAAAAGTTGAAAAAAATGGTAAAGTGCTTATAACAGTCCTTATTCGCACTGACTATTAGTACTCTCCTGAAATCAACCCAATGCTCTTTCTGAGTAGTTTGTAAAAACACTGCAAACTACAAACACTGTCCTTCCATGGCTCAGCTGCACACCAGATCTTCTGGAAAGTATACCAGTTTGACAGGAAGTACTATGAAGAAACAGAAATGAAACCATGCTGAGTACCCAGCTACAAATGCTAATAAGCTTTCTATATGTTCAAAATGCGTTATGGAGATAAATAGATGCAATGTCTACTCTCAAGGAACTTAATATCTGATAGAGTAGAGAAGATATGTTTGCAAATGACTGTATTTTAAAGCAGACATTATGAGGAAAAATTTTAAAAACTGAAAACCATGTTCTGTGAATCAGAGAAAAGGAAGTGGATATTTGGTTGTAGAAATAATAGCTCATGGCTTTGGATTCAAAGAGGAAAGGACAGTTGACTAGGGTCATGGAGAATGAATAAAAACCCAACAAACAGCATTGTAATAGGAAGGGCATTCCACAGAGAATGGGTAGATGTGCAAGAGAATTAAGGTAAAACTCTCACAGTAAATTTAGCTCAGGAAAACCAATAGCATATGCATAAATAGCTAGAATCTCATACTGTTTATCCCTTGCAAGCTGCAGAGACACCCCTCACTGGTTTTTATTCTGGCAGATGAAGAAGTCTCCTTAATAAGAACATATTGATGGTGTAAATTTCTATATGAAAAATGAAAGATCAAAGAAATAAGCCAAAAAGCATATCTGAAAAGCTAAATTCTCAATTAAGTTACCCTGAAAGTCAGAATTGAGATGTTTTAATTTTTTACATATGGGTTCTGGCATTTTTCCACAAAGAAATAATAACTGATTTTCACCTCTTCTAATTGTAAATTTAGCATATTGATAGCAAGCACTTCAAATTGAATCAACTCATAAGACTGTAATTATTGGCCATTTAGAAATTCTCACATGGTGAAGATAAAAGTGATTACTGTCCCATACAATAATTTTCCTACTGCCACACAACCCAGTGGATTGTCCAGAGCTGGTAGACAAATAGCCATGTGGGAATGAAGGAAGATGGGATGGGACAGAGTATCATGAAACTACTGGACTACCTGGAATATGAACCAGAGAGTTTTGTAGATCCTCAGAACAGGCCATTTGTGGAGGAAGCAGAATATGGAAGTGGTTGGAGGAAGGACTGGAAAACAGTCAAGAAGGGCAAGTAATTATTTGTTCAGTTTTAAACAAAAGCCAAGGTCTTCCATATAATGTGATTTCTGAGATGCAAGAGGTGTTCCCAGCCTCAAAATTCTTTTTCAGCAGTCATTCTTTGGAACTCTACCCTTTGGTGGCTTGGTAAATAGTCACATTCATTGTTTTATTATTCATTAACTCTTCAACATTAATTCATTTAGGAACACTTAATTCAATAAACATTGAGTATTGATTAATTTACTCAATCAATAAATGGTTATTAAGTATATATCATGTACCAGACATTTTGATGAAGACAAGGGCACTGAAGAGGACACTCATGACCCTACCCCTCACCAGGCTGGTACAGCAAAACACACTAATCCAACTTCGGTGTCCATGACTGGGGGTGAGAAAGAATGAAGCTTTTGCATGCTGAGTGGACAACTTCCTCTGTCTCCTTTAGCTTCTCTTATAGAATATTTTCCTATTTTTACTTATGTGACATAGAGTAATTTTTGACCTCTTATAATTACTTGTATGTTAGACTTAACTATTTGACTAGAATATAAATTTCTTGACGTTAGCATAGAATAGTCATACAAGTACTAGATCTGGAGAAAAAACTCCAGGTCATTTAATATGGCTACCCCATTTTGAGAATAAGGAAAATTGAGGCTTATGCCAGTCAGCAACTTGCTCAAGATTGTAGTTTAGCTCCTAACACAACTTTGCTAGATCTGTTTCCTAAGTGTATTTTTTTTTTTTTTGCTTGAACTCCTCTGTAGGCCAGAAAACACGTTCACTCTGAATGCAGCCATAACTTTGTGCTGGAATGATATTCTATTTAGCTTTTGTATGGTGATTTTAGTATGTGTTCACAAATTGGTTAACATGCCTCCCCTGAAAAGGTGGAAAAAAATACTGATTGAATGTGGGCTGGACTTAGGGAGTCATTTCTATAGGAACAAAATATAGTGGGATTGGCAGTACTTGGCTTATAAAACTAAATAATAGAATATACAGCGTAAGTGGCTTTTTTCTTCCCTCAGCCCCTCCTCTCCCCTCTCCTCTGCTCCCCTCTCAAAAGTGCATTTTAAAAATTTTAACAGATTTTTTGAAAGTATAATTTTCATACAATAAAATTTACTCATTTGAAGTGGGTAGTTTGATAGATTTGGGCAACTGTCTACATTCATATAATCATCACCACAATCTCAACTTTGACCATTTCCATTATCTCCCCCAAATTATCTTTTGCTTTCTCTTTGCAATCAACAGCTACCCCTAATCTTGGGCTTAGGCAATTACTAATCTGTTTCATCTTGCCTTATGTGTTTTTCACATAGTTCAGTGTAATAAATTATGCCCAAAACTTAGAAGCTTCATAGAAGAAACATATTGTCTCACCCAGAATTGGAGAATGGCTCTACTGGGGAGCTTGTCCTGGGGCCTCTGTGAAGACTCAAGTGGGGCTAAAAATTTGCTTCTAAGAAGACGTACATCACTGGTGGCAGAAGGCCTCAGTTCCTCACCACATGGTTCTCCACATAGCTGCCTGGATGTTCTCATGACAAGGTCACTGACTTTCTCCAGAGAAAATAGTGTAAGCCAGTGAGCAACCAGAAATATGTGGTACCTTTTATGACCAAGTCGTCCAAATAGCATACTTCCACTTCCACTGTGCTCTGTTCGCAAAAGTGAGTCATTAAGTTAACCCACGTTTAAGGTAGAGGGAATTAAACTCTATCTCTTAAAAGGAGTAGTATCAAAGAATGTGGACCTTTTAACTCCACTGCAGGAAGTTTTATATTTTTAAGAATTTCATAGACATACAATCATACAAAATGTTTTCTTTTTGGTGTGGCTTTTTTTTACTTAGCATAATGTTTTTGAAATCCATCCATGTTGTTAAAAGTCAGTTTTTTGTACCTTTTTTATTGGATAGTATAAAATCGCACAAGTATACCACATTTTATTTGTTTACTAAACTGTGCTTATATCTTCAGGAACTTTTTAGGAGACGTATTTTGAGGAGTTTTTTTCTGCAAAATTTATTGAACTGCATGTTCTCAAATCTTAGCCATGATCTTTTCAAGAGACTATGTTATATAAACAACAAAAAAAAACTTATAAAACCTAAGCCTACTTCAAGGGCAATTACCTCAGTTTTCATTGTTTGGAATGTGCCATATAAGTGATATTTAGATCATCAGATTGCAATCAACTTTACCTAACCAGAAATGTAGAGGTTCTCATACAGAGTTTATGCCAACTAGCAGTCAATCATAATAATATTTAATATTGAACTTTATTCTAAACAGCATGTTGAAATAAAAGAGATTTTGAGGTAAACATTTTTTCATAGTATAGAGAATTGAGAGTTACTCAGATCACATAAGAAATTTTCAGGTCTATCACTGAATGTCTGAAATTCTGCTGAATGAATGGACTTTCTTTACAAACCAAATCTCTTCTTAGAATTGAATATTAACTTCATATCCCTAAGGACCATAAAGCATAAATTTTTTCAGGATGGAGTTTGGAAGGTTGCTTATTATATGCAGGAAATAGGTTTATTTTCCCCTTGTTTCTGCCAGGGGAATAAAACAGATATTCAAAGGCCTTCACAGAGTTTCATCTCCTGTGCCCAGGCTTTACCTTCTGAGGGTCTTTGTCAGTCAAAGGTAGCAACTAAATGCTATCACAAGATCAGTGCAAGCAGCAGAAGAAACAAGACAAGGACACAGTCCAAGTCTCAAGAGAAAGGCCTTTAGCTGGGTCTCAGTGGTTTTTGAATTTTCTCTCAGAATTTAAGCATAGGTCAGAATTTCAGGAGCTTTTGAATAAATGGTTATCTGAGTGGTACTATTCATGAAGCATATCGCAAAGGTCAGTAATTTATTCACTCTGAGTGTAATGTGTAAAACTTAGGAAAGTTATTTTTGTGCATTTATCAGCTTTTGCCCTCCAGACCATGGAAGTCAGATTCCAGGATGGGAAGAAGGGCTGTATCTGGAGGCCTGGTTACTCTAATGACATAGGTCATAGAATCACAATCATCTGGACTTATGGCTTGTATCTAGATGTCCACCAAAAGCCTCATTTGCTCCTAAATGGGGAGTTTTGAAGGTGCCTGGATGAAGGTTAAGTGGGTGGTTCTGGTATTAAAGGTACCTTACCCTGATGTGAGCTGTACCTCTCAAAGGATGAATAGCCTGGATGGAATATAAGGGGACAGAAAGAAGGCCAACTGTTACTGCCACATCTGCTGCTATCATTGCTTGCTGCTTGCTGCCTTCTGCCTTCACTCTACCATGCCATGGACTGTCTCCTCTGTGATGTGTGATGCCCCTCTGCCATGCCACCCTACTTTGGAGCCAGCTGACTATGGACTGAAATTTTACCAACTGTGAGCTAAATAAACCTTTCCTCCTTTAACTTTGGATGTCAGGTATTTTGTCTTAGCAATAAGAAAAGTAGCTAAGACACTTGCTGATATCTCACAAGTTAAACAGGTCCACCCATCCCAAATTCACTCATGAATTCCCTGTGCTATGAGGATAATTGCCATATGAAGTCACTTTTATTTATAGGAGAATCTTTTACATTTCATTGGCAGTGGGATGGGGCAAAAAGATATGTGAGTCTATTTTCCAAAATTGCTTTGGTTTATTTTTAGTCATTGTTCATATTATTTTTAAGTGCCAACTAATATTAAGGTATGCCTCTTTGCTCAAAGGGGAGAATGGGATAAAAAAAGATTGAGATCCATGGGTTTAATAATAACAGAAAAGCAAGAGAAGAAAGATGGACAAGGGTAAGAGTTAACTAGAAATGTTGGGAAATAATCAAATAGGCAAAATTTGTTTTATCTCAGATGCAACTTCAGTGGTTATCTTTCCTTCATAAGAAATACAAACATCCTTCTACCACCCAACTACACCCCGCCACACACACATACTTACCCCTACACACAAATGCACAAGCATGCAGACCAGCATGCATTTGTCCTTTTGTTGCCTCTTTTAAAATCTTCTTGGGGTAAGAGTTTCCTATAAATTTCCCACAGGGAAATTGATTGAACAATTATTTATTAAGTGGGTATTATATGTCAGACATAGTCATAAACCCTGGGGTTTCAGCATAGACACATACAAAAAACAAGGCCCTTGACATTTTCGTAGACCTGTATCAACGTTTGGCCTATGTGTATCTCCCCTGGCTATCACTGCCAACCTATGAGTTTGCATGTACTATTTGGCCCTCGCTTTCTAATCTACTCACTGGCCAAGTCTGATTCACACATACAGAGCAAGAATCAACACTGCTATCAAGCAATTTCTTGTGACATGTGCTGCAGTACCAGTTGACATGCAACTAATCTTACTCTCAGGAGCCAGTTACAAAATTCTTCCTAACAGAATTGGGACTCTCTAAGTGTTCTCTCTTTACTTTTATTTTTTTTTCACTCTCTCAAGTTTCCAGAACAGGTGAACATCCAGTAGTCAAGGAGCATTTTCTTTACTTAATATCATCAAAGGAAGTTCAATCTAAGCTATTAGGAAAGTAGTACCAATTAGAGAATTTCTACTGGAGATGGTTGGAAGCACAAAAATCCAAAGGGATGGCAAAGTTTAGGGAAACCCAAGATTTAGATACCAAAAGATGTGGTCTAATTATAGACTCAGGGAGCTAAATCAAGAATCAAAGTAATAAAAAAAAATAATCAAAGAACCAGAAAGGAGGAATAGGTTTCAGTGTGAGCAAACTGCAACAAATTAGGTAGAGAAGAGAAGTATCTTGACACAAAAAGTCCATATATGACAAACCCACAACTACTATCATAGTAAATGAGAAAAAAGAAAGATTTTCCTCTTATATCTGAAACAAGACAAGGATGCCCACTTTCATCACTGCTATTTAACAAAACACTGGACGTCCTAACCTGAGCAATTAGGCAAGATAAAGAAATAACAGGGCATTCAAATTGGAAAGGAGGAAATCAAATTATCCCTATTTGCAGAGATAGAAAATCCAAAAGTCTCTCCCAGAAAATGATTAGAATAAATAAATAAATTTAGTAAAGCTGTAGGAAGCTCCAAGCTGCAACCAGCCAGGTGAGACAAGCAGCGTGAAGCTCCGCGGCCATCCTGGGACCCGCTCACGCAACGGTGAGGCCTGCTTAGCTGCGCGGGCACCTCCAAGGCTCAGTCCTCCCCACCCCTCGCCAAGGCCTCTCGCCTTCTGGCTTTTCTGCTACCTGGTCCCACACTACAGAGGCACAGGGCATTATAAAGACACTGGTCCTGACCTCCACAAGATAGAGCAGAAGTTAGTAACAGAAAGAGGGCTTCTCAGGCTCCTTGATGAAAACTGAAGCTCAGCGGGAAAGTAAAGAGAATCTCTACAATAAAGGCACATCAGACCACTGTACTTGGTCTGCTGCTGGCTTGCTGAGATTCATTGACTCGTATATGCCCATGGATTCCTACATTGCCTACTGTGACAGCAGAGACATACCCTGAAGGAGGCCCATAATTTTTATTGCTATTTGCAAAAAAGAAAAAAAAGGTTTTTTTCTCTTATTTTTAATTCTTAATTTTCACTTTTTTCTACTCTTCAAATTTTTACTTTTCTTTCTTTTCTTACATCTTTCTGTCTCTCTCACTTGTTCTCTCGCTGTCCCACATTGCTCCTCATCTCCCCATTTGTTCCTTTCTGCACTGAATTTGGATTTCTCCCTTATTGTTCTTTTTTTCTCTTTTTCCTTCTCTTGATTATCATTAGGTTTAAAGGAAAGTAAATTCAGTATCTAGGCTCCCTGTTGTTAGGTGATTCTATTCACATCTTTGTTCTTTCATTCTGCCTTTTCCTCTTGCCTTTAACAACTTCTTAGAGTTTGTGTGATCTTTCTGTGTCTTCTGGCCTTACCACTAATCTTACCTGTTCTTTCTACCTGTCCTTCCTTCCCCAACTCCTTTTAACTCCCCACCCTGAAGGGGAAAGATGCTATATTGAAGAGTTTATTCATTATAAACTTATGTTGGGTTGGTCCTCGGTTTTAAATCACATAGTTAGATGTGATAGATTAATAATTACCACAAATTGTCATTTTCTAAGCTGTGCTTGATGCTATGGTGTTGCTGACTATGTCATTTGGGCTAACATGTTGTGATTGATCTAATTAGTTTTCCTTCCTGGTATAAGGAAAATAAAATAGCCTCAGAGTCATTAGAGTCTCAAAACTCAAACACTAGCTATATTTGGAAGACACCTCTGAAAAGCAATCATTCCACAAGGATTTTAAACACAAGCAACAAAGACACCTACATTAAGCAATTTTGAAATATCAACCCAGGAATTAAACCAAGAACAGTACCAAAAACAAAAATGAGAACACACTTAAGCAAGGCACAAACACAGGCTTCCACACCACAAAAAGGAAATTCTGCGGGAAATGAGGTGGAAAAGTCTGATAAGCAATGACTTGGACACCCTGAACTGATAGCACACAAAGTAACAAAACAGATGCATGAGGCTCTAGAAAAATTCAAAACAGAAATAATCTCCCAGATAAATACAGACAAGGTGAGCAGAGTGAAAGACATGATTAGAGGCTCTAGAGCAGAAACAGAAAATAGATGAGATCAGAAACATGTTGGAAGCCATGAATGCCCAGCATAAGAAAGAAATGGAATCCATGAAACAGATTCAAACAAATATTCAGGAGACTAAAAACTCCATTGAAAGCATGCAGAGCAGACTAACAGAATCTGAAGACAGAATATCAGATATAGAAGACAGGATTGCAGTTAAGGACCATGAAAACAGAGATTTCTTAAAGATAGTAAGGCACCATGAAAAATCAATCCAACAGCTGCTAGATGATGCAAAGAAGAATAACGTAAGACTCATAGGAGTCCACAAAAAACAGGAGAAAGTACAATTGACATAAGAAAAACTGTTCACAGAAGTAAAAGTAGAAAACTTCCCAGACAGAGATAGAGAATTGAACATACAGATAAGTGAGGCATATAGAACTCCAACCAGCCATGGCCAAAAAAAATCTACACCTAGACATATAATAATCAAGATCCCAGAAACCCAACAGAAAAACAAAATCCTACAGGCAGTTAGAGAAAAGAAACAAGTCACCTAAAAAGGAAAGCCCATCAGAATCATGGCAGATTTCTCAACACAATCCTTCAAATCAAGGAGAGCCTGGAGTGAAGTATTTCAAGCCCTCAAAGAAAATAACTTCCAACCTAGACTGTTGTATCCTGCAAAATTATCTTTCAAAATCAATGGGGAAATTAGATACTTCCACAACAAAGAAACACCTGAGAAATCTCATGAACACCAAACCAGCACTCCAAACAATTTTAAACAATATCCTAGAAAAAGACAATGAAGGTCACAACTCCATGAGGCCCAACAGAGGGAAGCCACCATGCAAGGTAAGACACTAAAGGGAAAGGGGGAAAATAAGGAATAAAAGCGCCAAAAACAGTAAAACAGCATGACAAGGATGAGTCAATATTTATCAATTATAACTATCAATGTTAATAGCCTCAATTCACCAATCAAAAGAAATAGACTGGCAGAATGGATTAAGAAGCAAAATCCAACAATATGCTGCATACAAGAAACACACCTAACTCAAAAGGAAATCCATAGACTGAAAGTAAAAGGATGGAAAACAGTTCTCCAAGCCACAGGAACCCAGAAAAAAGCAGGGGTAGCAATCTTACTTGCAGATAAAGTAGATTTTAAACCAAAACTAATTAAGAGAGACAAAGATGGTCACTACGTACTTGTGAAGGGAACAATCCAAGAGGAAGAGTCAACAATCCTAAATATATGTGCACCAAATATGAATGCTCCCAACTATACAAAACAACTATTAATGGACATGAAAAACCAAATAAGCACTAATACAATTATAGTGGGGGACCTCAGCACCCCTCTATCAAAAACAGACAGATCAACTAGAAAAAAATTAACAATGAAATTCTAGAACTGAACCAAGCTATTGAACAAATGGACTTAATAGATGTTTACAAAGTGTTCCACTCCACAAAATCAGAATACACATTCTTTTCAGCTGCACACAAGTCATTCTCCAAAATAGATCCCATGCTAGCTCATAGGACATATCTAAGGAAATGTAAAAGAACTGAAGTTACCCCCTGTATATTATCAGACCATAGTGCAATACAATTAGAGATCAATAACATAAGAAACCACAAAACTCCCACAAACACATGGAAATTGAATAACACCCTCCTGATCAACCAATGGGTGACAGAGGAAACTAAAGAAGAAATTAGTTTCTACAAGTAAATGATAAAGCCAGTACAACATACAGGAATCTGTGGGACACAATGAAAGCAGTTCTACACGGGAAATTCATAGCAGTGAATGCCCATATTAGGACAACAAAGAGAACTCAGTTAAATAACCTAATGCAGAACCTCAAGCTCCTAGATAAAGAAGAGCATAACTAATCCAAAGCTTGTACAAGAAAGGAAATTATAAATATCTGAGCAGAAATCAATGCAATGGAGACTAAGAGAATGATACAAAAAAAATCAATGAATCAAAGAGTTGGTTTTTTGAAAGAATAAATAAAATTGATAAATCTTTAGCCAACCTTATCAAAAAAAGGAAAGAAAAGGCTCAAATCCATGCAATTAAGTATGAAAAAGGGGAAGGCAAAACAGATCCAGCAGAAATTCAGAGGATCATCAATACCTACTTTGAAAACCTGTACTCTAATAAAATGGAAAACACAGACGAAATGGACAGATTCCTAGATACATACAAATTCCCAAAATTAAATGAAGATGATATAGAAATTCTAAACACCCCAATAACAATGAGTGAAATTGAAAATGTAATAAAATATGTACCAGCAAAGAAAAGCCCAGGTCCTGATGGCTTCACTGCTGAATTCTACAAGACATTTAAAGGAAAACTATCGCCATTATTCTTTAAACTCATCAAGGAAATTGAAAGGGAAGCAAGGCTCCCAAATTCATTCCTGGAAGCAAGTGTTACTTTGATTCCAAAAACAGGGAAAGATCCAACCCAAAAATAGAACTACAGGCCAATTTCCCTAATGAACATAGATGTAAAAATCCTCCACAAGATACTGGCAAACAGAATACAGAGGGTCATCAAGAAAATCATATACCCTGACCAAGTCAGATTTGTCCCAGGGATGCAAGGATGGTTCAACATTCATAAATCAATAAATGCAATACACTATATTAACAGAGTCAAGGACAAAAACCACATGATCATCTCAATAGGTGCAGAAAAAGCATTTGACAAAATCCAACACCCATTCGTGACAAAAACGCTGCAGAAAATTGGAACAGAAAGTCTTCATCTCAACCTGATTAAGGCTGTCTATGGAAAACCAACAGCCAAAATCATACTAAATGGTCAAAAACTGAAAACTTTCATGCTAAAATCAGGAACAAGACAAGGATGCCCAATATCACCACTCCTGTTCAATATTGTTCTGGAAACATTAGCCATAGCAATTAGAAAAGAGAAAGAAATAAAAGGGATAAAGATAGGAAAAGAAGAAGTGAAACTGTCATTATCTGCTAATGATACGATACTTTACATAGAAGATCCAAAAAACTCAGTCAAAAGTCTTCTAGGCCTAATTGACAAATTCAGTAGAGTAACTGGATACAAGGTCAACACTCAAAAAGCAATAGCCTTCTTATAGGCAAATAGCAGACCCATTGAGAGAGAAATTCGGGAAATAATTTCTTTTACAATAGCATCTAAAAAAAATGAAGTATCTAGGAATCAACCTAGAAGGCCCCCACAAACTAGTAGCACACTTACAGATGAGAGTTGATAAAATGCCTTTGAACAAGCCAAATGGTTTAAATAATAGATGACCTAGATGCCTGTTGTGTTTTGAGGATCAGAAGAGGGAACTGGGAGAGACATGAACATTAGGAACCACCAAAAATGTTGCTAATAGACATCTGCTTTGTCACAACTTGGCTGGGGAGAGTAATATCTGCCTTACTTAAAGACATTGAGCATCCCACTCATTCTTACATCTGTTACTGCATACCTGGTGATTGCAGTCTCCATATAGACAAAGAAAATGTGATTAAATGGATACATATTAAAATTAACACTCCTCCTCAATCACATCACAGAGCAACAGAGTAAGACAAGAAAGAAGCAAATGCCTGTTGGCCTGTAAAAGGAGGGGTGCACAAGTCCATCAAGAAAATTTTTCTCTCCAAACCACTGATAAGAGTCCTAGATAGTGTCCTCTAAAGCATGAACACAGCACAGGAAGTTATTCTGTTATTTATTCCAAAAGAAGTCAGGATCCTCAGATATTCCAAGATTAAAGTTATACTTGAGCAACTTGAATCCAGTACCTACACAATGCTTCATTGATTATTACCTTACAATGGTACTATCCTTTATGGTTTAACACATACATTCATGCATACGTACCTGTTTTGAATTCTCCCAATCTATGAACAGAGATTCACATTTTATCTCTATTTGCCATCTAGGAAAACTGAATCTCAGACAGGTTAAATGATTCATCACAGCTCAATAGCTATTTGCAGATTTAAGCCTAATCTTTTAATCCCAAAGTATATTATTTTGTCTATCTTTTAATATAAAATTTTAGGTTATGATATATATTTAATATTGTGTATAACCATAGTTGTTTAGAGAAAATTGTTCTTAACAGAGACATTTCTGTGTTAGTGATGACTTTTAGTCAAATTTGAGTTGGAGCAGCACATGATCCACTCATTTCACAGGGCTCCAAGATGCCCCAGGAAGGCTTGCCCCTCCAGTTATGCAATATGATTTCCCTACTTTGGCCAATGAAACATGGATGGAAGTGACAAGTGTCAATTCTGACCTTTAATTGCTATCACATACATGAGGAAGAAGTTCTGGATAGTGCAGTCTCCATTCACCCAGCTCCCTGAAGTGAGGTGATGTAAAGCAAAGCCCCACTAGCTCACAAAGTTAGTATGGACAAGTATGAATTAAACCCTTTGTTGTTTGTTTTAGGCAATTGAGTGAGGGTTTGTTATGACTGTATAATCTGACCTGTACTGAGTAATACAATTAAATTCCAAATGCTTTATTTTCTTCACAATCTTTAAAGATAGATATTGTAGTCAACATTGAGGAAGTCAGGACTTTCCTCCCATTTGCTTCTGTATTCTACATATATCCATGGTTAAATGACAGACTCAGTTAAAATAAGATAATCTTCCCCACACGAAGAACATAAACATTTGTTCAGAGATAGCTCTGTAAGTTAGCCCTTTTTTAACCCTTGAAGAATTGCCCCATGTTTATCCTGTCTGCCCATCTCCACTCTTTGTCAAGCACAGATTACTTTATGCTGTAGGCGTTCAAATAGTCTTTTACAGTTCTTTTATATTAGCCAAATAAAATAATTTTAGTCAGAATATTGAGAGATATATTTTAGTACAGTAGCCTTCTTATAAGACAACTGGTCTTATCAATTTTCCTTACCTTCCCTTTTCTGTCCATTTTTCTTTACCCATAATCTCATATCTATCATTTTAGTATATAAACTTAAAACTGATTTTCCATCTCTCTTATGTGAAATGTTACCTCATTTTATAAGACATCTTTTATTGTCTGTGTACAGTATCTGAGTAATAATATTTGTAAACACAAACCCTCCTCTGTAAACCAAAAGCATTTGAAGATAATTTTTGCATTCAAATGACTTTGTATACCAGAGGCACTCCCTTTATATTTGTTGTTGCTGTTGTTGTGGAAATTCTGGTAATGAGATTTATCTATCATCAACTGTCCCATGATTCACCCTCATAGGAAACCAAGATAATATGAAGAAATATACAGTGCTTCAGTAGTTCAGATTGACTAGCACCTTCATTCCCACTCGATGACTAAAATAATACCAACAAATTGCCAACAGTTGTAGCATCTGTGAAATAACCTTTGATCACATTCCAAGCTGGTAAAAACAAATTAAAGCTACAACCTTTTATGAACTTAGATACTGATAATTGTCAATTATCAGTATCTTTTGTGAACTTAGATACTGATAATTGTAATTCCCCCAAAAGTTGACTTTTTTTACTTTCAACCCAATGAATGTACCTCCCTCTAATGCCATAGTTACTGTTACCTATTTTTGCAGGTTTGGGTCTGTTTTATTGAAAATCACAAGAGTCCTGATTTCACTCAGCAGAGACCTTGTGGTCCTGGAGAAAATAAACATCTGAAGCACAGCTAATTTCCCCAGAGTCCGTTGAAGCTCTAGGAAACCCCAGGGGATTAGAAAGCCTGCCAACTACTTCAGACAGTAATAAAACAATATAATGAAAACCAAAGAAACAGTCTTTAAATGATTTGCTTTAAAATATGTTGTGGTTATTTCAGCTAACACATATGCTTCTGTTGAAATAAGGAAACATTATCTTCTACACAGAAAGCAAATAGGCTCCTACTCAGCTAGAGGAAATGAAAATTAGTAAAATATTTCTGTGACATTCATCCAATTCATATAAATAAACCTGAAAATAATTATGTTATACTTTTAGAAATATTTCATAACAAATTATTAAAAGGAGCTCACAAATATTTCACTGTAAATTAATTTTGAAAATTTATTAATTATACATCCATGTCTTTTTTTTTTTTTTTTTTTTTGCAGTACTGGAGATTGAACCCAGCACCTTTACACTGAGTCCTTCTATTTTTTTTTTGGTACTGGGGATCGAACTCAGGACCTTGCACTTGTGAGGAAGGTGACAGCACCACTGAGCTAAATCCCTGGCCCCCTATTTTTAATTTTGAGATAGAGTCTCACTAAGTAGCCCAGGTGGGACTCAAACATGCAGTCCTCCTGCCCCACCCTCTCAGAGTCCTGGCATTACAGGTGTGGTGGCATTTATTCTTTTACACATAATATTCATTGTACATCAAATATATTCCATGTACTACTCTAGGTGACTTTTACCAAATTTATATTTAGAAGACAAAAATAGAGCGGTAATTAAAATATCAATTGTTCACAGTACAATTAATGTCCTTTCAATTATTTTCTTGTATATATTTAAGCTATATAACATACTTTGATATGTATAACCATAGAGAAATTATTACCTCAATCAAATAATTTAACATATCTATCACCTTACAGTTACCTTCTTATTGTGTGAAAAATCATTTTCTGAGCAAATTTCCTGTATACAATATAAGATCATTAGCTCTTTGAACTTATTATCCTACATAGCTGTATATTCAAGCCCTTTGGTCAATATCTCCCCATTCCTCTTCCAACCTCCACTTTGTCCCTAGTAACCACCATTCTACTCTGTTTATTTTTTAGTTTTTCTAAATCATATGTTAAAACATTAAAAATTTACATATCAATGAAGTACCACAGTATGTTTCAATAAATGTCTAGATTGTATAATTTTAAAATCAGGCTAAGGCTTTATCATTTCTTTATGGTAAAAGCATTCAGAATTCTTTTTTCAAGTTTTTTGAAATATATGTGTGTCATTGTTATCTACAGTCATCCTAGCAGAACTCATGCTCCTCCCTAACTGCAATGGTATACATAGATGAACATTTATCCATAACTTCCTCATCCTACTCTCCTTGGACTCTGGCAACCACCATTCTATTCCCTTCTATGAGATCAACTTTTTTAGATTACATATATAACTGAGATCGTGTGGTAGTTGTCTTTCTGTGTGTCATTAGCTTATTTCATTTAACATAATGATCTCCACTGCCATCCATGTTGTAACAAATGACAAGATCTCCTTTAGACTGAATATTTCAATAATATATATAATAATAAATTCATTCTTCCCTGTTAGGTGGTTTCTGTATCTTTGCTACAAGAATGATATTACAGTGAATATGGGTGTACAGATATCTCTTTGACATACTGGTATCATTTCCTTTGGAAAGATTACAGGGTCATACAGTAGTTTTATTTTTTTCAAGGAATTTCTACATTGTTCTTTTATAATGGTTGCTCTCAATTAAATTCTTATCAACAATACACAAGTATTCTATTTTCTCTTTACCTTAACCAACACTTAGAATCTCTTTTTATAAAAAATTAACCATGACCCTAACAAATAGTTCACTGGTTTTGGTTTTGATACACAATTTCCTGGTTGTTGGCGATACTGGGCATCTTTCTGTACTCTCATTGGCCATTTTTATATCTTCTTTAGAAAAATATGCATTAAGTCTTTTGCCTATGTTTGAATTGCTATGTATTTTTTTCTTTTATTGTTGTTGTTTTACTATTGAATTGCATTTAAAAGTTCGTTTGATATTTTGGATGCTAGCCCCTTATCAGTTGTATGGCTTACAAATATTCTCTCACATATAATATGTTGTTTTTCATATTTTTAATTGATATACTCCCATTTGATTATTTTGGCTCTTTTTCCCTGTCCACTTGGTATTAAAAAAATCAGAGCCAAGTTCAATATCAAGTATTTTTCCTCTGTTTTCTTCTAGAAACTTTGTGATTTTAGGGCTTATGTTTAGGTCTTTAATTCATTTTGATTAGATTTTTGTATGTAATGGAAAAAAGTTGTATTTTATCTTATTTTTTAAATTTTGTATGTAGATATCCAGTTTTCCCAAATTGATTTATTTAATGTTCTATCTATCCCTATTGTATATTCTTTTTTTTGTTGAGACAAGGTCCACTATGTAATTAAAGCTGATCTTGAAATTACTATGTAGCCCAGGCTGGCCTCGAACTCACAACAATCCTCCTGCCTCAGCCTCCCAAGTACTGGGATTACAGGTGTACACCACCACACCTGGCTCCTATTGTTTATTCTTGAAACCTTCATTAAAAGTTAGTTGACCACACGCGTGCATGACATTTTTCTTGGCGTATCTGTTTTGTTTCATTGGTTTATGTGCCTGTTTTTATACCAATACCATACTATATTGAATACTGTAACTTTATAATACAGTTTGAAATCAAGAAGTTTGATGCCTCCAGCTTTGTTCTTCTTGCCTACAATTGCTTTAGCTGTTTAAGATCTTCTGGGTTTCCATAGAAATTTTAGGAATTTTTTTTGTATTTTTATAAAATAAAATCTTTGGAATTTTGATACAGATTGCAATGATTCGGTAAATTGCTTTGAGTAATTTGGACAGTTTATCAATATTGATTCTTCTACTCTATGATCGTAGGCTATCATCCCATTTAATGAGGCTTTCTATAATTTCTTTCATCAAATTTTTTAGTTTTCATATAAAGATCTTTCAACTCATTGGTTAAACTTATTATTTGATATTGATTTTTATGTTGTTGTAAATGAGATTGTTTCCTTCATTTTTTAAAAAGATACTTAGTGTATAGAAACACAATTAATTCTTGTAAGTTCATTTTTTATCCTGCAACTTTACTGAATTCAGTCATTAATTCTAATAGATTTTTGGTGGATTGTTTTAAGATATACTGTACATAAGATCATATTATCTGCCAACACAGACTTTAATTTCTTCCTTTTTTATGTGAATACCTTTTAAATTCCTCCACCCTAAGTCCTCTGGTTAGGGCTTCCACTGTTAGATTGGGAAGAACTGGCAAGAGTGGGCTTCTTTGTCTTTTTACTGATGTGAGAGATAAGTTTTCAACATTTTATTATTCAATATGATGTTAGTCACGGGCTTGTGATATATGGTCTTTATGACACTGAGGTGCACTCTTTATGTACTTAATCTATTAAAAATATTTATGACAAAAGATTGTTGAATTTTACCAATTGTTTTTCTGGATCTATTAAGATCATTATATGTGTTTTGTTCTTCACTCTGTTAACATGATATATCATGTGTTTTGGTTTCCATATGTTGATCCAACTTTGCAGCCAGGGATAAATTCCCCTTGACCATGTTATTTAATTTGATTTGCTGGTATTTTGCTGAAGATTTTTGCATCTATGTTTATAAGGGTTAGTTGTCCATGATTTACTTTTCTTGTAGTGGCTTGAATAGGTCCAGGTAATACTAGACCTATAAAATGAGTTTAAAGACATACTCTCCTTGAGACAGGCAGGTCTGCGGACACCGTACCAAGGTCACAAGTCGTGCGGAACATGCCAAATCAGCCCGTGCCCTGGTAGCAACCTACTGGACACCCGCCCCCACCCCGCTTCTTTGGCCTCTTCTCTGTACAGCCACCTGGTTCCACACTACAAAGATTCAGAGGACACCGGACCACGAGACCACTATACTGGGTAAGTTGGAGTCATCTTCACCTCCCATCAGGACCAGGACTATCTTCAGGGGAAGGGCAGCTGGAACCTGCAATACAACTCTGCAGAGTTCAACCCCACAGGAGGACAGGGAGCTCAACTTGGGACTTGCAGCCAGAAATCTGCCTGAATCTCATGGGTCTGTGACTAGCTTGCTGAGACTCATTGATTTATATCTGCACACTGCTACCCACATTGTCTATTGCGACAGCAGAGACATACCCTGAAAGAGGCCCTTCATCTTCGTTATTTTTTATTCCCAAAACTAGTATTATTAGTTTGTTTTTTTCTCTTTTCTTTTCTTTTGCTCCTCTTATCTTTAATTTTTTTCCTACTCTTTGCAAATATTTGTTATTCTCTCCTTTTTACTTTTCTTTTCTTCTTTCTTTTCTCTTTCCTTTCTCTCTCTCTTACACTCATGCTCTTGCTCTCCCACATTGTTCATCTTCCCTTTTTGTCCCTGTTTTGATCCTCATTCAGAGTTCTTCTTTATTTTCCTATTATTCTCTTTTTCCTTCTCGCCTGTGTCCTCTGGCCACACTGCTAACCTTCCCCTATCCTTCTTCCCATCTGTCCCTCCCTCCCCAACCCCTTCTAACTCCCCAACCCAAAGGGAAAAGTCGTTATACTGAAGAGTTTATTCACTATATGTTGGGTTGGTCCTCAATCTTGATTTAATTCACACAGCTAAAGGTGATAGATTAATAACTACCACAAAATGTCATTTTGAATATGTACTTGATGCAATGGTGTTGCTGATTGTTTCACTTGGGCTAAGGTGTTGGTATTGATCTAGTCAATGAACCTTCCTAGAATAAGGAAAATGAGATACCCTTAGAGTCATTGGAGACTCGAAACTTAAAGACCAGCTATATCTGGAAGACACCACTGAGAAGCAATCATTCCATAAGAGTTCTAATTACAAGCAACAAAGATACCTACAATAATCAATTTCAAACTATCAACCCAGGAGTTAAACCAAGGACAGTACCAAAAACAAAAAGGAGAAGACATTTAAGCAAGGCACAAACTCAGACTTCCACCCCAACAAGGGTAAATCCTGGGGGAAATGAGATGGAAAAGTCCCATAACCAACCACCTAGATACCCTGAACTGATAGCACAGAAAGTAACAAAACAGATGAATGAAGCTCTAGAAAAATTTAAAGCAGAAATAATCTCCCAGATAGCTACAGAGATGGTGAGCAGAGTGAAAGACATGATTAGAGGATCTAGAACAGAAAGAGGCAAAAATAATAGATGAGCTCAGAAACATGCTGGAAGCCATGAATACCCAGCATAAGAAAGAAATGGAATCCATGAAACAGATTCAAACAGATATTCAAGAGATCAAAAATTCCACTGAAAGTATCCACAGAAGATTAAGGGAATCTGAAGATAGAATATCAGATATAGAAGACAGGATCACGGTTAAAGACCATGAAAATAGAGATTTCTTAAAAATAGTAAGGGACCATGAGAAATCAATCCAACAACTGCTAGACAATGCAAAGAAGAATAACATAAGATTGATAGGAGTCCATGAAAAAACAGGAGAAAGCACAATTGACATAAAAAAAACTGTTCACAGAAGTAATAGTGCAAAACTTCACAGACAGGTAGAGAATTGGACATACAGATAAGTGAGGCATACAGAACTGCAACTAGTCATGATCAAAAAAAAATCTACACCTAGACATATAATAGTTAAGATCCCAGGAACCCAACAGAAAAACAAAATGCTACAGGCAATTAGAGAAAAGAAACAAATCACCTACAAAGGAAAGCCCATCAGAATCACAGCACACTTCTCAACACAAACCCTCAAAACAAGAAGAGCCTGGAGTGAAGTATTTCAAGCCCTCAAAGAAAATAACTTCCAACCTAGACTGTTGTATCCTGCAAAATTACCTTTCAAAATCAATGGGGAAATTAGATACTTCCACAACAAAGAACACCTGAGAAATTTCATGAACACCAAATCAGCACTACAAGCAATTCTAAACAATATCCTAGAAAAAAGCAATGAAGGTCACAACTCCATGAGGCCCAACAGAGGGAAGCCACCATGCAAGGTATGACACTAAAGGAAAAAGGGGAAAAAATAAGAAATAAAAGAGCCAACAAAAGTAAAACAGCATGACAAGGATAAATCAATATCTATCAGTTATAAACCTCAATGTTAATGGCCTCAATTCACCAATCAAAAGAAACAGACTGGTAGAATGGATTAAAAAGGAAAATATAACAATATGCTGTATACAAGTAACACACCTAACTCAAAAAGAAACACATAGGCTGAAAGTAAAAGGATGGAAAACAGTTCTCCATGCCACAGGAACCCAGAAGAAAGCAGGGGTAGCAATCTTATTTGCAGACAAAGTAGACTTCAAACCAAAACTAATTAAGAGAGACAAAGATGGTCACTACATCCTTGTGAAGGGAACAATCCAAGAGGAAGAGATAACAATCTTAAATATATATGCACCAAATACAAATGCCCCCAACTATACAATACAACTATTAATGGACATGAAAAACCAAATAAACACTAACACAATTGTAGTGAGGGACCTTAATACCCCACTATTACAAATAGACAGATCATCTAGACAAAAAGTTAACAAGGAAATTCTACAATTGAACCTAGTTATTGAAAAAATGGACTTAATAGATGTTTACAGAGTGTTCCACTCCACAAAATCAGAATACACATTCTTTTCAGCTGCACACAGGTCATTCTCCAGAATAGACCACATGCTAGCTCATAGGACATGTCTAAGTAAATGTAAAAGAATTGAAGTTACCCCCTGTATATTATCAGACTAGTGCAATAAAATTGGAGGTCAATAACATAAGAAGCCCCCAAACCCCAAGAAATACATGGAAACTGAATAATGCCCCCTTGAACAACCAATGGGTCACAGAAGTAATTAAAGAAGAAATTAAAGAGTTTCTACAAGTAAATGAAAATGCCAGTACAACATATAGGAATCTGTGGGACACAATGAAAGCAGTTCTACATGGGAAATTCATAGCACTGAATGCCCAAATTAGGAAAACAGAGAGAACTCAGTTAAATAACCTAATGCAGAACCTCAAGCTCCTAGAAAAAGAAGAGCATAATGAATCCAAAGCTCATACAGGAGAGGAAATTATAATGATCAAGGCAGAAATCAATGCAATGGAGGCTAAGAGAACAATACAAAACATCAATGAATCAAAGAGTTGGTTTTTTGAAAGAATAAATAAAATCGATAAACCTTTAGCCAACCTTATCAAAAAAAGGAAAGAAAAGGCACAAATACATGCAATTAAGAATGAAAAAGGTGAAGTCACAACAGATCCAACAAAAATCAAGAGGATCATCAATACCTACTTCAAGAACCTGTACTCCAATAAAATGGAAAACACAGAAGAAATGGGAAGATTCCAAGATATATACAAATTGCCAAAGTTAAATGAAGATATAGAAATTCTAAATACCCCAATTACAATGAGTGAAATTGAAAATGTAATAAAATATGTACCAACAAAGAAAAGCCCAGGTCTGGATGGCTTCACTGCTGAATTTTACAAGACATTTAAAGAAGAACTAATGCCATACTCTTTAAACTCATCAAGGAAATTGAAAGGTAAGCAGTACTTCAAAATTCATTCCTGGAAACAAGTGTCACTTTGATTCCAAAAACAGGGAAAGACCCAACCCAAAAATAGAACTACAGGCCAATTTCCCTAATGAACATAGATGCAAAATTCCTCAACAAGATACTGGCAAACAGAATACAGGTGATCATCAAAAAGATCATACACCCTGACCAAGTCGGATTTATCCCAGGGATGCAAGGATGGTTCAACATTCATAAATCAATGAATGTAATACACCTTATTAACAGAGTCAAGGACAAAAACTATATGATCATCTCAATAGATGCAGAAAAAGCATTTGACAAAATCCAACACCCGTTCATGATAAAAACGCTAGAGAAAATTGGAATAGAAGGTCTTATTCTCAACCTGATTAAGGCTATCTATGAAAAACGAATAGCCAACGTCATACTAAATTATCAAAAACTGAAAACTTTCATGCTAAAATCAGGAACAAGACAAGGATGCCCAATATCACCACTCCTGTTCAATATAGTTCTGGAAACATTAGCCACAGCAAATAGAAAAGAGAAAGGAATAAAAGGAATAAAGATACGAAAAGAAGAAGTTAAACTGTCATTATTTGCTGATGATATGATACTTTACATAGAAGACTCAAAAAACTCCACCAGAAGACTTTTAGACTTAATTGACAGATTCAGTAGAGTAGCTGGATACAAGGTCAACACTCAAAAAACAATAGCCTTCTTGTACACAAATAACAGACTCACTGAGAGAGAAATTAGGGAAACAATTCCTTTTACAATAGCATCCAAAAAAATGAAATATTTACGAATTAATCTAACAAAGGAAGCAAAAGATCTCTACACTGAAAACTATAGCACTCTGAAAAAAGAAATCAAAGAGGATACAAGAAAATGGAAAGACATCCCTTGCTCTTGGGTAGGAAGAACCAATATAGTGAAAATGGCCATACTTCCAAAACTACTATATAGATTCAATGCAATGCAATTGAAATTCCAACAATATATTTCACAGAACTAGAGAAAACAATCCAAAAATTCATTTGGAACCAGAAGAGGCCTAGAATAGCTAAAGCAATTCTAAGCAACAGAGACATGGGTGGGGGTATCACAATCCCCAACTTGAAACTATACTACAAAGCTACTGTGATAAAATCAGCATGGTGCTGGCAAAGGAACAGAACTGAGGATCAGTGGAATAGATTAGAAGATGCAGAAACAACTCCAGACATGCCCAGCCACCTCATCTTTGACAAAGGAGCCAACCACCATCATTGGAGGAAAGATAGCTTATTTAATAAATGGTGTTGGAAAAACTGGATTTCAACCTGCCAAAAATTAAAATTAGACCCATACCTATCACCATGCACTAAACTAAGATCAAAGTGGGTTAAAGATATAAATATTATGACAGAAACACTAAACTTACTGGAAGATAAGTTAGGTAGAACTCTTGAAGAGATTGGCATAGGAAAAGACTTCATGAACAAAACCTCAGTAGCATGGGAACTAGCAGAAAAAATCAACAACTGGGATCTCATCTTATTAAAAAGCTTCTGTACTGCACAAGAAACCACCAACAGAGCTAACAGACAACCTACAATATGGGAAAAAATTTTAGCAGCTGTACCTCAGACAAAGGACTACTATCTAGAATATATAAAGAATTGAAAAAAATCAGACCCCCTCAAATTCAAAGACCCAATTCAAAAATGGGCATCTGAAATGAACAGACATTTCTCAGACAAAGAAGTAAAAGCAGCAAACAAATATATGAAAAATGTTCAACATCACTGGTCATTCAAGAGATGTAGATGAAAACAACACTGAGATTCCACCTCCCCCCCAGAAAGAAAGGCTGCTATCAAGAAATCAACCAACAACAAATGCTGGCAGGGTTGTGGGGAGAAAGGAACCCTTCTCCATTGTTGGTGGGAGTGCAGACTGGTGCAATCACTGTGGAAGTCAGTATGGAGATACCTCAAAGAACTAGGACTAGAGGTCCCATTTGACCCAGCTATTCCCCTGCTGGGTATCTTCCCAAAAGAGTTAAAAGAATCATACCATAGTGATATATGTGCATCCATGTTAATAGGGGCACAGTTTGTAATAGCTAAAGCTTGGAAACAGCCCAAGTGCCTATCAACTGGAAACTGGTAAAGAAAATGTGGTTTTTTTAATAAAATGGAGTACTACTCAGACATAAAGAATGAAAAACTAGAGTCATGTCTAGCTAAATGGATGCATATTGAGGCCATACTCTTAAGTGAAATAAATAGGACACACATGTGCAAATACCGAATAGTTTCTCTAGTGTGAGAAACTGATAGTGTAAACAGGGTTAAAATTATTAAAATGAATAATTGATAATTTGAAATAGGAAAAAATTTCCAAAGATGAAGGAGTGAAGGGAGGGGAAGGGGAAAGGAAAAGAGGGAAAGGAAAAACTATGAGAAAAGAAAAAAAATGGAAATTAAATTTATGTAAATAGGGAAGGGCAGAAGGGGTGAAGGATGCACAGGTAATGGGGAAAAAAATAAGAACCAAGATACATCATGTACAGGTTCAAACACCCAATGATAAATGTAAATGAATTGTATACCTAAAATGTACCAATAAAAGAACAAAAAATAAATTAATTAATTAATTAATTAATTAAATAAAATATAAAGAACTCAAAAAAAATCAGACCCCTCCAAATTTAAAGACCCAATCCAAAAATGGGCATATGAAATGAATAGACACTTCTCAGATGAAGAAGTACTAAGAGCAAATAAATATATGTTTAACATCACTGGTCATTCGAGAGATGCAGATGAAAACCACACTGAGATTCCATCTCACTCCAGAAAGAATGGCTGCTATCAGGAAATCAACCAATAACAAATGCTTGAGTGGTTGTGGGGGAAGAGGTATCCTTTTCCACTAATGGTGGGAGTGTAGACTGGTGCAACCACTGTGGAAATCAGTGTGGAGATTTCTCAAAAAACTAAAACTAGAAGTTTCATTTGATCCAGCTTTCCCCTTCTTGGTATCTTCCCCAAAGAATTAAAAGCATCAAAAAAAAAAAAAAAAGAATTAAAGGCATCATGCCACAGCTATATATGTACATCCATGTTTATAGCAGCACAGTTTGTAACAGCTAAATCTTGGAAACAGCCCAAATGCCCATCAACCGAAGAATGGATTAAGAAGATTTTTTTTTACACAATGGAGTACTACTCTGCCATAAAGGATAAGCTTGGGACATTTCTAGCTAAATGGATGCACCTTGAGACCATACTCTTAAGTGAAACCATACTCTTAAGTGTTTAAATACTGCATTCTCTGGTATGAGAAATCAAAAGTGGAAATAAGGACCAAAATGTATAATAAACATTGGGAAATGGGACAAAAATGTTCAAATGAGAAGAGAAACAGGGAAGGGGAGGAGGACAAGGAAAAAAAAGAGAATAAAAGGAAAAAATGGAAACAATGCTTTTGTAAGTAAGGAGGGGAAGAGAGGTCAAAAGGAAAGGGGAATGGGAAAAAAAAGAAGCAAGAAATACAGGCACAAATTCCCTCTGATGAATGTTATCATTATGTATATCTAAAATGTATCAGTAAAGGTTTTGCTTAAAAAAAAAAGACATACTCTCCTCTTCAGTATTTTGAAATAATCTGAAAGGATTAATAAAGTTCTTTAAACTTTGGTGGAATTCAACAGTTTGGTGGAATTTGGAAGTTGGTGAAATCAGCAGTGAAGCCATCAAGTCTTGGGCTTTTCTTTGATGGGAAACTTTTAATTACTGATTCAACTCCTTTACTCATTATTGTTTGAATAAAATATTCATTTCTTCATGATTTAATCTTGGCCAATTGTATGTTTCTTGATATTTATCCATTTCCTTTAGGTTATTCAATTTATTGGCATACAATTGTGCACAATAGTCTTATCATTTGTTTTCTGTTTTATCAGTTGTGATGTCCCCTCTCCTTGATTTTATTTTTTCTTTTTATTAGTCTAATGAAGTTTGTCAATTTTGTTGTTTTTTTAGAAAAGCCAACCTTTGGTTTTCTTTAGTATTATCTATAGTTTTTCTCTTCTCTGTTTTAAGTATTTCTGCTCTAATCTTTGTTATTTCCTGCCTTTATCTAACAGTGGGCTTAGATTTTTCTTTTAATTCTCTGAAATATAATGTCAGGTTGCTTCTTTGAGTTCTTTTTTGATGTAGGTACTATTAACTTTTCTCAGAACTAACTTTGCTGCATCCCATAAGTTTTAGCATGCTTTGTTGACATTTTCATTTATCTTGAGATATTTTTAAATTTTTCTTTTCATTTTTTCTTTCAACCATTTGTTGTTCCAGAACATATTGTTTAATTTTCATACAGTTTTGAATATTTTAACATGAGTCTTATCTATATTTTATATTGCTAATGAAATAAAATGTTAGTCATACTGTTAAAAAAGGGAAAATTGATCAGAGTATGAACAATATGTGTATATCACTTTTAAGAGCAATCTGAAAAAATCAAACTCAAAGAAATAAAGTGTAATGGTGGTTCCCAGGACCTGGGAATGGAAAAATGGGGAGCCATTGATTAAAAGGTACAAGCTTACAGTTATAAGACAGGTTCTGGAGGCCTAAGTTACCACAACAGTCAGTAATAGCAAGTTATAACACTTATAATTTGCTAAGAGAGTAGGTAGGTCTAAAGTGTTCTCATCAACAAAAGTATGTGAGATATTGATATATTAATGGTGAACAGTTTACCATATATATGTAAATATATATATATTTACATATATATGGTATTATGTTGTTAACCTTAAATAAATAAATATATATATATATATATATATATATATATATGTCATATATATATATGTCAATTGTACCTCAGTAAAGCTAGAAAAATTCAAACATATTAAGACTAAAATGAGGCCGGGAATTTAGCTTAGTGGTTCTGCTGCCTGTCTTGCAAGTGCAAAAACCCAAGTTCAATCCCCAGTACCAAAAAAAAAAGACTACAATGAATATTTGAAGTATTTTTTTCTCTGGAGGCAGAAATATATTTTAATTATTCTCTTTTCATTTATTTTTCCTATAATAAAAATCTGTAATGTCTAAACCACTCATTTGATTATGAAATTAATTGTAATTAAAAATAGGTATTTTCCTACTACAGGAAAAGATTACTTATGAATACACTCTCCTTAAAATTCCTATGATGGCAATGCTGAGTTTGTAGGAAAGATAGGGCAGTGCTATTACCTGTGTTGCCTTGCAGCACAACTGCTTTTTTTTGATGAGGAGAGAGGACTAGAGAATATTGTTCAGCTCGAGGGATGGATGAGCACGGTACAGTACCACCTGCTTAGATCTCCAGTGGGTTGACTTCAATGACCATATACTGAGGAAAAGGTCATGCTCAGGTATACCTAGATGCAGGGAAGCTTGCAAACATTGCTTCTGACCCAATGTTAATTTCTAGTAGTAAAAACTAAGGGCCTCCAGTCAGAGGGAGTTTATAAGTTTAGGTCATAAATGGAGAGGTTTTTGTTTTGTTTTGTTTTTGTGGTTCCTGGGATTGAACCTACCACCTCTGTACCAAGCTACATGAGCTTCCTTCACAGTGGAACATGGTTAGAATACTTGTACCAGAATCACACAAACCACACATTGGTTTCCTGATCTGTGGACTAAGAGATCTTACCAGGAAGCACTAAGCTTCTCTGTACCAAAATCAGTAACCAAGAGCAATACTGCACATGGGAAATCTCAATAGTGTCACTGTGGAAAATCTAGAAGTTCCAGGAATGTTAGTCCTTATAGCAACCCCACTTAATTCATCTGTTTGATCTGTGCCAATAACTACAGTTAATTCCAGCAGGAATAAGTCATGTTAGTAATATATTATTTGTTATTAAAATATAGCAATATTTACATTTTTTTAAATTATTAAGGTAAAAGACATTGCCATTAATCTCCCTCAAACACTGCCCCTCATTTGAACACTCTTATTCTATAATTTTTTCCACTTTCTGAAGCAGTTCTGGATGTCCTCTTTCATGGGTGTCTTTATGATGTATGATCAAAAATATGGTGAGTGCTGCTCTTGGGTGCCATTCAATTAAAAGTTTGGGTCATAAAAATATTAATGTGTCCTCATCCACCTTATTCTCCCATCTGGTACCAGGCAACTTCTGGCTCTTCCCCAAAGTCAAAACGACCATGAAAGGTAAATGTTTTTAATTGATACAAGACAATACAACTAAAGCCAGTCATGAAAGTGAGTGTCCATAACACTAAACCTAACCCTAACCTTAATGTTTTTCAGGGCTTATTACAACTAAAGACACTCATGAAAGAGTACTTCCAAAACTGCTTTGAAAGTAGCAAGAATGATGGGATAAGGAATGGGGAAAAAATAAGAACCAAGAGAGATTATGTAAAGGTGCAAATTTCCAATGATGAATGTCATTATAGTATACACCTAAAATGTACCAATAAAATTAATTTTTTTAAAAAAAGAATGAATGATGGCATAAATTTGTTAGAAGCAAGGAGTATTTTGTGGGGGATTAATGGCAATGTGTCTTTTATTGTAATAAATGTATTTACTTATTTATTTATTTTATTAGTACATATTTGTAGTCTATAGTATTTACATTTGTGTGTGGAGTTGGAAAATGTGCATAACACATCTTACTTTCTTTTTTTATTCTATCCTTCCCATTTCTCCCTGTCTTCATTTCTTGAGCCCCTTACCATTTAAGAAAGATTTATTTCCCTACTTCTTATTATTGATCTTTTATTTTTCTCTTTATTTACAATTTTGGCTTCCCGTATAAGAGAAACGTGATATTTAAGTTTGTGTGTCTGATTTATTTTACCTAATATTATGGTCTTGAGGTATATCTGATTTCCTACAAATGAATCGTTTATCTTTCTTTATGGCAGAGTAGTACTCTATTGTGTGTAAATACAACATTTTCTTTAACCATCCTTCTGTTGATGGACATAAAGGCCACTTCCAACATTTAGCTGTTATGAATTGTGCTGCTGTAAATATGAATATGCATGTATCACTGTGATATGACAAGTTTAAGTCTTCTAAGAAAAAAAAGAGCAATATCTGGGTCAACTGGAATTTCTAGTTTTAGTTCTTTGAGGAATCTCCATATAATTTCCATAGTGGTTGTATTAGTTTATGTTTTCGTCAACAATGTAGAACTGTTCCCCACATCCTCTCCAGCATTTGTTATTATTTGATTTCTTGACAGTGGCCATTTTTTTTTATGTAAGAGAGAATTTCAGAGTTGTTTCAATTTGCATTTCTCTAATGGCCAGTGATACCAATCATTTTTTCATGTATATTTTGGCCATTCATACTTCATTTTTTGTGAAGTGTTTATTCATTTCACTTGCCTATTATTTGGTTAGGTCTTTTATTTTGGGAGTTCTAAATTTTTAGTTCTTTATATACTCTAGATATTAGTCCTCTGAGGAACAGCTTCAAAATCTTTTCCCATTTTGTGGGTTTTCTTTTCACTCTTTTAGTTGTTTCTTTTTCTGTGCAGCAGCTTTTTAATTTGATATGATCCCATTTGTTGATTTGCAGTACTATTTCCTGTACAACTGGGATTCTGTTGAGAAAGTCCTTGCCTTCACCTATGACTTCAAGAATTTTACCTATTTTATCTTCTAGCGGGTTAAGTGTTACTGTTTTAACACTTAGATCTTTGCTACATTTCAATTTTAGTTTGGTACATAGTGACAGATATGGTTTAGCTTCAATCTTCTGCATGTGGGTATCCAGTTTTCCCAACACCATTTATAAAAGAGGCTGTTTTTTCCTCCAGTGTATGTTTTTGGCCCCTTCATGAAAGATCAAATAGTTGAGTGTGATTGGGGTTGTTTCTGTGTTCTCCATTCTGTTCCACTGATTTCCATGTCTGCTTTTGTATCACAGACTGTGAAACATAACTTCAAGTCTGGGATTTTGACGTTCCTTGCTTTGCTCTCATTAGCCAAGTTTGCTTCATTCTTAGTACCCAGGTTTCTGAGTCTCTTCTGGTTCAATATGAATTTTAGGGTTTTCTCCAGTTATGTGAAGGCTGTTGTTAGTATTTTAATTTGGATTGCATTAAATCTGTATATCAATTTTGGAAGTATAATCATTTTGACTATATTGGTTCTGCCTATCCAGGAACAGGGAATATCTTCACATTTTCTGATGTCCTCTTTGATCTCTTTTTTTCAGCATACCTCAGTTTTCACTGTAGAGGTCTTCCACTTCTTTAGTTAGGTTAATTCCTAAGAATTTAATTTTTCTTGGTGCTATTGTGAATGATCTGGTTGTTTTTCCTGAATTCTTTCTTAGTGGGTTCATTATTAGTGTACAGGAAAGGTACTGATTTTTGTGTACTGATTTTATATTCTGTAACATTACTGAATTTGATTATTAATTCTAAGAATCTTTTGGTAGACTTTTTTGGGTCTTCTATGTAAAGGATCATGTCATCCCCAAATAATGATAATTTGACTTATTCCTTTCCTATACATATCCTTTCTATTTCTTTTACCTGCCTGATTGCTCTTGCTAATGTTTTGAGTTCTATGTTGAATGGGAGTGGTAATAGTGGAGACCTTGTCTTGTTCCATATTTTAGAGGGAAGGCTTTCAGTTTTTCTCCCTTTAATATCATTTTGGCAGCAGGTTTGTCATAAATGGTTTTTCTGATTGAAATAAGGTTCCCCATACCTATTTTTTTCAGTGTTTTAATCGCAAAAGGATGTTGGATTTTGTCAACAAGTTTTTCTGCATCCACTGAAATGATCATGTGATTTTATTTTTCCTTGCTTCAATGTGATGCATTGCACTTATGATTTGCATACATTGAACCATCCATACTTCCCTGGGATGAAGCCTACTTTGTTGTGATGTATTCATTGTTGATGATTCATTGCATTCTGTTTGCCAGTAGCTGGTTGTATCTGCAAGCATTAGAGATTGGCCTATAGTTCTCTCCTTTAGTTGAATCCTTACCTGGTTTTGAAATCAGGCCAATTCTATCTTCCAGGGAGCTTTGACCATATTTCTTCCCTTTCAGTTTCATTGAAGAGCTTGAGGAGTATTGATGTTAGAACTTTCCTGAAGTTTTTGTAGAATTCAGCAGTGGATCCATCTGGACCAGGGCTTTTCTTAGTTGGTAGGGTTTTTTTTTTTTTAATTACTGTTTCAATTTTATTTCCTGCTATTGTATTATTTGGGAATTTTAAATCTTTTTAGTTCAATTTTGGTCATTAATATGTATCTAGGGATCTATCCATTTGTTTTGTATTCTCTAATTTATTGGCATACAGGTTTGTGAAGATATTGTTAATAATCTTTTTTATTTTCTAAGTGTCTATTGTGATTTCATCTTTTTCATTACTAGTGCCATTGATTTGGGTCTTTTCTCTCCTTTCTTGGTTAGATTGGCTAGCAATTTTTCTATTTTGTTTATTCTTTTAAAGAATCAACTTCAATTCATTGATTCTTTGTATTGTTTTTTGGTCTCAATTTTGTTGATTTCTGCTCTAATCTTTGTAATTTTCTTCTTTGTATCAGCTTTCAGTTTTATTGTTCTTCTTTTTCTAGGATAATACATTTTTTAAAAATTTTGTAACACCATATTTTCCAATCACATTAGGTGTATTTTTGATATGTAATGAGAATGGTGCTTCTTTCTCTAGGGATTTCCTTCTTAAATGCAAACTCCAAAACCTAACCATGAGACAAACATCACACAAACTCTAAGTTAGGGATTCTAAAAATAAATACCTGACCAGCACTCCTCAAACAAGCAAGGTCATTAAAAAATAATAAAAGAATGAACAAATAAAAGGAAAAGAAATCTAGGAAACTGTTGTAGCAAAGAGGAATCTAAGGAGATACAGTCTAATGATTTACTGTATTGTGATATCCTTGGTGAGATGCTGGAACAGAAAAAGGGCTACAAGTAAAAACTAAGGAATCAAAACAAATTGCAAACTTTAGTTGTAGTAACACATGAATATCAGTTCATTTATTGTAACAGATTGCCATAGTAATACAAGATGCTACTGATAGAGGAAGTTGTGGGGGGGGGTAAATGGGAACACACTACACTATTTGTGAAATTTTCCTATAAATTTAAAAGTATTCTAAAACAAAATACTTTTTTGTTTAAAAAACATAATTTTTGAAAGTGATTCATCATAGCTTAATTAAGTATTAACTCCAATTACCACTGCTGTTCCAAGTATAGTCACCTACTGGAGCAAATTAGCAGTATTCCTGGCATCTGAGAATTCAATTTTTTATATGCTAATAAACAGTTGCTTTCAAGTTTACCTAAAGGAAGATGACTTATGTGTATGTTAAAGCGATGAATATGAAGGCAGGTGGACTCCATCTCATTTTCTTCAATATGGGAGCCATGTATCTATTTATAAGTAAAAAACAGATGATATTATATTAAATTATATTTAAAAATAAACACTTAAATTAAACAGTAAAATCATGCTCTGAAAGTTCAATAGTATGACATGAAATTGTGTGTTTTTTAAATTACATTTCTCCAAATCTCTTAAGGTTGAGATTTCCAAATATTTAATTTTCACTGACAAGACATATGTACCTTACTGGAACTCAGAAATGTACTGAGTAGAGAGGTGACATGGGTAGGCACAGTATTTGCTTTACTGACATGTGTCTAATGAGCTCTCTGAAAGGGCAGCAACTACTTTCCTCCCACAATTCAGCTACAACAGTGGGTAGATACACCAGTGTGGCAACCATTTCCTGATTGCCAGGTCACAGGGAGAGCTGCATGATGCTCACATAGCTCTCATGGTTCATCCAGTGTGTGGCACAGATGGGTCAGCCCCCTGCTGCTGCCCAGCTCTATGCTCTTTGCTGGGAGTCAATCCTAATATTTTAGAACAACAGTAATTTTGTATACACCAAACTTCCTGTATTAAATCACTTCTTTTGTAAAATGCCTAGAGAAGTTTTGGAAAGAAATTTCTGTTATTTTCAACTGTACAATGATTAATGTCAGGGGCTGGAGACCCAGCTATTCCACTGCTGGGGATCTTCCCCAAACAATTAAAAGAATTATACCACAGTGATATATGTGCACCCATGTTCACAGCAGCACAATTTGTAATAGCTAAAACTTGGAAACAGCCCAAATGCCCATCAACTGGAGTCTGGATAAAGAAAATGTGGGTTTTTAAAAAATAGAGTACTGGCATAGCCTACCAAGGTCCCAAGCCATGCAGAAGACATCAAAGCACCAGCTGCAGACAGGCAGGTCTGCACACACACTACCGAGGTCCCAAATGGTGCAGAACATGCCGAATCAGCCCACTGCAGACAGGCAGCCACCTGATTCCACACTACAAAGACACAGAGGACACCAGACCACCAGACCACAGTACTGAGTCCCACTGCTCCCAGCCCAGAGGTAGGGGCTTCTGAGCCACCATCCCACTGCTCCTGGTCCAGAGGAGGGACTTCCTGGTCACCATCCCTCCCACTGCTCCCTGTCCACAGGAAAGGGCTTTTGAGTCAACACCCCTACTGCGGCTCCCGGCCCCTGTCCCACCTCTCCCAGCTCAGAGGAGGTAATCCATGCAGGCGCTAACAGCCCCCCACCCCAGGCAAAATGAGAAAACACGGGAATAAGTATCAAAACCAGACTTCCAGATCATCTACAGCAACCACAAAGGGAAATGAGATGGAACACTCTGATACTCAACCACCTGGACCCACTGAACTGGCAACAAAAGAGGATCTGGAAAAAATGAAATCAGAAATAATTTCTCAGATAACAGGAGAAATTGTGCCCCTAGTGCAAGACATGATTAATAAATCTAGAGAGGAGTTGAGGAACATGATGGAATCCCAACATAGGAAACAAATAGAATCCATAAAACAGATGCAAATAGATTTCCAGGACATGAAAAAGTCTACACAGCAGAATGAGCCAATGTGAGAACAGAATTTCAGATATAGAAGATAAGATGGCAATTAGTGACCAGGAAAAGAAAAATTGCTTCAAAATTATAAGGGAACATGAGAAATCAATCCAGCACCTGCTAGATGATGCAAAGAAGAATAACATAAGACTGATTGGAGTCAATGAAGAAACAGGAGAGAGTGGAGAGGACATAAAAAATCTCTTCACAGAAATAATGGCAGAAAACTTCCCAAGCAGGGGGAAAGAACTTGATATACAGATAAGTGAGGCATGTAGGACTCCAAATAGCCTTGATCAAAAAAAAAAAAATCTACACATAGGCATATAATAGTTAAGATTCCAGAAACTCAACAGAAAAACAAAATTCTACAAGCAGTTAGAGAAAAGAAGTAAATCACATAGAAAGGAAAGCCGATCAGAATCACAGCAGACTTCTCAACACAAACCATCAAGGCAAGAAGAGTTTGGAGTGACATATTCCAAGCCCTAAAAGAAAACAGCCTCCAACCCAGATTGATGTACCCTGAAAAACTATCTTTCAAAATTAATAGAGAAATAAGATACTTTCATGACAAAGAGCACCTTAGGAACTTCGTGAATAGCAAACCAGCACTCCAAAGAATTTTACACAATAGCCTAGGAAAAGACATTAAGGATCACAACCCCAAGAAGCAAAGCAGACTGAACCCATCTGGCATGACAAGAAATTAAACGTAAAGGTGGAGAAACCAACAAAAAGAAAAAGTCATGGCAATGATAAGTCAATACGTTTCAGTTATAACCATCAACGTTAATGGTCTCAATTCACCAATCAAAAGAGACAGACTGGCAGAATGGGTCAAGAAGTGAAATCCAATAATATGCTGCATACAAGAAACACACTTAATTCAAAATGAAACTCATAGACTGAAAGTTAAGGGTGGAAAACAATACTGCATGCAACGGGAACACAAAAAAAAGTAGAAGCAGCTATCCTCTTTGCAGATCAAGTAGATTTCAAACCAACACTGATTAAGAGAGATGAAGAAGGACACTACATCCTTGTAAAGGGAAGAATCCAAGAGGAAGAGATGACAATCATAAATATCTATGCACCAAACACTAGTGCACCCAACCATATAAAACAAATACTAACGGACATGAAAAGTCATATATGCACTAATACAATTGGAGTGGGGGACCTCAACACCCCACTGTCACAAGTAGATAGATCAACTAGACAGAAAATAAGTAGTGAAATACTAGAACTCAATCGAACTCTTCAACAAATGAACTTAACAGATGTTTACAGAGTCTTCCACCCCACAAAATCAGAATACACATTCTTCTCAGCTGTACATGGGTCATTCTCTAAAATAGACCACATATTCACGCATAGAACATGTTTAAGTAAATGCAAAGGAATTGAAGTTATCCCTTGTATATTATCAGACCATAGTGCGATGAAATTGGAGATCCATAACAAAAGAAACTCAAAAAAATTCATAAAGACGTGGAAATTGAACAACACACTTCTGTATAACCAATGGGTCACAGAGGAAATTAAAGAAGAAATCAGATAGTTCCTTCAATTAAATGACAATGACAATAACAATACAACATATCGGAATCTATGAGACACAATGAAAGCAGTCTTATGAGGGAAATTCATAGCAGTGAATACTCATATTAGGAAAACAGAACAAGCCCAATTAAACAACCTGATGCAGCACCTCAAGCTTCTGGAAAAAGAAGATCAGGACAACCCTAGAGCTCATACAAGGGAGGAAATTATAAAGATCAGAGGAGAAATCAATGCAATGGAGACTAAGAGAACAATACAAAAAATCAATGAAGCCAAGATTTGGTTCTTCAAAAGAATCAGCAAAATTGACAAACTCTTAGCCAACCTTGTCAGAAAAAGGAAAGAAAAGGCCCAAATCCATGCAATTAGGAATGAAAAGGGTGAAATTACAATGGACCCAGCAGAAATCCAGAGGATCATCAATACCTACTTCCAGAACCTATATGCCAATAAGATGGACAACACAGAAGAAATGGACAGATTCCTAGATACATATGAATTACCAAAGTTGAACGAAGAAGACCTAAAAATTCTGAACAACCCAATATCAACCAATGAAATTGAAAATGTAATTAAAAACTTATCAACTAAGAAAAGCCCGGGCCCTGATGGCTTCACTGCTTAATTCTACATGACATTTAAAGAGGAACTGCTGCCACTACTGTTTAAAATCTTCAGTGAAATTGAAAGGGAAGCAATACTTCCAAATTCATTCCTGGAAGCAAGCATCACCTTGATCTCCAAAGCAGAGAAAGACCCAACCAAAAAGGAAAACTATAGGCAAATCTCACTAATGAACATAGATGCAAAAATCCTTAATAAGATACTGGCAAACAGAATGCAGAAGATCATCAAGAAGATCATACACCCTGATCAAGTGGGATTCATCCCAGGGATGCAGGGATGGTTCAATATATGAAAATCAATCAATATAATACACTATATCAATAGAGCCAAGGACAAAACCATATGATTATCTCCATAGATGCAGAAAAAGCATTTGACAAAATCCAACATGCATTTATGATAAAAACCCTACAAAAAATTGGAATAGATGGTCTCTACCTCAAACTCATAGAAGCCATCTATGAAAAACCAACAGCCAATATCATACTAAATGGTCAAAACCTGAAATCCTTCACACTAAAATCAGGAACAAGACAAGGATGTCCACTATCACCACTCTTGTTCATTATAGCTCTGGAAACATTAGCCACGGCAATTAGACAAAAGAAAGAAATAAAAGGAATAAAGATAGGTAATGAAGAAGTCAAATTGTCATTATTTGCAGATAACATGATACTCTATATAGAAGACCCCAAGAACTCCACCAAACGTCTTCTAGACTTAATAACCAAATTCAGTAGAGTAGCTGGTTACAAGGTCAACACACAAAAATCAATAGCTTTCCTCTACATGAAAGACAGACTCACTGAGAGAGAAATAGGGCAAATAATTCCTTTCACAATAGCATCCAAAAAACTGAAATACCTAGGAATCAACCTAACGAAAGAAATCAAAGACCTCTTCTCTGAAAACTATGGCACTCTGAAAAGAGAGATTGAAGATGATATCAGAAAATGGATAGACATCCCCTGATCCTGGGTAGGAAGGATTAATATAGTGAAAATGGCCATACTTCCAAAACTGCTATATAGATTTGATTTAATGCAATTCCAATTGAGATCCCAGCAGCATACTTCATGGACCTTGAGAAAACAATCCAAAAATTCATTTAGAACAAGAAGAGACCCAGAGTATCAAAAGCAATTCTAGGTAACAGAGACATGGCAGGGGGTATCACAATCCTCAACCTGCAACTGTACTACAAAGCTACTGTGATAAAAACAGCATGGTACTGGCAAAAAAACAGACCTGAGGACCAGTGGAACAGATTAGAAGATGCAGAAACAACGTCAGACACACTTAGCCATCTCATCTTTGACAAAGGAGCCAAACACCCTCACTGGAGGAAAGATAGCCTCTTTAATAAATGGTGCTGGAAAAATTGGGCTTCAACTTGCCAAAGATTAAAACTAAACCTATATCTCTCACCATGTACTAAACTAAAATCAAAATGGATTAAAGATCTAAATATCAAAATAGAAACTCCTAACCAGTTGGAACAGAGGTTAGGTAGACCCCTTGAAGACATCAGTGTAGGAAAACATTTTATGAACAAAACCTCAGTTGCCTGGGAACTAGCACAAACAATCAACAAGTGGGATCTCTTCTTATTGAAAAGCTTCTGCACAGCAAGAGAAACCACCAGCAGTGTGAAGAGACAACCCACAATGTGGGAAAAAATCTTCACCTGCTCTTCCTCACACAAAGGTCTACTATCTCAAATCTATAAAGAACTTAAAAAGATCAGACCTCCAAAATTTAAAGACCCAATCCAAAAATGGGCATCTGAAATGAACAGACATTTCTCAGACAAAGAAGTAGAAATAGCAAATAAATACATGAAAAAATGTTCAACCTCACTGGTCATTCGAGAGATGCAAACGAAAACAACACTGAGATTCCACTTTACTCCAGAAAGAATGGCTGCTATCATGAAATCAACTAATAACAAATGCTGGCGAGGCTGTGGGAAAAGAGGAACCCTGCTCTACTGCTGGTGGGAGTTTCGACTGGTACAAGCATTGTGGAAATCAGTATGGAGATACCTCAAAGAACTAGGACTGGAAGTCCCATTTGACCCCACTATTCCACTGCTGGGGATTTTCCCCAAAGAATTAAAAGAATCATACCACGGTGATATATGTGCACCCATGTTCATAGCAGCACAGTTTGTAATAGCTAAAACTTGGAAACAGCCCAAATGCCCATCAACTGGAGACTGGATCAAGAAAATGTGGTTTGTTTATAAAATGGAGTACTACTCAGCCATCAAAAATCGGAAATTAGAGACATTTATAGCTAAGTGGATGCACATTGAGGTGATACTCTTAAGTGAAATAAGTAGGACACACATGTATAAATACTGAATAGTTTCTCTGGTGTGAGAAACTGAAAGTTTAAATAAGGACTAAATGTATAATAGGTAATGTGAAATAGGAAGAAAAGGGGGAAAGGGGAAGGAAGTGGGAGGGGTAGGGAAAGGATAGAAGGGAATGGGATTAATATGAGAAAATGGAAAAATAGGAAACAAATCTTTGTAAATAGGGAGGACTGGAGGGGTTGAAGGGAGGGCTGGGCAAGGGTGAAAACTAAGAACCAAGAGAGACTATGTAAAGTTGCAAATTTCCAATGATGAATGTCATTATATTGTATACCTAAAATGTACCAATGATTAGAATGAATAATCGATAATGTAAAATAGGAAGAAAAAGTCCAAAGGGGTAGGGGTAGTGGGAGGGACAGGGTAAAGGAAAGAAGGGAAAGGAAAAATGCTGAGAAATGGAAAAAAATGGAAATAAAGTCTTTGTAAATAGGGAAGGGTGGAGGGTGTGAAGGGAGGGCTAGGAATCGAGAAAAAATAAGAACCAAGATGCATTATATAAAGGCACAATTCCCAATGAGAAATGTAGTTGTGTTGTATACATACAATGTACCAATAAAAGAATTTAATTTAGAAAAAAAGGAGTACTACTCAGCCATAAAAAGCTAGAAATTAGAGACATTTATTGCTAAATGGATGCACATTGAGGCGATATTCTTAAGTGAAATAAATAGAACACACGTGTAAATACCAAAGTTTCTCTGGTGTGAGAAACTGAAAGTGTAAATAAGGACCAAAAAGTATAATAGGTAATGTGAAATAGGAAGAAAAGGGGCAAAGGGGAAGGGGAAAGGAGAGGGGTAGGGAAAGGAAAGAAGGGAATGGAATTAATATGAGAAAATGAAAAACTGGAAACAAAGTCTTTGTAAATAGGGAGGGATGGAGTGGTTGAAGGGAGGGAAGGGGAAGGCAGAAAAAAATAACAACCAAGAGAGTATGTAAAGGTGCAAATTTCCAATGATGAATGTCATTATATTGTATACCTAAAATGTACCAATAAAAGGATATAGAGTTTAAAAAATTTAAAAATAAATTAAAAGATATATCAGGGCTGGAGAGGAGATGCAAGTAAGTAGGATCTCGTGGCTGCATATTAAATTCTTAAGAACAATACTTTTTACAAACTAATATAATCTATATATAATTTTTTAAAATAGAATGTATTCTTGATAAATCTTTTGCTTCTCTTTCATAGATATAATATTGAATTATTTTTCTACTGTTAGGATACAGAAACTGGTGTTTATTGGCATGTGACAGTAGGTTTCAGTTTGGAGGCATGTAGGGGCATGGAGTCGACTTTGGACAACTCACAGTGGAATCCTGGGGTGCCCTGACGCTAGAGGGCACAGGCAGTGGAAGAGGAGAAGATAAACTTGACTAGACAGCAGCTCCCAGACTACACTGCACACAGCACCAGCACAGCAACCTTCCCTGTGATATTGTGTTATCTTGTAACCAGTAGGCTCTTTCCATCGCACAAGTGAATGTAGTATTCCATTCTATGGAGCAGAATTCATAAACTGATGTCCTGCAGGCTGGAACTATACCCCCCAAATCATTTAGTTTGGCCAAAATCATGTGTTCAGAAACTTTGGCCCACATTAAAAAATGAGAGTATATTTTTAATATGAATTTCTAGTTTTGTGTGAAAAATGAGATCTGATAACATTGGGATACCGCGCCATATGGAAATGAGCAGCTGAGACCAAACCCAAGGGGTTGGCTCCAATGACCCCAATAGTCAATCACATGTCTGATGCTCACTGTGACTGTCTTTTCACTTACCTAATGCCTGCTGGATTGTGGGGAGAGAGTGTTTCTTTCACACCTGTACCTCTCTCATCCAGCCTTACATACGATGTGCCCTTTTAAAGTGTTGTTTACTGAGTAAGTGAATGAATAAATGTAGAGTCAAGCCACTGACCATTAATTATATTAAGATAACATTTATCAAATTCCCAGCCTGTTTTAGGCACTGAGCTCAGAGTTTTTCAAGTATCCTGTCATTCATGTAGCAAACACAATGGCAATGGCACAAAGTAGTCAAGGAAAGCAAATGGAAGAAAATTGTAATCATAGGATTCCTTTACAAATGGTGTGAGGGCTGGGGATTTAGCTTAATGGCTCCGCCGCCTGCCTCACAAGCAGAAGGACCCAAGTTGGATCCCTGGTACCAAAAATAAATAAATAAATAAATAAATAAATAAATAAACAAACAAACAAACAAATGATGTGAGATTTCAGCTGGTGTTTGAAGGTAAGAACTTGTACAGATTAGATGGTCTTGAAATGATACTACTCCAGAGACAAGAATATGAGCCTTCTACAGGGCATGGCTGAAGAACAGACCCATTGCTACACCACAGAGCCCAAGGGAGATCAGGCTAAAAGGAATGTATGACTAAATGTTGAAACAAGTTACAGGCCTGGCTCAGAAGTCTGTAACTGATCTAACACTCTGGCTACTATTGAAGCAGATATAGTAACAGTGGGAAAGAAAGATTGAGCCAGTAACAGTTTGTATAAAGTATCTCAATGGAAATTTTTGTACCTTGTAAATAGTTTACATATTATATTCATATGTCAAAATTCATCAAGTTGTATAATTTAAATATGTGCAGTTTATAGTATCTCAATTACATTTCAATAAATATGAACAGAAAGCAAGTAGGAATATATATATATATATATATATATATATATATATATATAGCTATATATGAGAGGATATTTATTATAGGAATTGGCTGATTATGGACATGGGAAAAGGCCTGGGACCACTCTTTGTAAGGTAGTAATCCAAGAAAGCCAGTAGCATAATTGAGTTCAAGTCTAAATTTCTGAGAATCAAGGTGGTGGTGGTATAAGATTTGATCTGATCCAACATCAAAGAACCAGAAGTGCTTATGTCTATGGGCAGAAAATGAGTGTCTCAGCTCACATAGAGCCAGCAATTTCAGACATCCACTGCATTTTTACTGTATTTGGGTCCTAGGGGGATTGGGTGGTACTATCCACATGGGGGACAGCCTTACTCATTTTACTAAATCAAATGCTCTTACCTACTTGAAATACTCTCACCAGCACACTCAGAAATATGTGCTATCAGATTTCTGGACATATTTTAGCCCAGTCAAGTTGACATATAAAACTGTTTATCACGGGCAGCAGTGTTAAGAGAGCAAAACTGAGCTAACATCTGTTAAAACTCTACTAAGGGCAAGGCACCATGCTACCTGGTTTATGGAAACAATACTTCTGCAAGTGAGATGTGAGCACAAAAACTGAACCGCATCCTCTACAATGAGTATATAATTATTAAGAGACAAGGGTTTGATTTGAACACAGGTCTATCAAGTGAGTCTAGTTATCTATACATAGTGAATATTAACATGGAATCTAGACCTGGCTTCATTTAAATAATGAGAAGTAGCAGGGCAAATTGGAGGAAGTATATGTACAGAATATAAAATCCAATTTAAAGACAGAAAACTCTGCTCCAAAATTGTTTCACATTTGTATAGGTTTATCATATCAGAAAAATAAAGTTCTTAAACTGACTGGAAATTTAGAGAAAAATTGAAAGGGAGAGAGATAAAGAAGAAAAAAGAGGGAGAAAGGAAAGGGGGAAGAATGGGAAAGAGGAAGGGAGGGAGAGAAGGAAGAAGGAAGAAGGGAGAGAAATAAAAAGGCTGTCTGTAGGTTTTTTTATACCCCATTCAGATAATATGGAAACTGTTCAATGTTTTCACCTATCAATGTGTCGTGAATACCACTAGTTTCACCTATGAGAGCTCACTTACAACATACATATGCTAATAAATCAGCCAATTATTTCCCCAGTGAATACCCATTTCTCAGAGTCATGCGTTAGTTGATAATATCTTGGGTGACAACTGGAGGTAAAGATAGCTGAACTCCAGAATGTGCATTTCCTTCTACAAATGGAATCATCCCCCTTAGAGCAGAATTTTTCTTTGTGGAACTTGCAGTATTAAAAAATGTAACTGAAATGTATGCATAACATCTCACTTCCCATCTTGAAGTATTTTTAAATAAGAAAAAGTGTTCAGAACCAATTTTGGTTTATTTAAATTAAAGGGTCTCATAATAAAATGTGAAATGCAGTGAATAACCCCAGTATCAATAACACTAGTATCAATATATTATCTTTGGGGAATAAAAATTAATTTAACCAGAAAGTCACTTTCTGTAGTTACGATAAGTCAAAACTTTGCTGCCATTTTTGAATTTGAAAAAAGTTTGTTCATTCATTCTGTCATTTGTAAGCAAGTGATTCAGATTGTTAATACTTCATCACAGTTGATATGTCTACAGTTTATTGCCTTATTCAGTCTTGCACCAGGGCATTTTTGTTGATTCTTAATTTGGCACTATCCTCCTAGAATTTTTATCTATTAAACTACAAATTTGTTGGAGCAAATGAGAAATGTGTAATGGTGCTGAAAAATAGTTCTTAATTTGGTCATACTTAGGCTATCATTAATCAAGTATTATGTGCATCAGAAATTTTCATCTATTTCTCAATTATCAGTGTGTATTTCTTCCTATGATAGAGAAAACAATTATTACTATAATTTAACATCAAGGAAAATTAGGCATAGATATATTAAGTAATACTGTTTTCTTCACTGAAAATAGAGGAATAAACATTACAGTCTAATCTGCAATGTCACATCAATTTTATTATGTAGTAAAATCTTCTTCCCCCTTTCCTACATTTAAGGTTCTATATCCTACACTGCACAATTAAGATCTAGGAAGTACAATGGCACCTCAGTTCATGAACCCATTTATTTGCAATCAATTTGGCCTCACAAACAGAAGATTTTGGCAGAATTTTCTTTTTGTTTGCTAACTCTGCATTGGATGACAAACACAAGTGCTATCTTTCCTGTAAGAATGGCCATCTTTCCTGCAAGAACACAAACATGCCCATGTTTTCCACAATCCTGGAGTGAATTAAGTTCATGAACCAATTACCACTATACATCAGATAAGGTTAAAATAATTAATCTCAAAGATCTTCCCACCTAGTCCATGGAGCTATAGAATTTATTTTCCACATGTGCAATAAAAGTGAGGAATGCATGAGTTGTTTCTTATTATATTATTCATTCAAAAAACTCTTTTGTCATTCATGAACACAGCAAATGAAAATGTAAAAAAAAATTTAATTACTATTTCATTCTCTCTTGAGACACTATTTTACAGCCCAAGACCATCAGAAGATTTCAAATAACTTGCATATGCAATTTTAAATTAGCATATTTTCACACACAAAACAGATATGGTCATGCCACTCTCATTATTGGAAATAAAATACGAAGAGTGAGGATGAATGGGGCAAGAGCTGAGAAAAGAGTTGAACGATGGTCTAATTCTGAAAGTGCTAAATAATTGATTGTGATATGTCTTTATTACAGGCAAGTGTCAAAAATAAGTTCCAAAAATATAAGAATACTGCTCAGAATTGAATTAGTTTTCCAAAGAAAGAAGAACCCTATTTTGTCAGTGTACAGTAATTTTATCTTCTCATAAAACTTTTAATGGAGTAAAAATATGTGTAAAATTGCTAATGTTCAACTTTTGCCTGAGAGCTAAATAGATAATTCACACTTTATGCACTTGTTCCTATGTAGAATGTCCCAGGCAACTTGTCAATGTGCTGTAAATTTATCTTCCTCTATACTTTACCACAATAAAAATCATGTATATTCTGGCTACTGCTTTCTATTTGACTTAAAACTGCATAAATATTGCCCAAAGTATACAAACATTCCATCGCAGAAGATTATCAGTCACTCTAAGTTTGTAAGGTCAAAAATATTACATTTCATGTATTCAAGGTACATAATGATTCAGGGATGCAGAGTGAGAGTTAAGAAAATTTGAACAGGAGATAAATGCTCTAGAGATTTGAGGAAGCCTGGACAATTGCAGGAGGAACCTTGGGCCTGATCACCACCCTTTCTTTTAACAAGGAGAAAAGGATTGTTTAACAACTCAAGGAAGCAGTAGGATTTAGACAAATCCTTACCTAAACCATCCTTGATTTCCCTCATAACTTGCAGCCAGACACCATCTCCATAGTCTTGGATTTGAAAAATCACCAATGATTGAAAATAAAATGCTTTTCTGTGCTATCTACTCTTCTCTTGCAATATCACCTTAAGACCTTGATTTATGAGCCTGACAACTTTAATTCTCTGTATAATACAGCATTGTCTGTCTCTAAAAAATAATAAGCCCTGTGGAATAAATTATTCAGGATTTAATTCCTACATATCAAGAATTTCATGACCCAAAGAGCATCCACTTTACCTTCAGAATAATAGCATAGCTCGATACATGTGCATGCGTGCACACACATACCATATGAAACATAGCACACTTTTAGTTTTATGTTTGTGTATAATAGACTTTATGTACCATTACATTTTGTTGATTTTTGGAATCAATGAACCAGATGTGCACAATAGTAGGAGAACAATTTTTTAAAACTATGTTAATTATTTAAACTGTTGAAATTTTGCAACAGCAATATTATTATAAATAATGTTAAGCTAATGTCAAATATTTATATTGAAATTATCTTTTGAACAACAGACCAACTAAAATTTGTTGTATTGGAAATTATTTTTATTTATTGAATTAATCAAGGATATAATCAAATTAAAAACATGTCCATGTCTCAGATGAATGTTTTCTTTATTCTTTTTTTTTTTTAAACAGAATCTCACTTTGTATTTCAGTCTGATCTTGAACTCACTATGTAGTGCAGGCTGGCCTTAAACTTGAAGCAATCCTCCTGCCTTGCCCTCCTGAGTGCTAGGATTACAGGTATGGTCACATTGTCTGGCAGTATATTCTAAACACTGAAATTATTCAGTCTTTGTAAATAGAATAAAACACCATTTCCTTGTATTTTCATCTATCTACATTGGAAATATATATTTATCAAATTGTATACCCTTTTATTCTTAGTGATGTAGAATAGTATCCTAAACCAGTGTGGTTCACTTTTGATCTACTATGAATCAGTGCATTGGGATTCACTCTAAGCTATAATTCCTCTGACATTTGAAAATGTTTTTTAAAGGGACTGAAAAGAGCAAATGCCTACAATATGAACATTAACACTAACTCTAGTATCAGTTCATACCAGTACTGACTCTGTGCCTAATACCAATACTTCATGCATGTAAATTAGCCAGGTGTTCTGACTAACTTGAAGAAGCTCCCTCCTGTGGGGAATCACATATTCCATCTTTTTTTATATGAAGAAACTAAAATGAAGAAATTTTCATGAGCAGTGGACCAAAAGTTGACTTTAAGCCTATATCTGTCTAAATATAAAAGATATACACTTTCTATTCTATCTCAGACAAAAACAGAGCAACTTATTTTTCACTCTAGATAATATTGGAAATATTTTATTACTAGATAATATAAGAAATATTATTTTTTATTAACATATTTACTTAAACTTAGGTCTTTTTAGTACTCTGTGTCAAGGATTCCTAGTTTAAAATATTTCTTTTCTTTTTTTTTTTTTTTTTTGGTATTGAGGATTGAACTTGGGATCTTGCGCTTTCAAGGCAGCCAGTGGAACAACTGAGCTAAATCCCTGGCACCCTATTTTAAAATATTTCTAATTTAAAATCTTTTTGTGTTTGCTTTGGCAGCACATATACTAAAAGTCTTTTTAAAATCTTTCTTTATAGCTCATAAAATTTTACTGATTTATATTCCTAGTTTTTGGTTTTTTTACACTCAAGATTCTTCTCTCCTCCGCCTTGCTATCTGCTAGTATTTGTTAGTTAATTCCTTTTCTGGATACTTTCTAAGATTGAGTGTCCCTTCTTCCCCACTTTTAGTCTGGTCCCTGTTTCAGGCCTACCAAGAGTCGTAGTGTATTTGGCTCAGGAAAGAACAGGACAACCAAGCCTCCTTCATCTTACTGTCCTGTACTTTGGGGTTTTATTAGCCCATTCAGGCAATCTCCCTACTGTCAGGGTCAAAAATTCATAAGCACTTAATAATATAAATCCAAAGTTTAAAGTTGAAACCAATTTGGATTTCCTATGTGGTCTCCAGGACAATAAGCAGTCCCTTGGTTACTAGGAGGCCAACATGAGCCAAAAATCTCAGAAATGAACCCACCTTTCAAGTCCTACTTACTGAAAGTTCCACTTTCTTCTATCACAAATGTTTTATATAAATAGATGATTCACATCATCTGTCAATCAGGAAATAAAAACAGTAATGAGATAATACTGCACATCTGTTGAAATGGCTGAAACTCAGAAAGCCAATATCAAATTCTGAAAGATGTGGAAAAACAGGAATTCTCATCCATTCCTGAGGAAAATTTAAAATGGTATAACCAGTTTGGAAAACAGTATGACTTACAAAATTAAATATTATCTTACCCCTCAATCCAGTAATTGTGCTCCTTGGTATTTACCCATATGAGATGAAAACTTAAGTCTACACAAGAGCTGCACACAGATGTTCATAACAGCTTTACTAATAATTTTGCAAACTTGCCAACAACCAAGATATCTTTCTTATGTGCAAGGGGGGATTGCACAGGCTGATGATGCAGGTAGTAAAAGAATTTACCAAAACCAGAGTAAAGATAAAGACAAGAGTTAATTTAGATCAGAGTACACTCTAAAGAGGTAAAGCAAGGGAGATAAAGGGAGGTCTGCTCACAGGTGGAATGGCAGTGTTGATTTTTAAAGTAAAAAGCATAGGCTGGAAAGAAGGAACTTGTGGAACTGAAGGACACAGGGAGAACTGCTAGGGAGGACAGGACCATGTGTTCTTTGTCCCCTCTGGGCAAGGGATACCTGTCATCTTATTGATAAGGTGTGGGCCAGGGGCACAAGGCAATGTAACAGTCATGCTTGTCACAGGAAGGAACACTAATGGCTGTCTTGCTGCAAGTTTAGAAACAACTCATCTCAATGCAGAATATGTAACTGACATGTATGACTCTGATGTGGGACTAGATAGAAGCCAGAGTGGCCTCTCCCACGTTACTTAGCACTCCAACCCTTCCATAGGTCAACGTCTAAACAGGAATATATCGGCACAATGGAATTCATTCAACACCAAAAAGAAATAAACTATCAAGCCATAAGTACACATGGAGGTGACTTAAATGAAAGAAGCCAATCTGCAAGGCTACATATTGTGTGCTCTCAACTGTATTACATTCTAGAAAAGCAGAGCCATGAGGCAGTAAAAAGAGGGGTGGCTGCCTAGAATTAGAGGAGAAAAGGGGACAAGTAGGTAGGACACAGGAATTTTAGGACAGTGAAACACCTTAGGATGATAATGTAACAGTGGATAAATGTCATTATACATTTGTCCAAATCCATATAACACCAAGATGACTTTAGGGTAAATTATGGATTTGAGGTGATAATGATGTGTTGATGGAAGTTCATCAATACATCGGTTTAGTGCAGGATATGGATAATGGAAGAGGTTATGCATGTTTGGGTACACGGGATATGTAGGAGCTCTGTATTTTCTGTTTAATTTTGCTGTGAACCTAAAACTTCTCTTTAAAATAAAGTCTATCTTTAAAAACTAAAATCGTCCAGCTTTTTACTCCTGGAGCCATTTCCTCTGAGTATTCTCACCAGTGACAACTGACCCCGAGAATTTCTTCAGCAGAAAATCTATGTGACAGGAATATCATTCATGGACAAACGTTATTTTTCCCTTCGACACATTCCAGCATAAGCTCATCCCGGAGGAAAGCTATTTTCTCCATCAGCAGCAACTTACCTGCCTTTTGATTTGAGGGGTCTCCATCTTTGTGCTTTTTAGGACTTCCAGTTTCTTTTCTTTTCTACTCTAGGGGCCAAATAATATCACAAAAACCTCTGTTAGCCTTGAATGTTTGGTCTTTGGATACTTGGGGAAGGGTAGTAAAGTGGATTAAATCCTTTTTATTCTGAAATCTTGTGATGGGAGTTAAGAATCAACAATAATTCTGGCCCTGCTTTACATATTAAAAGTATATTTAATGCTAGCCTTTGTATAAAAAAATATTGAATTTTATTACTCTGATTTAGCAGTAGCAACACTGGAAGAAGTAGTACACACAATTTTCAATCATTTTCTTTCCACTACAAAAAATATTTTATCAAAAAATTCAATGTTTGCTTAGAAAACATGAGAATCTCAGTCTATAAATCTACAGTGAGAATATATTAAGAACTATAAAGCAAAACTAATAAAACTTAAATATAAGAGGTTCAAGGCCAAGCAAAATCCATTTCTTGTTTGATATTAATATCTACCACATGCTAGTTTTAATAGAAATCAGATTTCATTTACTAGAATTTGCTTTTTCAATAAAAACATGATTATCAGCTGTGACTGGGAGTAGTGGAACTAAAAGAAAGTCAAGAACCTAATTTAGACAGAGAAGAAAAGAAAACAGAAGGTACAAGAAAACGTAAATTTATAATGTAGTTCACAGTAAGTGGCTAAATGTAAAATGTCTCTTGGGTATTTTTTGGTATTAAATAATACAAACTAAGGTGTATGTGTATGTGTCAGTCTTTCACTCAATCGGTCATTCCACAAGTGCTTGATACAAAATGTTTTGCTGGTTTGGGTGGAGCATAAAATGTTTAGAACCCAGTCCATGGTTTCTTAAATGATTCATCCAGTGGCTATTTTTCTACAAGGCAAAGATATATTTTTTTCTATAAGGCAAGTATATATGTGTAACACTATAGTACATGAATGGTAAGGTAACCTGAAGTACTACTACCCATAGTGGATCTGCACACCATGCCAGTCTAGGCAGTGTTTGCTTCCTGTCCGTGGTAAGAAAAGCAAAGTAGAAACTCTGACATACTCTGGCATTGCTTCAACATTTCATATGATCAGTGGTCTTAAATGTTGAATATAATGGCAAAAATTAGGAGTTAATGTTCTATAAACTTTTTATTTCATCTTTTAATACTTTACTTGTAACCTACAGATGTATCAGTTTGCAATGGATTGTGGAGAAAATAGTAGCTCTTCACTGACAATTTTTTAAAACACTGTGAAAAAATAATATTAAAAGTTCAGAAGCTAGGGAGAGTAGCTCTACTCCAGGCTGAAAATGAAGGCCTAAGGAAGAAATTGACATTTTGAAGGGCTCTGGCAGATAAAGTTTTTAAGAGGTGACTATTGATACAGGGTATATTTTAGGAAATAAAGACAGTTTGAATTTGAAGTATGTTTGAAAATCCAAGTAAATGAATTTGGCAGCGAAAGAAGAATTTCAGAGACATCTAAAAAAGTAGGTAAGGATCTGAGGCTAGAATAAATAACACATTCATAAAGGAATCTTCATTTATCCTTTACCAAAAGCTGAAATAATAAGTCAGTTATCTGGGTAGTAGTGTACTGTAAGTACAGTGAGGTATCTAGGTAGAGTACTATAAGATGTCTCTTTCAGCGGTATTCCAAGTGGATTTGTAAGTGCCACTCCTAGAAACCAGCGGGTCAATCAGATAACTATTATAAATGCAAGAAACTATATAAAGTTTGGTTTGGGCTTATAGTGGGAACATGGCAACAGTAGACGAATACAAGGCTACCAGGAAGACTCACACTGCTAGTTTTATTCAGCATCACACACTTTATTGAGCCATAGGAGAGACTCACTGCTGCTGTTTCGTTGAGCTAGAAGGGAGGGATAGAATTTTAATAAAGAACAGAGCTTGAGAAAAATAAGAAGAGTGAAAGGTGATTCTCAAGTGCCTGTGTGGCTATAGAAGGGCTATCAGAAACCAAACAACTTCTGATCTGAAAGGAAGACATGGTGGACTCCATTGTAGATGTGATCCAGTTTATACCTGTTTGAAATGTGGCTGTAATCGAAGGATCAAGATGGAAATACTAACAGTCAATAGTGGAGATTCCACTGTTGAGGATATATTTCTAATGAAAATATTGGTGCAAAAAGAATCACGTTGAAAAGGACGAACTCCAGCTGCAGGAATAAGAGAAAGGACTCAGTAGTGAGGAGTCTGGTAGGAGGAATGGAAGTAACAGAGAACCCTGGAGTCTGGGAAGGACACTGTTTCATGAGCTGCTGTCAATGGTTTCAACAATGTGCTTTTGCGATCATGAAGCCCCTGTGGTAGAGCTAGTTAGAAGATCAATGTCAGGTTTTGACATGAGAGATGTCTTGCAAATGGAGACACACAACAGCACCTCACTCACTTCCACCCCAAGGGCTGAAAGTCAGTAAACCCAAATATGCACAGAAGGGACTTTTCTCTGCTATCAGTGCTTAACATAAGAGCAGGAACTACCACCAGGAGATGGGGAGGCTGAGACACAAACTCACCGGTGCTTGGTGATGTGGACACTCAAATTCAGCACCACAAGCTGTCTCTTATTCTCATTCTTTCTTTCTTCAGAATTCTCTCTTTATTCACATGACTGAACCCAAAGGTTGCAAATTAAACTGATGGCTCGGATGTTAAATGTAGCCAGCAGATGGCCAGAAGGATAATGATGTGTTTTTGGATTAGTTGCTAAAAAGAGAGCGATTAAATATGAAAAGCTGAGATTTCAGATTTCCTCCTCAATCATTTTAACCTGCAAAGCCCTAGGAGTTATCAAACCTTGAAACTGTGGTGTTACACCAGGCTGCTTCCTAAGGAGGGTTGCTCCTACTTATGCACGCTCATTTGGTTCTGGGAATACCAAAGCAAAGCCCCTATCCAGCAGTCTTCTTGATGGCAGAGGCTTCATCTGATTGACATTCATCACACACAAATCCCTGCTTTCCCCAAGCCCCATAGATTTGAGTGCCCCCTCCCCACCCCTTTGTCAGAGCATGACAAAGACAGCAGGAAGCAACCACCTGTGCTTTTACAGGAAGCAAGAGCCAGAGGAAGCTGGGTCTCCTTGCATCAAACTGCTTCATTAAATAATTCATTTAGCAATTTCTGCCAAGACTTTGTTGTTGGTTAATTACTTGCTTGCTTTCTTCTTTCTTTTCAACTTTCTTTTAATCGAAAATCTAAGACAGGCTGTCACAGCCTGGTAAGTCAGATCGCTTGGAGACAACTTCTGACCCTCTTATTAGGTGTCCAGTTCCTGAAAAATGTGATGTTTGGAAAAGAAGCAGGCAAAACAATTGCAAAAAAGGGAGGCAGATCTACCCATAATGTCTAATAAAAAACCAGTACTTGGAAACACAACTCAGCTATTTAACAAGCAAGGCAATAAACTGCAGTCACACAAATGTACTAGGAGCCTAAGAATAATTTCTGGGGAATGAGGGTTGGGCCGTTTGGTGGAGTCAGTAATAGGAAAGACAAATAGCAGGGTGTACAAACAATCCAGTAAATCATTGTGTCTGAAAGGAATGTGAGACCAAATAGGGAGTTTAACATTTGTGTTGTAAGAACAAGGAACAAGGACCAATTCTAACAATTTAAATCAGGAGAATAGAATTCCATGGTGTGATGGTGGAAAGAATGCCTTGAATTGGGCCAGGGATTTAGCTCAGTGGTTTCACCGCCTGCTGCGCAAGTGCAAGGACCCGAGTTCGATCTCAGGTACCAAAAAAAAAAAAAAGAATGCCTTGAATTATACTCCAGGCACTTGGGTTTTGAGCTGGCTTCTCAAGGTGTCCAGTCAGAGGGGTCGCCCATAATTGGCCAAAACAGATACGCTTTGGATTCCATGACTCTATACAGTGTGTTCTGTGCTGAGTTCCACAAAAGATTGTGTTCAACATAAGCAATTTATTTCAAAAATGCAAAAATAAAAACATTTGGAAATGCAAACTGAATATAAATCAATCTGGAATTGGGTGACCTGGTTCTGGATTCCAATTAGCTTTTTGTTTTGGGGGGTTTTTCTGTAAGTCATAAAAACTGTACATTTATCACACAAGTGACTGCTGTTCTCTAGGACTCAATTTCTTCTACTACAAAGTGGAAAAGCAAAAGATGTGAGGGAGGTATCTTTCCTAGAGGTCACGAAAGGTATCTGCTTGGCTAAGCAGAAGTTCTAAGCTCTTCTAGTATTTAAAGTTTATAACATTTTAGCTCTCAAATCAAAATTTCTGCCATGGACATAGACCCAGGTGGACTGATTCACTGAAAGGTCATCATCTGGTCTGAGAACTGCCCTCAGAGAATGGAAGCAGTAGTGGGAGCAGCCTAGCTCCACTCCTGTGGAAGTGAAGATCCGAAGGGACCTTACACTTGTCAGCAATGTTCAGCCAAGTATCTGGTGGTATCTATGGACCAGTATTAGTCCTAGGCATCCAGGTCAGAACTGTGATGGCCAACTCATAAAATTTAACATGCATGACCTTCAAATTCAATCCATGGTACACGGAGTGCAGAGTTAAAATATGAAATAGAGCAGAATGGCTTATTGGAAAGCATCAATCTCCCAGGCCTTCCTACAGTCTCACCTATTTCTTACTTACTATATTTTACTATCTTTCTGCTGATTGTCACCACAGTGTTCAAAAGTACATTTTCTACTGCTTTCTCCTGAGCAGTAACAAAAGATACAGATTATTGGAAATCCCATTTTGAAAAGTTTTGGTAGTTTTAACATAAGTATTCCATGAGTTTATTTCTGGAAAATTTGTTTTTTCTCACTTTTTAATGTTAAACAAGACATTTTAATACATATGCTATTCCATTGACTCTTGATGCTATTTCTTGAGTCCCTAGTATGACTGGTATTCTTAAATAAAAGCAAAATTGGAAGCCACAGTTCACATATACCCCGAAGCCCATCTGCCCATCAACACATAAAAACATACTCCACCCTGATGATCTTGAAATGCTATCTCTAATCATAAACAAAACTCAAAACATATGCTTTACCTTCTTGTCAACAGGATTCATAGAAATTAAACCAGTCAGCGATAAACAAATCATCCTAAAAAGCTTTTCTTGCCCTAAAAAAAAGTTCATATAAAACAGCAAATTATAATAAAGGTCAAAATATCTCCTCATGCTCACTTTATAAACTGTGCTGTAACTTCTACATGTGGGGCTTCTTACTATTGACTTGAGATCTAGCTGCTGTCATCTCTTTTGTATGAAAAATAAACTCTTCTATTTTAATTAATTTGGTCTTTTTTATTTTTTTAATACTTTAATCATCCCTCTACTGCCCAGCATTTTCCTTCCAATTTCCATTGGCTAACTTATATATCAGCTTTATATTTTCAAATGACATAAATAATCTATGCTGCCACTATAATTAAAATTTCTAAGGACTTCACAAAAGTTGATTCCTAGTATTAAAACTAATAATCTGTTCATGTTACTTTGTCTCAGTTGAGTTCATTAATGAGCTAAAGCTATAATTCCTTTTCTCTAAATCAGAAGTTATGACACTTATCTAGCCTTCAGGTGGATGTATTTTCTGTGAAAACCTAATACATTCCTATTACTCCTTCTCATTGATTTACAGAAAACTGTGACATATCTTCTATGATCTTCTATTACTTTTCTGCATTTTTCTTCTGGAATGTCTGTCTTAAATTTCCTCCTTTGGAAAAGAAACACACCCTCCATGCCAGAGCAGACTATCTTCCACATTTGTGCCCATTGCATTGGTTATTTGGGATCTATTCCAGTCTTCTTCTTTAAGTTACTTACGTGTATGTTTCCTGTTATTTAGAGGCATGTTATTTAGCTGCATCTTGGAATATCCACTAAGAGGACTTCTGACTTAGCTCCATGGTTTCTTTTTCTTGTGTCTTTCCATTTGGAGAGATTTTCACCCTATGTTTGTTGAAGTTCATCTTTGTGAAACTGTCTTGGAAATGGTTCAAGGATGTAAACTTTCTGAGACTGCCATATCTGAAAATGTCTTTAATATTCTCACATTTAATTGACAGAACAATTGGAAAAGACTTTGAGATTCAGAACTATTTTGCCTATTACTTTGAAGGCATAATTCTATTATCTTCTATGTATAAAGTCTGAAGTGTGTGTAAGTCCTCCCTTACTGTAGCTCTGTAGGTAATAACTTCCTCTTTTTTAAGATTTCTATAATTTTAGTAACCTCCCTTTCTCAGTGAGACTTTTCACTTCCAAGAGTGATGATTTTCTTTATCTCAGGAACTTTTAAGCTATGATTTCTTGAATAATTTTTCCCTCCTTTCAAAAACCTTTCAGGAAATTCTACTAAATGAGAAATTGAACCTTTTTGACTGAACTCTATAGCAGCAATGTCCAATAGACATATAGACCACAAATGTGAATGTGAACTCATATGTAGCTTTGAGTTTTGTAGTGACTACATTAAAATGTAAAATGAAATGAATAAAAATAATTTTAATGCTGTATTTTACTTGATATATTTGTTTAAAGCCATATAACATTTAACATTTAATTGATATAAAATATTATTTAAGATTTTCACATTATTTTACACTAAGTCTTCAAAATCTGATGTATATTTAAGAATTGCAGTGCATCTTACTTCTAACTAGTCACATTTCAAGTCCTCATTGAAGGACTCACATGTGGCTAATGGCTACAATATCTGACCATGTAGACTTATAGTATGAATATTTTCTTTCATGCTTTTTTATCTCTTTTCTCTGCATTATAGCAGAGCACCTAAATTTTATCTTCCAACCCTTCTATTGATTTATATTTGCAGTCACTTGGAATTTTTCCAAACTCTTCTGTTCTCTTGCTTTTTTCAATGAAAACATGATAGCATCTAGGTGCTGCTTAATAAATCTGTTATCTTCCCATATTTAGAAATTTTGTTGTTTGCCTTGTTTTACATTTCTTCTGTTTGAAGGAATATGACCACTGCATCCTAGGCTGATCAGAGACCACTTTAACCCCAGCCCCTGCCCCAGCACAGCTACACCCAGAGACTCCTGTCATTATTCAGCCTGCTATTGATAACCATGTTTACCTCCTTACCCCAAGCCTCATCCTTGGACAACTATTACTCAGGCCTTGTTCTTGGCAGCAGCTTCTCACTGAAATGACCCTACAAAAGACCTCATAGCCTGTACGAGAGTTAATGCTATGGTCAAAGTGCCAGGAGGGTCTCTCTCAAGTTTGTTCTGAAATAAACCTGTCCTGTTGAGCTCATACTTTTGTTTCCTTTCCTCCTTTTTCCTAACACTCTTCCAATTCTCTTTTTTGGAGGGGGTTGTTTTTGGAGTCAGCTTTTGCATTTCTTTGCTTTGGCCTTCATATGTCCGATGACCTTTGTGAGTTCATATTTAAAAGTAAAGGGTTTTGTTGATTAATCTAGGCACGAGAAGTGTTTCTTCTACTTGGCAAATACAAGTGGGACAAGAGCTGACTATTAGGCAAGGGAACAAGCAGGAACTGTGTAGATGTAGCTCTAGCACCACCATTGGCAACCCATCCTCTCCATAGGATTTTTGTATGTTTAAGCATGGGTCCTGTGGGTTTTGGCTGGTGCAAAATGCTCAGTTACCTAGTTCACAGGGTGCTACATGGTGGAAAGTGTGTTCTGGGAAAGGGGAAGTACTAATTCACAGATTTTCCGTATTTGAACTTTCTATTAATTTCTATAATTTCACTTCACACTCCTGCCAGAATCTCTTTCTGCATGACTGGATTCAGCTCTATTTTAGTTATCAAGAAGCTCTCTGTCTCTGAGAAATTTATTAGAAACTGTCATTTACTACTAACTCAAACAGGTATGTCTTCTCACAAACTGTTTTTTTAACCACTATGAGTTATCTTGGTTTGGGAATGGGGGGTTATGAGTTAGGGATTGTAATAAAAGAACTTATTAGGAGAGTAGTTTCTGCAGAAAGAGAGTAAAGGTAGCAAGTTTAGGGTAGCCGAAGCAACTAAGTAGGATGTGGTATAAGCTGAAGCCCAGCTGAAGCCTGACACCCTGGGAGACTGGAGCAGGAATTGCCCATGCAATTGTGAACCTTGAATAGATTCACCATGGCTGCAGGAACAGGACATCTCTGGTTAAACTGATTTGGGAAGGACATCAGCAGCTTTTGCTGCACAGGAGTACTTCATTTTTAAAAATATTTTTCTGGGGCCAGGGATTTAGCTCAGTGGTTCTGCTGCTTGCCTCACAAGTGCAAGGACCCAAGTTTGATCCCTGGTATCAAAAAAAAAAAATACTTTTCTGTTACTTTACTGTAGGAAAATGGATATATATGGTCATATATATCCATGAATACTTTCTTCCTAGTGTTTGGAGAACTTTGTTTTTACCAAGAAAAAAATATATTATTGGATAGCATGCACAATACTGTTATTCAGAGAAAATATCTAAATTTCAAAATATCTATTTTTCTGAGAGAAAGTGATAGTAGTACTGCATTTATTGACTATGTACAGTAGTGTTCATCTTTTTCCAATACCTGATATCATTTAACCCCTTAGCATTCTCTTTGTTTATTAACAGATGAGTAAATTCAGACTCAATTACTGTCTTGCTGAAGATTTTGTAGAATATAGTGGTAGATTTTTATTCTATTTGGCATCACCCATCAGCCTCTTAAAATGAGCAACTATTCCTGGATTTAGTAGCAGTTATGTGAGCTGAAATACTGACGAAGAGAAGCTGTTTCTCTGTCCAACAAATTGCACTCCTTCACCGGCCCATCTCATTTTAAAAGGAAAATAAAAGGAATCTTTATCCCAGGTCATGTGTTAAACACAATCTGTTACTAAATTCCCAAAATAACCTGTGGAGTTACCCATTTTTATGAAATAAAATTTCAAATTCTGGAAGATTAAGTGTGTTCTAGAGGAAAACAAGTACTGAATACTGGAGCTAGAAATTAAATCTGTCTTTGCGATCATCAGATCATGCTGTTTACTAATTACCAGGTAGGCACTAACTCAAGAGTTTGAAAGCCCCTTTGCTGTTCATTGAAACTAATCAGGCACAAACACAGCAGCAAATTAAATCAGTTCATTAAGTTTTGTAATTGATAGAGTAATGGCCAATCACAACAGTGCTGAACTCTAAGCAGTTTAATAATTCATGCTTATCATGAAAGTAAGCTATTGTCTATTAAGAAAACAGAAACAAATGCAACCACTGTCATCCATTTTCCAAGAGACTGAAAATGGGAAAACCAATACAATTGTCATTTATTTTCTGTACCCAATTGCCTACCAGCAAACACAGTTGAACTGCCTACCCCCAGGATGTTTTCTTCACTGCCATGTAGACCAATCCATTAGACTTTCACATTAATTTCTCATCAAAAGTGAGATGATATCACCATTGGTAAGTGTTGAGAAAGTGTTTCTAATATAGTCTTTTGGGGGACATAGTTATGCTAAGATTTTTTGTCATAATTATCTGAGTACAAGTTTACCCAAATGTTTTTATCTTTACCTTACTCCCAGAAAAATTCAATGTAAAATATGAGCACACAAAAGCCTTTGCATCTTTTCCAGAATTTAGATCTGAAAGATTAATACTTTTTTTTAAAAGCTCATGAAGATTTCACCCTTCTTACATTCTTTATTATTACTATGTTTGCTATGAATCATGTCTCCAAATGATTTTTAATTTCCAGAGAAAGGTAAGAAACTCCTAAAATAACATAATAGTTATTGTGTCTTAGTAGACCAGGTCATTTGTTCCAGGGAATGAAATTATTTCCCTCAGCACATTTCAGGGATGGCATTAGGAGAAGAGCAAGAACTGGATGAAAGATGTTATGCTAAGTGGAATTTGATCAATTGAAAGATTATTATTTGCTCTACCTAGGAAAGTTCAGAGTTGATGAGGACTCCACATTTCAGTATCAGAAGAAAATAGTAACTTCACTAAGAGATGTTAGGAGGTTTCCAGAAGTAAGTTTAGTCACTTTTTTCATGAGTTGTAGGAATAAATATTGTTGTTAATCAGTTAAGAGTTCTTTTGCTCCATTCAGGTAGAACTCATGAATCCATAAAGTGCAGCTGTCTCCTGATGCCACCAGACAACACCAGGTAATGTTGGATGTGATCAGTTGACATAGCCAGCTGCTGGCTTCTGCCACTCCTTGCTGCCGCCTTCCTTCTGGCTTGTGCTGAACTCTTTCAGGTGGAGGTCTCTTCCACTGCTAGCCATAGTGATTTGATGCCAGTTTGTTCCAGATACTGTTGAGAGACTCTGCCATATGCTGGTCTCTGCTCTGCCAGACGCCATAGGGCAACCCTGCTGATCTTTGTTGGCTCCTGGTCTCTGGATCTCTTCAAGGCTAACAGCCCTCGTATTTATTACTCTTACTTTTGAAATGAGTACACTCTATTTACACAAGATAAAAAACCTGAGTAGATTTACAGAACCTTCCAGGCCCACACTACTGGAGAAAAATATCATGAACAGATTTGCAGGACCATGGGAGCAAGGCTTTATTTGAACAGAGCCTGTGCATCATATCCCTCTTAGTATACCAGAGGGATCCTTCCTAGAGTAACCCCAGTGAGGGGAGTGCTGCTTTCATATCACCTTCAGGCTATGATTGCTCCAATTGTAGACCTCTACTTGTTTCAAATTTGGGCCTGCTCAGGCCTGTAATTTGTCCAAGTGGGTGTGGGGCTCCAGAACAGCCACAGCTATCATGGCAGCAATCTGATGAGAGGACAGGACTTTGTGAGCTGTTTGATTGACACCTGTCACATTTCTGTGGACAATGGCAGGGCTGATCTTCTCAAGGACTGACTGTGTTCATTACAGCCTACTGGGGCTCAGGGAAATTGGCGATGTTAATAATGGGCCCAGATCCCTCTCTCCTTTTTTCTCCTCTTCTCCAAAAAGGCAGCAGGGTGGCAGGAGGACATGGAAGCATGAGGCAAGTTGTCCCAGTCCATTCTGAGGGTCAAGCAATGGGGAGCAAGGGGGAGGGGCATACCGCCATTCACTAAACTACAGCCCCTCTTGCTGGGACAGGAAAAAGGGAAGAGCCAGGTGCTCTGTCCGTCTCAATGTGAGAAACATTATTAAGTTTACTGAGTGAGATGTAAACTGTCCACCAGAAGCAAACTGTCATTAGAACAATAGTATAATCACAAAGTACTATTTTCATTAAGCACTCTCCCACATCCTGCAAGGACTTTCTCTACAGTTATGTTCAATACCTGTATTAAAAGTAAGGTCTCTCTGATAATCAGAAAACTAATAACTGAACCCATCATATTTCCCTGACTCTGTGAAAATAATACTGGGACTGCATGGACATAATTCCCCAGCCCTACACTACGAAATACTAGGAACAAGTATGAATAACTTAGTTGCTTGCTTCAGGAAATACCTGCATGTAGAGATAAAGTCTATCAGCCAACAAAACAACAAACTCATCAATACTACCACATTACTCACCATTATGAACTTCATGACCCTCATCTCACTGTAACTATCGATCTCAAACTACTGTGTGATAAACCCTCTTCAGCCCTAACCAGTTCTTGTCTCACAGGGTCCACCTGAAACTCACTCCCTTGAATCCTAAAACTCTATAAATACCTTGACATAACTTCTTACAATACTGTACTTCCAAGGCCTTATGATCCCTTAATGCAGTAAATCTGATAAATGTAGTTTTGCTGACCAATAAGTTTTTCTGGTGATGAATAGTCAACAGTAGCTTCAACCCTACATTGTGCCTTGTACCATGTTTGGTGCTTTGTAAACAGTGTTGCTAATCTTTGCAACAAATCTGTTAGGTAATGCTTTTGTTACCAGTGTACAGAGAGAAAACTGAAATCTCAGGAAAGTGGGTAAACTGTCTCAACCACACAAATAGGAAGTGGTAGATCTAGATGTTTAACCTGAGTTTGCCTATTTCCAAAAGAACTTTGACCCAGCAGGTAGCTCACATGTCATTTGAAAATGTAGCATAGAAAGTTACAGCCCTATCTCTTCCATACACTTAAGTCAACTCCAAGGGTACTAATGATTAAAATGCAGAAAATAATTATTATTCACTTTCCATTAGATTTCACTTTTCTAGTCATTATTATTTTACAATTTTAATGGTAATTTTAGATAATTATACCATGCATTCTCATCCAGTTTTCGGTCTTACATAATTCAGTACTTTTCAATTTCTCCAAAAAAGAAACTAGAACTCTTTAAATTTGCTTTGTCTTATTATGAATTATTATTATTTAATAAATTTTAATTTTATAGAAATCAAGTTACCTTAGAAAAAATATTACTGTGACACATATCCAATATTTATTTTTGCTGACTCATATATTTAACCTTCTCAGTAACCTTTTTTTCTGCAATTTTGAGCTTCTATCTGGAATAATTTTTCTTCTACTTAAAAAAATCTTTTAATGTTTTCCTCATTGTCAGTCTTCTGGTAACATATTCTACAATTTTTGTGTTTGAAAATTACTTCATTTTCTCTTATATTTGAAGGAAAGTTCACTTGATATATAACATAAAGTCAGCACCTATATTCTTTTATCAATTTATACATCCTTTTGTTGTCTTATCATTATTTCTGTAGAGAAGCCAGAAGAAATAAGAAGTTAGTCTTACTCTTCCTATTTTGAAAAAAAAAATCTGTCATTGTCTTCCTGCTATTTTAAACAATTTTTTCTTTGTCTTTAGTTTTCATAAGTTTTATCAAAATGTAAAATAATGTACCTTCAGTGGCTTACATTTTATTTTATTTGGGGTTCATTGTTCATCTTGAATCTGTGGCCTGATATTTCCCTTTGGCTAGAGAAAATTTTGACTAGACCTCATTATTGTAGTTTGTGAATTTTCTCACCTTTCTTTTTGGTATTCCAACTTCATGCCCTTGAGTCTGTCATGCAATCTTTTATACTCTCCATCCTTTTGCTTCTTTGTTATTTCACTTATTTTCTTCCAACTTATCTTTCAGTTAAATAATTTTTGTTCAGTGTCTATCTTATATTAAAACCATCATTTGATTTTGTAATTTCTGTTATTACATTTTTTATTTCTATAATTTCCTTTTATTGTATTTACAGTTTCCAATATTCTGCTGAGAAGTATTTTTTATTATGTGCACCTGCTGATCATAATTATTTTAAAGTTCACATGTGTTAATGTTAACATCTGAATCACTTGAAGTTGAGTTTCTATTTCCTTTATTTCTTCTTGGATTTCTCTCTCAAGTTTTCTCTCCTTTTATATATGGTTATTTTTTACTGAGTTCTGAACTCTATTACAAATGTCAAGAGAGAATGGAGTCTATGAATATTATGTTCCTCCAGAATGAATTTCTTTTTTGCTTTGGCAGCTAAGGGGGGAAAAATCAATCTATTGGTTTCATTACTGAATATGAGCTAGTCTGGGTGAAGTTCCTTCTTATTCTAAGTGTTTACCCTGTAGGAATTCCAAATAAATTCTTGGATGTTAAGGATTTTCTGTATCCTTGGAAGGCCTTGAAATTCTAATTTTCATACTTTCATTTCTGAGAGACTATCTTAGTTACTTTTCTCATTGCTGAGTGAGACAAAATATCCAACATTCAAAATAAAAAAAGAAAAGATTTAACTGGCTCACAGTTTGTGGAGGTTTTAGTTCATAGCTGTCTAGCTCCGAAGCAGCGTGGCATGCCAGAGGGGCATCACAGAGGAGAAGCTGTTCATGGCAGGCAGAAAGCAGCAAGGCAGCAAACAGCAAGTGACAGCACCAAACAGCGACCCTCTTTCTGTCCTTTATGTATTATCCAGGCTACTCGCCATTAGGATGGTTAGCACCAACACCCAGGGTGGGGCAGCCTTAATCCTAGCATCCTGCCATGAATCAATCCCACACCCTATACTTGATTTCAGCAGCACACACCCTAGATCCAGCCACCTCCCAAAACCCCCACCTGTGAGTGCATGAGGCTTTGAGGGTACATCTAAATAGAAGCTATAACAGAGATGGTCAAAAATTTTGTTCAGTTTAACTTTTTGGTACCCATATTCACTATGGGCAATCATCTTGAAAGCTGAGAAATACTAAGGTTATCTGCTGAGTTTCAAAATTTTATATGTTCTCAGCCTAAGGAATATTCCAACACAAACTTCAGCATTTCTGTAATGAGAACTTACTTTTTATCCCTTCTTTAAAAAGACCAAAAAAAATTAATTTATTGCTTTATTTTTCTCTATGTGAAGTTAAGACCATGTGATAGTTAATTGACTGTGTCAACAAGAGTAAGAAGTGCTTAACTACATTGGATCAGCAGAGATCTGGGTGTGGCTTGTAGCCTAGATGGTATAAAAGGAAAGGCAGGCTGCTGCGTGCTGCCTTCTGCCTGGAACACCATGAACTGTTCCTCCTTGTGGTATCCCACTGCCATGCCACCCTGCCTTGGAGCCAGACAATTGGGCACTGAAACCTCTACAAAATGGGAGCTGAAATAAACCTTTCTTCCATTAACTTTTGGATGTCAGGTATTTTGTCTCAGCAATGAGAAAAGTAAGACACACTAAGTTTTGAATAAGTAAAAGCTTCTTAAATATGAAAAAAAATTTTAAGGAAACAAAAACAAATCCAAATATCTGTAGAAAACCATACATATTTCCCAGGTAAAATGGGAATTTATCAGCAACTTTCCTTCATTTTCTAATAATAATATATATTCAAGCATAATTGGGACTGGATTTCTGCAGTCTATACACTTCTTCAAAGCAGACCATTCACTTACCTATCATTTTTCTTTCTCTATTTCCTCTCAAATTGTTGTAAGCAACCACCTGAGAGACTAGCTTATGTAAGAATTAACTGCATAATAATATAGGAGTGCTGGAGAATGTTTGCTATTATTTTTCAGAACATACAGCAAGTGATATAGCTTGAGATTGTGTAAATGGCAACAATTTCAAGTTATTGATTTAAATGGATTAAATTAATTAGGGTAAAATGCTGAGAGTAGGTCTGAGTCCAGACCAACATCTGAAATTTGATTTTTAAGATATCCTACATTTTTGTGCATTATTCTCTGACTACTATCCCTTCTATTGTCTGAAATTTAATCTCTCAAGGGGTCACCCTTAGCAAGTTATCTGTCTGATTCTCTATATTACATTAGCTAATCATGTTCCCTCAGCCTACGTATTGTCATTTTTAAAAATTGAATTCATAAATGCTACAAATGTACAAGCTTGAAAACAATATTTGAAAACTGATGAAATTTTCACTGACACATTCTGAGCACTAGTCTTGGGAAACAACATCCTGCTTTAGCACTTTGCAAAGCATATACATGATGCTCTACATTGGCTCATCTCTTAGCTGGTCATGTTCATTTTATTTGATTGACCAAATTCATTGATGTATTGTGTCTAGATCTGCTCTTCTTTTTCACAGATGACTGGCTGGTGAACTGTTAAACTTCACTGTAAGGAAAATCAAGGGAAGTAGAATGACTGCCATACATTAAGGCAGAGGGTTTTTTTGTTTGTTTGTTTCCTTAATTTAATTTCATTTTAACCTCACAATGGCTGTGAAGATAGGCGTTAGGCTTTCAATTTAGGACACTGAGATTTACAGCAATTGAGTAACTAAGCCAAAAGTAAATCAGAAAATCATGGAACTGGTGTTCATAGCTTGACTGGCTCCAAAGACAATATTAAGACTTTCTGATTCACAAAATACCATTGGCCTATTGAATTTTTCTCTTTGAATATAGCAAAGTTAAGTATTCTGCTCACATTTATTTTGTTGTTCTCTTATCAAAAATTAGAAGAGAGGTTTTGAAAAGAATTTTGATGGTCCACAATATCATTGGTTAAATAAACATACTTTGGGGTAGAAGTATCAATAATGACAATAAGGACACCAAACAGCTATCCAGCTGAGATGCACAGTGGAAAATACAGAAGTTGTATTTCATGTTTGTTTACATTTTAGAGTTTAGTTTTTATAATGTGTTTCTCCCTCTAAAATTAAATGCCTCTGCTTATGTTCTGACTATATAAATTATGTAGGCTCATTATATAAAGAAAAATTAAGCAATATAAAAGCAGATAAAGAAGAAAATCATCTAAAATCTCATCAGCCTGGCATAAGCATCATTATTTTTTGAGAAACAGTTTCAAGTAATATATAACTATATTTATTTTTGAAAATTAGATTATGTATATATGCTAGCTTTGTGATATGCAGTTTTTCATTATTGTAATCAATTATATTTGAGTAATACCATTACTTTGTCTTTTACTGATGGATATTCATTTTAATTTATTATAATTACAAGTAATACTGCAATGATTATCTTGTGCAGTCCTCCCCTTTACCTACAAGAATTACTTCCTAGAAATGAGATTGAGAGATGGCTCTAAAGATATTTACATTTAAATTTATATACTTATTGTCACATTAACCTTTGTAATGATCTCTGTAAATGTATATGTAACCCAAATTGTTTGAGTTACAGAAGAATGGTTCTTCCTCTCCCATGATATTTTCTTTCAGTTTGAAGGAACTCAATTAGCATGACATAGTTGGCCTCTCTCTTCTCTATTATATTCTATCTGGGGGAAATGAAATAATTTACCTGACTGATAAATTTGAGAGAAAATTCCATTGTACATGCTCACATTTGCTGTACCCTTTTTCATCTTGGAAGTCCTCATACTCGTGGAAAAGCATACATTTTCCCTTGGTCTTTCATGATGTAATTCACATGTAGGGATAAGTCCTGGTCAAGTGCCACATATGTCTAGGGGAGCAATTTGCAAAGTTTAAATCTGCCTAGTTCTGAGGTTTGCTATCAGGAATAACATTCATTTTTCCATGTTATGCTGTATTCTCTAACTTAAACTTTTTTAGAAGCAAAAATTACTTATATCAATTTACTTTTATTTTTTAATTTATTCAGATCCTGCATGGACAAGATAGTTGTTATTTATTGTACCTCCTTATAAACTTTAGCATAATAAAATCTAATTTCAGACATTCATATCTAACCAAGTTATTATGGACACTTATTTCTTGCTAATTTTATAGCTGACCACTAATATTTCATTACGTTCAGATGCTATTCTTTAACTACTAGTGTGACCTCCCATCTTTTCAAATACTAGTTGAGGGCCAGGTATTTAGCTCAGTGGTGCCACCACCTGCCTCACAAGTGCAAGGTCCTGAGTTTGATTCCCGGTACCAAAAGAAAATAAATCAATTATCTAAATACTAGTTGAGTAGTTTAAGCTATTCATGTTATTTTTTCATATCTAGGGACATGTGTAGTTTTTGTTATTGAAGTACAACAATCTTTTATAATTAAAACTACAAATGCTGTCAGATACTACTATTGCAGTCAAGATTTCAAGATTTACTTGAGCAATGAATAGCCAGTTTAGTCAACTCTTTCTACGCTTTCCGTACATTTCAACTATGATGGCAGATGCTGGAAATGGTATCTCATTCACTACTTTGGATTGATGCCATGAAACTCTATGCTATTTTTGTCTTCCCTGATATAAGAGATTGGACTATGATCCTAAAGACATTATTGACAGCACACTCACCACAATTGCCAATTATTACAAGGAGAAAAAAGGCTGGTCTTTACATTTATCCAATCCACATAGCAAAAGTATGTATGAGAGAGAAATGAATTGCAGGTGACTGGTTTTAATATTTTATTTATTCATACTATCAAAATAAATGGGATGTTTTCTTTTATAAACTCTGACATAGTGTATGTGCCATCAAAACTTCAAAATACAAAAAAAACCCTTCAAAATGCAGTATCATAACAGAACTACAGAACTAGATCAGACTATAATGAGAACTGGAAATTTCGATATTCTTCCCTCAGCAATCAGTATAACTCAGAGACAGAAAATCTAAGAAAATAACAGAGAAATTGAACATTAGAAACCAAATTCACCTAATTAATATTGATGTAACATTTCACCCCCAAAATGCAATACCTGTATTCTTTTCAGTGCACATGAAGCAACAACCAAGATAGAAAAATTTTTCTCCTGAATACAAACTCTAACAAATGTAAAAGACCTTAAACCAGACAAAGATATCTGCTAAACTTTAACATAATTAAAGTAGGAATCAATATTGAGAAAACTCCCAAATATTTTAGAAATTAAAGAATTCTAAATTAAGACAGGGCTTAAATCATTATTTACACAGAAATTAGAAAACATGTTAATTGAAAGAAAATGCAGGCATAACATATAAAATTTATGAAATATAGCTCAAAAAAGACCTTACACCAAAACTTATTAAATTTTAGATTGAATATCACACCAACAATTTAAACTTCTACCTTAGCAAACAACAGAATTATAGCAAATTAATATCCGAAGAAAATATGAAAAAGGAAATAATATAGATAAGAATAGTAGTTAATCAAATTAAAAACAAAAAATATACTAAATCAATAAAAACTAAAGCTGGTTCTTTGGAAAGATAAATTTTATATTCCTCTAACCAGATTTACCAATAAAAGAAGAAAGAAGATAAAGGCAACATCACTACTAAACCTACAGAGATTAAAAAGATAGTAACATGGGCAGGGGATTTAGCTCAGTGTTTCCGCTGCCTGACTCGCAAGCTCAAGGACCCGAGTTCGATCCCCAGTACAAAAAAAAAAAGATAGTAACAGAATATTAAAAACACTTATGCCATTTAATTTGAAACAAAGATAAAATCAATAGCTGGAATAGTCCAAATATATTAAAGGAATTGAGTTCATAATTGAAACCACTCATGTTAGCTTTCTTTCACTATGAAAATAAATTTAAAGGAGAAAAGATTTATTTTGGCTCACAGTTTTAGAGATTTCTGTCCATGGTCAGCTGGCTCCACTGCTTTTAAGGCTGTGGCAAGGGAGAAATATCATAGCTGAAGGGCATAGCAGAGTAAAACTGCTCACTTGACCATAGATGGGGATATGATACACCCTTAAGGACATTTAAGCACACATCCACAGTGGTCACTTCCCAAAACTTGACCCCACCTCCTAAAATTTCTATCATCTCACAATATCCAATTAAGTTATGAACATTTCCATGGATTAATTCCTTGATGAGATCATCCAGTCATGACCATACCTTCAAAGCATGAGTCTTTTGGAGGATGTTTTAGATCCAAACCATAATACCATTCCACAAAGAATTAAACAAGTGTACATTTTGTTTTCTAAAAAGGAAAATAAAATTTCACTTGAATCATATAATCCACACTGTCTGTCACTTTCCAGGACTGACATATTAGATCTATTTTGAGAGTGCTTTCTCCTCTATAGCACTGGGTAAAGCATTAGTGCTGAGCCCTTAGAGGTGTCTCCACAGATCTCTCTCCAGATCAACAAGTACATTTTCCAGGTGGCTGCATGTGTTTAAAACAAATGTTTGTTCCAAAAGAAAAATGCAGTACTGAACAGCTGCTTCCAGACAGTAAAATAGTCGTAGCTTTTTGGTGCATATCTACCTCTAGTGTGCTCACACATATATTATCTCACATGCCAGCAGACCACAAACTTTGGCTTGCAGTAACACTTTGTAGAGCAAATTTGTATGGGAAATAAGAGATCTCTATTAGCTCATCCTCTCTATAGTGTTTGCTTCCAAATTATGTAACAAGAAGCAGTACCAAAACCATTAAGAGGAGAGCCTCACTTGTTGACACAGGGAGCTGAAAGAGAATAGGAAACACAGAGAGTCTGCCTACTCTGCACATTCCACATCTACACATTCAACCAACCATGGATCCAAAATACCCAGGGAAAAAATTGTGTCTGTACTTAACATGTACAGATTTTTTTTAGCTTGTCATTAAAGCCTAAGCAGTACTACTCCTTTTTAGATAACATTTGCAATGTATTAGGTATTTAAAGTAATTGAGAGATGACTTAAAGTATATGGGAGGATGTATGTAGGTTATATGCAAATGCCACACTATTTTAAATAAGAGACTTGAGTATTTATGATTTTGGTATCTGCATGAAGTCCTATAAAAAATCCCTCACAAATACTAAAGGATCACAATAATATCTGTTGGATGCCTGCTAAGTATGATGCAGCTAACTGTGAGGCTCATTTTTTATGACTAAGAGGCTTTTATCCTGAGGACAATATATTTGGATGGAATTCAGATGAATGTGTATTCAAATCAAAGCATAGAAAGTACAAAATTTTATTCATTAACGTTTTCTTGGGCTCATTTGAGGGGGTTCCTAGAAATCTTCCATCCCTTCTCACTAGAACACTTTGCCATTGATTCCTTGATACATTCAAGGCAATATTTCAACCTTCACACTTTGATCACATGCCTCAGTAGTCTGTTTCTCTCCAATTGTGTCATGTGTGAGAGTCATTCAGAACTCACTCATCATTTACAGCAATGGTTGAAGTGTGGTCCCTGGATCAGAAGCATCAGCATCACCTGAGAACTCATTAGACCTGAAAGTTCCTGGACCCCAAGAGTTATTATTCAGATCTGTTGAATCAGAAACACAGAGTGGACAAAAGTGGGGGCCTTAGTAATCTGTATTTTTTAAAAGCCCTACTGGTGAGTCTGATGTATCTCCAAGTTTAAGAAGCCCTAGAGTACAAATTAGCATGTTGGAGTGTTAAATTAGCATAGTTTTAAATCATTTGATGTTGGTATTTCTCCCAAATCACCTGGCGAGCTCAGGATTGCTCTGTGTTAGCAGAAGAGTTTCCTGCTAAGACAAAGACTCTTGTATATCTTCGTTAAGGGTGCAATAATAAATTACCATAGGTTGGGTAATTTAACAACAAATACTTATTTCCCACAATCCTGGAGACTGGAAGTTTGAGATCAGGAGTACTCGAGCCAGTGTGGTGTGAGATCCCTTTTAGGTTGCAGACTGTCAACTTCTAGGTATACTCTGATATTTCAGAAAGAGGGCCAGAGAGCTCTCTAGGCCTATTTTATAAAAGCAGTAATCACATTCATAAAGGCTCCGGTTTCCAAAGGCCCCAAATTCTAATACTACCACACCGGACATTAAGATAGCAACATATGAACTGAGGGTGGGGGACACAAGCATTCAGTGCTTAATATTGTGCAAGGAATTTATTAAGGAATTGATCCTGGGAAAAGCTGAAAGGGGCAAAGAGCAAGGGAAACAGGACAGGGAAGAAAAGAAGTCAAGCAAAGGGCATGTCTTCAACCTCATCCTGAAGGGAGCGTGGGAATATAAAACAGTCCTTACCTAGTAAGCTCTGGTACCAACATGAGGCAAAGGAGCAGGACCTTCCTACTCTCATGCCAATTAGCCAGTGTCTGAAGGCTGCATCTAGTGAAATAAATGCTCCACCATTTTGGCTCTGTGCCAATATAGGCAAAGCAGCTGCAGGGCCCGAGAGCAGGATTTAGGGACACCCACAAGGGCAGGAAGCACAAACACACTAATTCCTAACATTAGGCTAAATGTTATGCCAAATATCCTCCGGAAAGTTTCCCTGCTATCTTTTAGCTTCTGAACCAAGAAAAGGACTCACTGGGGAGGAAAAAACATGAGAGGAAGGAGGCAATGAGAGTATAAATTTTGATGGGGCACAGAAATTGAGATTCTGCACACAATCCAGGGGGTATCACTCTCATGACCTGAGGGTTTTTTTTAATCTCAAAGCCACACAAATAATAGTGTTATTAACAATAATTATGACCATAAAAATAAATTTTATATTTAGGAACTTATATAACCCTCTCAACAGTCCTGTAAGGTAAGTATTGTTACTGTCCACATTTCATAGGTAAGGAGTTTGAGACCCAGAGAAGCCCAGTGACTCAATGAAGGTCACATAGCAAGTAAAAGGGCAATCTGGGATTGGGACCTGGGCAAGTCTGGATCTAGGATGCGTGCAAAAACCATGTCATTACATTTCCCAATTCTGCAATCACATAAACACCTATAGTCTAGCTGTAAATTGTGTAACTAACATGTGGAAAATATGAATAGAATTTAGAGGAGAAGTAGTAAATAGATTAGTTTAATCTGATCAAATGCTGGGGCAACGTCAAGTGGAGACATAAGACAGTTTAGGTGATATGGAAAGTGAATTCAGGAGACATAGGCTAAGACAAATGAGATGGAGAAGCCCAAGGGTGCATGTGTGAAACATTGCACTTTCAGGAAGCTGTGAATAAGAATCTCAGACAGGAGCCTAACAGTACATTGAAAATTCAGCCAACCAAGAGCCTAACATCAAAAATTATTTGAAATAGTTACCCTAAATATTTCAGTGTAGAATACTTATTTCATTACCTGGTAGCATTTTTTGACACAGGGAAGATGCAGAATTAAATAAAGAAACTATTTAAGAGAATACAAGGCACTATATTAATATTTCATTTTAAATTTATGCTTATTTGGTGTGTTTGAGAATTTATAAAGAACAGAATTTAGTATATTGAACAAATCTTAGACTTGTAATTTTAATTCAAAAATTAATGTGCAATTGAGTTGTTGGTTCATAGTTTTGATTCTTTTACATACCTTTAACAAATAAAAAAGAAATACGTTAACAAATAATTAACACCGCTACTATTCTTCTCTTTAATCTCTGCATCATTTTTTCTATCCTTTAGAGAAAATATTGTTAATATTCTGTTCATAGACTTATGACTTTATTTCCCCCCATTAAGCTTACTGATACATTTTAGGTATAAAAAACAGTTACATACATCATTGAGATCTTGTACCATTACATGAGTATCTTGGTTCTTATTTTTTTCCCCTTCCCCTGCCCTCCCTTCACCTCCTCCACCCTTCCCTATTTGCAAAGACTTTCTTTCCATTTTTTTCCTTTTCTCATATTTTTTCTTTCCCCTTCTTTTCTTTCCCCTACCCCTTCCACTTCCCCTGCTCCTTTAGACCTTTTCTTCCTATTACACAATATCAGTTATATATTTTTAAAATTACAATATCAAGATCTAGGAGACATTACCACAGATTTTACAGAATTTAAAAGGATATAGAAAGCATATTACAAAAATCTGTTTTGAAATAAATTTGACAACTTCTAAGAAGTAGCTTGGAAGATAAATTAACGAAACTGACTCTGGAGGAAATATAAAATTTGAATAGCACCTATTAAAGAAAGTATATTCCTAGCTTGAAAAACCTACCTATATGATAACAACAGGCTCGTATACATTTTAACTGATAAATTATATCAAACATTTAGAGCAGAAAAAAAAGGAACAATTTTCCCCTCATTTTAGGAAATCAACATTGTGCTAATCCTAAAACTGGATGAAGATAATAAAAGAAAAAAGTATGAACATAGATAGAAATTTGTTTAACAAAACCAACTATTAGAAGTCAGACCTGGCAGTATGTAGAAAGTAGTTTTATTATAGGGATGGCAGTGTTGGTTCAGCATTGGAAGATCCACCCCCAAAAGTCATCATTTTAACAGAGGAAAGGAAAAAGCCATACGATCCTGACACTAGTTGGAGCAAAAGCATCCGACTAAATTCTACAGCTGTTCATAGTAAAAGCTATTAGGAGACAGAACCTTCTCAACAGATTAAAGACATGTACACCATACTTCCAGCAAAAACACCTTATATGAATGGAGAAGATACAATGCTTTCTCCCTAAGGTGGGGAACAAGGGCAGACATGCCTGCGCTTCATCTGTCCATTAAACTTTGAAACATAGGCCTAAATCAAAATAGTCTGACAATAAAATGACACAACTGGGATAGGATTGGCAAGGTAGAAGCAAAATCTTTATATGTAGATGAACTGATCATCTACAGAGAAAATACTAAGAAATTTCTAGGAGCCCTTAGAACTCGTATTTGAATTTAGCAGGATTAGAAAACACAAGGTATATATAAAAATTCAGGTCTATGTATACTTGCTATAAATGAAGAATTGTATATTGAAATTTAAAAGTTATGTAGGAGTACAAAGGACCTAGAAAAGAAAAAAGAAAAAAGAACAGTGTTGGAAGACATTTAGTACCTAATTTTAAGACTCCTTCTAAAGCTACAGTAATCAAGGCAGTGTTGGTGTAAGGAAAGACATATAGATCATTTGACTAAAACAGAGAATTTAGAAATAGAACCACACATATATGGTCCACTGAGTTTTGAAAGATTATTTAACATTAACATCTTATAGAACATAAACTCAATTCAAGAGCAGAGGAAAAGATAGTGTTTTCAGCAAATGGCACTAGAACACCTGGTATCTGTATATAAAAAATTAACCTCAATCCTTTATTTCCATACAGAAAAATAACTTATAAGGATACATGAACCTAAATATGAAAGACTAAAACTATAAAACTTTAAGAAGAAATTATAAGGGAAAATGTTTATGAATTTAGGGTAGGCAAGAACTTCCTAGGATACAAAAAACATGATGTATAAAAGAAAAAAATTGATAAATGAGATTCCATCAAAATTTAGAACTTTAAATGACATCGTTAAAATGAAAAGTAGCCCTTAAACAGACCATATATACAATGCATATAACCTATGACCAGAATATATAAAGAACTCTTACAGCTCATTAATAGACAACCCAATTAAAAAGTAGACCCAAGAAGATGATAGCCAGTACAGCACAAGGAAAGGTGTGCACCACTAGAATCAGAAAAATACTAATCAGTACAATAACAAGATTGAATTATACACTAATTAGGGAGATGAAGTTAAAAGTTTTAAAAGCCTTGTCATGACTTTTTCTTTTTGTTGGAATGTCCCCCTTTGTGTTTAACTTGTCACGCCCAATGGATTCATTCTGCTGGGCTTCCTGGGGTTGTAATCCTCATTGTCTTTTCCTAGGAGATTGTCTAAAAATTTTTTGGAGTGCTGGTTTGGTATTCATGAAGTTCCTAAGGTACTCTTTATCATGAAAGTATCTTATTTCTCCATCAATTTTTTTTGGGGGGGGTACCGGGGATCTAACTCAGGACCTTCCGCTTGCAAGCCAGGTGGCGGAACCACTGAGCTAAATCCCCAGCCATTTCTCCATCATTTTTGAAAGATAGTTTTGCAGGCTACATCAATCTGGGTTGGAGGCTGTTTTCCTTTAGGGCTTGAAATACATCACTCCAAGCTCTTCTTGCCTTGAGGGTTTGTATTGAGAAGTCTGCTGTGATTCTGATGGGCTTTCCTATGTATGTGATTTGTTTCTTTTCTCTAACTGCTTGTAGAACTTTGTTCTTCTGTTGTTTTTCTGGAATCCTAACTATTATATGCCTATGTGTAGATTTTTTTTATATATAAAGGCTAGTTGGACTCCTATATGCCTCACTTATCTGTATGACAAGTTCTTTTCCCCCGCGTGGGAAGTTTTCTGTCATCACTTCTGTGAACAGTTTTTTTATGTCATCTACACTCTCTCCTGTTTCTTTGTTGACTCCAATCAGTCTTGTTATTCCTTGCATCATCTAGCAGCTGCTAGATTGATTTCTCATGTTCCCTTACAATTTTGAAGCAATTTTTCTTTTCCTCCTCACTAATTGCAATCTTATCTTCTATATCTGAAATTCTGTTATGACTTTAAATTGAAATCTTACTAAGAATTTCTAAACAATATTAAGATACTAAGTAATGCTTCAAATTCACCATACATATAAATTTAAGCTATTGAATTCACAATAATAATTTAAATAGTTAATTGAGGTACTTAAAGTGAAATAGAATATATTCGATTTATAGATGTGATTTTAAACAATTAAATGAGTTTTACTAACAAAACTTATAAATAAGACCAAATCATAATTACAGTAAATAATGTTACATTTACTATATTATTATACTATATTATTATACTATATTATACTATACTATATATACTATATATATATATTATATTATTATACTAATGTTGCATTTACTATATTATTTCTTCTACTTACACACTCAGGAAATTATTTCCCAGCCCTACTAATAATTGGGTTGGGATATTATAATTGAGTTCTTGCCTATACAGATGTGTCATTTTGTTCTAAGGTGGGTAAGAGTAGGAATGAGTAGAAATGAAGTACCCTGAGATGGTAAAATTGCAAGGAAAAAGCAGTTGAGATCCTTGAGTTGCCTCTGGAGGAGATATGTCCAGGAAAACCATCCAACTTGTGTCAAACTTTGACCAAAATGTGAAATGCATCTTTGCTGCAATTAAACACCTGAAATTTGGTGTCTTATTTGTTACTGTGGCATAGATGAAGCTATGCTGACTAAAGTAGTAATCAAAGGCCCTTTTTAAATGAATTACTTAAATTTACTACATTTACTAATAAAAATAAGACTTTAAAATGGGCCTTAAAGAGTTAAAGAATAACTAGGTATTTAAATGTGTGAATTCAATAAATTTAGCACTAATTTTTCACTTCACATTTTACTATGAGAATTTTAAGTTTGCAAAAATATTGAAAAATATTACAATGAATACAGTATGCCCTTCATTTTAAGACTGACCATGCTGGTTTTATCAAAAATGTATTATTTCCATCTTTCTATGAACAGTTTATCTTATGGAAAAATTTCAAAGTAAAGTCACAGACATCAGTACATCTCTTCAAAAATATTCAGCATATATGTGATTTATTATAGTACAATAGTTAGCACATTTTTTTCTTTTGAGATAAATTTTATATGCAATGACATGCATTCATTTTGAGTGACTAAAGCACATTTCTGCAACCCTAAATCCTACAAAGATTCAAAACATCTCCATCATCACAAAAAGTTCCTTCAGGTCTTTTTTCAGGCTACCCTCAAACCCACCTCAATAGACAATGATTATTTTGAATTTTTCCATCATGGCTTCCTGTTGCTTTCCCAGAGTTTTATGTAATTTTAATCATATGGTATGTACTAATTTCTGTAAGATTTCTTTCAACAAAACATTTTTGAGAATCATCCATGTTGTTGCATGTATCGGTAGCTTATTTCTTATTATTTCTAAGTAATAATCCATTGTACTTTGTATAATTTGTTTATGTATTTTTATTGATAGATTCCTAGATAGTTTTCAAGTTTGGATTATTATAAATAAAGCTGGAATGAATATTATCATACAATTCTTCTAGGAAATATATTTTCATTATTCTTAGGAAAATACGTAGGGATGGAATTGCTAGGTCACAGGGAGATGGCATGCTTAGTTCTTTTATAAACTTCCAGATCTTTTCCAAAAGGAATTGTACCAAAAGGTATAAGAGTACTATTTACTTATAAATTTTTATCAATCATTTAAATTGTAGCCAGACTAGTGGATGTATAATAGAATCTAATTATGATTTTGAATTTGATTTTCTTCATGACTAATGATACTATTTTCCTTTGTAAATTGTCTGTTCAAATATTTTTTGCCCATTTTTCTATCCAGTGGTTTTTCTTTTTGTTATCAAGCTGTAGGAGTTTCTTATGTATCCAAAAACATATTTCTTTGTCATACATGTATTTTCTAAGTATTCCCTCACAAACTGTGGCTTACTTACTTATGGAGTTTCTTGCAGCACACAACAGATTAACACCTGCTTGGATTGACTCAAGGTGCAGAAGACTGCTGACTCAAAGAAGTCTGAACATCTTGAAGAGGGAATGTTATGCCAGCTCAGGTAGAGGCAAATCTTGCTGGTGAAACAAGGAGGGATATCCTGGGAACAATTTGATAAAATTAACAATTCAGCATAATTGTAGACATGCATTTCTTATGTACAATAAGTACCTGTATTTAGCAGAACACAATGCCTTTGTTTCTCAATAAAAGTTTAAGGAGTTTAAGTCAGTTTGGGACTCCATTATGATGGAGTCCTGACACCTCCACAATGATACCGTCTGCCTCTCATGTCTTCGTTGGTCTATCAGGGTTGGCTGGCTCAAACCTGGTACTTACTCATTTTCTTTAAAATGTTACTTGATGAGAACATTTTAACTTTGAGGAAATCTAATACAGTAGTCCCCAACTTAGGAATGAGTTCCATTCTGGGAGAATCTTCATAGTTTGGATTTGTTAGTAAGTCTGAGAAAGTGAGTCTTATACACATTTGACTAAAATATAAAGCATGAAAAAAACCCAAACACACACACATACTGTAAATAAACCAGTTTTACTTTTATAGTTCTTGTCCTTGCCAAGGAACTGTGCCAGTGGTTGAATGATTCATATTATTAGAAAAAGTGATGTCTACCATTTTTTCACCTTGGCCCAATCTTTCAATTACTTTCACTTTTGCTTCCGTGGTTATTGCTTTGCACTTCCTAGCAATCCCGTCCACAACAACACTGATTTTCCTCTTGATTGTGGACATCTTGGGCTCTTATTTAGAACTGTATTACTGTACACTATCACACTGTACAGTAAGCACACAGCAGCACAGCTGTGACAATGTCTGGCAGACATGTGAGCTACTTCCATGATTTGTTCATATCAACAAATGTTTGTAATACAAGGTCCATTTGTATTTGTGAAAGTTCTCAACTGGAATGTTCACAAGCCAGATACTTACTGTATGCTAATTTTTGTTTTATGGTTGTCACTTTCTGCATCCTAAGAAAACTTCGTCTATCCCAAATTATGTAATCTACAATTTTCTTCTAAAATATTTGAAATACTTTTATGTTTAGGTATGTGACCCCCATTTCTAATTAATTTTGTGTTTAATATGATATAGTGGTTGAGGTCAATTTTTTTCCATTTAAAAATCCACATATTTCAGTATTATTTCCTTTTTCCAGTCAATTTCTTGACAGCTTTGTAAATTTCAAATGACTGTGAACATTAGTTTTAAAACTAAAGATTTTTATGCATGAAAAATGCCCTGGAGGAGACTAAGATATACACTCCAGAAGTGATAAAAGAAGAAAGAAAATTATTTTGTGAAATTCAGTATAGAGGGACCTGGACCCTATTTCCTGGGGGTTAGCACACAGTCAGGCAGCAATGCTGTAGAGAAGAAGTAACAACAGGCTCTGACCAGGACACATAATGTTGGAGCACGTCAGGTACCTGTGCTTAAGCAAGGCACAGAAGCCTAGGACAAGACTCAGGCAGTCCAGCACAGCACAGTAGTAAGTGGTTTCTTTCCATATGGTGGAAATGAAGGAAACTAAGACTACCCCTCACAGAATGGTAATGAAGAACACCCCAGTGAATGCAAGTAAGAACTGATGGTGTCAGTGATCAAAGGTAATATTGCCCCCCTACACACACACCCTTAGTTCTTGTCACTAGGTAAGTCTGGGAACTTAAGCAAATCCAGAGAAAATCCAACTTGACCAAAACGTGAATTTCCATCATAGCAATGGACAATATACAGGTTTAAAATAGGAACAAACTTGGGTTGGATTTGCTGTACACCAGTATTTCTAGGGTATGACTTATACTCAAAGATCATTCATTATTCAGGTACTATTTTATGAATATCAGTGTTTGTGGAGAGAGGCACACAAAAAAAATAAAGTTATCAGGAATCTGAAGTAAGTTGGAGGGAATACCACCAAGTGCAGAAAATACAAAAGACATTTTGTCTTTTTGACAACTCTATCAACAGAAATGGGATGTTCGTATAAACCTGAAGACTCAGAATAAAAAGAGATCACAGATCTCATCCCAGTTCAGAATTGTTAAGAAGAACCTAAGACTATATGCTATTCTGTAATTTATCTTTTCTTCTCTAGGTCACCTGTACCATAGAATAACTAAATAGCTGATAAGAAAAAGTTCTTCATAAATGAATTCCGACTAATTAATGTAGAAGAAATGATCACTAGAATATGCCCAACTTACATGGATATAATGGTTTAGATGACCATTAAAGATTGGTAAAACAATTAAGTATTAAAATTATGGGCTAGTTTATAAGACTCAACCAAGTTGATATATAGTATTGACACCCAGTAATTGTTGTTAAGATCAGTATCCCAAGAGAAACAACCAAGAGATATGTGCCTCCTGAAGAGTTGCAATAGGAAGTACTTCCTATGACATATTCTTTCCTATAAACACAAGAAAATGCATTTAGCCTGAATCAGGGCAAGCCTCTGGATCTAGGTATGATTTTTAGAAAGCAGAGATAGAAGACTATGGAGTATGTCAAATGAAATTACAGATGGATGTGACTGTTAGTCATGAATGGATTAAGAAGTGCTGAACAGCTTAGTGAAGTACATTCTGGGTGTCTGTGGATGATTGACATGTAGGCCACCAAACAAAGAGAGGAAGAACCATGCAAGTTTTGAGACTTCCCACAATAGGTTTGTTCCTGGATGGAATAAAAAGGGAAAGAAGAAGGAAATAATGCTGGTTTGGAAGAGTTCAGTCTTTCTAACTGGATGCTCCCGGTCTCCAGGTCTCCAGTTTGTTTAGCCTTCCAAGGCAGGTGTACATCAGTGGCTCTTCAGCGAGGCTTCAGGCTTTCAACTGTGCACTAGTGCTGGCCTTGTCTGTGGCTTCCATCTTCCTGAACCGAGCAGCTACTGGATCCCCCCACTACCTAGGATGCAGATGGCTGTGTGGACTCACCACTGATCCTGTAAGCCAACTTAATAAATTCCCATGCATTACTATCCATATAAGTTCTGTAGATCCTGTTTCTCTAGAGAAGCCTGAGTAATACAGATAGGAAATTTCCATATTCTAGAATATAGGAAATTCTACAAGAAAAAAAAGATCAAGTTTCCTTAATAAATAAGAGGAGAGAAATGAAAGAAGTATCCAACAGGTTAAAAAATTAGTAACTAAAAAATAGACATACCTAACAGAATTTGTAGACCTTGCTTTCTGAGAGAAAGGGAATAAAGAGAGCAGAAAATTATGAAACAATCAAAATGTTTGAATATTGACTAGTAATATGATATTTAGGAATCACTGATAAATTTTTAGGTGTTCAAAGGTGTTGTGGTAACTAAGTAAAAGTCTTGTAAGTGATACGCAATGAAATGTCTATGAGTAAAATTTTATAATGTCTCAGAATTTCTTCAAAATAATCCAATGGTAGAGAGTGAGAAGATATAGAAGTAGGATCTGGCATATTTGGTAACTGTTGAAGATGAGTAATGGGTAAATACAGATTCATCATCCTAGTCCATCTGTATAGGTTCATGTGTCAAAATAAAAAATCTAAAGTGACTTTAAAGGTAGTCAATAGGAATAAATATAAAATTAGGATAGCTTTACTTCTGAGTATTTGTTTAGGAAAAATACTGCCTTTGTGATCATGATAAAGAGAATAAATGTAGAGAATTTATGTTAAATATTAAAAGAACATTGACAATAAAAATATTCACTAAAGTCTTTTTCAGCAATGTTTTGTTTTTTTGACTTGGGCCAAAAGTGACATTTTTTTTTTTACATCAAGGGAGTAGGATGCCCAACAAAAGAAAATACCCATTATGATATCAAAGCTGCATCTTGACAAGGATGTGTGTGCAATGTCTGTACTTGTGCCTTTAAGAGCTAACCCTCAATTCGTATCTGGATCTATAAGAGAGATTTCCAGTGGTTAATTGGAAAACACTTTCCACTGTGAACACTACTCCATTTCTCATTTTTATACCTCAAATCTGAACTGCTTCAAAATAAATTGTGATCATTCACTGTCCTTTTAGTAAGAGAAAAACTTGGGTTTTAAAATCTTGAGCATTAAACCAGCTTAACTACCAAGAAAGGGAATACACAGACAGGATTATGAATAGATGCTCCTAGTTGGTAGACTAATAGTTACAACAGTTTTCTTCAGAGAATTTCATCTACAATTAGAGACCAGCTAGTTGTCCTTGTCTGATGAGGTCTTTTCCAACTAAAATGTTAACTCTCTTCTGGCATTTAGGAAGTGAAAACTGCAGACATTCAATCCAATTCAATTCCACATAGATTTCAACTCAACACATCTCAGAAGGGCTAAGGCTTTAATGAAATGTGCTTTCTTTTCCTTTCTTATTTTGCTATCCTACATAAATGGGTTTAATTCTATTGGGAGCAGTATTTTCTACCTGTGCTCTTTCACAACAAGGTTCATCCAACCAGCAGTAGGTCCTAAAAATTATAGAATTTTATGTTTTAAAATATTAAAATCATTCAATCTAGCATTCCCACAAGTGTGCTCCATAAGAGGTTTTTTTGTCTTTGGAAGACAGAAAAGAGTTGAGCTGGGCTTGGTGGCGCACACCTGTGATCTCAGGAGTTGGGAAGCTGAGACAGGAGGTTGGCCATGAGTTCGAGGCCACCCTGGGCTAGATAGTAAGTTCAGTGAACTGCAAAGGGAGACCCTGCCCCAAAAATCAAAAAACAAAGAGTGGAAAATCATGTAATCAAATTAATTTAGGAATTTTAACTAAACTAAAGACACAGCAAGTCTTATTTTTTGCAGGGCTTCTTAAGCATTTAACATGCCCAGTAAATTGCTAAAGCAGGCATAGATCGTGCATGTTCTTAATTTTACCTATTTACCTCTTCCTTTTAAAGAATAAAATAGTTTGTAAAGAGCAAAATTTTCTGGTTTTTTCGCTTTTTTGTTTTTTGGTACCAGGGATTGAACTTGAGACCTTGCACTTGTGAGGCAGATGGCAGCATCACTGAGCTAAATCCCTGGCCCAAGCACTGATTTTAATTTAACCTTTGATTTTAGATATGAAGAGACCAGGGAGACTTGATGATGAATTTGGGTAGAGCAAATTTATGTTAGAAGTAAAGCCATTCTCCATTTTTTGACCCTCTCTCTTATCAGAACATTGCCCATTACTTGGTCCTCATGTCATAAAAATTACTGATCCTATGAAATATTACCTCTTTTTTGTGTGTGGTGATGGTGATGGTAGTACTGGAGATTAAACCCAGGGCCTTTGCACTAAGCTACATTCCTGCCCTTATTATTTTTTTATCTGAGAAAAGGTCCGACCATTCACTAAGTTGTCTAGCCTGTGCTTAAACTCATGATTTCCCTACCTCAGCCTCCCAGGGTGAAAATATTAACTCTTATGTTCCTCCATTGTTCATTAGATTTTAGCTTCACCTTAACTTCAAGTTTTAGAGGATCGTCAATTTTATCTCTTCTTAGAGGTAAAGGAAGGCAGAGAGGTTAAAGTCATCAGTATAGGTGTCTGTTTATTTGGGTAGAAGCCAAAGTCAGGACAAGATTGAGTGTATCATGAGTCATTACTCATAGTATATAAGACCTAACCACTTAACAAAATGGCAATTTGCTTCCTTACACCTCTCTCAAATGTGAGATTATTTTCCTCAAGTGTGTTCTCTCAATGCCAGCAAATCAAAATCATTTTCTGGTTCCAACTCCTCTGTTAGCTGTGTGACAATGCAGTGGACACTGTGCAACATCCCTGAGCCTGAGTTTCCTATTTGCTTATGTGGATTGGATCCATAGAGTTGCTATGAGGTTTAAATGAGATTTTGTATCTCAAATTAAGAGAAAATCTGGCACATACTAAAATCTGGCACTGTGTGTGCTGCACTTCAGTACAAAATTATCCCCCAAACCAGAAAAAGCCTAGCTCCATTTTGTTCTTCTCAGGGGCAAAATGAGAGAGCATTCCCGTCGAGTTATACACAGCATGCAGCATGATGAGCACCAGCTTGTAGAATTATCTCAGAAATGTGATAGTCATGGAAGTCAACTCTCTGTAGAGAATCAAAATGACTATCTCATAGATATTTAGATATATTTGAAGCCCATGTTTAGTTTTTGGCAGAACCTTCATTTTGTCATTTTACAGCTCTCTAATAACAAGCTTCTAGCCATGCATTGGGGCAATTTTTCAACAAAGAGCTTTTTTACTTAGGTCAGCTATTGAATAAAACAATGTAGAAATTACCTGAGGGTTGGAGCAGAATAATTCTGTCAAGTATGGGTTGGCTATGTGTCTAAATAGGAATAAAATTCACGTCTCTCTTTGTTCCTGTATTCATTTCTCATATGCATGGCTGAAAATTCCACCACAAGAAAAGATAGAATTATTTTCTCAGAAGTGTACCTGGAATAAATATTGACCTGGAAATCATCTAGAGGATCACCAGATAGAGTAATTTTTCAAACTTGGACCAGAATCAGAAACACATGAAGATAGCACTGCACTCTATAATTATGTGTAGTTAAAATTATAGTTAAAAATAAATAATATAAAAGAAGTACCTGAATATCTGTTAAAATGCAGAATACCAGGGCTAATCTCCAGTGATTCTGATATACTAAATAGGGGATATAATCACTCCAGTAATGATTCTGAGCCAAGCATAGATGCTGATGTCTCCAGGCCCCTTAAAAGTCTTAAAGAAATTGAAACTTTATAAGGTAAGTCAGTGGCAAAATCTGACCTTAAATCCAGCCTTACTTACACTCAGGCCAGTGCTCTTCCCATCACTTTAGCCTGGACCGAGGGAATGTTAATATAAACAAAAAGTTTACAAACTTTCCTTTCAGTAAATCTAGTTGATCATAAAGGTCAGGATAAGTTGAAACTATCTGAGATCTTGAAACAAAGATCTGAGTGGAAGGAACACATTCAAGTTAGTCCTGTCACTCCAAATAATGGTACTTGGCTTGCTAAGCATTGCTTCTGTGAACACTTAAGCATGTTCATCAAGGGAAATGCTAGTCTTCTAATCCATGAGGATTTGCTTACCTGGAAAGTCTGTTCAGAGTTATAATGCTGTGAAGCAAGTGTTAAATATACTCTGCTAAATTAAGAAGTATTATTAATGAAGACAGATGACCTACATGCATTTCAATTTCTGCTCCTGCCAGACCTTTCAGCATAGCCCTAATGCCTCTGGCACCAAATAAATGACAAATACAATAATTTCCTTTCCTATAATATTAAATAGAAAATTTCTCTGTTTTCTTTGTTCTTTGACTATCAAGAAGCTTGTAAGCAAATATGAAGCACAATCAAGCAACCATGATAACCACAGGGCTCAAATGACTTGTGCTCTTTTCTATTTCCTTGATTTTTTATTATTTTTTTGCTTGATTACATCATCAAATATTCTGTCTCTATTTTTGCTTCTGCTTCTCTAAATTCCCTGTATAGAAGAGAAAAATATAAATACAAATAACATCTGTTAGATGAAACTGGATCTAGATGAGTCCCTAAGGGTCCCAACCTTCCCAAATCTCCTTATGAGAAGGCAGGTCTAGTTCTTGGATTTCAGATGGTTTCACCCACTATCCAAAGAGGTGTTCTGTGAGATCCAGATCCCAAAATAGCCAACACTCTAGGCTTATAAGATCACTTGGAGTGAAAGGCTCTTCCAAATGAGATCACTTTGACCAATCAGAATCTCATTTCCACAGATTAATTTGAGGATTCATCAGAAAATAAAACAGTAAATATAAAATTAAAACAGTTTACCCAGAAAAACATTCAGTGGCCTCAGAATACATGTGATCTGAGGTTATAAACAAGAGTATTAGACATTAGAAGCAGAGAAAAGCAAAAAGATTCAGGGGTAGAAACTAAGGAAGCAGTAGGCAGGCTGTACAAGAGGGTGAGTAGGTGTGCTTTGCACAGCGTATGGAGCTGAGGAGGAAATGGAGTTGTAAATTCAGTGTGCACTCCTCCCTCCAGAGTACCCACCAGAACAGGAGAACTCACCCAAATTAACTGTGCTTCTGCTCTTTTATACTTCTTCATTCTTCATCTACAATTCTCATCTTCCAGATATTTGAATAGTGAGTTATCATGAGTGGTTCTTTCATATTTTTCATGTCCCAGCTAAAATTTCTTTGCAGAAAGGACTCCACAACCACCATAGATAAAGCACTTGCCAACCATGAATTTCCCTCATGTGCCTTATAATACAAATCATTTACTTGCTTACTTGTTGATTTTCCTTCTCTTTCCACTAGGATGAGATCCACAATTGTTACAACCAAAGGCCTCTCATTTTTCACTGTTTCTTCCAGAACATTGCTTGGCACAGTACATTTTTCTGAATAAAAAACAGTAACAATGGATAGAAACAGAAAATTCACAAGGGAAGAAAACAACTAAAAAAATTCTGAAAGCATTTTTCTTCTGAGTAATGAAAGATGCAATTTAGAACAATGAGATGTTTTATATAAATCTAAACAAATATGTTCCATACTTAATCATCCTAGCAAAAGTACAGTATTTTTTTGTAGACAGGTACAAATCTTCTAAGCAGCAATTTGGTAGTGTGTATCAACAATAATAAAAACATTCGTGTTCTTTGAAAGAGTCATATTACATTTGAAAATTTATTCCAAGGAAATGATATAAATAAATACATGGAAATGTTCTATGCATAAAGATTTTTTATTGAGGGTATATTTGCATAGTAAATATTGGGAGCAAACAAATAAATTATATTCACTTCTACAAAGATATTAAAAACAAGGGTTATGGAGGCAAAGTAGCAGCATGCAAAAATAACCATGTTACAAAATTCAATTCCAAAAGTACCAAAAGCTATGCATGCTATTGTTGCAGATATGAAAAATATATTAAAAGTAAAACACACAAATACAGTAACAAAGAAAATGAGAACATCAAAATTTATTTTAAATTTAATTTTCCAAATTTTTATATTACTGCTATAATAAAAATAAATATCTGTCCTGCCGGTATGAAAGATTGCTTTAAAAATAATTTATTCTTTGAAGATTCAACCTCTGACATATGTCAGAAACTGCTAAATTTTGTGCATTAATGAGCCCATGGTTGTCTTTAAAACATATCATATTAGACAGAGGGATAGACCTAATTGCAATGCTAGTAAGATGTGGTAAGTACTCTAAAGGTGGTACAAAAAACAAAACTATCTGTATAAAAATAAATAATATTGAGAGGTGTGTTTGTCTGTCACCTGCCACAAAGTTTCAAAAGACCAATGCAGATGTTTCTGTTCTGGTGCCTCTTGTCTAAGCAGTGACATCAAGTGCTTTCTTTTTTTTTATGATTCTGCCACCTTCTAAATTCTCCTGAAGGGGAAAAAGAAGGTGGGCAAGGTACACCAGACACTCAGCCAGCTCTCCTCAATGATACATTGTATACATTCACACTCCAATGAGTGATTAGCTCCCAACCCTAAAAGCAAGGGGCTGAAAACTGTAACGCCATACTAAGCAGCACTTTCCTGGCACAACAACCCTACACAGTGGAAGGGTAGGGAGGCCATGTACACGTCAGGCACTAGCCATTTCTGGCACAGGGTAAACTATGAGGGTAAACTGAAGTTCAGAACTCTGGGTTCACATTTCTATAGTCAAATAAAAAATGCAGGCTTCCATAGGAGAGATTTTATTTTAAAAGATTATTGCAAGACTCTGACCAAGAAATCTGAGAATGTTTCAAAGTCAAGCAGAAAGAAGTTTTCCTTTTAAATAGAGGATACATCGTGTTAGTAAGAATCTCTGTGGGAATGTGGGATGCTTGCTACAAGGGTGAGGAAGCCAAGGTCTGATGGTAGGATAGAGCGTGTTTTACCTTGAGGCCAGCCTGTCTTCAGGAGGGATGTTCAGCAGGGTTAGACATCAGCTCCAGCAGAGAATGGGCCAAGTTCAGAAATGGTGGGGAACGGGAGAAACCTAATCAAAGCTCAAAACTGTCGCTCTTCTCCAAGAGCCCAGGGCTCAGGTAAAATTAAATATTGTCATGGCTCGCTTAATTACTGGCTTGTTCTGTTTAGACTGCTACAACAAATACCACAGGTAAGGTGGGTTTTAAACAAGAGAAACTTATTTATCACAGTTCATGAGGCTGGGAAGTCCAGGATGAAGATCCTGACAGATTGGTGTCTGGTAAGGGCTTGTTTCCTATAAGCTACCATCTCCTTGTTGCTTCTCCAAATGAAGAAGCTCTCTGAAGCCTCTTTTAGAAGGGCACTAATTCTATTCATGAGGGCTTCACCCTCACGACCATATCACTTCCTAATGGTCTCACCTTCAGGTACCCTGAAAATGAGGATTAGGTCTCAACATGTGAATTGCATGCAGACACATTCAGACGATAACACTACCAGTATGCCTTGTAAATTTTCATCAAATTAATTTTTTCTTCCTCCTAGGCATAAACCGTTTACATTTCCCAATCATAAATCTTAGATAATGGAATGAGAATGGAAATTATGCATGCCATTTCTTGGATTAGCCAATATGTGATTCATTCCCTATGTGATTATTTATGCTTTATCTCCAAGCTAACAAAATTATAAGGTATTTGTTCAAGATGGTAGGGGCACAAAATGGAAAATACCAAGTTCCTAAATCCTCTGTTGTTACCTTCTTACCAGAAACACTTACTTAGACTATATATATATATATATATATATATATATATATATATATGAAATAAGTTTTAGTTTTGTTTGGTTCTGTCTTATTTGTTACAGAGGCTAACATTATTTAATACTTTTAAATGTTAAAAGGTTTTGGTTAAAATATTTTCCCAAAACTTCTTAGTATTGTGTTTGGTACATCTTAACCCTTCAAGAAATGTTAGCTATCATTATAAATAATCATTCTAAGTTAGAAAGAAAGGGTTGACAGGGGAAAGACGATTTGAGTTCAGCCTTGAAGTAATGATAGTATTTCAACTGGCAGGAAGTCTCAGCAACATTGCAAATCAAGCTTAGGATATATAGAAGGAAGAAAAGTAAAGGAAAGTTTTGGTAAATAAGATTGGTCCAGTTTCACTAAACAGTTGAAAAAGAGAGAACTGATGGATGATAAGATGGAAAATTAATTGCTGTCCAACATTGACAAGTCTTAAGTTAAACCTGAAAATCCAGCAACATCCAAGATTAATACAATAGTATTAATATGCATATTAAGAGACGTGAGAGATGTCTCAACATTTTTTTTCACAAAGGAAGGTAAAAAGAAGGGAGATGGAAAAAGAAAGGGAGGAGGGGTAGAGGAGAGAGGAAAGGAAAGAGGGAGAGAAATGGAGAGAAAAAAAGAAACAGAGAGAGAGAGGGAGGGAGGGAGGGAGGGAGGGAGGAAGGACCCAACTGATACTTGTTGAATTCATTAAGGAAGTTGAGATTGTCCTGAAATCCAATAAATTATGGTGAACCAGATAGAGTAAGTGGAAAAAGTGAGAGCATTTTACCATCACAAGTATAACTAAAGAATTAGGTACTATTAACAGCACAATGATTCTTTGCATCACAGCCCTCTTTGTGACTATATGTGATGGATAAGGTAGAATGTCAACTGGATTTCTCAGTGATCATGGAAGTGTGGCCATGGTAACTATATCTAGTCCCTCTTTCCCTCTTCTCTGTCACTGTTCCCCTGCTCTGCTTCCCAGCCACCATGAATTAAGCACCCACCACACCCTTCTGCCATGGTGCTCCTGCCTTGGAGCCTTCCAACTATGGTTTCTCCTCAAACCATAAGCCAAATTAAACCTCTCCTCCTTTAAATGGTGGGTGTTAGGTATAGTGTCCCAGCAACAGAAAAGTTAACACATGATATAAGCTAAGGATTTCCTTTAAATAAAGTACATATGAATATAGATACTAAGTCTTCAGAGTCTATCTGTGAATACCAGGTTAAGAACTGAAGTCAGCAGAAGAGGAGAGGAGAGGAGGGGAGGGAAGGGGAAGAGAGCAACCTACTTATGCAGTGTCTCTGGCTCAAACTTAACAACTAAATATGCTCTTCATCTGTAAAATACAGTTGTCGGTATCTGAAAGAGATACTTACGGAAGTATTTTCTAAAATCATAGACAGTTAATTGCAATAGAAATTAATACTAGTTTACTCCTCGAGATAATACATACTTTTCCACTTTGCTTCCTCAGGGACTAAAATGCTACCTTTGCCGCTCGTTCCCCTAGTGATTACCCATGGAGAGCCTGTTCTGAGCCAAAATGTCCTAGGTGCTAAGGAGATAATAGCAAATGAGACACAGAGCATCACATGATGGTGACTGTTTTGGGCTGAGCTTTATCCTATTTTATGAGGTTGGTTCCCCGAGAAACAGACCCTGAAACAGAGATCCAAAAATAAGTAGTTTATTTGGGATATTAGAGAGCAATAAATCCTCCGACTGCCTAGAAAGGGTGACGGTGAGGGCTAAAGAAAGTAATAGAGACTTTTGTAATTTGAAAGTATATGGGCCTGGGAGGTCAGTGCCTTAGAGTGGGCAAAGACACAGACACTCGGAGCTAGCCATTATTTATTGCACACACACAATAATCAGGGGGAGTATCCGGTGACTTAGGGGTTGGCGGTAATCCTATGTTAAGGAGGATCGTATGTTAATGAGGACCATTGAGTCCTCAACTTGTGACCTGAGGCAAAACCGGGTTATATTTCCGAATGCCATAGCTGGCTCTCAGGCAAGGTTACATTGGGCGAGCTATAGTCATACCTTAATTATGAAATGATGTTTCCCCAAAATTACGTAGATTGGCTCCTGGTATTGGGATTTCCAGGAAGCATCAGCAATGGAAAGATATGCAACACATCATATTTATGAGAATGCATTCTAAAATCCTAGAGTTCGTTGTTATGCAAGAGATGAGGAAAACCAGCAAACACAGGATTCATTCACCATTCTAGATACCACAGTGGATAAGCTGGTTCGGTCTCATGGGAAATCTCTGGGAATCTAGAAAACATACACTTCAGAGTTATCCCATGTGAGCAGCAAAGGAGCTGAGGTTTTACAATAGTGCTTTTCTGAGTATGTTCATTCCCAGCACTCTCAGCCTACTTGCAACAGAGCTTGCTTCAACTTCTGAGAAAGTCTTTGGGAAAGAGATACAAATGTTGAGAGCTGGAATTCAGCCAAAAAGCAATGAATTTGTCAAGTCCCAAGGGACTTGAGCAGAGCACAGACAATATCTGCCCTCTGTCCTGAAATAGTGAATCCCTTGCCTTTTAAATTCGGATGGTTTCAGACTTCCTTGAGTACCATCTACATTGGTAAAGGAGGCCTCTAGCTAAAAGGCAAATTGAAGGAAACTATCAACTTTGTTCCCATGATCACCTCTTTAAGAGGCTCTGAAAAAACTTTCCCTCATGAAGTCCATGGAGTTGTTTCATCCCAAGGTGTTGTAGATAGGGGACATCATAAAAGAAGGAGGCAAAGCACAGATATAACAACTGTCACAAAACCTTCCTTGCTAAGAGTCAAGTATTGGATTAATTGCTTTGAGTGCATTTTTAACCTTGAAAACTAGTTAGGTATTACTAGTTCTATGATAAGGCATAGAAACTGAGGCTTAAAGATCTTGAGAGGATGGCCAAACTGGAATTTTACCCTAATCTGTATAATATAGAGGAAACATTTTTAAGCATCATGCTACATTCTTCTGAGTTGGAAAGAGTGAGTTTAGACTCTCATTTCAGCCATGTTCTTGTCCATGGCATAAATCAAGCATAGCAGGCTGCACCCTGGGGTGTCAGTTCTAGGAGAGCCCAGCTCCAAATCCCTGATACACCACAAAGTAAGAGGTGAGATAATGCCAAGGCTTCGCATTGCAGAAGTTTCTCAGCAAGAGGGCCTTTCTGCTCTACCAGTCCTGAAATCTGAATCTTGGTGCCTGAGCATCAGCATCCCAGGAAACTGAGGAGCCTGACAGTGCTACCCATACTTTTATAAAACAGCCAGTTCCCAGTGATGCTCCCTCAGGGAAGCAGTCATCTACCTAAGGAAACCCAGCATCATCTAACTCTTCTTCCTCCTCTCATTTCTCTTTCTTTCCAGTTTTCAGGTGAATATCTAATAGTCATTCCATCTCCCAGGATGAATTCAGGTAAGTATTATTGGCCTTTCCTAGAATCTAGAAGGTCTCTCCTTGAGATAAAGAGAGGGGAGGCCATACTGGCTGTTGAATAGGCTTATGTGCCAAGTCTTTAAATATCCCCTACACAATATTACACATACTCCTGACAACAGTCCTATGAGGTCCTGTTATTCTCATTTTTCAGAGAAACACATAGGCTTTTGCTAATCATGGAGTTCGAGTTTGCATGATTTTTGAATTTTTTTCTAAGTCTGCTCACAAAACATACATTCAAGAAGACCATGAATAAAGCTGCCAAGATCTCTCCCACCAGATCAGCAAAGGACTATCTGACCTTTGGGGAAGAGAAGTGAGAATGTACAATACCTTGGATAAAAATATAAGCTTCATGAATTCCTTCTGTGGGCGAAGATAGATCAGAGATTGAAGTCCTGACTGTGTTAGTTTCTAGGTTAATTGCTTTGATTTTAAGCAGTCATACTTAGTTTCATCTGAGTGCCTCCCTCGGAGGGAGTATGTGTTTAGATTATTAATCAAATTTTCATTACATTAGAGCAGCATCTAAATCCTTTAAGAATGTGTAGTGAGAGGATAGTGACAGAGGGGAGCCTGAGGAGATGTTTGCCCCATGTGGAGCCCCAAATGTTGCTTTCTGAGAGCCTAAAAGAGAGAGAGAAATTGAGGCATCCTCCTGTTCCCTAGGGACGCCTGCTTCTTCCCAGGAACAGCTTTAAGAGCTTTTCATGTCCCATAGAGATAGGAAGGGCAATCTAGTCCCATATTGTTGCTCACAGCAGCCATTTCCCCTCAAGAAAAAAAAAAATCTAAAACTGCAACACACCCTTGGTAGCTCAATAAGTGTTTCTTTCCTGTTTCTTGACCTTTATTTACAAATAGAAATATTTAAGACTCTTGTTGCTTATCATAGTGCTTAATGCATAATGCACAGTAGGTAATAATGAACAGATGGATAGATTAATGAATTAATGGAAATATAATTATTTAATGAAAAAATAAGCTCTCTTTTAAACTCCTGCATAAAGCACCAAGTCAAGAACCATGCCCTAGATTCTAACCTAGGAATCCTAGCATCTTAGAATGGCCCGCAGATGGTACTGGAATATTTTAGTTGACTGAACAAACTCAGAATAGCAATACCTGTCATGATTCAGACAGCATCATGAAAACTGATTAAACAGACCAAGCTATGAAGGAAAATGTCAGTCTATATTAGGCAAAGGTCTCAGGTGTTTCCTTACGACTCTCAAGTTGTGAAACAACTGATTGTGTTTTCACTGTCATTTTCTCCCTCCCCACTTCCCTGTGAAAATTCCTTCTAACAATTCCTGGGACCTCTATTGGTAAAGAATAAGCATGCTAATTAACTTCAATAACTGTCAAATTCATAAGTAATACATGTAGAGACTGGCTTTCTAAGACCATGCTCATCTTTCTCCGTAATGTGCAGTAGTAGTTTAATGTCATAAATCCACTAAGCCACGATTTTGAAGATTATGGTGCCATTCACTCCCCTCTGTGTCTTAAAGCCTGAATGTTTTAATAGATCTAAGTCCTAAAGGGTCTTGAGTTTTCGCAGTGTAATTAGTGTTGCTAGGGTAAAAACAGAAGCAACATTCTGTTGCTCTTGGCTTCAGTTTAAGAGCATGTTAGAGCTAGAAAAGACCTCAAAGATGATTGAGTGTAGAGTGGAAATTGTGGCCAGTTCAGACAGCTTTAATACAGATGAGTAACTGTTTTGCTTTCTTCATTTTCTCAGAAGAAGGGAATGCTCATTATTTCCCCACACCTCCAAGAAAGGTTTGAAAAGTAAGCTCTTGAGAACACAGCAACAAATTGATCAGGTATAATGATTCTGGAACTGAGTTAAATGAGCTATCAAGCTTTATAGTACAAGAAGGGGAGGAACTAAGAGGTTTTCATAGCTGGCAATGTCAGTTACCCAGGCAGAGCCTGGTGAGTGGAAGTTAAATTCTCTGCATTGCAACGATTTCAGGAAGCACACAGATGCTCATCTATCAGCTCCAGCTACCAAGTCTGTACATGAAGGTGAATATTCATGACTAGATTGAAAGGTCTTTGTCAACTGTGATGACAAGTGGGCTGACTGTGGGCACCCAGTGAGGATTTAACTGTGTCAGTACGTGTCACTTCCCCGAGGACTGGCCGCCAGGAGTGACATTAGATCATGTACCAGTTTGCTCCTGATTACACACTGTAGAAACCCCTAAAAGCAAAGAAGGAACTTGGGAAATGAAAGAGGGGATAGAATCCCATAATTGGAAAAGACAGAATGAAAATCTCAAGACTCATCAAAATATATTTTTAAAATGTTACTAAGGTAATATTAGTTTCATTTTACATATGAGGTAATGAGGGTTCAGAGAGGATTTTAAGATTGGCCTAAATCATGTACTATTATAAAGACAGAACTAAACTTCGTGTCCAAGTTTGCCTGCTTAGAATTTCTTTCATCCAACAAAAATATGAATATACAATACTAGAGCTTATAGTTATTATTAAAATATTTTTAATATGCATAACAAGAAAAGGTCAGAAAAGGCAGTCTCAAAATCTGCTACACTGACTGCTTGGTTCACAGACTCTGGAAACATTTGATTCTCTCCAACGAAATTCTAGGTGAATCCTCTTCCTTCACACCACTCAGGAGCTATGTTCCTTATGCTTCTTGTCATTAGTCTTAGACTCTTAAAATAGATCAACTTTGCATCTATTAACAATTATTCCCCTGATAAGAAATAACTAAATATCTTCTCATAGGTAAATTTTTAATTGGAACCTACAGTTCAAAAGCCAAGTACCATATTCATACAGGGAGTTCCTTGTCCTCTGAGTCACTCTCAGTTTTTGTGACATCTGTTCCTTTTTCTACTCTGTTTCTGATGGTCTGAATTATTCCAATTTCTTTTCCAGGTGGCTTCGTCCTCCTGATCATTCCAAGAATATATTCTACCCTTTGTCTTTCATTTTCTGCTCGAAGCATTTTGCCAACTGTTTTCTCCTTTGGTAACTATCATTTTAAAAAATAATGCTATTCACTTACAGATCATCTTGTGGCAAAAACATGCAGGGAAGCGTCTTGTACTTAGAAGCCAACCTAGTCCCTTTATGAGGTATGATCAAAAATATGGTAAATGCTGCTGCCAACCACCATCCAATAGAAAGGCAGATTCATAAGAATGTTACAGTGTGTCCTACCCACCTTATTCTCTAGATTTGGCATTGTTCGGCTTCTGGCTTTTCCCCAAAGTCAAAATGACCATAAAAGATAAAGACTTTTAATCAATTCAGGACATGGTGGCAGACATACTGACACAAAGATACTCACAAAAGAGGACTATCAGAATTACTTCAGAAAGTGGCAAAAGGAATGGCATAAGTCTTTTCTAAGCCAACAAGAGTATTTTGAGGAGAGTTAGTGAAAATATGTCTGTTACTATAATAATGTTTTTTAAACATTCACTGTACTTGTTGATCACATACATCTCAATGCCGGTGTTATCTTATTCTAACAATTATGAGAGATGTTATTTCCACTCTCATTTCTTTTAGGTTTATAAACAGAAGATTAATAAAGGGTTAATCCATTCATTCAAGATATGCATGCTATGGGTCAAGGAATAAGGATGCAATAACAGTAAACCAGACACTGTTACTCTCCCATGAGCTTTGCAGCCTGCTCTTTATTCAATAAACAATCAACAGAGAAACCAACTAAAAAATAATTGCAAATTATAAATGCTGTGAAAAAAAATGAGGCAAAATAACCTAATAGTTCACAAATAGAAGAGGCAGTTTTCCACCTCATCTGTGTCTGGCCCAGAACCTGAGTTCTGTCCGTCATGGCATAGTGCACTTTAATCTAAGAAATGGAGTTAAGCATGCTCACATACATAACCATGGAGACAGTGGGATGTCAGATGGCAAGTATATCTGTTTTGACCTACCACCCAATGTGCCATCTCACCACAGGCTTTTCCTGTATATGACCACCAGACTGCCTTGTAGTTTGGTTTGCTTTTCTTTTGCGGCAGTCAGGTATCTGCTGAGTCCATTCTTCCAGACTGAAAGGAAATTGGGTCAAGACTCATGTTACACATTGCAGAAAACTGAGAGGCATCTCTGAAATAAAGTCCTTTGGCTTTATTTTTAGTCTCATTTTCTCTTGCTGTCCTATGTCTGAAATACATCATTTTATTCAAAGAGAGATAAAGAAGGAGGGAAGTAGGGAAAGGGGATTAAAATTGAACACAAGGACATACAGCCTCCAGTTGGCTACCATCTTCCTTCGAGCTTGTCCTCCCAACATATTGCCTGATTTTCTCTCTCCCACATTTCTGCCCTTTACCAAATTCCTGTTTATTTCTTATGTAAAATATTTACATACAAACTTTTTTCTTGATAATACTACTGCTCTCTTAGTCATTTTCCCAAGGCTGCATCTTCTGCATCCTAAATGTTTTACCCAGGTACTTGTCTAAATTCATTTTATTCTCTCCCTAAGAGAAACTCTGATGCCAGCCATTCAAACAATGTTATTTTTCACTCTGCTACACTCATTTGGACACCCAAATATAGTACCAAATGTAAGAAAAAAATTAGCAACAGAATTTGAAGTTACTTTGTGTTTAAAGAGTATAAGAAAACAAAGTCACCCCTACTCATCCCAACATTCTGAAATTGAAGCCTGGTATTTGCCAGTGAAAGAAGCTAATTAAAAGATTGCCTCCCTCTTCCTCTCCCTCTGGTGTCAAAGCTCACAATCACATTGGGGAAGGAGCAAAGGGCAGGACAAATGGCATTCACATCTTCATACCTCTTAATTAGTGTCATTCCATTCTTGTCCTTGCAAAGCAGCAGTAGAGAATTGTCCACATCCTGGGATTGTCATTTCAGGGCTACTTCAGAAAGGAAAGCATCAGGCAGTGAAAGCCTTCTTAGAAAGTATCATTCCTTTCATGAAAATCGACTGTTCACTGCTCCCCCAATTCTTTAGATCCGCACTCATGCTGAAAACCTTAGTTCACACTCCATGCCATCCACTGGAAGTCACAAGAATCATCTTTATCCTTCTTCAGTCTAGCTGATACCTTAGTAGACGTCTAATCTGCAAATGAGCTAAAGCATAGTTTCAGGAAGGATTAAAGCTGCTCATAACATGGGTGGTTGGAAATATCATTTAGCTGCAGCCATCTGGCTTAAGTTCATCATTAATGGCATATGGCTTATTGTATATCTCATTACCTTATAAAACATGAAGAAATCAACAAGAATTCTTGAATATGTCATACACATTTCACCAGGTACTTTTTTAAAATAGTTAAGAACATAGACTCAAGGATCAGATTGCCTAGGTAAGGGTCCTATATTTGCCACTCAAAGGCTATGTAACCATGGACCACTTACCTTAACCTGGCAGGCTTCATTTCCTCATCAGAAATTATAATATAGTTATAGTAACTACCATATGGAGTTGGTATAAATACAGGTATCATACCTAAAGCAGTGTCAGCTATGTGGTAGCTTCATGACTTTTAAAATACAAATATCAGACATTCTACTGCTTAAATTTTTTGGTGGCTCTCCAGCAATTACAACTCACCTAAGCACTTTAATAGTGAAGGTGAGTGATGACATCACTGATATCAATCAGCTGTCGTGTCACTGAAACACAACCCTCTGCACCCTCAACTTAAGGGAAGAGTGCCTTAATTTGCCCCATGGTTTGGGGAGATTCATTCATAGTCAGCTGGCTCCAAGGCAAGAGCATCGTGGCAGAAGGGTGTAACAGAGCAAAGCTGCTTAGTTCATGGCAGCCAAGGAACAAAACAGGGGAATAACACCAGAGAGGAATAGGCGAGGGACCATATATACTACCCAAGGCTGCACCTTCAGGATCTCCCAATCCGATGAGGTTGACATACCAGGATTAACATTTACAGCATGAAAGAATGAGAGTGGCTAACTCATCACCAGAATATATTCTTATTTTCATTAGTGTAGAGTTTTAACTTGGAAGCAGATGTCTAAAAGTAAATTGATTTTGTAGATTGCCTTATATCTAGGTATGGGCCAGTAACAATGTCTGGCAGATTGAAAAGTAAGCAAAAATGACAGGTGTCTCTATAGTTCAAAGCCTCTTTCTTGCTTTCTTTCCCCTTCACCAGCTGGATAAAGAACACAGGGCTTGACAATGGAAAAGCTAACAGATGGAAGGGACCCTGGGACACTGAATAATGGAGGCAAGCTGCCAGCTGATCAAGAAAACTTTTTGTGAATAGCTACATGCACAAGAAATAAACTTAAATTGTCACTGAGCTTTTTGCTATCCATGTGGATTTTACAAAATTAGAGTGCAGTTGTTAAAGAAGTTTGACCTATACTAACTAATGCAAAGGATCTGGTTCCTGTTATCTCTCAATTATCCATTCTTCTGAAACATTCACTTTAAATTAATAATACCAAAATTATCTTTTAAAACACACCAGAATTTTACTGCCAGTCTGTACCTGGGTCATATATTTTCTATACCCTGAAGTATAAATAGTATAATAAGCAAAATTTATATACCAGATATGCTGGCTATGAATATGCATCTCATAGACCTCCAAGCATAGGGCCTCCACGTGTGGGGCCCCAGCTGCTGCACTGTGAAGCCCACAGCACTGAGAGCATGTGTCCCATGGACTGTCCCCACAGTTGTAGCAATACTAAGGGAGGAATGTACATTGCATACATAGAATTCTGACAACCATCTGTGCCTCAAGGACTCTTCCATAGCCTTTAGCCTAAATGGAAATGTGGGACTCTTCCAACTAAAGCACTTCCCCTAATAAGATCCTTGCATATATAATTTTGTCTTTGTGACTGTTTCTTAAAGAAACAGATTTAAACACAAAGTATAAAGCTAAATATCTTGCACAAATTTTGTAATTCTCACAGTCTTCTTAGATAAGTACTATCATCTTGCTAATCTCTGGACTGAAGCTTGGGAATTCTGAATTGTAGCTTTCCCATCATTTCATACCTTCACCCTTCTCCCTGATGAGGTCCCTTCCATCTTCACCACTCAACTTGGCTGTCAATACTTCTTCCATTTTTTGTCATAGAGAGGGGTAAACTATTTTTCCTCTGGGGAAACTCTTCTTTGTTGCTCCTTTATTTTTTTTCTGACTCTCTTTCCTGTGAGCACCTTAGTGTGAGGGTATACATATTTCGAAATCTCCAGTGTTAGCACAGATTTCTGCAATAAACTTAATAATTAGATTCAATTGAATCATGTTGAGTTTGGCTAAATTGATTTATAATGAGCTTGTGTAACTACATGTGGGAAAATGTATTTTGGGTGGGTAGACTGAACTCCAGGAACAAATTTTTAAATTAAATTTCAACAAGGCATCAGTGTTTCAATAAATGTGAAATTACAAGGCAAGTTTCCAAATTAGCATTTGAAGAATTTATAAAAGAATTCTGAGAACGAGTTTTATAACTCTTGGACCTCTCAGCCAGATCAAGGAACACAGAAAAAGATTTGCAATGAGATTCCTTTAAAAAGAATTGTTCCTCTACTGCAGGCATGCTGCCTCCTGAGGTGAATGACAGATAGTGCTACTGCCTGGAGGAATAATTTTCTATGATGCTATTTGGAAAAGTTAATATTCAATCTTTTTGAGGTAGAGAATTAGTCCCCTGACATTTTCCATCACCTCTGCTCCCCAGGGAAATTCATCAACTAAGAGCTAATTAACTAGTGGCCTTGGTGGTACCAGAGGAAGACCACTTGGGTAGAATTGTAATGGACTCTCAGAATGGGGGGAAGTATGCATTAATTCTCTTTGATCAAGAAGAGGGTTGACCTGGGGAAGAGAGACAGGCATAGAGTTACTGGAATTGCTTTCCAGCATGGTTTTCTCTAGGGTCAGAACCTCCAGTAGAAATATAGAGAGGCCAACTGGCCAATTCCTGACAAAAGCTAAGGAAGGGATCCCATAAAGCTCTCTTTAATAGAGAAGCATTCATCCAGGTCAAGGCAAGCATGAAAGAGTAGAAGCAAAGCAAAACCTCCACTGAGTTAGTCAAAATGTTATATAATAGTTCCAACATTTTCTTACTACAAGGGTACAAAGCCTGAGGATAAAGGTGGCAGTTGAAGAAAGAAAAACCCTATTCTCTTAACTCCTCCTATCTCCTTTCTTTGTATTCCATTCCTCATCCCTGGAATTTCAAATAGCAGTTGGTGGGGGAATAGCAAGAGAATTTACCACATTCACAGACTTGCTATTTGAAGCAGGCCAAAGCTTGGGATATGGACGAGTTTCTATTAAATTATGTTCAGGGTTTTGAGTTGTATCTTTGACTCAAACTTTTAGTTACAAAAACAAACAAGTAAAATGCATTTTTGCCTGTCTCTTAGTTAAAGTTAACAGAAAGAAGAGACCTTCCAGAGTTTTCATTTGGAAGAGAAATTAGCTCCTTCCTCTGAATGAAATTTTAAAAGTTGGTGGGAAATGAGAATAAACTTGTGTTTTGATTTGTGAACTTAGATTTCACAAGTTTTGCATATTTCAGAAACCAATTTTATCACTAGCAAAACCACTGAGATAATCATAATGCAGCAGACAGTGGAGAAATGGGTTTCCCATTATGAATGCCTAACATTTCCTATGTAACACAAAGGCTTTCGATGTGTGATCTTTACAACAGCATCACCATCACCTACAAACTGGTTAGGAATGCAAATTTCCTAGGTTCTCCCTCTAGGCCTACTAAATCAGAAACTCCTGGAGGCTTCCCTTTTTCTATAGTCTGTTTAACAAGTCTATCAGGTGATACTGATGCAGCTAAAGTTTAAGAACAAGATGTGTAGGATATTCCAGAATATTGAAATAAGCCTCTGTATTAAAAGCCTAAAACATGCTAAAATTTTAGCTTGCTTTTTTTTAAATTTGGGCAGCAAACAGGACTCTTATCTGATCTAGGAAAGGCTTGAACCAAAATACAGATGGAGATCATATGGACACCACCATTGAGCAGAGGGATTCAGGGGCAGGAAGTTATGCAAGAAGTTATGCCAGCTTCCTTTGACAAGAGTTTTATGTGACAATAAGCAGTCAGAAATAGGCCTCGTACAAATGCATTCATTCATATGGATCACTTAAATAGCACAACCATGACTATACTGCATGTACAATTGCTTTTAAAATTTCAACTAGACACTTCGGAGTTCAAGTAATTCTCAGAATTACTTACATGTAGTTACAATATTTACTAAATGAACTGAAAATTTATGATTTGTTAAAGTTATAACAAGTATAAATAGCAGGTTTCTCTCTCTCTCTCGCACACACACACACACACACACACACATCTACTTATCAAAAACTGCACCAGTGTACAAAAGCAAAACTGTAGCTACAGAACCACTGATGAGCAAGAAGTAAAGAGACTTGGGATTTTTAAACAGCAAGTCTGTCCAATATCATTCATCTATTCAAGCTGCATTTGTTGGATACTTTGCTATTTGACTGGCATCATAACATTAATAGCTAACATGTAATATCCATTTTTATATATCAGCCTTATAGAGAGTTATAGGAAGTTTTTCATTTAATCTTTATGATACTTTATTGTGGGAGTACTATTAATGTTCCCATTTGAGAGAGGAAAATTGACATTAACACCCTAATCACTTAGCTGGGAAGTGGTGAGCCACATTTTCAACCCAAGTAGATATTATCTGTCCTCTTAACCACCGTGCTATATTACTTCCTATGACTAAGAGGGTTGAATATAGACTACTTGTTAATTTTCTTTCTAAAATCTATCAAGCCTGGGCTCTAGCACTTAGTACTTGTGGCAACTTGGGCATGGTGCCTAAACTCATTGAGTGAAAGTTTTCTCTTCTGGTTTATGGGGCTATTTTGAAGATTATATAAGGTATTTACAGCACCTGGAACATCAGAGATCCATAAAATTCTTTAAAGCATTTAGCAATACTACAAGGCTCCACCACCACTATCAGTTCTAACTAGATCAAGGCAGACTATGGAGCCTTACTGCTGAAGACAGTCGTCCTACATCTTTCCACCTTGGAAACCACTCAGCTGAATAATCCTTCCTGTTGAAAATGTGGCATTGTACAGTTAATTGATAAAAACTCTAGTAGCATGTCCCCATTACAGGTAGGTAAGATGCCAAAGCCAAGAACAATAAACCACTAGTGATCAGCTCAGACATTCAACCAAGCCTTGAAATGGGAATTTGTTTACATTACCTTACTAAATCTCCCCTGGAGTAAGATTGGTATCATTCTCACTACATTCTAGTTTAAAAAAATTGAAGCACAGAACAGTTAATTGCTTGCCCTTGTCACATACTGGTAAACCTGAGATTCAAACCTAGTTTAGTCTGAGTGCAAAAGTCCATACTATTACTGGTATGTTATGCTGACTCCCTTGTATAAATACACACGGATTATGTACCATTTCAGAAATAGACAACCTTATACTTTTTATCATAAATATAAAGAATTGCTAACTATAAATATGAATATCACCTTAAGTTTCCTCCATAGGTTGCACTATAGTGAAAAATAAATTTCCTTTTAGGGGGCAACAGACTGTTCATCCATATTGGGCTAAATTAGTGTTTCCCATTTATAGTAATCACCTTCATGTCTGGCTTTCTCCAAGTGACACCTAAAAATGACTACCATTATTATCTGCTATAAATAAGAAGTATTCATAGAAATAAATACAAATTAACTATGACATTAGATCCTTGCTACTGTTCACTCTTTTTGTGACAATAGAGATTAGCATGCACTTGAGAAGTCATAAACAGATGACAGTATCAACCTGAAACTTTCTACTGAGTATAATATTTTACTGATATTTTATAGTAACAGAGAGGGAAAACCATTCAGGAGGCTATTAGATGCCTGTTATTTAATGCCCTCCCAGTACTAACTAAAGCCATTTCATATACCACCGAAGAGCGTGTCTTGTGATCCTGGTGGTAGTTCTACTGTTCTTTAGCAAATAATGGACCAGAAAATTTCCAAAGTCCCTTCTGGCCCTTCAATTTTATGGAAAAATTTCCTACTCATACCTTTGGCAATCCACTCATTTAGGCAGCATCCAACAATGTGTGGGTGTGTTACAAATATTGGTAATGGGTAAATAATATACACTCTACCTCCATTGGAAGGTGTGCTAATGAGCCTAATACAAGAAAGCAAATTGTCTAATTCATCTGTAACATTAACAGTTCCCTGAAGCTGAATATGTCTGCAGTGACTAGGAACAAACACTATGGAGGAAAAAAAAATCTGCCTGTCAAAACGGAACATAGTGGGAAGAAATTGTCTCGGCTATTCTCTACCTATAAAGTACACTATCAATTCACATCAGGAGCTTATCTTCAATTGCCTTCCAAATGTTCCTTTCAGCCACCTCAAAATATTTTATTTATATAAAAAGGAGAAGACAGAATATTCCACAGAAGAAGAAAAAAGTTATGTAGAAAGAGAATGAACATGTCTGCTTGTACCCTGCTAGCTTTTCCCAAACTGTAAGCATTAAAGCAATGAATAATGGATGGGGGAAGGAACAATTAATGACCAGTAACTACTTGGAAATACTCTTTAGGAACTGTTTTCTGTTGACTGCCCTCACTGCAGTCAAGCAAAAGCTCACAGCTATGCAAATATTGGTGGTTTTCAAATAAAAATGTCTCTTCTATTTCCAATTACCCTCTTGGGAAATTTCATTTGAAAAATTCATTAGGTACAATTACCACCTCCATAAATTTTGCTGTCCCTTTCATATACTTGTGAGTCAGTGGAGAGCAAGCATAAATGATTTAGTAAAGCAAGTGAAAAGATGTCATGCTTAGTTTCAAATTATATCAGAAGATACCATGCCAAGGAACCGTAAGATACTAACAGAAAGGTCAAGGAGAAAATCCTTGAAAGGTAGTCCCTCATGTCTAGTGAACTGTGGAACTGACTTATAAAATGAAGTCGTACTGCATCAGTTAGGTGCTGCTATGTCACAAGCCACCCCAAATCTCAGTGGCTTAAAAGAATAATTTTTAAATTATTTCCTTTGTGTATTTAAATTGGCTGCAAGATGACTGATATAAACTGGGATTATCTGGAAGTAGCTCTCCACTATGTCTCCCTCATCCCCTCCTGGGACCAACAGCCTGGCCTGGACATATCCTTCTTATAGCCATGGCAAAGATTTAGAAGTGCAGACCTAATTGTCCAGATGCTTTTTAAAGCCTCTGCTTAAATCAGCCTTGTCAACATACACTGCAAAGTAAGTATGCCCCAAGCAAGTTACACTGCTCAACCCAAAACCAAGGAACAAGGAAACGAGTCCCTTTCTTAACAGTGAGAATGGCAAAGCTGCATGGCAAAGAACATGATGGATGTAAGATGGCTTCAGGTCCTCAGGAGAGAAGGTTTGAGGTCATGATTTCAATCTGTCTCAGGATGCCATTAATAAACCAACTCATCCTACATAGTCTGCCTCACAAAGTGAGTACCTGTTGAAAAACCATTTGCAGTAGTCAAAAATCTTCTCAGCTGAAGTTTCTTACTTAGAAACCCAGAAAATAAGTGCGAGTCAGGAAAATGACCTCAGCTCTCAGAAGCTTGGATCTAGCCCCAAAACACCTAAGAATAGCTACTTTCTGTAAATATGAGTTTTCTGTAGAATCTGACAGATCAAAAGAACTAACATTAGTGAAGCACCTCATATATGCCAACACTCCACTTTATCTCATTTTAAATCTTCATGGGTGTCTGTCGGAATGCATTGCTCTTCATTTTACAGATAGCTAAATGAGTCTAAGGTTGGTTAAGTAATTTACCCAAATATTCAGTCTTAGGAATTAGGGACAGGAAAAGGTCCAAATCTCCTTGCCTGAAAGGTCTCTTTGCCCTTCATTGTACTATACAGTCTTAATCTAATGGGCAGATTATATTTACCTATAAGACTATATTTAAAGAGCCAGATATTTAAACACTTACAGCTTCTTCTTGGAAGCTATAATTCCAACTAATGCTATTTTTAAGGCAGAGTTCTTCCTCCATAAAGAGCTTTCGTTTAAGACATATATTTTGAATATTACTTATATTTCATCATCAAGTCACTTTTAAAACACATCTCTAAATAAGGTTAAATGTTATTTTAAGTTCTCACAGGATAGTAATCCAAGTAAGTAGGAAACTTAAAATTAAAAAATTTAAGTTAACTTCACTGAATTCTATATATTCATTTAAAGTATAGATATTATATATTCTGTAGATATATTTAGTGTACATTATACCTTATATATGTTATAACTGTGTTACTGTAGATTATAGGTTATAATATCTAAAAATCTTTTGTTAAAGTTACACTGAGGATTAAATAATAAAATATACTTTAAAATCTTAACATGGTTCCTAGAACATCATATTAAATAAATTATAGCTATATATGAAAAGTACCTGGTTATCACATAATAAGTTCTTCCTTTATGTCTTATTTTGGAGGCTAAAATTAAACTAGATGATTCGTTCAGTCTCAGATCAAAATGCTCCAAGAAACTATCCCCTTGACTCAGACATTCAAATGATCTCACTCACATTTAGCATTGGATAAGACTAAAAGAACGTCTGGAGTAGCTGGCCAGAGCTTTAGGTCATGCAGATGAACTTAAAAACATGAAATAGAATATCACACCTCACATGAAATTCATAGATATCCCCTTGAAGCTTAATTCAGTGTGAACTAGGCAGATCCTAGTCTAAACTTCCAGTTCTAAGACCTGTAGAAAGATAACACTTTCCACACAATTTCTACACCAATTTTCTTCTTGGTTCCCCCTTTTCCTGTGTACCTATATAAGAGTATGCTCTCTTTTTTTTTTTCTAATAACATCATCCAACTAAAGGCAGTATAGCTAGCCCTTTGTCTTTTGGGGGGGTTTTGTGAATTTGCCTTTTTTATGTTACTTTGTTTTATTTTATTCATAAAGTTTATTGGTACATTTTGGGCATACAGTATGACATTCATCATTGGGAATTTGTACCTTTACATGACATATCTTTGTTTTTATTTTTTCCCCATTCCCCTGCCTCCCTTCCACACCTCCACCCCTCCACCCCTCCCTATTTACAAAGATTTTGTTTCTGTTTTTTCTTTTTCTTATATTTTTTCCCTTTCCCTTCTTCCTTTTCCCTACCTCCCCTCTCCACCCCCCGCTCTTCCCCTTCTCCTTTGGTCCTTTTCTTTCTAGTTCACATTATCTATTATACATGCATCAACTTTCAGCAAGAATTTTCTGAGTATATGAGACTTCACAAAAATTTGAGAATTACAAGAAATATGTTCCAGTTGTCTATGGTTATGAAGAAAGAGAGAGAGAGGCAGAGAGAGAGAGAGAGACAGAGAGACAGAGACAGAGACAGAGACAGAGAGAGAGAGAATATGGACAAAAGGTCTGCCTGAAATAAGTTTTCCCAAAATTTAGTGACATAAAACAACAGCAATCACGTATTACAGCCCCTCGTGGTTCTGGAGCTGGGCTCAGCCGCATGACTCTTGCTCAATCTCTCTCATCCAGTTATAGATGCTAGGCTGGAGTCACCTGAAGTCTTCCTCACTCACATGCCTGGGCTGTACTTGGGGTAAGCATGCTCAAATAGTTCTACTAAATAGTTGGAAATAGTTGGAGCTCCTCAGGGCATCCCGTTCCCTGAGTAGTCTTCTCAGTCTTTGCTTAACCACTTATGTATAAAGGTCATCAGACACTTTACATATTAGCCCAGGACTAATGCAAGTACATTGAGAGAGAGCCTGCAAGATCTGTGTTGCCCTTTCTGACCTAGCCTCAGAAGGCACTCTTCTTGTATTCTCTTTTCCAAGAAAGTCACACAATGTCTCACCCAATTTTAAGAAGGGATAGACTGTCTCATTCGGATGAGGAAATGGCAGGGTTCTAAAGAGCATGTGGTACAGGAAGTATTTTTGGAAAATGCACTTTGCTAATAATATCATGGCGTATTTCATTATCTTGTTGCCTACTCTTATGTCTCTCTTCATATCTTAGCTCTTTGCTGCCTTCTTCCCTTCTTCCCTTGTAGTTCCAAATTTTTCTTCCTCTAATATATGGAAAATTTCATTCTATTTCCTAGGATTCTTAACTTCCACTTTCTTTAGAAAGCTAGTTTGTACCTTGCACCAATTTGCAAGTGGACACTTTCTTGACAATGCTGCAGAAATATGTGTGAGACAAGATGAAGAGAATAGCAGATTCAGAAAAATGTGCATACACTTTAATAGAGCATTCTCCTCCTTAAGATAAAGGAAAGGAGGAAGTAGTCTTCTTGATTTTATTCCAAGAAGAAAGGATAGTTCTTCAATAATTCAAGAGAGAAAAATATATGAATAATACTCTCAGGCTTGTATATACCCAAAATCATCTAATAAAAAGCTGGAGAAATTCCATTGCTTTGGCATGGAATAAGTGATTAGTCAATAAGATAAGAATGTCAGGTACAGACAGTGCCTCAGAAAGAGAAACAAACTTCTGTAGCTGCTACAACAATATCAAAACCTTTGTGGAAAAGCGCTCTGTTTCACACTTCTACTGGGTCTCTTGTCTCCTGCAAATGAAAAACAAGTGATTATAGACATTTCTCTGAAGATGCTCATTCCATTAAAGTGGCCCTGAAAGTCTCCTCTACATAATGTTCTGGAAAAACAATAGTATTCTTTGAGAAAACAGATTTGGGATGTACTCACACCAGTCAGTATTACGTTAGACAACATTAAATTACAAATGCAATTGATAATGACTTAATTATTTTTCTCATGTAATAAAAAGCCCAAGGATTGTCAGAACAAACTCATTACAACTTTTTCATAATTTCTTTGAAGATTCGGTTTCTTTATTTTGACCTCCACCAACATCAGTCTGGTGATGTTTGTAATATGGCTTGTAATATGTTTGTAATATGGCTGCCAATCCTTTCATTATCACCTTCAAACTCCAGAAATAAAGAAATAGGAAGCCAGGATACAAAATCAACATTAAAATATCAATCAGTATTCTATACACTGATGAACTATCTGAGAAAGAAATCAAGAAAAAAAATCTATTCATGATAACTTCAAAAAACAAATAGAGATCAACCTAGCCAAGGAAATTGAAGACTTGAACAATGAAAATTACAGAATACTGAAGAAAGATATTGAAGAAGACACTAGAAAATGGAAAGACTTCCCATATTATAGATCAGCAGAATTAATATTGTTAAAATGGCCATATTACCAAAAGTGAGTTATTTACTCAATGCAATCCCTATGAAAACACCAGATGACATTCTTCACAGAACTAGAAAAAAAATCCTAAAATTCATTTGAAAACAAAAACAACAACAACAAAAACAAAAACAGAACAGCCAAAAAAATCCTAAGTTAAAAAAAAAAAATCAGGCTAGAGGCAGCACAATACTCAGTTTCGAATTATACTACAAATTAATAGTAACCAAAACAGTATGGTACTGACACACACAAAAAAGACACATAGATCAATGGAATAGAGTTGAAGAGACAGAAAAAAAATAAAACATGCAACTATAGCCATTTAATTTTTGACAAAAGCACCAAAAAATATTCATTGGAGAAATATACATTGGACAACCTCTGGAACAAATGGTGCTGGGAAAAGTGTATATCCACTCATAGCAAATTGAAGCTAGATCCCAACCTTTCATCCTGTACAAAAATCAATTCAAAATGGATCAAAGTACTAAGTATAAGTCCTAAAACTTTGAAGCTGATGGAAGATAACACAAGGGAAACACTTGAATCCCTAGGCACAGACAAAGACTTCCTGATTATTTCCTTTCAAAGGTGCAAAAAATAATAACAAGAATCAAAAATGGTACTATATCAAGTTAAAAAGTTTCTACATAGAAAGAAAAACAGCTAAGAGTGAAGAGACAGCCTATGGAAAAAGAAAAAGTCTTTACCGGCTACTCTTCTGGCAGAGGAGCAATAGAATATATTAGATAATTCAAAAAACATGAACAAATAAATAGCCCTATCAATAGACATTTAAATAAATTGAACAGACATTTCTCAAAAGAAGAACAAATAGCCAATAAGTATATAAAAAAACTGTTCATTGTTAGTCATTAGAAAAATGTAAATCAAATCTACATGAAGATTCCATCTCACCCTAGTCAGAATGACTATCATCGAGAATACAAAAAATAGTAAATGCTAGTGAGGACATATGGCAATCCCACTGCTGGTGGGATTGTAAGTTATTACATTTCCTATGCAAATAAGTATGGAGATTCCTCAAACAAACTAAAAATAGAGTAATTGTTTGATTCAGCTATACCACTCCTTGGTATATACACAAAAGAATTAAAGTCAATATTACTATATTACACTCACAAACCCATGTTTATTGAGGCACAATTTAAAATGCCCAGGATATAGGCAGACAAGGTGCCCATAAACAGAGGAAAGGATAAAGAAAATCTGCTACATATTTTTAAAAAAGAAAATTTGGTACATATACACAATGGAGTATGTTTTGGCCATAAAGGAGAATGGACTTATGTTATTTCCAGGAATCTATAAAAGATGACAGGAAAGTAGAAGGGAGACTATTACTAAATAAGAGGAAAGGAATGGGGGGAGTGCAAAAGAAGGTAAAGGGGGAATGGCTGTGATCAAAATACACACACTAAAAACCAGTATCTTTAAAATTAATAGGCACTAATAAGAACATATTTACAAAACCAAAAAGGAAGAAGCACCAAAATCCTTTTTCCTTTGAGATTTTTTCCTTTCTATGACAAAAGGCAAACTCTCCTCAGTAACTACTACCTAGATATTATTGAGCCAGATGGCCACCACAAATCAAAGCAATATTTTAGCTATTTAACCATATTTATTAGAGTAAGATAAAGGCATGGGGGCCATGGGTACATTGTCTTTTTCACTAGTGAATCAAGCTCAGGTAGTGTTTGTAAAGTTACTCTTTGTACCTATACGTGCTATACACTTTAAAAGAAGTCACTAAGGGCAGCCTACAGTTAAGGGGTAGGCTTTGTGCTCCACTTCCTCCAATCTGCAATATATACATAAAATATTTGCAATTCTTCTGCATGAGAGATTTCTCCGTTCTTTCCCATTTGCTAATATTTCATCATTTATGTCAGTACAAAGTCATGCATATTCATTTTATACTTTTAAAAAATCTAAAATTAGATATTTTTCTCATATTGTTTCAGCTTGGGATGGGGATATGGCACCAATATATGGGTTCTGGATTCTGTCTAGTCCTCTGATCTAACTAAATATCTAGTGATATGGAAGCCTTTAATCCCCAGGGTAAGAGTGGTACAATAGCAAAGGAATAAAAGAATAATGAAATATAAGGCCTCTACTGTTCTATTATTGTTTACATTTTGGATTACTTTAAGGCAGCAAGGTGAGGCAGACACTGTTGGTCACCTGACCAACAGCTGTTTCCTATCTATCTTCCTACTGGCAAAAACGAACTCACACTATACAATCTGGTGAGATTTTCTAAGTCTCTTCTAACTAGAGAATGACCATCTAACTAAAACTTGGTCAAGGAGATTTTGCTCTATGATACCCTTTAAAAAAAGAGTTTCTACCAGACTATGAAATGCTCATGCAAAGAAAAGTCTTCTGGTTAATTCTTGAACCCTCTCCCTTCATCTAACTACTCCTGTTTTTATTATAAGCTATAGCAGCCATTATGTACCCCTAAGGAAGCAAAACCAATACTTAAAATGGTGCGATGGAAGGATGGTGAAAAATTTTACTCATTGATAAGATCAAACATGGAAGCAACTTTTCCTGACTTTAAGTCATAGAAAATGTAAAACACAACCTTATTAGTTTATGCTATTTTTGTTTGATACTATTACTTGAAATCTAAAACTTCATATACAGTACAATGCCCTAATAGAAACAATTATGCTTAATAAACTAGCTGGTCTCATATTGTGTGTATGTGTCTATGAATAACCAGGAAACCTTGTTAAAATGTAGACTTCTGATGTTGCAGGTTTGCGATAGGGCCCAAAATTTTTCAATTCTAATAGATGAAGTTGACACTTCTGTGCACATGGCTTTTATCTACACCTTAAATAGTAAAATTTTAACCCATGTTTGGCCATTGTATGACACTGGTATAGCCATATTATTTCTCTAAATCTCAATATCCTCATAGAAGCCTGTATCTTATGATTCTAAGTGTTATTAGAAGAAAATGCATTCAGTTCCTCTACAAATAAAGCTACATATGAAAAGTGAACTGAGAAAGTATAGGTGCTGTGACTTATCTTAAACCTCCTCCCAAGTGATCATTAATCATATTACTTGATTCAAATTGCATCTAGGACCAAGGCATACAGTCTAGTGCTTGTTTCCATGACTATCCAATTGCTCCACTGTCATAGAAATATCATGGGAACAGAATGCTAAACTTAGCTATATTTGCAGCTGCTCCTTGGAACCTCATTATGCAATACATGTGCTAATCAGAAATTCAATTAATAAAGATTTAGTTAATCCACACTTTTTCCCATTTCTTCCCCTCAATGAGAATGAAGAATGGATGTAGTTATTTTAATAACAAAAAGCCATCTACCTGCAAGGATGATTGTAGTTTGGTATCTTCTGCCACAAATGACAGGCAACCCAAAAACATCTTGGGTCAACACTACACACTGATGGCTGTCACATCTAAGTGTTCCTTCCCCTCTGGAATCACTGCTCTTAGTTATGCAGCTAATGAGAAAAAACCTGCCCTTCATGGTGCTCTTCAACTAGCACCTTGGACTTCCCATTTCCTGAAACATGACAGGGGCCAGGGAGGAATGGAGCACAACAGCTTTGTTCTATCATGAGTCGAGAGATGAAGGAGCTCCTTTATTTTGGGCTTTACATTATTTCTTTATAAAAGATTTTATTTCCTAGGGCAGTTTTTGATTTACAGAAATTGAATAGTAGAGTTCATATATCTCATATTTAATTCCCCAAATTAACATCTAACAATACAATACATTTATTACAAATAATAAAACAATAATGACACATTGTGATTAACTGAAACCCACAGTTTATTTGTGTTTATTTAATTTTCTCATCTAATGTCCTTTTTCTGTTTTTGGATTCCACATTCTTTTTAGTAGTTGTCTCTTCAGGCTTCTCTTGCTGATGTCTGTCTCTCAAACTTGGTTGATGATCACCACAGTTCTGAGGAGAACTGAGCTGATATTTTGTAGGATGTTCCGTTATTATAATTTGCCTGCTGTTTTTATCATGATAAGACTGAGGCTATTGGGAAGAAGACCATAGAGATAAAGGCCACTTTCACCACATTCTATCACTATTATGTGACCATTAATGTTGACTTAAAGCCCTTGGCTAAGGTAGTATTTGTCAGATTTCTCCACTATAAAGTTACCCTTGTAACCTCCTTTCCATGCTATACCCTCTAAAGAAAATCACCCTGGGCAGCCTCTACCTAAGGGGTGGGGTTTATGATCCACCTCCTACAATCTGCAATATACATAAAATATATAAATTATTATAAATATACACATAAAATTCTTGTAAGTCTTCTGCAAGGGAGATCCCTTCATTCTCCCCCACTGGATAATTTTTTTCAATCATTTATGCCAATATGGACTCATGGATATTTATTTTATACTATGTTAAAATCCAGTACTACATTTTTTCCTCAAGTTGTTCCAGCTTGAACATTGGAAGTTCTAATAGTTGGCTTCTATTTCCTTTTGACAAACCCTATTACTGTGCTTGTTTTTAAAAATACTTTCTTACTTTCTGGAGCTACAACACAATCCAGGCTCTTCTTGTATATTTCCTCTCCTATCCTATAATAAGTCATTTCTCTAAGGTGCCCTAGTTTTTCCTTTCTTTAATTAGAAAATAGCATTAGAAACCAAGATACGGGTGCCGGGTAAGTTTATTGCTAGGTGTTATTTCTTTTAGGTTCTTCCAGCTATCAGAACAAAAACACATTTGCATAGATTAACCCATATAAATTTACATGTCTACATGTAGTTCACATAGAAGTATATGTATGTATATTAAGCAACACATGATCACTTCTAATGTCTTTCAACTCTAATCCTTTACCACACAGATCATTATAGCTTTCCCCATTGCTATTTGCAAACTCCCACACCAACAGTGAGAAAATTGGTTCTCACCATCTGCTATCCATTTAATTAGTTCTTCCATTCCAGTATAAATATATAGTATCATCAGAATTGCTAACCTTCACCCCCTTGGGCAACAACTTTGTCCACCGCAGTACAGTATTTACATATAGTTCCTTTTGCCCCTAATCTTACAGACTTCACTCATTTCCAAAGACACTAAGGTATGCATTACCCTCCTCATCCTAGTTGGTGAGGCTATTTCATACATTTTTAACACAGTTAGATTCTCTTGCCATTGTTTGTATTCCTTCTTGGGATCCTAGGATTTATTTATAGTTTTATATATTTAATAGTAATCTCCAAAGACTTGGCTAGTTAGAGATAGAAGCAGGAATAGGACTCGGTGATCTTGGTTTCCATTGCAAAGTTATTTCTTATACCATTTAACAAATATAGAGAAGAGTATTCCCTGTAAGAGAGATGGAGCCCTGGTTCAATTATCATGCTCTTAGGTTCCCAATTTCCAGGGACATGATACTCAGATCCAAACTTGGGTTTGCCAAGCTTTGGGCTTTCACATTGTACTTTAGATCAGTTAATTGTTGCCTAAAAGTTTTCATAGTTACTGAGGTGCCATAGTTAATCTTGATTTTCAATTTGATTGGCTAAGGAGAACACAGTACTAGGAATGTCTGAGTAGACTGTGGGGTGTGACTTGGGTACTATACCTGGTCCCTGGCCCCTTCTTCTCTGGCACTGTGCCCCTTAGCTTTCTTCTCTCATGCCTTCTACCATGATGTTCCTGCCTTGGAGCTAACAGACCATAGACAAAAATGTCTGAAACTGTGGACCAAACTAAACTTTTCTTCCTTTAAATTGCAAGTGTCAGCATTTTGTCCCAGCAATGGAAACCTGACTAATACATCAGGCATAGTGTAGTCACTTTTGGGGTGATTATTTACCACTAAATTTGTACAGTAGTTCATATGCCATTTATAAAAGAAAAGGTGAAGATCTTTTCAGGTCAACAACAATCACACATCCTTTGTCCTGATTGTTCATAGTATCAGCTCTGGCGCTGCCTCTTTAGAGACTTCCATGATTTTGTTTTTTCTACCACAGGGTGTCCTTTCTCAGTGCTTCTACAGCACTTGTCAAACTTTTCTCTACCAACAGACTGTAAATGTTTGTGTCTAGAACCATAATATTGATCTGAATCCCTTCCACAAATGACTACATGTGGCAAGTAAGATTATTCAATTAATGATTGTGTGAGTAATGGATAAAGAATAAATGAAAGGTGTTAGAAACTCCATTAAAATGTTAGAAACATGAGTAAGGTGAGAAAAAGAGAAAGTAATTGCCAAAAATAAGAATAATAATACAAGGATAAAAAAGTAATATGATCGGAGTTGCATTAGCAACTATAGAGTCCAGAAGAAAAGGGGACTGAGGTAACCTAGAAAGGTAAGAAAGGAGTCCCTATACTTTGCAAAGAGCATGAAATATGGACAACCCTGAATGTATATTCTTTGTAGAATGGCACCCTTGGTCAATGGTGAAGGATCCTTCTGGATCCCTAAGGCAGAGGGAGACGACAGTCTCTTAGGCTTGGAAATTGGAAGAACAGCCCCATCTACATTTCTCTCATCTAGTTCTCTGCTGAGAACTGCCACAAAATTGCAAATGGAAGCTAAATCATCAAAAGGGCACAGCATTACATGGGATGGGAATTCTGTACAGCACCAAAGGCCATGAGAGTCATAGCCTTGGCCTCTTATTTGAGGAATCAAAAGACAGAAACCTGATGTTGAAGTTCAAGAACCTCAGATGTTTTCAAAACCATACTTGATGCCTTCAGTAGGTGTGAAGGGGTGACAGATGATTTTCAACCATACTTGATCCCTTCAGTAGGTGTGAAGGGGTGACAGATGATTAGTTACACAAAAAGGGTCTGGAGATAAAAGGGAGAAGAGAGAAAGGGGAAGTACAAAGGATCAAGATATAGTATGTATATACACCAATTCCCTATGATCAGTGTATTTGTTATTTATCACAGAGATATACTAATAAAAATTTTTTAAATATAGAACAAAAAGATGAAAAGAATTAACATAATGCTATTAAATATTGGGGGCAAGAAATTCTGGGATAAGAAAGGGCTGAACTAAAAAAATGGAAGAAGCAACTAATTGAAATAGCTGTAGAAAAACAAAAATAATGCAAAACAGCTAAGAATGTCGACAGAGTCACAGACATACATCAAATCTAGACCCTTCCATTCACTAACAGGGTGACCTTGAGTGTCTTAATTGTATTTCACTCACTATATTCTTTTCCATGCAAAATGAGAATAATGATACTCATTTGACAGGATCATAATGAATGTAAATAAGGAAAAATATATAAAGTATCTATTACAGTACCTGAAATACAAAGAAGTTATTTTCCTTATTGCTCCCTTCATCACCATCATCAAATCAATGGCCATTAAAATTTATCAAGCATTTATTATTTAAACATTGTAGTACTTAAATGTATGGCTTTATTTTTAGTATTATCAATCTATCACTAATATCAGAAGGTTGTGAACATTCCTTCCTATAACATTGCTCAAACTCATTAAACTTTCCTCTCCCTTTATTTATATGAGGCAACTAAAAGCAGGAGAATGGTAAATGATTCTCTCCAAGTCTTTTTGCATTCTACAGTCCCAAAGGTGAAATAAGGACAATGCCTATTACAAGAAAGACAACAGAGTGTGTACAACTGTCCAGTCTTCTGATCTGTCAATGTCTAGTGCTCAGCATCAGTCCACAGAGCCAGTTATATAAACTGGCTTCTTCTCAGACTCAGGAAATGGCTACTGTGTGTCTCTTTAGAGTTACGGCTGCATTGCTCATAATTAGTAACTATTATTTTTAATGAAGAAGAGAGCAAATTGCCATATTTTTTAAACCCCCGAATAAACTGCAACAGCATTTAATATGGCATTATGGTCTTTAGGCTCCTAGGAGTTCATACAATCTTTCATAGTGATTATCATGATTATAGGGTATTTAATCTTATATTTAGGACTCTGCAGAAATTGCAGATATATTTCAGCTTAGCTAGAAAAGTTTTCAGTTAAAATGAGTTAACTCACTCTTCCTTATTTTAGATTAAACTCAACATGATTATATTCATCTTAAATACATGGTCATGCCCTCGGGCCGTTCTCTTTTGGTTAAATAACCAGTCCTCATCATGGAATCATCTTTTATAGGTCATGACCTTCAGCAGTAGGCTACTCTGGTAAATAAAAGACAAAGGGCTCAGGTCAGGTCCTTCTCCATCCCTGGGATGGAATAATTTGATGCTACTGCCAGACACCCAGTGGTTTTCGTTATCCTTATTACAACACACAAAAAGATTTCAGTGGCCAAGGAAAGGGTAAATTTTTCAGGATTATTCCTGACAAATCTGAAGGACTAGAGAATCTCATGAAATAGACATAGGTTATCTAAGCCAAGTGGAGAACTGTGGAATATGACAAGTTCCTGCATTTGTAAGGACCCATTTAATTAGAGTTGAATGACAAAGCTCCACGGTAGTGTAGGTTGAGTGAATGGCTGAGGATAGAATGAACTCATTAAAATAAATGGCATGCCAAATCCAGAAGAAGGCTTTCTCCACCGATCACTAGACCAAGACCCATCAGTCTATCAGTGAGTGTAGTTTGTGCTTTCAGATTTATATTTTATGAGAAAAGCTCATCTACCTTTTTTTTTATCGATTTTTAAAATTTTTATTAGCACATGTTTGCAATACTTAGTGATTTCATTAAGCTTGAGGGTTTGATACCTACACATATCACGTCTTGATCATTTTTTTCATTAAGTTTATTGGTACATTTTAGGTATACAAAACAGTTACATTCAACATGGGGATCTTATGAAATAGGAAGAAAACACATCTTGATCATTTTTATTCCTCCTATTCCCCCTGCCCTCCCTTCTCCTTCCTTCCCCAGATTCCCTTCCCATCTCTACTGAGACTATCTCCCTGTTGCTTAACATGGTTATTTATTTTTCTCTTTAAATTTTCTTTTTTTTTTTTTTTTTTTGGTACAGGGGATTGAACTTGGGTCCTTGCGCTTGTGCAGCAGGTGGCGAAACCACTGAGCTAAATACCCAGCCCTAAATTTTTTTTTATTTCTTGCAAATTAGAGATACCATGCAACATTTAACCTTTTATGACTAACTTATTTCACTTAGCATTATGATCTCAAGATCCATCCATTTTCCTGCAAATGCCTCAAAAATATCCTTCTTGAAAGCACAGTAGTACTCCATTATGTATATGTGTCGTACTTTCTTTACCTATTCATCTACTGATGGACATATAGTCTGCTTCTATGATAGTCATTGCTGCTATCAACATGGTTTTGTATGTATCACATAGTAGAATGAATTTAGTTCTTCTCATCTACCTTTCTAAATAATATAGCCATATTCCTATTTCATCCATGTCAAAAATAAATAATATCTTAACATAAGCATCAAATAATATATAATTTAAGTCAAATGCAAAATATTTTCCCCCAAAACACCAGGAATTGTTTATATGCCAGCTTTTCAAAAATAAATGAATTTTATTTATGTTTTCACTCTTGTGGCTGGTGACAGCAATTTTAATTTGGGAAATACACATTGGAACCAAGTTATCTACACAGTAATGACCTTCTTTTGGTCAAATCTGCCCTCAACTTCAGGATTTTCCTGCCTTTAAAGGACTGCATAACAATTCGGACAACCTTGATGAGGTAGCATATGTTTTGGCAGCACTGGGAAGGTATAGCCTTAGCCAGGAGACCAAGGTCTCATCCCTACCTCTGCCACTTACGTCTCATCCTGCCTCTGCTAAACTGTGTTCTTCGAGAAGATGCAACCTACCTGGGTTTCTATTCCCTCACCCATGAAAGAAAGTAGTTGCAACCAATCAGTTTTTCTCAAACCTATGTCATGATTACTTTTAAAATGTGATGCTCATGTCATACTGTAGATTAGTTAAATCAGATTCCTCAGGGGTGGGGCTGCTTAGTAAAGTTCCTCAGGTGATTCTAATGTTCCACCAGAGCTGAGGCCCATGACACCAAGTGATTTCCAAGCCCACCCTTGCATAGACATTGTCTCACTTTCAGTTTGACATGACCTACTACATCCATCCTCTCTCAATTTGTCCTCCTGGAGAAGGCAGAATTCTAACATGACCCCCAGTGAATTATGCTTTTGTTGCAGATGGAACTATGACTTGCTTTTAGCTAATAGAATGATAGAGATGATAAGAAAATCACTCCTATAGTTATGTCATGTTGCATATAGCAGACTAAAATGACACATTCTGCTGACATTAGAAAAACAGTGCCATATTGTGAGAGGATTTTTGCTCTGGACTAAAACTTTGTATCCCTCAAAAACTCATATGATAAAATCTAATCACCAGTGTGATGATATTAGGAGGTAAGGCCTTTGGGAGGTAATTAGGTCATGAGGATAGAAATCTCATGAGTGGGTCTGTGATTTTCATCCAATCATAAGAGGAGGTCAGAGAGCTAACCTGCTCTTTTTCTTCTTTATAAGGATAAAACTACAGGTCAGCAGTCTACAATGCAGAGAAAAGTCCGCACCAAAATTCAAGGAGATCTTGTATCTACCACTTGCAAAATGAGATGGGTAAAGTTCTCTACCAATCACAAAAGTCAGTGATCCTAAATTCTTATCATGGTAACAATGCCCATATAATGATTAAGATTGTGCAGTTTGAAGTTAGTCTGACCTAACTTTAACTTATGGGTCTACTAATTGATGGTAGATCTTTGGCCAAGTGATTCGTTAGTCTTGATAATCCTCAGTTTCCTCATCTATAGAATGGGAATAATAATATTCCCCAATCTTCTACCATTGGGTGTGAGTTTATTATATGAATCAATGGATGGAATGGGCTTAATAAATTCAGTACTTAACATTTAGTGACTCAAAAGTAGTAGTAGTAGTAAAGGTTACTACAAGCTCCTTTCCTGATTGTTTTAGGGACAATTTGCTTATTTTTAGAATTTATCATGATCCTTTGTAGTAGATCATTCTGAAAACCCAGAAGGTCTGCCCATGTGGAAATGTGGAGTTGGGAAGAGAATGATAGAGTTGTACAGTGTCTGCAGAGGAGAGCAGTAGAGTTGATACATGTGCACAACACATCTTAACTCCTTTTCTCATTTCCTTTCTTTTCCCTCTCCTCTTTCTCTCTCCATCTCATGGGCAACTTTCTTGAAATCTCTTTTCAACCAAGTAGAAAGTCTTTCCTGGGACCCAGCTTTATACTTCTTTTACTGGGCCGGTGGTTTAGCTCAGTGGTTCCGCCACCTGCCTCACAAGCAAAGGGACCCGAGTTCGATCCCTGATACCAAAAAAAAAATTTTTGGTATACTTCTTTTCCCCACATTTGGTATGAGGGTCTCAAAAGCAAACTTCAGAACTTATTCTCTGCTCCAGAGCCAGCAGGAGGGGAAAATCTCCCCTAAGCCTATCCTCTATTTTCCTGGAGCTTCAACAAGAGGGCCAACACCAAGAGAATGGACATGAGAAAGCTCATTCCTACCAGTTTATTGGGGTCAAAGGAAAAAAAAACCTGGACTTTTTCCCCCCAATTCTTTCTCTTCTTCCTGATATATTCTTTCCCTTTTGACCATTAAAGCCAATATTTTTCAAGAACTGTTATGAACTGCTTTCTGAAATGAGATGTAGTTTTTTCCTTAAAAGATGGGAGATGGCTTGGCAGCCTTAATGAATTTTCAAAAATTATTGCATTTCAGTTGCTTTATCCAGTAAGACAAGCCAAAGAATATACTCTGCTCAAGCCAAGCTGAAAAAAAGATAAGTTCTGAAGTTTTCTTTTGAGACCCTCATACCAAATATGGGGAAAAGAAGTATAAAACAGGGTCCCAGGAAAGACTTTCTATTTGGCTGAAAAGAACTTTCAAGAAAGTTGCCCATGAGATGGAGAGAGAAAGAGGAGAGGGAAAAGAAAGGAAATGAGAAAAGGAGTTAAGATGTGTTATGCACATGTACCCACTCTACACAAGAAATGTAAACATTAGGTAATGAAAGCATGTACTAGCAAAAAAAAATTTTTTTTTAATGTTGCTCAACAATCCCCAGAACTCAAATTTATTTGGCAAGGAGTATACTGCCCTTCAGAAGAAAGAGAAGTAATGAAACCAAAAAGAGCAACTCCCCTTTGTGAAAAATAAAGGTTCTGAAAAATAAGAAACAGAAGTTGTTAGAAAAATGCCAAATCATATTGAAAGAGAAAAGTAGGACTGTAACAAATTTAGTACCAGAAAATTGATATGAGCTAAAGACAAAGAGATTTAGATAAATTCACATATATGAGAACCATAAAGAATCATCAGCCTCAAATCAGAGGTCTTGGAGTTCATCCAAATTTGAAATATATGTCATAAGCACCAAGCTTAGCCACAAAAGTTTTCTTAGTGATACCATTAGATTAATTCCACATAGATTGGCTACTGTGTAGTATTCCTATTTCTGGGACACAAAGAGAAGAAGAAAGATGGGCCTTTTGTCAAAATGCTTTTATCTAAAGCATAACTACATGGAGTACCATGATGTTTATATGAGGGATGATCTGAATTAAATTGTGGAACAGCTCTAATCATTGTAAGCTTTATGATTAAAATCTAAAGCAAATGTCCCATGTGAACAATGTTCAAATAGGCATTTGGCCCTTGTTCACACAAAATAGAAGATGACTGGTAGTCTCCAGAGATCATCTCTTGTTCAATCTGCAAATGCAAGGCTAAAAATAAAGCTATCAAAGAAGGCTAAGGAGAGAGAACAATTAAAAGGAAGAAAGAGAGAGAACAATTTGGAAGTTTTGCTCAAGATAGTCTTGTCAGTCCCTTGATGCAGGAAGATCTTGAAGGAAAAACTCAGTTCTAGGACCTATCATACATACTACAGAGCCCACCAGAGAGCCTCTTTCTGCTTGGAACCAAAGGCTTAGATATTAAGAGCTAAATCAAACACTCCAGTTGCAGCATGTAATAAAAAGACAAAATGTCTCGGGTGTTCCAGATGCTCTCATGGCAATTTTTATTTTTGGACCACCACGACACTTTTTTTTTCCAGCATTTTACTAGGCTTGACACTTCTCCAAGCAGTTATAAAGTCATTTATTAAACTCTGATCGTGTCATGCATGAAAACTGAATTTACAAGGTAAACATTCTGGGGAGAGGAGGAAACGCAGAGATAGGAATCAATGGGCATGCAGTTTCAGTCAAGTAAGTAAATAAGCCCTAGACATTAGATAGCTGTACAGCCTCGTGGTTTTTTTTTTGGGGGGGGGAGTTTCCCCCATAAGTTTATTGGTACATTTTAGGTATAAAATACAGTAACATACATCATTGGGATCTTGTACCATTACATGAGTATCTTGGTTCTTATTTTTTTCCCCTTCCCCTGCCCTCCCTTCACCCCCTCCATCCTTCCCTATTTGCAAAGACTTTGTTTCCATTTTTTTCTTTTTCTTATATTTTTTCTTTTCCCTTCTTTCCTTTCCCCTACCCCTCCCACTTCCCCTGCTCCTTTAGACCTTTACTTCCTATTATACAATATCAATTATACATTTTTTAAATTACAATATCAAGATCTAGGAGACATTAACACAGATTTTACGGAATTTAAAAGGATATAGAAAGCATATTACAAAAATCTGTTTTGAAATGAATTTGACAGCTTCTAAGAAGTACCTTGGAAGACAAATTAATGAAACTGACTCTGGAGGAAATATAAAATTTGAATAGCACCTATTAAAGAAAGTATATTCCTAGCTTGAAAACCTACCTATATAACAACAACAGGCTCATATACATTTTAACTGATAAATTATATCAAACATTTAAAGCAGAAAAAAGAAGGAACAGCCTTGTGTTTATGCTTAGCAATAATGTATTATATACTGAAGTCTTTAAGAGAATTCGTCCCATGTTAAGTGTTTGTACCACAATAAAATTATATCCATTTATTTATTTACATGTTTATTTTTGTACTGAGGATTGAATCCAAGGGCTTCATACTGAGATACATTGCCAGTCATTTATTTATTTATTTATTTTGAAACATGGTCTTGCTGAGTTGCTAAGCTTAGGCTTGAACTTGTGATTCTCCTACCTTAGCTTTCCAGATTGCTGAATAAAGTAGCATTTTAAAATTTAAAGTAAGATTAAGCATTTTCTTTGCTTCCTAGACTACAAAGGACTCAAGTGTTGAAGCTGTGGCTTATTTACATTGGATTTCTACAATCTAGGCAAATGTGTGTTCGACAAGTACACTTGGACTTGTATTTTCCCCCTTTCAACTAGGCCATATAAAACTTGTCTCTAAATCTCCTCCATAATTTATAAAACTGGTAGCCAGTTAGATGTGCTTTTAGAGTTACATGATCATACAGAAGTTAAAAATTTTTTAAATATTTTATGAAAAGTCAAGTCATGGGGAAAGTATTCTGTTTATAATCAAAAATGGAAATTGAGACACTGAGAGGACATCTTTCTCATAAAAATGATAAAAAAAAATACCTGTGATCATGGGGATGATAGAAAATGCTCAAACACATACACCACTGAAATGTGAACTGTACCATCTCTCAAGGGGAGAGATGTAGTGATGTTTATTGAATGTTCTAAAAATCTCTATGCCATTTTGATACAAAAATTCCACTTCTCATGAATGTGTCCCAAGAAGATATTTAAGAATATCCCCAAGCATTCAGCTTCAAGAATATTCAGCACAGCATTTTTTTTTAAGAATGCAAAAAGCAGACCCTAAGTTTTAAAATTTCTGTCAGTTAAATGAATTGTTTTATGTCCATTTTCAACACCATTTTACCATTGAAAATTATATAGAAGTGATTTTACTGACTTAAAGAGACAGTGGCAGCATTTTTTTGGTGAAAAGGGAAGTTTAAAAAATGACATTATTTTGGTAGAAGCAAAGTGTAAAAGATGAAAATGTAGATAGTGTTTTGATGGTATGAAGCATTTGGAGGATAAGGATCTCAGGAATGCCTGTCATTTTCCCTGTCAAGCTTCCCTACTTCTTTCTGATTTTGAAGAAAGAGAAATGCACAGAATGAATCCTAATAGTGAACAGTGAATCAGGTTGTTAGATAGACAAGTGCCTGAGACGTTCATAAAGATTTCTCAGTTGAAAGTACCAGGAGCCTTGATGAGGCCTCTTCCTCCATATTAAAACCAAAAGCAGGGATTCTGCCCAGGTGTGGAGGGAGTAAGTGAGGGAAAGACAGAGATCTGACTTGGTTATTGCTCTCACTGCATAGAATAAGGAGTATGAATTATCAATGAAGGCGAACTATTTAGGCTTGATTATTTAATTACAGTGACCTGGCCCAGTCCATGAGTAAGCACAGAGCCATGAATGCCACAGAATTTTATTAATACAATTAGCATCTTTCCTTCCCCAGCTTGACAGAAGAGGAGGGAGGGAAGATTGCATACAGGTGGAATAAAAGACAGACACAGCATCATAAGGACCCTACCACCATATATAGTTTCAATAAACTTCTGTTTCTTAAAGTCATCCTAAAACTCAATGTCTTAAACCAACAATGATGTCTTAGTTACTTTTCTCTTGTTGCTGAGATAAACTACCCAACATCCAAAGTTAAAGGGGAAAGGGTTTATTTAGCTCACAGTTTATAGAGGTTTCAGTCCATAATTGGCTGGCTCCAAGGCAGAGTGATACATTGCAGAGGGGCAACACTTCACAGCGAATGAGGACAGCAAGAGCAGCAAGAAACCTTAACAGGATCTTTCTGCCTCTTTTGTCTTATCTAGACTACTGGGATTAGGGCATGCCAAACCAATCACTCATGTGTAGTGGTTTAGAAATCACACACCCTTAATTCCAGCATCACACATTCCAGATTCAGCCACCTCTGAAAAAGAGAGCCCCACCTCATCTGCATGGGGTTTTGGGGGAATATCTAAACACAGCCATTACAAATGACATTATTTCTCACAATTTCATTGGTTAACTGGGTTCTCAAGTGAGGCTCTGTCCCATGTAGTATAGCTGAGATTAGCTATGCAGGAACATTCAGGCAGGATCTTGCTGGTGGTAGAACCTGAACCTCCAAAATGACCTCTTATCCTCCAGGGTCTCACTCATGCAGTTGTGTTACCTGGATTTCTTTATGCATGGGAACTTGCTTGAAGCAGGGAGTGTTATAAGAAAATGTATCTGGGGAGGACCCCTGGGCATGCCTAACTGTGACCAGCAAGAATTGAGGACCACTGGGCATGCCCACCAGCCTCCAGCATAGCCCTGTAGGTGCCTGCGATCCCCCCCGCACACCCTGGCCTCTTGGCTGTGCAGCTACCTGGTTCCACACTACAGAGGCACGAGAGGACATAAAAGCCATCGGATTGAGGTGCAGAAGTGAAAAACAGATAGAAGGCCTTTCTCAGGCTCCCTGATGAAAACCGAAGTCCACTGGAAAAGTGAAGAGAATCTCTGCAATAAAGGCAAACCAGACCACCATGCTTGGTAAGTTGGAGGGATCATCACTTCCCATCAGAACCTGGACTATCTTCAGGGGAAAGGCAGCTAGAACCTACAGTAGAACCCTGCAGAGTTCAACCTGGCAGGAGGACAGAGAGCTCAACTTGGGACTTGTAGCCAGAAATCTGCCTGAATCTCATGGGTATGCAACTGGCTTGCTGAGACTCATTGACATAACTGCACACTTCTGCCCATGTTGTCTATTTGACAGAAGAGACATACCCTGAAGGAGTCCCTTCATTTTTGTCTTTTATTTGTTATTTTCAAAATTATTATTAGTATATGTTGCTCTTATTTTTAATTTTTTTCTTTTTACTTTTCAAATTTTTATTTTTTGATTTTTTTCTTTCTTTTCTCTTTTCTTTCTCTTTTTCTCTCCCTTGCTCTTTGCTGTCCCACATGGTACTTCATCTCCCTTTGTGTTCCTCTTCTGGCTCTAATTCATATTTCTTCTTTATTTTTCTTTTCTTCTCTTTTTCCTTCTCTTGCCTGTGTCCTCTGGCCTCACTGATAACCTTCCACTATCCTTCTACCTACCTATCTCTAGCTCCCCAAATCCTTCTAACTCCCCAACCTGAAAGGTAAAGTTGCTATATTGAAGAGTTTATTCACTGTAAACATATGTTGAGTTGGTCCTCGATTTTGATGTAATTCACACAGTTAAAGGTGATAAATTAATAACTACCACAAATTGTCATTTTCTCAGAGATACTTGATGCTACTGTGTTGCTGATTGTATCACTTGGGCTAAGGTGTTGTGATTGATCTAATCAGTTGTCCTTCCTGGTATAATGAAAATGAGACAGACTCAGAGCCATTAGAGACTCAAAACATAAAGACCAGCTATATCTGGAAGACACCTCTGAGAAGCAATCATTCCATAAAGGTTCTAAATACATCAACAAAGATACTTACAATAAGCAACTTCAAAGTATCAACCCAGGAAATAAACCAAGGACAGTAGCAAAAACAAAAATGAGAAGACATTTAAGCAAGGCACAAACTCAGACTTCCACCCCACAAAAGGCAAACTCTGGGGGAAATGAGGTGGAAAAGGCTGATAATCAACCACCTGGACACCCTGAACTGATAGCACAGGAAGTAATAAAACAGATGAATGAGGCTCTAGAAAAATTCAAAGGAGAAATATTCTCCCAGATAACTACAGGGATGGTGAGCAGAGTGAAAGACATGATTAGAGGCTCTAGAACAGAAACAGATAAAAAAAATAGATGAGTTCAGAAACATGCTGGAAGCCATGAATGCCCAACATAAGAAAGAAATGGAAACCATGATAGCCCAACATAAGAAAGAAATGGAATCTATGAAACAGATTTAAACAGATATTCAGGAGATTAAAAACTCCACTGAAAGTATGCATAGCAGAATAAGGGAATGTGAAGATAGAATATCAGATATACAATTCAGGATTGCAGTTAAGGACCATAAAAACAGAGATTTCTTTAAAATAGTAAGGGAGCATGAGAAACCAATCCAGCAGCTGCTAGATGATGCCAAAAAAAATAACATAAGACTGATAGGAGTCCATGAAAAAACAGGAGAAAGCACAATTGACATTTAAAAAAAAACTGTTCACAGAAGTAATCGTAGAAAACTTCTCAGACAGAGGTGGAGAATTGGACATACAGATAAGTGAGGCATATAGAACTCCAACCAGCCACAATCAAGAAAACCTACACCTAGACACATAATAGTCAAGATCCCAGAAACCCAACAGAAGAACAAAATCCTACAAGCATTTAGAGAAAAGAAACAAATCATGTATAAAGGAAACCCCATTAGAATCATGGCAGACTTCTCAAAACAAACTCTCAAGACAAGGAGAGCCTGAAGTGAAGTATTTCAAGCCCTAAAAGAAAATAATTTCCAACCTACACTGTTGTATCCTATGAAATTATCTTTCAAAATCGATGGGGAAATAAGATACTTCCACAACAAAGAACACCTGAGAAATTTCATGAACACCAAACCAGAAATCCAAACAATTCTAAGCAATATCCTAGAAAAAGACAATGAAGGTCACAACTCCATGAGGCCCAACAGAGGGAAACCACCACACAAGGTAAGAAACTAAAGGGAAAGGGGGAAAAAATAAGAAATAAAAGAGCCAACAACAGTAAAAACATCATCAAAAGGATGAGTCAATATCTATCAATTATAACTCTCAATGTTAATGGACTCAATTCACCAATCAAAAGACATAGACTGGCAGAATGGATTAAGAAGCAAAATCCAGCAATATTCTATATACAAGAAAGACACCTAACTCAAAAAGAAATTCATAGACTGAAAGTAAAAGGATGGAAAACAGTTGTCCATGCAACAGGAACCCAGAAAAAAGCAGGCATAGCAATCTTATTGGCAGACAAACTAGATTTCAAGCCAAAACTAATTAAGAGAGACAAAGATGGTCACTACACACTTGTGAAGGGAACAATCCAAGAGGAAGAGATGACAATCCTAAATATATATGCACCAAATATGAATGCCTGCAACTCTTCAAAACAAATATTAACGGACATGAAACACCAAATAAGCACTAATACAATTGTAGTGGGGGACCTCAATTCCCCACTATCACAAATAGACAGATCATCTAGACAAAAAATTAACAATAAAATTCTAGAACTAAACCAAGCTATTGAACAAATGGACTTAATAGATGTTTACAGAGTGTTCCATCCCACAAAATCAGAATACACATACTTTTCAGCTCCACACAGGTCATTCTCCAAAATAGACCACATGCTAGCTCATAGGACATGTCTAAGTAAATGTAAAAGAACTGAAGTTATCACCTGTATATTATCAAACCATAGTGCAAAAAAATTGGAGATCAATAACATAAGAAACCACAAAACTCCTACAAACACATGGAAATTGAATAACATCCTCCTGAACAACCAATGGGTCATAGAGGAAATTAAAGAAGAAATTAGGCAGTTTCTGCAAGTAAATGATAATGCCAGTACAACATACAGGAATCTATGGGACACAATGAAAGCAGTTCTACACAGGAAATTTATAGCAGTGAATGCCCATATTAGGAAAGCAGAGAGAACTCAGTTAAATAACCAAATGCAGAACCTCAAGCTCCTAGAAAAAGAAAAGCATAACAAACCAAAGCTCGTACAAGAGAGGAAATTATAAACATCAGAACAGAAATCAATGCAATGGAGATTAAGAGAACAATACAAAAAAATCAATGAATCAAAGAGTTGGTTTTTTGAAAGAATAAATAAAATCAATAAACCTTTAGCCAACCCTATCAAGAAAATGAAAGAAAAGGCTCAAATCCATGCAATTAAGAATGAAAAAGGGGAAGACACAACAGACCCAGCAGAAATCCAGAGGATCATTAATACCTACTTCAAGAACCTGTACTCTAATAAAATGAAAAACACAGAAGAAATGGACAGATTCCTAGATACATATGAATTGCCTAAGTTAAATGAAGAAGATATAGAAATTCTAAACATCCCAATTACAATGAGTGAAATTGAAAATGTAATAAAAAACTTAACAACAAAGAAAAGCCCAGGTCCTGATGGCTTCACTGTTGAATTCTCTATCACCATTACTCTTTAAACTCATCAAGGAAATTGAAAGGGAAACAATACTGCCACATTCATTCCTGGAAGCAAGTGTTACTTTGATTCCAAAACCAGGAAAAGACCCAACCCAAAAAGAGAACTACAGGCCAACCTCCCTAATGAACATAGATGCAAAAACTCTCAATAAAATAATGGCAAATTGAATACAGAGGGTCATCAAGAAGATCATATACCCTGACCAAGTCAGATTTATCCCAGGGATAAAAGGATGGTTCAACATTTGTAAATCAATAAATATAATACACTATATTAATAGAGTCAAGGACAAAAAACATGTGATCATCTCAATAGATGCAGAAAAGACATTTGACAAAATCCAACACCTATTCATGATAAAAACCCTACAGAAAATTGGAATAGAAGGTTCTTATCTCAACCTGATTAAGGATATTTATGAAAAACCAACAGCCAACATCATACTAAATGGTCAAAAACTGAAAACTTTCACACTTAAAAAAGGAACAAGACAAGGATGCCCACTTTCACCACTCCTGTTCAATATAGTTCTGGAAACATTAGCCACAGCAATTAGAAGAGAAAGAAATAAAAGGAATAAAGATAGGAAAGGAAGAAGTCAAATTGTCATTATTTGCTGATGATATTATACTTTACATAGAAGACCCAAAAAACTGTACTAAAAGACTTCTAGACTTAATTGACAGATTCAGTAAGGTAGCTGGATACAAGGTCAACACTCAAAAATCAATAGCCTTCTTATACACAAATAACAGACTCACTGAGAAATTAGGGAAACAATTCCTTTTACAATAGCATCCAAAAAAATGAAATATCTAGGAATCAATCTAACAAAGGACACAAAAGATCTCTATACTGAAAACTACAGCACTCTGAAAAAAGAGATTGAGGAGGATATAACAAAATTGAAAGACATCCCTTGTTCCTAGGTAGGAAGAACCAATATAGTGAAAATGGCCATACTTCCAAAACTACTGTATAGATTTAATGCAATCCCAATTGAAATCCCTGCAGCATACTTCATGGACCTTGAGAAAACAATACAAAAATTCATTTGGAACAAGAGGAGACCTAGCATAGCAAAAGCAATTCTAGGTAACAGAGACATGGCAGGGGGTACCACAATCCCCAACTTGAAAGTATACTACAAAGCTACTGTAATGAAAACAGCATGGTACTAGCAGAGAAACAGACCCAAGGATCAGGGGAATAGATTAGAAGATTCAGAAACAACCCCAGACATACACAGCCACCTCATCTTTGACAAAGGAGCCAACCACCCTCATTGGAGGAAAGATAGCCTATTTAATAAATGGTGTTGAAAAACTGGATTTTAACCTGCCGAAGATTAAAAGTAGACCCATATCTATCACCATCCACTAAACTAAGATCAAAGTGGATTAAAGATCTAAATATTAAGACAGAAACACTAAAATTGCTGGAAGATAAATTAGGTAGAACTCTTGAAGATATTGGCATAGGAAAAGACTTTATGAACAAAATCTCAGTAGCAAGGGAGCTAGCACAAAGAATCAACAACTGGGATCTCATCTTATTAAAAAGCTTCTGCACTGCAAGAGAAACCACCAACAGAACTAAGATACAACCTACAATGTGGGGAAAAAAATTAGCAACTGTACTTCAGACAAAGGACTACTATCTAGAATATATAAAGAACTGAAAAAAATCAGACCTCCCAAATTTAAAGACCCAATTCAAAAATGGGCATCTGAAATGAACAGACATTTCTCAGACAAAGAAGTAAAAGCAGCAAATAGACGTATGAAAAAATATTCAACATCACTGGTCATTTGAAAGATGCAGATGGAAACACAGATTCCACCTCACCCCAGAAAGAATAGCTGCTATCAAGAAATCAACCAATAACAAATGCTGGCTGGGATGTGGGGAGAAAGGAACCCTTCTCCATTGTTCGTTTGAGTGCAGACTGGTGCAACCACTGTGGAAATCAGTGTAGAGATACCTCAAATAACTAGGGCTAGCAGTCCCATTTGACCCCTATTCCCCTGCTGGGGATCTTCCCAAAAGAATTCAAAGAATCATACCACAGAGAGGTATGTGCACCCATGTTTATTTATAGCAGCACAGTTCGTAATAGCTAAAACTTGGAAACAGCCCAAGTGCCCATCAACTGGAAACTGGATAAAGAAGATGTGGTTTTTTAAATAAAATGGAGTACTACTCAGCCATAAAGAATGAGAAACTAGAGACATTTATAGCTAAATGGATGCATATTAAGGCCATACTCTTAAGTGAAATAAATAGGACACATGTGTAAATATCGAATAGTATCTCTAGTGTGAGAAACTGAAAGTGTAAATAAGGATTAAAATGAATAATTGATAATTTGAAATAGGAAGAAAAGGTCCAAAGTGGTACAGCTGGTGGAAAGGGAAGGGGAAAGGAAAGAAGGGAAAGGAAAAATTATGAGTAAAGAAAATAATGGAAACAAAGTCTATGTAAATAGGGAAGGGTGGAGGGGGTGAAGGGCACACAGATAATGGGGGGAAAAATAAGAACCAAGATACATCATGTACAGGTACAAGCACCCAATGATAAATGTAAACATATTGTATACCTAAAATGTACCAATAAAAGAATTTAAGCAAAAAAAAGAAAAGAAAATGTATCTGGGATTTGTTTTAATCTGATATGCTAAGGAACTCAGTTAAGAAAATGACTGAACACAGAAGTTCCTTTTCACAGGTCCCTAGAGACAGGAGACACAACATATAGTGCAAGGCCATGAGGAGAACACCAGGTTGGTCAAGAGGCCAAAGGAGAAGTGAGGAGAATGTGGCCTCTATTGACGTTTTCATGGAAAGGAATGGATAAGGCAGAGTTCATATGCTGGGTAAATTCAGGATTAGAGAGTGAATAAATTCAGAGGTCTCTGAGCTATACAGGTAGACTGTATTTCTGGTATTTGGCCTTGGAGTAATTTAGCGCAGGGGGAATATTGACTTGATGTTCAAGAGTTAGATAAAGGAGATGATTGTGGATGTGGGCTTTGGACTGGTTGATTTATTTATAAAAAACACAACCAAAAGGGATCCATTTGCTATCACTAGGAATTAGTCTCAGGAGGGACTGTCTCTCTAGGGTCAAGACCCCAAATGCCAGAGTATCAGGAACACAAAATCTAGAAAAATATTGTTACTACAAGTCCTGATATTTGAGATAATGCCAAGCTTCTGCTTGCATAATATTTGCTAAGATCCCACTGATAAAAATAAATCACATAAAGCAAAAGACAACATGGGAGATAACTAAACAAAGGCATATATAAGGGAGATATATAGCCCATTGGGTGCCATCAATGTACCAGTTATAATTCTGAAGAAAAAGATATAAGGTCAACAGGAGTCTGGAGTTATATATTTATCCTTTTATTCTATTTAGATTTTCTTATTTTCAACAATGAATATGCATTGCATTACAAACTAAGCCAACATTATTTAACAAAATAAATATTAGTAGTAGATTAGGTTCCCTAGATGCATAACCTAAGATGGAGGTTGCAGTGATTTAGCATCCACAGGAGAAAATTAATCATAAGGCAATAGAAGGAGCTGGATGGGGGGCAGGGGTTAGAAAACTGAGTAAAAATACAATGTCAGTGGGAGTCTAGTCTCAACCTAAGTTTACAAGGAACTCTAGAGGATGAAAGGCACAATGGAGTTGTTACACTTTGGGGCAATGGAGTCAGGCTTTATGTTCCATCTTAGTCAAGCATCAGCTGAGGATACCCCTGGGAAGGAGGATCTAACCTCCCAGGCATTTTCTGGAGGTGTAGCTGTTATCGCAGAGGAGAAGTCTCTGGAGAAGAGTGCACCTTTCAGCTTTGTCCTAAGTCTGTTCAGACCACCATAACAAAATCACACGGAGTGTGCATTGCTAACAGTTCTAGAGGCTGGGAACGGGACAACAAAGGCACTAGAAAACAGTGCCTGGTAAGGGACTGTTCCTCATAGATAGTATTATCTATGTTCTCACATGGCAACAGGGGCAAACAAGGTCCTTCAGGACTCTTTCTTAAGAGCACTAATCTCATTTATGAGAGTGGAGCCTTCATGACCTAATCAATTCCCAAAAGTCCACATCTCAATACCACCAAATAGGGGATTAGGTTTCAACATATGAATTTTAGGGTGACACAAACATTCCAGCCACAGAAAGCCCATATCAGGCAATACCCAGAACAGGAGGGGAATGTGTGAAGCTACTTTGTGAGGTCACCAGCATCTACTAAGATGACTCTAGTTTGCTCCAGTGGGCCTTCCCTACACTGTTTCATGGGAGGGCTTGCCATCCACTGTACACTACAAGATGCATCTGCCCTCTATGTAGAAAGTAGACATAAAATAATATGTATAGGATGAATGAATATTAACTATGTAAAACTCAGAATTTCAATAGCTCTTTTATATATATAGTATGGATTTTGAAAGTGATTTGCAGATATATGGAATATGTCAGGTTATAATAGATAAAATAGCACTTTTCTTTTTAAATAGCTTTATAACTATGATGATAAGGCAGATTTTACTAATCTTTCAAAAAGTATCTCCTCTGGGCTAAAATCATGCATGAGAAACTTGAAGGGGGAAAGCTCATTTTTTTCTACAGGTTGTAGGCCTAAATTATAAACTCAAGTCAATAAGTTAGGTGTCCAAAAGTTCTAAAAATAGGGGCAGTAATAAGAGTGCTTTCTCAACCAAAACCACAACCTTCCCTCTGCTGCACTCAGAGAACACAGCAGAAACTAATCTTCCTCCTCAAGTGGAAAAATGGGCAATAGAAATCTACCAGATGTCTTGGATTTTGTGCACAATGTACTTCCATCAATCTCATTTATTTTTTTCTGATGCTCCAAAAAAAAATTAGAAATAAAAAGAAAATGCCTTTCATTAGCAGACATTTATTTTCTGGTTTTACCATCAATGATGTCATGTCTGCACTGAAGAAGGTGAAATATTGAATTTTATGTGAACAATTTGATAGATGCTCTTGGAAACATAAAGTCTGGAGTTCTCTCTAAGGTGAACTGTGAACAGGAAAGAAGAGGGCTTCATCAAAGGATTCCAGCTTCACCAAATGAAGAGAGGTGTATAAAATAAAAAATGAGAAGACGTCTCCAGAGCTGTCAGGGACCTAGTGAAAGAGACTCTTCCCAAACCCTACTATCATTTACAACTAAAATATATGACTGGATAATTTTGCTGATTAAAATAATTGAGATCAGAAAGAAGGGGAAAAAAAGGAACATAGTTATATGGCCAGTAAACTGTAACCCAGAAGTGAAAGTGTCTTTCTAAGTCATTGCTCAAGCATTGATTATTTGCAATTTTATTTTTTTCAATCTAGGTAATGTTGTACACATGCTTATGGTTTTTTATATAAATAAATCCATGGAACAAAAAATAAATGCGTGTTTTAACAGGTTATGTTTCTTGTTTGGGATTTGAGTATTTCAGCACCTCTCATTTTCCCCATGGGAGATTTACACAGTGGCATATGTCCTCCCCCTCCTTTCCTCAACTTCCATAGAATTTGACAGATAATTCCAACCCTTCTCACAGTGACTCACCACACGGCATCTGGTCATGTGATTGGCAGGAGAAAGCTGGTGACATCTCTGAGAGACTCCACAGAACTCCTCTGAAGATGCCAACTGCCCTTCCTATTCCTAAGAAGTTGAAGAAGACAGCACCACAGGCAGACATTTCCTCCCCCTGAGAAGCTGGCTTGGGAAGAGGAGCTACCTCAGCAGGGGTCCTCTGATGTTGGCCTGAAAGCTAGCTCCACCACACAGGGGGCAAGGAAGGGAAAGTATTCATTTTGTGGTGTTCTTCCCCTGGGTTTTGCCCATCTTCCAGCTGGAAGGACTCCGCAGCTGTCAATGGAAAGGATTCCATTCTAAAACCAGAAGTTTTGAATTGATTGTAGTTACTTCACTTAGAATACACTTAGTAAAATTACATGCAGTTGCCACTAATTGACTGCTTTGACCTACAAAAAATGGCCAAACCTGATCTCATAAAGTTCAATCTAATCTATCCTATATAATACCTCTGAATGACAGAGAAATCATGGAAGAATAACAAAAGTAAAACCTTTGGAGGGCCTCCATTCACCATAATGATCGCATCATTCATATGTTCAAAATAATTAGTATACATGTACAAACTCCTCATGAGAAATGTAATCATTATGTACTGCAGGAAACAGGGAAAGAGGATGTTACCAGAACCCCTGCAGTGGGCCCTAGTCTCCTGTGAGCCAAGACAGCACAAGGTGAATTAATAAAGACAGGAAATGAGACTTAGAGAAGAAGCTGAGCTTTGGGCCTGAGCAATGCTGCTCTGGGCAGTAAAGATGAAGGCATCCCAAGCTTGCCACTATTTATTGGATTCATAGGGAGAATCAAATGTCTCAGAGGGTGGCAGTAATGCTAAAGCTATGTGGATCTTATGCTACTGAGGATCTTATACTGATGAGGGTCTTATATTGATTAGGTCGGCAAGTTGAGCAAAGATGTTCTTACAACAGTAGGTGTGGTGTGTTAAACTGATAAGGAATTTGTCCCTCCCTGGGTGAGACCTTTCTACTGATTCTAAGAACCAGGTTGTCTTCAACTGATGTAATCTTGCCCTTGAGTATCATAGCATCACAGAACCCTTGAGGTCTCAGCTGTGAGCAGAGGCAAAATGGAGTTATGTTTCAGCATGTCATAGCCAGCCTGTAGACAAGACTAGGCCTCATCATAATTTAATTGTGAAATTATTTTTCCCCCAAATTATGTAGAATTGCTCCCAACAATGTACTACAATCATATACAAATAAAAATAAGAAAAAAATAAACACTGAAAACAAAAATATTCAGTGGATTCCCATTACCTTTACAAGAAAGATTGCACTTATCAGGGTGGCAAGCAAAGCCCTCTACCAAGGCTTCAGCCTTCTAACCAATAGAATACTATTGTACTATAGAATACTACTCATCCTTATTTCCCTGCTCCTATCCATTCCACTCTCTCAACCTTCCCAAACCTTTCTCTCCCTCCATTCTAGTTCAGGGTAAGGAATGAGAGTTTGCAAAAGTATCCCAACTTTCCTCCAATTCATTTATATATTCAGTTTAATTCATGAGTTTTTCTAAATGCAGAAAATAACAGGAATAAGAGCTATAATCACAGTATGACAAAGAAATGGGCATTTTTTTCTAGACTCGGAAAATTTACTTAAAACTGACCTCACAAATTCAAGTTGTTAGTTTTTGCTGTACTAGTTAATACATTACTTTATAGAGAGGGGCACTCATTTTAAATCTTTCAAGTGTTCCCTAGATGATTGGCTTCATTTAAAAAAAATGCCCTTTTTCATTTGTGTTGTTCTATAATAGTTATGGGCAATCGGAATCCTAGGAAAAGGAGGGTTCATTTGACCCTCTTTACTAATACTCAGACTACAAGATCATTGGAGCTGATACACATGTCCATTAGAGGCCCATTCTTCTTGAAAAATCTCTCTTTCCAATGATTCTTCAGACCATGTTTCCTGTGTCGTACTCAGACTTTGACAATGAGAGAACATTCATTTCCTGGAATATTACTAATTAGAATCATTTTATATGCTATATTGTTCCCTTCCATCACATTTGTACCCCTTTCTCTTTGCATCTATCTCTTACTTTTTTCTAATAAATCTTTTCCCCCTTGATCTGTTTTCACTTTCATAGAGGTCAAATGGGATTCATGAAAGCCCACTGGGTTCTCCTAGAGACACAGTTCTTATATCCCTATGACACAGATTCAAGTGCAAGTAGTTTGTAAGGGAAGTGATCTCAACAAACATCCATAGGGGCATGGGGAAGTGAGACGGGGAGGAAAGGAAACAGTAAATGGTTCAATATCATTAAGTTACCTCTATGAGCCACTGGAACTAAGTTACTGAGGAACTCTAGGAGCTAGAGCTGAACACATTCTTCAGTTATCCCATCAGAAGAGTAGAGGGGAAATGGAATTTAGATACCACATCCATCCTCCAGTAACTGGGAGACAGTTGCTAGGAAATGAGCTCCTCAGAATTTTTGGCCACCTAGGAAGTGTGCAAAGCAAGTTTTTAGAACAGAGAAATATATTAGGAAAAAAATTTAGAGGGAAAAGTTGGAAGGTAAAAGGATGCAGGATAGGCTGAGGGATACAGTAGAGGTAATGATGGTGTCTGCTACAAAGCTGAAAAAAAGGCAGATGAAAAGAATCAGGAAAGTCAAATAGATATTAATCAGAAAAAGAAGCTCTCTTATAAATTCTTTAAAGTTTAGCTGATCCATTCCTCACACTCAGGGAAGACCGTGCATATATTATACTGAAATGGTAGTTGTGGAAAAATGGCTCTGCCCATCAAGTTTCCTAGTTGAAGAGTTGAAGCTTCACCCCAACTTTTCCATAGTTTTAGTTCTTATAATTTTCTAAGTCATATGTTTTTCTTTGAGTTAGATCCATCCCTCTACGATCCAATGAGCTTATGTCAGGCTCATGTTGCCTTTTATAAATTCCAAACAGTCACTGTACTGGTGAATTTATAATTTGCATGAGGACAGATATTTTTCATATGCTTAAACCAAGACAACATATCACAGTTAACTGAATGCAGAAAAAAGTATTCAAATTCATCTATCTTCTATTAAGTCAGACATTAAAAATATTTATTAAATGTTAAATAGTATCACTCTTCTCAGTACATTTTCTTTTTGGGGGGATAAAAAGGATTTTTTGAGTAAAAATATGTTATTTATAATAACATAATGATGTTATTAATGTTATGTTTAAAATAAATGATAAAGTTTTTTCAATTTTAATTTCTGTTATAATAGATATAGAGAACTATATGTCACATATATAAAATCACTTTAGGGTGTATAACAATTTTCAAAATTATAAAAGGGTTGTGAGACCAAAAAGCTTGGAAAATGCTAGAGTTTTTAAATTACAAGTTTTATTTATTTTTAATTGTTCAGGCAGCTGGTGTTCATTCATTATATAGCTTTCATACACAATTGATGGTGTCAACCCTCTGTGGAGTTGAACTTTAACAGTAACATTTCCAAGGATAAGAACTCATGCTCTGCAATACAAGCAAATAATAGAGAAATTTACTTGCAGATCCTGACTTTCTATCTGATCTCTTTGCCTCCCTCCCTCTTTTCCTTCCTCATCATCCCCCCCACCCTCATCTCTTTAATTTTTGGAAGCCATCCAAATTACTTTTAACATAATCCCAGAATCCATTAAAAACTCTTTAGGGAAATAGAACAAATCTGTGGCTATGACAGGAATTTTTCTTTAAGATGCTCAGATAAGAATCCAGAAGAGCCAGAGATATACCCAAATACAATAGTCTTCAGCAAAAAATGCAGGCCCCACAATTCTAAAAGTGAGGCAGAAACACTCCATGCTAAAGTGCTCATCTCTCACATCCATCTCTGAGTCTACTGAGGTCGTCTCTGACAAACCCAACAAAGGAGCCACTTGGACCCTGACAAGCCACTGAAGAGGCAGCTTCTCAGTGCTGACCCAATGCTGAACATTATGTTTCTGCAACTTCATTTCCAAACCAAAGAATCTCTGGGGAAAGTGGATACAAGACTCAACATACCTGTTTGGAAAAAAAGACACTCATTGAAGATTTTTAATCCCTTCTTTATAGAAAGATAAAATTTTTATTTAGGATTTTTTCTTAAATTCTTTTATTGGTACATTTGAAGTATACAATACGTTTACATTTATCATTGGGTGCTTGTACCTGTATGTGATGTACCTTGGTTCTTATTTTTTCCCCATTACCTGTGGCTCTTCACCCCCTCCACCCTTCCCTATTTTCATAGACTTCGTTTCCAATCTTTTTTCTTCTCTCATAATTTTTCCTTTCCCTTCTTTCCTTTCTCCTTCCCCTCCCACCACCCCTACCCCTTTGGACCTTTTCTTCCTATTTCAAATTAAAAGAATCATATCACAGAGAGATATGTGCACCCATGTTTATAGCAGCACAGTTTGTAATAGATAAGCTTGCGAACAGCCCAAGTGCCCATCAACTGGAAACTGGATAAAGAAGATGTGGTTTTTTTTAATAAAATGGAGTACTACTCAGCCATAAAGAATGAGAAACTAGAGACATTTATAGCTAAATGGATGCGTATTGAGGCCATACTCTTAAGTGAAATAAATAGGACATACATGTGTAAATACCAAATAGTTTCTCTAGTATGAAAAACTGAAAGTGTAAATAAAGACTTAAAGGTATAATAGGTAATGTGAAATAGGAAGAAAAGGGGCAAAGGGGAAGGGGAAGGGGGAGCGTAGGGGAAAGGAGAGAAGGGAATGGAATTAATATGAGAAAATGAAAAAATGGAAACAAAGTCTCTGTAAATGGGGAGGGATGGAGGGGTTGAAGGGAGGGCAGGGAAGGGGGAAAAAAATAAGAACTAAGGTAGAGTATGTAAAGGTGCAAATTTCCATTGATGAATGTCATTATATTGTATACCTAAAATGTACCAATAAAATTATTAATATAAAAAATAGTTTCCTCTGCCCCTATCGTAGTGCTTTAATTATTATTATGTCTGACTTATTCCCTGCTGGATCCTAGGCACCTAATATAGTACCTTTCTCACAACAGGTGCCCAGTCGATATTTGCTGGCTCAGTAACTGGCTGAATACCCTTGACCAGCAAAGGGATCTCTGGAAATACAGATTAGCAGAACAGTTTGGCTGCCCATACTTGAAAAGCCCTAGAAGGAAAATAAAGCCTCGGATTCTCTTCAGTTTCATTAGGTTATAAAGCTAGTAGCCCCTCTTGTACTATTTCAAACTTCTTTCAAACCTCATCAGTCTTTTGTTCTTGTTTCTAGTTCTGGAGCTTCAGGGAAGTCCAGCTAAATAATCTGTTGCAATAATGCACTAAAAACTATAACTCTTAATATTTACTTAGCACATGCTGTGCTTTAGGCCCTATGCATATATTACCTTCATCTCTTACCTGAAAGGCAAGGACTACAATCTCTGTTTTCAAATAAAGCAATTAATACATAGGAAGTTAGGAAATGTGTCCAGGGTTACAGCCAAGAAGCAGTAGAAGTCAGAAGTTTGAAAGTCATGTCTCAAGTTCTGGTGTATCACTGATTCTCTAAGCAATTACATGCAGAAATGAAAATGATAGTATAAATTAATGAATAGCTTGAAAAAAATGTAGTTTTTATCTATGCTTTTTATGTTATTTTCTGCACAACCTACCTTGCTTGGCTTAAGTACAGCACCGTCAAATAAATTAAATAAGTATTTATAAGCTTTAATACCTTAAGACACAATACAGGCATTCAGATTCTGTCTCTCTCCCCCTCCCTCCCTCCTTCCATTTCTTTCTCTTCCTCTCTCCCCTCCCCCTCCCTTCCTATTAGTTAAAAATTAGTTTAAACATAATCTATGGTTCATGAAACAAGATCATCATTGAACTGTCCATCGTCTTTTTATGTATTAAATTTAAGTAATTATTTTACATAATGTAACACCTATGAAACCACCACCTAATAATGCAAGAAATAAAATAGCATCTAACTAGTATCTACCTTCATGTTTGTGTTCCTTTCTGAGCCGAATATGCCAACATATTTCAACTTCAAGATGGAACCTCCATCCTAAACTAGATGATTAATCACCTTCTTGCTTCTCAGTCTCTTGTTTTTGGTTGCATCCTCCAACAATGCAATGAGACTGAGTAAACATTTATTTAACTAATTCATATTTTAAATAATGAATTTATTGAGGTAATAATAACTATTTCCATTTTTTCAAAACCATAATATTCTTTAAAATAAAAATATCAAAACCTTACAAATAATCAAACCTTAAAATATCCAGGTAGTCTTCCATAAAGAAAAAAATCACTGTGACCTAGGCTTGAAATCTTAATGTTGTTTCTGACTTCACTCTTTCCCTTACCTCCAAATTTTCTTTTGAGTCTTCATTAGCATTTAATGTGACATGTGTTTACAGTCCTGAATTGGGTCTATTACCTAAATACTACCAAACTTTATATTGTTTTCCTAAGGGAAGTTAAGTTACCAATTCCTTGGGTAATCCCATGACTGCAAAGACACAGATTTTGGCGAGAATAACAGGAAGTTATTTAGCTTCCAGGAGCCAGAGCTTTCTAAAGGAACATACTATGAATTCCCTGTAATGAGATCATAAGAACAACTTGAAACTTTGATACTCCCAGGGCAGTTGATGTAAATGATCAAACCCATCAAGATTATGTATACACAAGGCAAGTATTTAAGGAACCATTGAAGTTCTCACTATGGTGTAATAGAAATACAGATTGACAGACTGAGAGAAATTGTTAGCCTATCCAAATAATTAATAAATACTCTACTAATATTAATCCTTTTCAGAACCCTCAAGTAATGTGTTTGGTGTTACAATCCCAAGTCTAGATAAGCAACCAGAATTTTAAATTAGTAATTTTTAATGGTTAATAATTAAGTAAGATTTATCAAATGTTTTCCAGGAGTGGAGAGTTGACATAACTAGAGTGACATAGTACTCTGAGTCATAGTCAGTGAGTTGAAATTTGACTTTCTAAGCTGTAATGGATACCATGTTCCCACTAATATGATTTGACAGAATGGCACTTTACTTCCATGGCTTCTTTCCAAAAAAAAAACCCATTACCTTAGTCTAATCATGAGACAAAACATTAGAAAAATCCATATTAGGAGCATCTCACAGGATTCCTGGAGAATACACCTCAAGACTATAAAAGTAAGGAAAACCAAGGAAAGCCTCATAAACCGTCAGGGACCAATGGAGAGGAAGGAGACATGAAAACTAAATGCAGTGAGCTAACCTGAATTAGACTCTGATAGACCCAGGGAGTTAATGGGAAAACAAGTGAAACCCAAATCAAGTCCGCTGTTTAGTTAATAGTGATAGTAAGATTGGCCTCTTAGTTTTGACAAATATACCACAATAATCTAAGATGTTGGTAAAGTAAACCACGTTGTGGGGTATACAGGAATTATCTCTAATATTCGTGACTTTTCTGTGAAACTAAAATTATTCCAAAATAAAACATTTTAACATTCAAATTAAAATCAACAACAACAAAAAGCAACAAATCTGTCTCCCTACTATTGATTCAGCCAAAAGAAAAAAGAGAAGAAGAGAAGGAAAAGAACAAAAGAGGAGAGGAGGGGAGAGGAGGGGAATGAAAGGAAGGGGAGAGGAAGAGAGGGGAAGAGAGAGAAAATGTTTTGGTGGAGTGAGCCTCCAATCTATCTCATAGGGCAGGCAGTTACAGTTTGTGAAATGCTGCTTAATGGTTTCAAACCCTTCTCTGTTCAGAGTAGAACCACCAGGAGATTCCCCTCACCATCACTCGACTCCACCCAAGCGCCAGTTGTTTCCTTGGTCTTTGTCTGTGTTTTAAACCTGCGGAGTATACACTAATTTTGTCATAAAGGGGCATAAACATGAGTGTGTCACACTATCTATTGATGACGTTTCAATTTCAATTTTATGAGTTTTATTATATTAAACAATGAGTACTTAACAGGAAAAAAACACAAAAAGTATTGAATTTTTTATATTTATTGAGTGTTTATACAAAAGCATCAAAATTTTTAAAATTGACGTTTTTGGTGTACAAACTCTAAAAAAGAACAACAGAAATAAATTCCTGTATGAACTACAATGAAAATACTAATAGCACTCTACAAAAAAAAATCTTTATTTCAATTATCACACTCAAAGCAGTATTCACACTCACAACAGCATGTTCCATACACATGCATCGCTTACACTGACAGCACAAGTGTTTTGCTTTCCTGGCCATTTTGTAGGACACAATTGACATCTCACTGGTCTTGCTGTTTTGTCAGGAAGTTCTTATTATGTTATACAATGTGTAGTTAATACGAACATAAAATATCAATAAAATAAAGTACTAAATTCTTAATATGTATTTCACATTTAGAATAAACATCAACATTTTCACATCAATTGTGAATTTGGCTTACAAAACCTAAAAGACAATATCAGAAATAAAAATCTATGTGAACTACAATGAAAATAGCAATAGAACTCTACAACAAAAATAATCTTTGCTTCAACTGTCACACCCCAGGCAGTCTTCATACATGAAAATTGCATGATCCATACACAAGTATCATTTACACTGATAGTACATGTGTTTTGTTTTCCTGTCCTTTCTTGTAGGACGCAATTGACATCTTTTTGGTTTTTCTGTTGTCATAGTAGGATTTCGGGATGCCGTACCTGCCTGTTTGCCTGTCAGCTCACTAGTGTGCTCTACCATTTTTTTGTGTAGTTCCCTGGGCAGAAATATTTTGGTTTTCCTCTGCTGTAAATGATCTCTTATGAAGGTTCCAGTCCCAATCCTCTGAGAAAATTTCTCCATGCTATTTTGCACTTGTAATTTTATCAAACTATCCCACATTTTTTTTTTTTTTTTGGTTTTCCTTTTGGGTTTTTTTGGTACCTGGGATCGAACTCTGGTCCTTGAGCTTGCAGGGCAAGTGGCAGAACCACTGAGCTAAATCCCCGGCCCAATCCAACATATGTTTAGGATGGAGTAAACAGAACCATGGGCCAATGCTTTGTGTTTCAAGAGACATAACAGTTGCTGTATAACTCATCAACAACATCTAGTCTGCCTTTACTTTTGTTGTAGAAAGTTTCCATCTCAGGCTTCGGTTTTGTCGAGGTTTCCCTATCGATATTTCCATCATAGTGCAATGTTAACACTAGCGATATGCTTCTTTTTCTTTGCCATATATGAAGCTAACATACATTTTTCTGAAAACCAAATATTGTATTATAAAATTCTCTGTTTTGAAATCGAAACATTTTGTGTTTTGAAACATGTTTTGAAACATTTCATTTGGAATTTCTGCTTTGTTCCTGTGTACAGTTCCTGCACTGTTCAACTTACGGTCTGTTAGCAAATGTAACATCAATTGGAAACTGGTAAACCAATTGTTGAATGTCATATTCTGATTACTTTGGGAGATGGGAACAAAAGTCTGTTCACGAGATCATTCAGCTTATTATTATATGAATAAGGACCTGATGGCTGAGTTCCAGGATAAATTTCTAAATTTAAAGTATAATGAATCTTGGCATCTATGAAGGTATAAATACTTATGGTATATTTTGACCCATCACATTTCCATAAGTCTTTTATATTACCGCAATTACCATGAGAAATTCCTGCTATGTATAGCAGACCTATGATTGCTTTTGTTAAGCTAGTGAGTTGTTATAATAAATGCATTTGTTTTTAATTTTATTTTAGATTTGCAATATAATGACATTCATCATTAGAAATTTGCAACTTTACATAATCTCTCTTGGTTCTTATTTTTTCCCCTTCTCCTGCCCTCCGTTCAACCAGTCCATCGCTCCCTATTTACAAAGACTTTGTTTACATTTTTTTAATTTTCTCATATTAATTACTTTCCCTTCTTTCCTTTCCCCTACCCCTCCCACTTCCCCTTCCCCTTTGCCCCTTTTCTTACTATTTCACATTATCTATTATACCTTTTAGTCCTTATTTATGCTTTCAGTTTCTAACACTAGTGAAACTATTGGGTATTTATACATGTGTGTCCTATTTATTTCGCTTAAGAGTATCAGCTCAATGTGCATCCATTTAGCTATAAATGTCTCCAATTTTCATTTTGTATGGCTGAGTAGTACTCCATTTTATAAAAAAACCCCACATTTTCTTTATCCAGTTGCCAGTTGATGGGCATTTGAGCTATTTCCAAGTTTTAGCTATCACAAACTGTGCTGCTATGAACATGGGAGCACATATATCACTATGGTATGATTCTTTTAATTCTTTGGGGAAGATCCCCAGCAGTGGAATAGTGGGGTCAAATGGGACTTCCAGTCCTAGTATTTTGAGGTATCTCCATACTGATTTCCACAGTGGCTGCACCAGTTTACACTCCCACCAGCAGTGGAGCAGGGTTCCTCTTTCCCCACAGCCCCGCCTGCATTTGTTATTGGTTGATTTCATGATAGCAGCCATTCTTTCTGGGGTGAGGTGGAATCTCAGCGTTGTTTGCATTTGCATCTCTCGAATGACCAGTGATGTTGAACACTTTTTCATATGTTCATTTGCTATTTTTACTTCTTTATCTGAGAATTGTCTGTTCATTTCAGATGCCCATTTTTGGACTGGGTCTTTAAATTTGGGATGTTTGATTTATTTAAGCTCTTTATAGATTCTAGATAGTAGACCTTTGTCTGAGGAACAGCAGGTGAAGATTTTTTTCACACATCATGGGTTGTTGTCTCTTCACTCTGTTGGTGGTTTCTCTTGCTGCACAGAAGCTTTTTAGGAAGAAGAGATCCCACTTGTTGATTGTTTGTGCTATTTCACAGGCAACTGAGGTTTTGTTCATAAAATCTTTTCCTACACCAATATCTTCAAGAATTCTACCTAACCTCTCTTCTAGCTGGTTTAGGGTTTCTGTTTCAATATTTAGATCTTTAATTCATTTTGATTTTAGTTTAGCACATGTTGAGAGATATAGGTCTTTTTTAATCTTTGGCAAATTGAAACCCAGTTTTTCCAGCACCATTTATTAAAGAGGCTATCTTTCCTCCAGTGAGGGTGTTTGACACCTTTGTCTAAGATGAGGTGGTTGAGTATGTCTGGCGTTGTTTCTGCATCTTCTAATCTGTTCCACGGGTCCTCAAGTCTGTTTCTTTGCCTGTACCATGCTGTTTTAATCATAGTAGCTTTGTAGTATAGTTTCAAGTTGGGGTTTGTGATACCCCTGCCATGTCTCTGTTACCTAGAATTGCTTTTGCTATTCTGGGTCTCTTCTTGTTCCAAATGAATTTTTGGATAGTTTTCTCAAGGTCCGTTAAGTATGCTGCTGGGATTTCAATTGGGATTGCATTGAATCTATATAGCAGTTTTGAAAGTATGGCCATTTTCACTATGTTGATCCTTCTTACCCAGGAGCAGAGAATGTCTTTCCATTTTCTGATATCCTCTTCAATCTCTCTTTTCAGAATGCTACAGTTTTCAGAGAAGAGGTGTTTGATTTCTTTTGTTAGGTTGATTCCTAGGTATTTCAGTTTTTTGGATGCTATTGTGAAAGGAATTGTTTGCCCTATTTCTCTCTCAGTGAGTCTGTTGTTCATGTAGGGGAAAGCTATTGATTTTTGTGTATTAACCTCGTATCCAGCTCCTTTACTGAATTTGGTTTTTAAGTCTAGAAGACTTTTGGTGGAGCTCTTGGGGTTTTCTATATAGAGTATTGTGTCATCTGGAAATAATAACAATTTGACTTCTTCATTTCCTATCTTTTTTGCTTTTATTTCTTTTTCTCGTCTAATTACCATGGCTAATGTTTCCAAAACAATATTGAACAGGAGTGGTGATAGTGGACATCCTTGTCTTATTCCTCATTTTAGTGTGAACAATTTCAGTTTTTGACCATTTAGTATGATATTGGCTGTTGATTTTTCATAGATGGCTTTTATCCAATTGAGGGAGAGACCATCTGTTCCAATGGGAGGGGCGGTTATCATAAATGCATGTTGGATTTTGTCAAATGATTTTTCTCCATCTATGGAGATAATCATATGGTTTTTGTCCTTGGCTCTTGATATAGTGTATTACATTGACTGGTTTGCATATGTTGAACCATCCCTGCATCCCTGGGATGAATCCCACTTGGTCAGGTTGTGTGATCTTCTTGATAATCTTCTGTATTCTATTTCCCAGTATCTTATTAAGGATTTTTGCATCTATGTTCATTAGTAACTTTGGCCTATAGTTCTCTTTTTTGGTTGGGTCTTTCTCTGCTTTGGGGATTAAGCTGATGCTTGCTTCCAGGAATGAATTCTGGAATATTGTTTCCCTTTCAACTTCATTAAAGATTTTAAACAGTAGTGACAGTTGTTCATCTCTAAATGTCTTGTAGAATTCAGTGATGAAGCCATCAGGACCTAGGCTTTTCTTAATTGGTAAGATTTTAACTATATTTTCAACTTCATTGATGGATATTGGGTTGTTTAGAATTTTTAGGTCCTCTGTTCAACTTTGGTAATTTATACATATCTAGAAATCTGTCCATTTCTTCTACGTTTTCCATCTTATTGGCATGTAGGTTCTGAAAGAAGGTATTGATGAGCCTCTGGATTTCTGCTGGGTCAATTGTAATTTCACCCTTTTCATTCCTAATTGCATGGATTTTAGCCTTTTCTTTCCTTTTTCTGATAAGGTTGGTGAAGGGTTTGTCAGTTTTGTTTATTCTTTCAAAGAACCAACTCTTGGCTTCATTGATGTTTTTGTATCATTCCCTTAGTCTCCATTGCATTGATTTCTGTTCTGATCTTTATAATTTCTTCTCTTGTATGAGCTTTGGGGTTGTCTTGCTCTTCTTTTTCTAGAAGCTTGAGGTTCAGCATCAGGTTGTTTAATTGGGCTTGTTCTGTTTTCCTAATATGCACATTCACTGCTATGAATTTCCCTTGTAAGACTGCTTTCATTGTGTCCCACAGATTCTGAAATGTTGTATTGTCATTGTCATTTAATTGAAGAAACTGTCTGATTTCTTCTTTAATTTCCTCTGTGACCCATTGGTTATTAAGAAGTGTGTCGTTCACACAAAAATCAATAGCTTTCCTCTACACAAATGACAGACTCACTGAGAGAGAAATAGGGCAAATAATTCCTTTCACAATAGCATCCAAAAAACTGAAATACCTAGGAATCAACCTAACAAAAGAAATCAAACACCTCTTCTCTGAAAACTGTAGCACTCTGAGAAGAGAGATTGAAGAGGATATCAGAAAATGGACAGACATCCCCTGCTCCTGGGTAGGAAGGATTAATATAGTGAAAATGGCCATACTTCCAAAACTGCTATATAGATTTAATGAATTCCAATTGAAATCCCAGCAGCATACTTAATGGACCTTGAGAAAACTATCCAAAAATTCATTTGGAACAAGAAGAGACCCAGAAGAGCAAAAGCAATTCTAGGTAACAGAGACATGGCAGGGTGCATCACAATCCCCAACCTGCAACTATACTACAAAGCTACTGTGATAAAAACAGCATGGTACTGGCAAAGAAACAGACCTGAGGACCAGTGGAAATGATTAGAAGATGCAGAAACAATGCCAGACACACTCAGCCATCTCATCTTCGATAAAGGAGCCAAAAACCCTCACTAGAGGAAAGATAGCCTCTTTAACAAATGGTGCTGGAAAAATTGGGTTTCAACTTGCCAAAGATGAAAACTAGACCTATATCTCTCAACATGTGCTAAACTAAAATCAAAATGGATTAAATATCTAAATATTAAAACAGAAACTCTGAACCAGTTGGAACAGAGGTTAGGTAGAACTCTTGAAGACATCGGTGTAGGAAAAGATTTCATGAACAAAACCTCAGTTGCCCGTGAACTAGCACAAACAATCAACAAATGGGATCTCTTCTTATTAAAAAGCTTCTGCACAGCAAGAGAAACCACCAGTAGTGTGAAGAGACAACCCACAATGTGGGAAAAATTCTGCTATTCCTCAGACAAAGGTCTACTATCTCAAATCTATAAAGAACTTAAAAAGATCAGACCTCCCAAATTTAAAGACCCAATCCAAAAATGGGCATCTGAAATGAACAGACATTTCTCAGACAAAGAAGTAGAAATAGCAAATAAATACATGAAAAAATGTTCAACATCACTGTCATTCGAGGGATGCAATTGAAAACAACGCTGAGGTTGCACCTCACTCCAGAAGGAATGGCTGCTATCATGAAATCAACCAATAACAAATGCTGGCGGGGCTGTGGGGAAAGAGGAACCCTGCTCCACTGCTGGTGGGAGTGTAGACTGGTGGAAGCACTGTGGAAATCACTATGGAGATACCTCAAAGAACTAGGACTGGAAGTCCCATTTGACCCCACTATTCCACTGCTGGGGATCTTCCCTAAACAATTAAAAGAATCATACCACAGTGATATATGTGCACCTATGTTCATAGCAGCACAGTTTGTGATAGCTAAAACTTGGAAACAGCCCAAATGCCCAACAACTAGAGACTGGGTAAAGAAAATGTGTTTTTTTTTAAATGGAGTACTACTCAGCCATAAAAAATGAGAAATTAGAGACATTTATAGCTAAGTGTATGCACATTGAGGCAATACTCTTAAGTGAAATAAATAGAACACACATGTATAAATACTGAATAGTTTCTCTGGTGTGAGAAACTGAAAGTGTAAATAAGGACTAAAACGTATAATAGGTAATGTGAAATAGGAAGAAAAGGGGCAAAAGGGAAGGAAGTGGGAGGGCTAGGGGAAAGGATAGAAGGGAATGGGATTAATATGAGAAAATGGAAAAATAAGAACAAAATCTTTGTAAATATGGAGGACTGGAGGGGTTGAAGGGAGGTCTGGGCAAGGGTGATTTTGTGGGGTGAAACACTCTGTAAACATGTTAAGTTTATTTGTTCAAGAGCTTGATTGGGTTATAATATTTTATTGCTTATTTTTTGTCTAGTTGATCTATCTGTTTGTGAGAGAGGGGTATTCAGGTCCCCCAGTACTATTGTATTAGTGCTTATTTGATTTTTCATGTCCGTTAGTATTTGTTTTATATAATTGGGTGCACTCATGTTTGGTGCATATATATTTATGATTGTCATTTCTTCCTCTTGGATTGTTCCCTTTACAAGGATGGAGTGTCCTTCTTTGTCTCTCTTAATCTGTGTTGGTTTGAAATCCACTTGATCTGCAAACAGGATAGCTACTACTGCTCTTGTGGGGGTTCCTGTCCCATGGAGTATTGTTTTCCACCTTTAACTTTCAGTCTATGGGTTTCTTTTTAAATGAAGTGTGTTTCTTGTATGCAGCATATTGCTAGATCTTGCTTCTTGACCCATTCTGCCAGTCTATTTCTTTTGGTTGGTGAGTTGAGACCATTAATATTGATGATTATAACTGATATATATTGACTTATCATTGCCATGACTTTTTCTTTTTGTTGGATTCTCCCCCTTTGCATTTAATTTCGTGTTGTGCCCGATGGATTCATTCTTCTGGGCTTCCTGGGTTTGTGATCCTTGTTGTCTTTTCCTAGGATACTGTCTAAAACTTTTTGGAGTGATGGTTTGGTATTCATGAAGTTCTTAAGATGCTCTTTGTCAGGGCTGGGGATTTAGCTCAGTGGTTTTGCCACTTGCCTTGCAAGCACAAGGACCCGAGTTCAATCCCCAGTACCAAAAAAAAAAAAAAAAAAAAAAAAAAGATGCTCTTTGTCATGAAAGTATCTTATTTCACCATCAATTTTGAAAGATAGTTTTGCAGGGTACATCAATCTGACTTGGAGGCTGTTTTCCTTTAGGGCTTGGAATACATCACTCCAAGCTCTTCTTGCCTTCAGGGTTTGTGTTGAGAAGTCTGCTGTGATTCTGATGGGCTTTCCTTTCTATGTGATTTACTTCTTTTCTCTAACTGCTTGTAGAACTTTGTTTTTCTGTTGGGTTTCTGGAATCTTAACTATTATATGCCTATGTGTAGATTTTTGTTGTTGTTGTTCAAGGCTTTTTGGAGTCCTACATGCCTCACTTCTGTTCTTTTCCCCTGCTTGGGAAGTTTTCTGCCATTATTTCTATGAAGAGATTTTTTTATGTCATCTCCACTCTCTCCTGTTTCTTCATCGAGTCCAATCAGTCTTATGTTATTCTTCTTTGCATCATCTATCATATCAACTGCTGGATTGATTTCTCATGGTCCCTTACAACTTTAAAGCAATTTTTCTTTTCCTGGTCACTAATTGCAATCTTTTCTATATCTGAAATTCTGTCCTCACCTTGGCTCATTCTGCTGTGTAGAGTTTCAATGGAGTTTTTAATCTCCTGGAAATCTGTTTGCATCTGTTTTATGGATTCCATTTGTTTCCTATGTTGGGATTCCATCATGTTCCTCAGCTCCTCTATTTTTTTAATCCATGCCCTCTCTAGATTTATTAATCATGTCTTGCACTATGGGCATAATCTCTGCTGTCATCTGAGAAATTATTTCTGGTTTCATTTTTTCCAGATCCTCTTTTGTTGCCAGTTCAGTGGGTCCAGGTGGTTGAGTATCAGAGTGTTCCATCTTGTTTCCCTTTGGGGTTGCTATAAGTGATCTGGAAGTCTGGTTTTAAGGCTTGTTTACATGTCTTCTCATTTCAATGGGTGTGTAGGGGGGGTGCTGCTGGTGCCCAAGTGGCTTACCTCCTCTGTGCTGGGAGTGGTGGCACATCGACCTGGAAGCCTCTTCCTCTATACTGGGAGCAGTGGTATGTTGACCCAGAAGCCTCCTCCTATGCTCTGAGAGCAGTGGCACTTTGACCCATAAATACATTTTTTTAATATGACTATTGCTGCATACAGAATGTTTTACTTGTATTTCAGTCTTTGTGTATTTCACAGCATCTTTAGCATTTTGTCTGTTACAATTTCCAATGTTGAACGGTAGTGCTGGCATTATGTGCAATATGTTTCACCCCTGCCAAGATCCTCACAATATTTTTGTACCTAGTCTAACATTGGATCATTCCATTTGGTTTTATGACCATTTTGAAACATTTTGACTAGTTAAACATGCACTCACATTGTTGTTTTCTTCATCATCTGAATTAAGGAAGTCTGCATTCCTTGTGTTTATATCAGTCGATTCTTGCTCCATTTCACTGTCACAGGAACTTTGTCTCACACAGCCAAAGTCAAATTTGTCATCATCATCATCATCATCATCATCATCATCATCATCCATCCACACCACTACTCTGTTAAGAACCATGTATTTTACCATAATAGATCATCTTCATCGTCCATGCATAGGTATTCAGATGATTCACTTTTGACCTCCTCCAAAACTTGCAAATATGGTTTTTCATGGCCATTGTACTGAATTGAGCTATTTCTACCAGAAAAATCAAAAGAAAACTTTAAAAAAACAAATTCTAGAGTGGGTGTATTATACCCTCTTTGATGCTTAGGTAAACATACACAAAATCTGTTAGGTGGAGCATAATATGGGTGTAAGTCACAGTTTGACACTTTTGCACAGGTGCACACACTTTGCTTTTTGTCACACTATGTGGGGAAACAAAAGGGTTGTTTCTTATATCCCTCAGGCAAAAGTACTGAGACACACAACTGGCTACTATTATGCTAAAGTAAAAATTTTCAGTAGAAAAGTAATAGATGCATTTGTGGAACCCAGTGCTATGCTCCATGGGTTAAGTAAGAACTTCCCTAGCCTGACCTTTTGAGCATCATAGAGTTTTAATGAAGATGATGATCTTAGAGACCAAATCTCTTTTTTACAGATGAGAATACTGAACTTAGATAGAGGAAGTGGCTCTTTCAAGATCACACCCTACAATTTGCAGTCAGTATAAAAGAGAATTCTACTGTGTGATTATTCTTAAAAGTTGAGAGACATACCAAGGAATATGAAACCTGGGTTTAGTACATTAAATGATAGAATACCCAGTAAGTTCTGAGGATGACATCAAATACTTTTACGGCTGATCATTTTGCCCTAAAATGATCAGAGCAGATCATTTTGCTGTTATTATTTTTGGTTTAATCCCTTTGCCTCTGGTACTTGCAAGCAGTTGATTTTTTTCCCCACACATGCCACGCTCTAACGGTTCAACAAATTAAAAAGTAATTACCTCAATAATGGATTGGTTACTGAGTTTAATCAACCTGAAAAAAATACTTATATTTTTCCATTTATAAAATTATAAAATGTTGCATTTTTATATGGTCCATCATTTAGAAGTTCCTAAAAACATCAGACCATTGCTACACAGACTGACATTAACAACAGAAAACAAGTAGATGTGTAGAGTTAGAGGATTTCCTCCAGGGAAAGAAGACTGGTGACAAAAAAGGAACTGATTCTACATTAACTAGGAAAGGGCAAACAAGAAACAGCAGATCTAATACCCTGGGCTTCTTCAGTAGACAGGATAGAATGAATAGAATAGTCCACAAATTAATAATGACAAAAAATTAGTTATCTTTGAAGAATTACAAATTCATTGTTTCTAAAACTGGCAAATGAAGAGAACAAATCAAGCATAGAGAAAATAATCATAAAAAATACTTTCAAAAATAAAGTTTTAGCTAGGTACAGTTGTGCATACCTATAATTCCAGCTACTTGGGGACCTGAAGTAGAAGGATCACAAGTTTGATAACAACCTGGGCAATATAGAGAGAATCTGTCTCACCAAAAAAAACCAAAATAAGTAAATAAATGAATCTCCAAATAATTTAATTAAGCAGTGGAGAATTATACACCTATATTGATAAAACGGGAAATAAACCCCAATAAAAGGAAATGTCTTTTGTCATCAACTTCTCTGAAACCTGTGTTTTGAGAAGGCTTGAACTGTGTCCTGTCATCTTACTTACAGATGTTGTCAAACTTTATGATAAGCCACCCCCGACCCTGTATTGAGCAATAAGGACTGCTCACTGAATCAATTTAAACCAAGTAACAAAAATTGGCAATTCAGTTTGTCTATCCTGTAACCCTACAGGGTAGAAGGGATTTTTATATTGCCCTGTCTTGAAATAAGTTGCTCTTCAAAGCAGATCAGCCAAAAGAATTGAAACTTGAGTTCTTACTTCAATGAGCGGTTTAATAGGTCTCCCTACCAATTCACTTCTAAAAGCATGATGAGAAACTGAAAGTGTAAATGAGGATCAAAATGTATAATAGATAATGTGAAATAGGGAAAAAAGGTCTGAAGGGGAAGGGGAAGGGGAAGTGGGAGAGGTAGGGGAAAGGAAAGAAGGGAAAGGAATAAATATGACAAAAGGAAAAAATAGAAACAAAGTCTTTGTAAATAGAGAGGTGTGGAGTGGTTGAAGGCAGGGCAGGGGAATGGGGAAAAAATAAGAACCAAAATATATCATCTAAAGGTATAAATTCCCAATGATGAATGTCATCTTATTGTATACCTAAAATGTACCAAGAAACTTAATGAATAAAAAAAAAAAAGAACAACAGCAACAAAAAAGCATGAGCTAAGGGCCAGGGATTTAGCTCAGTGGCACTGCACCTGTCTGGCAAATGCAAGGTCCTGAATTTGATCCCCAAGACCAAATATAAATAAATACATAAATAAAAGCATGAGATGAAAGATTTGGAGACCATGCTAATTGTTTTAGGTTTAATTAATGGACCCATTTCTTATCCATCTTGGCATCCACATCCTTTGCCAACTCATTGGACAGTTCTTCGTCCAGAGCACAGTGCACTTGCCTTCCCTCTTCTTATTGGACACACCCATGAGAATGGCCAAGTATAAAATAGAGGAGGGAGCAGCAGCATGCAGATTCCAGGCTAGACCTTCAAAAGACACATTTCCTTTTCTCTTTTTGCATTTATGTTTTCAACATGAGAAAAATTTCCCCCAGTAGTTGCTGCCTAACTAGCCTGGGCTCCAAAATGAATATACACAAAGAGACCTGATCCTAATATGCAGTGAAAAGAAAAGCCCAGCAGTACCAACAACTTGAAGTAGAGCTGCCAGACAAGCACAGTTCCAACCATTTGATCCTCAGACTCATAGTCAGGATAAGCACTTGTTTGAGCCTCTGAGTTTGTGGTAGTTTGTTATATCCCAATAACTAACTGATGTATAATGAGTGCCAGTGCAGGGTGTGATAGTTCAACCCTTCCCTGAAAATTCAGCTTTGGCATGAATTGCTTTGTAAGCAAAAGCCAAAACTGGGCCATGTTTCCATACCTCACTACTTTCCTATTTTACTTTGGACCTCAACTCCCTTTTGCAGGCTCAAAGACAGGATAATGCAACCCAGGCGTCAGCAATAAAATTCATATATATTCATTTCAGCCTTCATCCCTCACCTCACCCTTTTTCTTCCTTTTGCTTTTTCTCTTCTCTCAACTGTGCGATTTTGATTTCATTCTTTACATGGCCATGTGAGGGGAATACATGTGGCTTCCCACATTGCATTTTGCCTCTTGCCTCTTTTTCTAGATAAGGGCTGCGTTGATGGAAGGAAAAAAAGGCAAAGAAAGCCTTGCTACCATTCACATTCCATTTTAAACTCCATCCCACCTACGCCCATTTTTTCATTTCTGAACCACCACTCTTACCCATGTTTCACTTTTGCATGTTTAGTCATTCCCAATTTTGTAATTGCAAGATGCTGCAGAGAAATATGCAAGACAATAGAGAATATTTGCTTAAGGAGAAAACCAATTCTATCTTCCCCTGCCAGACACAATTCACTACCCTTCTGGAGACAAACACACTGGTGCAAAAATGCATCCATAAACCCAGGATTCCTTTGCTGTCGATGTCTATACTTCCACCTGCATCCTGGGACTCTGGGGCTTTCTCCTCTCTGGTTTCAGAGGACTGGACCACCCAGGATCTCCACCTAGAATGTGGTCATGGTCACAGGTACCACCTTCCCTAGGAATTTCTCTCCTCATCTTCCCCTTTCTGGATTACAGCTACCAGGGCTGGATTTCACAATCATGGTTCTCCAGGGCAGTGAAATCTCTTCTATGAAATATCCCGTACTCTTGGTTCAGAGAATTCCTTGGGTGATACATTCCCACAAGGATCAAACAATAAATTATAAAACTGCATGATCATATCTAAGGTATTCCAAAGTATTCCTCTAAGTCAATGTCCTGAAATCTATCTTTAATCAACCCAGAAATATTGGTTGAGAAAAAGAAATAACACTAATTGGGTGTCCACTGTTGTCAATTATTTTATATATCTTTTTTAATTTAACTCTCATAGCACCCATGTAAAATATGCATTTTTATTGCCCATTCCATTAATGAGAAGAATTTAGGTGCCAGGAGACTCATTTAACCTAAAGTCATCCAACTAGTAAAAGGTGAAACTGCTCATGGAGTAAACAGGTCATCTCACCAATTTCAGGGCTGCATTATTTTATATGACAGCAGCTGGTACTGTGGTAAGCACGAAATGTGCACGTCCTCCACATCTCCCAGTCCCCATTCAACACATAAGCTTCTATTCATTCAACCCATTCATTCATTCATTCCTCCAACACACTCAAACTGAATACCTTCTCTGTCCAAGACTGAGGCAAAAACCCTGAGACTTTGTGCCCAAAGAGAAACACAGAGATACAAAAGGTTTACTCTCAGATTACACATAGTATCCTCAGTCCATTTTGCAGTAGGGTCTCTTAATACAAGTCCAAATCTAAATATTAACAGCATCATTTCTCAGACCATTTTCCCACCTTGGATTCCTGGTTATCCCTGTGTGAGTGCCAAACTCAGCTAGTTTTCTTTCCTCAAGATTCAATTCATGATTTCCCTTGGGCAGAAGGTAGATAGATAAGTGTTTGGTAAGAAGATGGATGGGATCTGGGCCAGGGATGTAGCTCAGTGGTTTCGCCGCCTGCTGCACAAGTGCAAGGACCTGAGTTTGATCTCCAGTACCAAAAAAAAAAATGCATATTTTGGGCCGGGGATTTAGCTCAGTGTTTCCACTGCCTGCCTCGCAAGTGCAAGGACCTGAGTTCAATCCCTGGTACCACAAAAAAAAAAAAAAAAAGAAAGAAAATAGATGGGATCCGATCAAGGTGTCTCCACAATTTTTATGTTATCATGACATTTTGACATGAAAATTGCTTAATTCTAATTGAACACATGTCTTCAATAATAATGACCAGATGCCATCAAGCCAGTTATTAGTTTAGACCAGGGGCTTATTAACTTCTTAATTAGCTCATTGTGAGCACTGTGCATATATAAGGCAGACTCTAATGATAATCATTTAAACTTCATTTTGTCTTATTTTAAATTATTTGGTTCTTTCTATTTTCCACTCCATTGCAAACTCTGCTGAAGCTCAGCGTGGGCACTGGACCAGAAGGCAGAATTTAGTTAATCAGGTTGTGTTGCTAATGTTCCATAACTGCAGGACACCTGAACCCCTCCAGGATAAGGCTGTGCCATGGTCCTCTCCTTTCCAAACTCTGACCCAAAGCCACTCTGTTACAATCTCAGGCCCATACCAACTTCCATCTGTTCATTCATCCAACTAACAAGTCTTTATAGTACAGCCATGCGGTATCAGCTCTGAGAATACAGCGGGCACATCCCTGATCTGAAGGAAATTTCAGTATATCTGGGGTGACCACCAGAGGCTTGTCATGCCATGTGACAAGAGCTACTCTGCTAGAGAAAGTAAAGTTGCTATAAGAACATGTAGGAGAAGAATGTAATGCAAATCACAGAGAGCAGAGCAAGCTTTCCTAAAGAACTAAAATTACAATTCTCACCTATAAGATAATTCGAAGTTAACAATATAAAATGAGTATCTTTGGGAAAAAGGAACTTCAATAGAAATGAGGAATAAGGGAAATGTTCCAGGCAAAAGGTATGTTTGCAAAAATCTCAAAAGTGGAAAAGAGAACGATGCTCTTTAGAAATTTTTGAAAAGCTAAAAGTTTAGTATTTTAAGTAAATGATGTAGGACAGAAAGGAAATAGTCAAGATAACTGTAAAGGACTAGGAGGCTTATTTATATCTCCTTACTCCGTATGGGAGAATTTAGACTTGGCCATAAGCCTAGATCCCATCATAGCACATGCTGGATCAACAATGCTCAACTTTTGGCAGCTTCTTGTTGCCTCTTCCCAAGCCAGTTCAGACAGTAGCAATCATTTTAAAGATCCCAACAGAGAACTCTATCACATCTCTCTGGTACTATTATAATGGTCATCCGTCCCTTTGTCCTCTCCAAGTTCCATTACTTTGATCTTGCCACTCTCAAGTAGCTACACAGCCTAGGGAATGGGTTAGGTGTAATTCTATGAACACAGACACTCTGTCTCAGTGTAAGGCCAGGATTAAAGAGACAGTAAAACAATTAAAATAACTTGCAATGTAAATCAGAGTGTTTCTTGGCTTAAACATTAAAACTGAGTTTTCTTAAACACTAAAACAGGTTCTAGAGATGGTACGTGGAAACACTTATTAAATCCTGCCTTTCTTCACCACCCACTGAACTTCACCTGCCACAGCAGATCTGGCATTTAGTTGTGGTTTTCTTCCATTAAGTTTATTGGCACATTTTAGGTATACAATACAGTTACATTCATCATTGGGAATTTGTACCTTTACACGATGTGTCTTGGTTCTTATTTTTTCCCAATTCCCTGCCCTCCCTTCACCCCCTCCACCCTTCCCTACTTACAAAGACTTTGTTTCCATTTTTTCCTTTCCTCGTATTTTTTCTTTTCCCTTATTCCCTTTCTGGCATTTAGTTTTTTAAACATTACCTTTCTACCCCTCTTCCACTTCTGATTTTTCCCCCTGGAGATAAAATCTTCCCCAGACCCAAAGAGGCCCATATGCCTCTTGTCTTCTGTATCTTTCACTCTTTTTGTTTCTCTTGTTTCACTCTTTATCTATTTGGATGCTTTGGGTTTTGAGTAATAGAAAATAAGAATAAAAGTGGCTTTAAAATAAAGATGCTTCTAATCTGTAACAGGGATTACTAGCTTTCTACCAAAAAATTTCCCCATGTTTGATTCACAGATAGATTATATATTCCAGCCTCTCTTGCATTTAGATGAAGATTTGTATAAGTTTTTCCTCTCCAATGGAATATGAGTGGATTTGCACTTTCTGAACTAGCTCATTATAAACCTCCTCTGCACATTTCCTTCACTCTTTCTTTTTCCATTGACTTTATGCAAAGGGAAAAAATTATAGAAGGAAGACTTCTGGGTCTCTCAGTGGCCTTGTAAGAGAGGACTATCCCCATTGTCTCGAGCCCCTGTCTAGAAGAATTACGTAAGGGACACATAAACAATTACTTTAAGATGCTGAACTTAGGGAGTGTAATATTTTTACAGACATTTAGTCTACCCCAACACATTATTACAAAAGAAAAGAGATGGGCAGTACCAGGGTTGAGTTCCTGTCCTGATAACATCAAGGACTCAGGCTCTTTCTACTTTTTCTGTTCTGCTGCCCTCTATATGTTGGCAAAATCTCCTGCCATGGCTGCAATCTATCATTAGCTACATCATCATGTCCTTACCCTAACTGTACAAAAAGAACAAATCTCCCTGCCATATAATGATTTATTAGTTAACAACAGAACACATATACAATAGTGGTCTTATAAGATTATAAGGAACTGAAAATTTTCCACTGCCTGATGACATTATACCCATCATAGCATCATAGTATAATGCATTATTCACATGTTTGTGGTTATGCTGGTGTAAATAACCTGCTTTGTGGTCAGGCATATACAAGTGTAGCACAATTATGTACAGCACATAATACTTGGTAGTGATAATAAATGACTAGGTTGCTGTTTTATGTATTTACTGTGCTATCATTTTACCATTATTTTAGATATACTCCTAATTATATTAAAAATGAAAGGTTGGAGTACTATTCAGCCATGAAGAACAAAATTATGTCCTTTGTAGGAAAACGAATGGAACTGAAGATCATCATATAAAGTGAAATAAGTGACTCAGAAAGACCCAGACAGACTCATAAAGTATCCCATGTTTTCTAAATGTGGAATCTAGAAGAAAGAGGAGGAGGAGGAGAAGGAGGAGGAGGAGGACAGGAGAAGGAGGAGAAGAGGAAAAGAGGAAGAAGAAGGGGAAGAAGGAAAAGGAGAAGGAGAGAAAGGAAGAAGAAAGGAGGGAAGGGAGAGGAGGAAGAGGAGAAGATGAAAGTAGAAGAGAGATTATTAGACAAGAGGAAGTGAGTAAGGATGTATTATTCAAGTTTCTCCTTATTGAGACATAACACCTGACCCCAGAACTTAAATGAAGAAAGGCTTAATTTAGCTCAAGGTTTCAGGAGATTCTATCCATGGCTCTCTGGCTCCAAGGCAGAAATCATCATGGTGAAATGGTAAGGCAGAGCAAAACTGCTTTCTTTGGCAGCAGGAAAATGGAGCAGGGGAACAGTGCAAGAGGGGAATGGATGAATAACCAGCATGGTATCCAAAACCATGCCTTCATGACCCACCCAGACACACCCAGGAGCATGCTTTACTAATCTGGTAGGTATTTCTTGATCCAATGAAGTTGACACATCAGGATGTATGGACACGAAGGGGGAAAAGAGTGTAAGAGGGGATAATGGGGGGACGGATATGATCAAAATATGTTATATGCATGTATGAAAATGCCACACTGAAATCCAATACTTTGTAAAATTAATGTGCACTAATTAAAATATATATGGGAAAAGTAAACACCCTGTTAAATATTCAAAAAAGAAAGGAGAATACAATGCCGTGCCAACAGCAGCTTTATATATTTCGTTTTTACTGAATCTCTTGTTTGCAACAAAAGGCCACAATGAGTTATTGCCCAATCTAAGTTTTTATAAATATATTTTATGCTGTTCAGAAAATGACAAATTACCTAATGATGTATTTCTTGACTGTATTCTGTCTTTAAGCAATGCACAACTGTATATATCTTTTGTCAGGAAATAAAATACTCTCTAGAACTCCTGAGCAAATTTTCCTTATTCTTGCTGGCCAGCACTGGATAACATGCCACTCTCTAGTCAACAGAAAAAAAATTGAGAGCATCATCACTATATCGAGCTAACTCTGATTTTATCGTCTAAGACTGGAGGGGGGCTTTTCGTAACTAAAAACATTGCTACCTGCCTAATACCTGACCCAAATGGGGTTCTTTTAGCAAAGACAAAACAAATTGTTGCACAGGAAGACAACAGTGTGGTCAAGACCTGTTCTTTCCATGTCTCCAAATTATACATTATAAAGACCCAGTAAAGTAGTTGTCAGTTATAGGAATTAGAAATATAGGAATCTAGGAATTAGAAAACAGACAGGCAAAGTCTCATCAGCAGAATGGTGTAAGGGGCTGAGAACTCTAAGGATTTTATAATGTTTATGGTGTTATAAATTATCATGCAGGGCATACAATACTAAATCATATGGAGAGAAATCTGAATAAAGGACTATAAGAGATTAGAAGTGCAAGAGAACTCATAATTGTACACACTGGAAAGGTGATTTGGACCGGGTCTTAAGTGTTGATTAATACTGGAGAGAAATACAGGAATGAAATTCAGGTGAAAGGAAGAACATAATCAACAGAAGAGGGAAGTCTGAAAAGAGAGGAGAATAAAGTAGTAGAGAGTTTCAATCTTCTATGTACTAGGAAGGCTGAGACTAAGCACACAGCCATCAAAACAGATTTCTTAGATGTAGTATTTATTCTGTCCCATATACCCAAAGCTCTTTCTCCAGGGGACTGTAAAGCTATATCACCTGACTTCACACAAATTCTATCACTGATCTCAACTTTTGAGACTTTGCCAGAGAAATGTTCCTTGATAACATCCAATAAATTCACTTACCATTCCTCCACCAGATTTAGAGAAGCTTCTTTCCTCTCCCATCCAAACACAAATGATGTTAATTACTTAAAGATTTGCACTGGGTCTCAATTTAGTGCCAGTATTATACTAAAATCTCTAACTGCATTATTTCATTTCATCTTCATGACAAAATTACAAGATATATAATAAAATCTCCATTTAACAGGTAAAGAACCTTAATCCCAACAAAATTAGATAATTAGCACATAATCACAAAGCTAGTATGAGGTAGAGTCATAGCAAAGTGTACTTACTCCAAAGTCAATAATCTTTCCATAGCCCTACAGTTCTCTATCGAGACAATGGCCATGCAAATTTCATTAAAAATCATCCTTTTCTCTACTGTTACTCAAAGTTTTCAATGCATTCAAATATTATCAGTATTTCTAGAAGTCAGTAAGTCATAGAAGGCTTTTAAAGTAGAGAAGAAAAAAGAAAACAAGAAAAAGGTGTTTGATGGTGTTTTAGGAAAAGATTATAAAACTGCATGGAAGAGAACCCCATTTAAAGAAATATACAGGAAATATAATTCGTTATGCTACTCCATAGGAATCTCATGGATTCCAACTGTAAACACAGCTGGTGTTACAGCTTATATCTAGATGTGCACCCAATGCCTCAGGGACTCATAGGTCGGGCTTTGGGGAGTGATTGGGTCGTGTGTGTGTGTGTGTGTGTGTGTGTGTGTGTGATTATTCCATTGATTGGTTTAGCATAGTTCTGGGTGTGGGTGATGGATTTACTGAAGAAGGAAGATCCACCCTGGAGAGGGTAGCACCATCCAATGGACTTGTATCCTGGATAGGATAAAAGGGAAAGTAGAAAGAAGGCTGCTGCTTTCTGCCTGCCGTGCCATAAACTATTTCTCTTCTGCAATGCCCATCTGTCGTGCTGCCTTTCCTTAAAACCAGCTGACTATAGACTGAAATCTCTTCAAAGTGTGAGCCAGAATATACCTTTCTTCCTTTAACTTGTGAGTGTTGGTTATATTGTTCCAGCAATGAGAAAGTAACTAAGACAGCTGGACTCTGGGAGCTGAGCTTCCCTCTAATAGATAGTAAATCTTATTTCTCTCTCCTGAGCCCTCACAGTCTCCAGCTCTAGGTTTGCTTGGTCTTGTATTTCATTCTTCTGTTTCTGCAGAAAAACATCTATGCTCACTCATATTCATCCCAAGATGAGAGTTTCACTCAGTTGTATTGTCAATCTTATTTTAAAAATCAACTACATAAAAATAGCTATCAGTATCTGTGCCATAGATATCAATATCTGCATTTCACAGATAAAAGGAAAAATGTTAAATATGTGTCTCGGGTCAGCTAGGGTAACCAACTCATCCCAGTTTATCTGGAACTCTCCTGGTCTTACCCTTGAAAGGGCCAAGTTATTAAAATTGTCCATCTTGGGAAAATCACAACTAGTCACCTTGAGAGTAAATGATAGACTCAAGCTTAAAATTCAGTACTACTGTAAATGTCTACACCTGGTAATCTTATTAGCTCACTTGTCCACAAACTTAATGTCCTTACTGAGTTCATATTACCATGATGTCTAAATTAAATATCTATGGGCTGTAACCAAAAACATATATACTCACACAATGGATTTTACACCCATTAGTGCAAAAGGTATTTTGCTCACAAATCCTTACAAAACAACTAGAGTAGGGCCAGGCCAGAGAAATTCTCCTGGATATTTGCCTTTCACTGTCATTGGCCCAAGTAGCTATCAGATTATTCTTCCTCCCACTTGCTGATATCTCTCAAGCAAATATCCAGAGTAGTGTTACAAGGTAGTGGTGTTTAACACTGAATGGCAATAAGAGCTGAAGAGCATCAAATCATGAGATTAAACTCAAAACTTTCTGGCTAATTCCCTCCTAGCTCCATTTACTTCCTAACTTCTCAGTAACTCAATAGTATTATGCTTTTCACTTTACTGGACAGAAACATGCTCCTAAGTAAGAAGTAAAAATCAATCACATTCAGGTAGAAAGAGAACCCAAAATTCTAAGTAGTATCTATGGAAATGACCCTAGAGGCAAGGTTCTACCCAAACCTATCATTTGAAAAATAAAAATTTGAACACTAGAGAGAACATGAGATTTTACACTGAAACCATCTCCCACCCCTGTGCCTCCAAATGGAATTACTCACCTGAATCACCATCTGGATGTTTAATAGCTGTCTCAAACTTAATATACCCAAAACCAAATTCTCGCTTTTCCTTTGTACATGTGTTGAAGATCCCTAAGACAACCCTTTAGCTTGATGATTTAGAAGAATCACTCATGGGAATCAGAAAAGCTCTTATATTCAAGGTTTGTTTATCACAGTGAACAGGTACAGGTTAAACTTAACTAAGAAAAAAATGTATGCAGTGTAGTCCAGAGAAAACAAGCACAAACTTCTGGGTGTCCCTCTCAGTGGAGTCCTATGGGGACACACTTAATTCATCCAACAATGATGTGTGAGAAGACTTGCACTGCTGCCAACCAGAGTAGCTCATTTCAGCCTCAGTGTTTAGGATTTTCTTGGGTTTCAGTCATGTGACCATGCACCACCCATGTGACTGGCCTGAGTTACTTATACTTTGGTCCCCCAGACCAAAAAAGAAGTATTCATAGTAAATAACACCATTATCATAAATTGATACAATCACATTATCATAGCATGATCCAGTCCTCAGACATACAAAAGAGCTCTTACAAGACAGGAATATTCCAAAGGCTCAAAGATTATCACCCACAACCTGGCCAATGGCTTGTCCCTATTGCTCTGTAGAGTATGTGAAGCTTGAGCAAGTCAGGCCTGCTGGATTAACATTTTCCTGAACAGTTTGCATCTCCTTTTCTTTCCCATTGTTATGGCTTGTGTCTAGATGTCCCCCCAAAGCCTCATGCAGTCATAGGTGGGGCTTTTCAGAGGTGGTTGAATCTAAACCGTGTGATGCTGGGATTAAGTGCACGATGCTGGAGTCAAGGGTGTGTGATTACTAAATCAGTCCACTGATTGGTTTGGCACAGTTCTGGGTACGGATAATAAAAAGGCCCACCCTGGGTATGAGTGCTACCTGCCCTAAGGTTGTGTGGCCTGGATAGAATATAATAAACAACAGAAATAAGGCTGCTGTCTTCTCTTGCTGCTTTGCTTCTTCATTACTTTGATATTTTGCTGCCTTCTGCCTGTCATGAATTGTTTCTCCTCTGCTCTGCCACCCTCCCTTGGAGCCAGCCAAATATGAATTAAAATCTCTACAAACGATGAGCTAAATAAATCTTTACCTCTTTAACTTTGAATCCCAGGTATTTTGTCTCAGCAGCAAGAAAAGTAACTAAGACACTTATGTATGCCAATAACAATTTCATCCTTCCAGGTATCTAAGGCTACTTTGGAGTGATTCTTGAGTTTTCTTCTTTCTACCTTATTTCACATCAAATCCTCCATCCATATATCCTATTAGCGCTACCTACATAATTTTTTCAGATTTTCAACCACTTCTTCCAATGCTGGTTCCAGCTATCATTATGTATCACTTAGGTTATTATGGCCTCCTCCCTAATCTCCACACTTCCATTCTTATTCTACTATGGTCCATTCCCAACATAGCAGCCAGAGTAATGTTTTTATAATAGAAGTGAGGTCATGCTCCCCTCTGAAGGAACTTTCTACAGTCTTCGCATTTTAAAAGCCCTCCAATTATATTTCTAACCTACTTCTTCCCACTCTTTCCTATGACCACTCTTCATCAAGCCACATTGTCCATGTCACTGTTTTTCAAACACATGTAGCATCCTCCTGCCTCAGGACTTTGTGTTTTGCTTGCCTAGAATTCTCTTCCCAAGATCTGAAAGGCAGATTCACTCACTCCTTTCAGGTTTGTGCTTACATGTCAGGATATTGGTACATTCTATCCTGATCATTGTATGTAAGAAATTTTTCCTTTCCCTTCTTTCCTTTCCTTTCCCCTTCCCTTCTCACCACCCCTACCCCCTTTTAGACCTTTTCTTCCTATTTCAAATTATCAATTATTCATTTTAATCATTTTAATCCTTGTTTACACTTCAGTTTCTCACAGTAGAGAAACTATTCAGTATTTACACTTGTGTCCTATTTATCTTACTTAAGAGTATGGCCTCAACATGCATCCATTTAGCTATAAATGTCTCTACTTTCTCATTTTTTTATGGCTGAGTAGTACTCCCTTTTATATTAAAAAAAAACCACCACATCTTCCTTATTAAGTTTCCAGTTGATGGGGACTTGGGCTGTTTCCAAGTTTTAGCTATTATGAATAGGACACATGTGTAAATACCAAGTAGTTTCTCTAGTGTGAGAAACTGAAAGTATAAATAAAGATTAAAACAATTAAAATGAATAATTGATAATTTGAAAAAGGAAGAAAAGGTCCAAAGGGGTAGGGAAAGTGGGAGGGGAAGGGGAAAGGAAAGAAGGGAAAGGAAAAGTTATGAGATAAGAGAAAAAATGAAAACAAAGTCTATGTAAATAGGGAAGGGTGGAGGGGTGAAGGGCACACAGGTAATGGGGAAAAAAAAATAAGAACCAAGATACATCATGTACAGGTACAAGCACCCAAGGATAAATGTAAATGTATTGTATACCTAAAATGTACCAATAAAAGAATTTTAGGGGGAAAAAATTAAATAGCTGAGTTTCTTGGGGTTGTTTTTTGCAGCCTCTATTCTGTTCCATTGATCCTCATGTCTGTTTTTGTGCCAGTACAATGCTGCTTTTAATAAAGGTAGCTTTATAATTTTTTTTAAAAAGAAATTTTTCCTATCATAACTTGATATAGTATTTGCCTGTTTTATTTTTTATTTTACCATCATGCTATATACTTACTTTACTAAATATCTGTGTGTTTATCACTGTCTCTTACAACTAGACATAACTTCATGAGAAAAGAATTTTTTGTTCACTACTGTGACCCCAGGTTCTAGATAAGTGTTGTAGAAATAGTTTTTATAAATATCTACAGTGTATGCATGTGGTCTCTACACTAGTAGCATGAGCATCACTAGGGAACAGGTTAAAAATGCAAATTCTAAAGCAACATCTCAAACTTTTGAATCAGAAGCTCCGTGGGGCAAAGTCAACAATCTATATTGTTGGACCCCTGGTGATTGTGATGCAAAAACCACCTTCTGCTCTTGCTTGTGCAACCATTACATACAGATAGTAATGCTTAGAAAGGCTAACATAACCCCTGGGTGACACACCTGGATTATTACCACATATATGTTTGTCTGTTTCCTGACTCAACCACACTACTGTGATGGCCGCTTTTGAGATTATTTCCTCTCAGAGAATTTTCCTGTTTCTCTCCCCAATTTCCTGCTGTAAGACTCAACGTCTTCTTCCAAGCAATTATCAGAATGAGGCAAAGACTCTTCCTCCTCACAAACACAGTTACTTTGGAATTCCTGCTCTTACAAGTTCCTGCTTTAAATCAAGGTATCAAAATCCCACCCACCAGTTCTGTTAGGGAACCTATTCCAGATGCCTTCATCATCAACCAAATGCATCCACCCCTGCATCCTAGAAATTGTTAAGAGAAACAAGTAACCTAAGCTCTACATACTTAAAGGGCTTTGGTGACAAAGCAAACCCACAGCCCAGCTAGCTGTCCATCCTGTCCCACCAGTCAACTTGAGACGCTAACTGCTAGTCCAGGGGAAGAACGAACTGCCAAAACTATAGGAGAGCAAGAAGACATCTTCTCTTTGCAGCTGGTCTCCAGAGGTCAATGATTAACATACTTTTTAGGTATTTTTGATTGCTTAGTCCTCAATGGCTTCCCACTCTGCCCTCCTAACTCTTTCCTTGCCTCTACACTCTACCTTTACTTACTTTTTTTTTCATTAATCTTATTGGTACATTTTAGGTATACAATATGCTGACATTCATTATTGGGAATTTGTACCTTTACATAATATATTACCTTTACTTTCAGTAACAGGCAATTCTCTTGGTGGATTCTAGAAAAAAGAAGAGTCTAATTGGCATAGCTTTGCTCTCAAAATTTAATAACCAGGGGTACAAATGAAGTTCATATTCTCCTTGTTGCTTTCATAGTCAACTACTTCATTTCCTCCTTAAAATTCAGGCTTTCTTGGAATATTTTCCTGTCACATGGAACAATCTTCTGATGTTTAGAAATGCAAGAGAAAATTGGTTACACAGACCTGGGAACCTAATCCCCTTATTTATCTAAATGCCAATACTCACAATCCAGCAGACTAGAAAAGGGGAAGACAGGTAGGGAAGGCTGCTGTGTGACCAACTACAAGTCTCAATTAGAGGGGACAAAGATGTCTGCTCTTCAGAACTGATCAGCATGGTGTTTCTGGGAATGTGTTTTGGACAGCTTTTCACTACTATAACAAAATATCTGTGGCTGGATAACTTTATGAAGGAAAGAGGTTTATTTAGCTCACAGTTTTGGAGGCTCAGTCACCTATATCTAGAGATGGACTTCTTGCTGGTAAAGTCCAGTGGCAGAACAGAATATCACATGGGAAGAAACATGGAGTCAACATGCATCAATATGGTGTCTTCTGGTCTCTCTCCTTCTTATTATTCAATCATAGGGTTTTTATCCTGATGACCTTACCTAAATTTAATGACCTCTCAAAAACCCCACCTCTAGACACCATAGTCAGACTACATTTTCACCATCTTAATATCTCATAAAGAAGAATGATTTTCAGAACATGAAAATTGGAAGATATTCTCAAAGAATTTCCAATACACATAGAAAATGTGCAAAAAGGGGCAGGTAAGCCTCAGCACAATAAATATCCAGTGGGGATCCTGGTGGCATATAGCAATCATCCCTGCTCCAAGAACATGCAAGCACTGAGTCTCAACCAAAGTGATAGGCATGACTGCCTTGTTGCTGTGGTATAATTTCTAGGAAATCAACCACATGTGAAATGAAATGAAATAGAACAGAATACATGTCAACATAAACCTAGTGTTAAGCACTTTAAGTATATTAGTTTTTATGTGATAGTCTCCTAGTACCCAAGAATGGTTTATTAAAATATGTGAGACTGAAAAGTGTAGGTATAAAAACATTATGTTTAGATGTTACCATATTTTGATTTTAATATTCCCTCTACAACTTACCCCTAGCTTTCAGAATCTAGTGTAGAAAGGAGGCTTCTGTGAGCAGTGATTCTTTTCCTGGATGCAAATGGGAATGTCCTGGGAGTTCATAAAACATTGAAGATTTGGAATTTGATCTGGGGTACAGCCTGGAATTTACTGAAAACTTCCCCAGGTGATTCTCCTAAGTAGCAGAGTATAAGTACCACTGGTTGTAAAATGTGAATGAGATTATGGAAGTAAAGGCCCTGACAGCTTCTCAGTAAAGATGTCCACAACATTGTTACACTGCTTGTCACCTCATCCATCAGAGATAGAGCCCAGAAACATTCCTGTCTAATTGTCTCATGTGCAATTTATCCACATCCTGGCAAAAACATTGAAGGTAAAACTTCTAGTCAAATGGGTTTTGAAGACTACCTGTAGATTTCCTATTTTTCTAAGTCATTTACCATAATGGTGAAAGACAACTGGCAGTGACTATCTTTAGGAATAGAGGATGCTTTTTAACTTTGACGTGATGTCAGAAAGATGATGATAAAGGATAATAATCATGTAAGCAATTATTGTTTAACCTAGTAAGGATTAGCAATACGTATTTTCCCCTTGTGAGAGCCCTGCAAATACGTGCCTCTAAAATTAAACATCAAATTATCTCAAGGAAAAAAAGTTTAAATTCAGTCATTATAACTACTATCTAAACCCTTCTCCCAGTTGATATTACCCAATTACAATATTCTCAAATTCAGGATAATTGCTCCCTAATTACAAAAACCTAATAGAGTATAAAGTATTTCTTCTATGACACCTGACACATGAAATTTTTTTTCTGTGTCAGACTACACCAGTTCTCAAGTATTAGCTTCTCAGTTCTCCATAAAGTATTGTGTTTATTTTGAAAAATAAAACAGAAAAAGATTGCATGAACATTACAATATTATGGTAAACTGAGGTCTTCCTAACCTCATGTCTCTCAAGTAGAAAGATAGATAAATAAAAGTGGCAATCATAATCCCCAATTACTATGGATTTAGACTTCAAAACTACCCGTGAATAGGCTCTCTATAAGAAGGTATTAGTCATATGATAATTTTAAAATGCAACACATCATGTATACAAACACTTTAGAAACGTTTAATGCATTTATTATTTTTAGTTGGATGAATTAATTTGTGCTTAGTGTTTGTAAGTAGATATACATTGTAGTTCACTATGACAAAATTTCTGTGTTGAGAGTGGCCCAGTTTGGTACACTTCACAGATTCTACCCCATAGCTTATATATGTCTGTATGGTGATGGGAAAAGAGATGCACATGAAGGTAGAAGATGAGTGTTAGTACTAATGGGAGAAAAGCTAAAGTACCTTTGAATGGCTTCTTGAACCAGGATGGTGTAAAACGTCCAACTGAAACAAGACTGAAAGAGAAGGGAATCCAATGATAAATGGGAATCCATATGGAATCCAAGAAGCCATAAGTGAATTGAAACAAGAATATGAAGAGAAATCCTAAAAAGGAATAACGGCAATGCTTTGCAGGATCAAGAAATGAAATCACACTTTTTAGTCTCACTCATTCCATATACAAAAATTTCAAGGACAACTTCTAATTTTTACTCTGGAAATATAGGACTGGGAATTTAGCTCAGTGGTTTCGCCACCTGCTGTGCAAGCCCAAGGACCCCAGTTCAATCCCCAGTACCAAAAAAATGAAACAAAACTCTGGAAATCTATATTCATTCTTTCCTCTTCAGGTGATCATAGATCAGGAATAACTGGAAATGGAATATACTGGAATTTCAACAGCAAGAGATTTACAGCAAACACATTCCAGGACTAAGTGGATCAAGTTCCAAGGAAATAGATTCAGTCTCAAAGTCAGGCAGGCTCATGAGAGTAATACAAAATCTGTGCTGAAAGTTTGCTTAGTATTTTAAATGCCTTTTTCTTATTTGATATTACCAATAACTCCATTAGTAAGATTTCTTAGGCTACAAGAAACAGAGAGTCCTACTCAAACTGGATTAACCAGGAAGGAAATCAAATCTCCTTATATGATAGAGTCCAGAAGCAGGGCAGACTTCAGGATAGGAATGACTTTGTCATGTTGCAAAAACCTAGGTTTCAATCTCTGCCCACATTCTTCCAGCCTCAGGGTTGGTTGGATTCTCAGAACGTAGCAAGATCATTGTGGTTGTTTCAAGTTGCCACACTCAATGTCTGGATGGGAAGGGACTCCTACTGTTCTCTCTAGGGTCAGGAATTGCTAGCAGACTTCCCACTCCTCCGTTGATATAACTGTGAAATATTCCCGTTCTTGAAGCAAGAGGCACAAGGCCACTTTCCCTGAAGAGCATAGCTCTGGGAGGAAGGACAGAAACCTGAGAAAAGATAAAGTTCATGTGGAACAAAACAATGAATGGATGGATGATGGATGGGTGATAAACCATGTCCACTGTTGCTATCCTTTGATTTTTTTTTTTTTTTGTGGAACAAGGGATCAAACTCAGGACCTTGTGCTTGCCATGCAGGCACGGCACCACTGAGCTACATCCCCAGCCTGCTATCCTTTTAAAAAGGAAAGGAAGCCCTGGGAATATGGACTAAATTTCCCAAGATCACACAGTTATCAAGGGACAGAATCAGGATATATAACCTACAAGTTTGACTTCAAAGCCTGCTCTTTAGGGTCTTAGCCATATTCTCATGAAAGAAGAATTGAAACCAAAAGAAACTACCCACAAACATCTGGCAACAAAAAAAAGATGTTTAAACTATTAGAATATCTCAGCATTTTGGTCCCATGTGATCAAGACTATTACAAGGAGCAAAATCCCTCTTCCTCAAACAATAAAGCCAAAAGTGAAACAGAGCATTAGGATTCCAGACATGCATCAGGCTGAGACAAGCTAACCACAGGGCATGAGAGGATCCAGTGTATAAGCGAAAAGACTAGCACAAGATGTTGGAGAGCAGAGGTTGCCTGAGGCTGAGGCATAACTCAGGTAGAGGATAAAGCTGAGCTGAGGCCGAGGAACCCAGAAACTGCCTGGAGAAGTAAGGGGCCAACTCTGTTTGTGAAGCCCTTGTTAGTTTCAAAAATGATAGAATGGGGAAATTCATCATTCTAAAAGGACCTCAAAATCCCCTTAGGACTTGGCCAAACTCATTATAAGCAACAAGCACCCACCTCCTGCTACCAAAAACTTTTAATCGGAAATGGACTATTCAGTAGATAAAACATTTACAACTGGAGTATTGAGAGCAGAAGTTTGAAAATAATAATATAATAATGAGGTCACTGCAAGATTATTTTCCCAGGAGGGAGGTTGATAATTATTCAAACTCCATCTCATTTCTAAATTAATGACACAGAGAAGATTTCCTCCAAGGACATATTAGATAGCAAATTACTAGAACCATTTCTAAAAACTCACAGACAGAATATGCTACCTCAAACCATACTGGTTTTTGAATATGTTCTTGTTTCTGCTTCTCTCAGACATGAGTGCTTCCCACGGATTGTCTCCATTTTTAAGAAGGAGCTGCTCGAACTAAACTGACCTTAATGCAATGGCTGAAGCTGAAAGGGCAAGGGCAAAGAACCAGGGCTGTTTTCCAAGAATATTATGACTTTTGAAAACATCTACACACTTCCTCTCTTGGGTGAAATAATTTCTATTCAATTCACAACAACAACAAAAAAGCGTATGTAGTGAGAGTTGAGCAAGAGTCAAGATTATTTAGGCAAGAAGGTTTCACTTTCTCTTTAATTATCTGGGGAGGTTGCAGACATCAGGGCTAGACAAGAAGTGACCTAAATCTTTTGTGTGTTGGATTAAAATTTTTAAATGAACCTGTGTATTTTTCTGTATTTTCTTTCACTCCTGTCCCCCACTATTCAAACAGCAACAAGGACTTTCTGTTCTATATGCTGCCTTTGGGGTAGGGTTATTACAGCAAACATGTATCAAAAAAGAAGGGTCACTGCACAGTCTTGAATTTCAAAATGCACCTCTGAAGCCTTCAGAAAAGCCAATTGCTTTTAAAAGAAAAAAAATCGCTTCAAGAGCCTGGGGATTTTGAGTATCAAAAGGAAAAGGTTTATGATCAATTATAGACTTGAGGATAAAGAGTTGACTGTCCCCGCCCTGTTCCTAAAGCACTGTGAACAAAGACATCAGGAAGAGATGGAGGTGGTGGAGAGGCTAGAAGGGATCGTGTGACAAGCAGCAGATTTCTGTCAGAAGGCTCCTCATAGCAACCCCCCACAGGATGGAAGAAGTCATTTGGAGCATCAGGAGCTAAGCCCATGAGGGATGTCAATATTTTGGTCTCTTCTAGGCACTAGCTGTCCTTTACAGGCCATCAAAAAATAGCACTAAGCAGCTATTCCTAAGCCCATGGGTCATCTAGCAAGAATGACATCATTTAACACCTTCCCAAATATGCTCAGTAGTATCTGAGTTGCTCCATGAGTCAACTGGTCCTTGCCAATGGCCCAGGGTGAATGAAAGCCCCCATTATCCTGGAAATAGAAGTCCAGATATCTAGAAATTTGGTGATGTTGAAGATAGGAAAGACTGTTCTAGAATGGACAAACAGACTTGTCAGGTCCCTCCAGTAGTAAAAGTGCCTGCCTTCTCTCTTCAACATTGTTGGCTTAGAGCACCAGCCTATGTAGGTCAAGTTTGCTACACCAGTTATAAACTTGAAAACTGTCAATGCTCCCTGAATAATACCACAATAATTTCCTTCAGCTATATGTGTTCCCAGGGTTTGACTTGAAAAACTGAAGATTCTTCTATCCCAAAACAAATAGCAATGTGGGCCGGGGATTTAGCTCAGTGGTTCCACTACCTGCTTCGCAAGCGAAAAGACCCGAGTTCAATCCCCAGTACCAAAAGAAAAAAAAATAGCAATATGAATACAAAACTTTCCAACTTAGCTCATCACAACCTAGGAAACCTCTTGTGAACTAACTCTGAAACCTTTCCCTGACAGTGAAATGATGATTTAACCTCTTGGGTCTTGGTTTCTTTATCTGTTAAAATGAAAGAGTTGGGTTAGAGTGTTCCTATAATCCCTGGGCGGGCCTACTATTTCCAGAGCCTTTGGCAAGATCCCAACAAAAATCTGTAACTTTGATTTACAGTATTCCTGTCTCCAGGACTAAAAGCTGTGAAACTAATGGGCAATCACCAAAAAGATTGAAACATGCAGAGGAAGAGAAAACCACATCTATTTAAACAACCTGATTGCTCTACTTATCACTGACACAGCCTACAGCCAGAATTTAGTTGACTTTGGGAACTTCTACTGCTCTGGGGACTGGCCACAGCCACATGAGTGTTGGGCCATATGGGAACCAAAAAACAGGGCTATAAAATAGAGAAGAACATTGCTTCCCAGCTGTCACTGAAGAGTTGACTGAAGAGTCTTCTTCATTGTAGAATATTCCTCCAATATGAGATAAGTTCTCCCCTCTGATTCTTGCTGGTTTGGGTTTGTCTCTAATGTCTTAGTAACTCTTGCAAGTGATGTGATATCCCTAAGCCTTCTAGAATCCAGAGGTCATAAACAAGGTACCATAGGCCATACCAGGCCTCCTGTAGACATGTTTTGTTTAGCCCACTCAAACTTCATACTTTCTAAATGCATTGCCAAGTTTTGATGAGGAGAGAAAGGCCAACAAGTCCAGAAGCAGAGGACTAGAGTCTCCATTCTCCTCAGACTCCAGCAGCTCACCTAAACTTCCGCAGTTCTTGCCTGTCTCTGTAGGCATGTGAATCTGTAAACCCCTTTGTGAAATGACATATATAGATTAAAGACTATGTCACAGAGGTCTTGAGGGTTCTAAACACTCACAAAGTAATATTTTTCAAATTTCCTAAAGGTTCCACATCTTCTGCATGGTTAAAAACAGTATTTCATTTAAACAAAACTGGAAACTCTGCACATGAATAGTTGGAGTTTATGCTGAGATTCCTCAGAATACTTTTTTAGTAAAAATAAAGCTCAATAGAGACCAAAGTAGAGAATCCAAAGGAGTCAATGCTGGGATTATAGTGCCTCACAGTCTTGTGTGATGTCTTGTACTCACTCCCCTCCAACATGCTTCACACATTCATAGATTACAGGCCTGATTTTACTGTATTCTAATTATCTAATTAAAAACCAATCAACTTTTCTCACCTGGATAGTTCTCCAAAAGAAGAAAACAACATCATTAGCGCTTAGTATAGAGCTCAGTGATTGGGTTCTCAAACTGTCTAATAGCTGCTTAGACAGTTGCTGCATCTGTCACCAAACACTTAGGAGATCGTTGGGGTGTTTCCCAGGCAGAGCATTAATCCACACTATGTGGGAGTGTGTGTGTGTGTGTGTGTGTGCGCACAGCACAATCACAACTGCTTGTGGTTCTTGTCTCTGAAGTGGCATATGATTAGCCATGAAAATGAGCACAGTCAAGTTATATGCTGTAGTCTTCAGAGTTGCTCCCTGTGCAGTCTTCCCTAGTCTACACGTCAGTGGCAGCTCCCATTCAGCTCTCCTTTTCCCAAACACATCTCATTCCTGTCACCCTCGGGTTTATCAACTTCTACAAACAATGACAACCAAGCAACATAAAGTTCAAATAACCTGGGATTCACAAACCCCTGCCATCTCACCCCAACTCACCTCTCTAATCTCCTGCCATCTATCCTCTATTTTCTTCCTGTATTTTCTGCCCTTGAGGATTTGTAACACTTCAGCACCCCAAAGTTCTGTGCCAGTTCCCCAGAAGACCCACATTTCCATACTGCTATCTTTGCCCCTTCTGTTTGCTCTCCTGGAAGACTCCTATTCATCATCTGGTATCAGCAGAACACATGGCTAAGGCCAACCTACCTCTCCGGCATAGTGGCTGGGCTATGGGAACAAATGCCTGAACAGGTTCACATAAGCATGCAAACAGCTATATGCTGAAAGCCCAAATGTCAGCTCCACTGTAGCTTCTGGAGTGAAATTAAGGGGTGGACAGATCATCAGACAGCAGCGAGCAGGGATGTCTCTGGTGTGCAGAATCATATGGCATCCACCCAAACAATAAAAGACAGGTTTGCTCCTACCTGACCTGACTCCTCAATTTTCTCTGCTTAGTGTTTCAAATCAATACTGAACCACTTTGGACAGAGGCAACCCCTCAAAGTACTAGAAACATATGCAGAAGAGATTACAAATGAAGACACTGATTCCTACTACTGTGGCTGAGTAGAAGCTTCAGTGTTAAATGTGTGAAATAAATAATCTTTAGCTAGATGTGCAGCCCAGCCTGATGAAGCAGGTGGCACCTCTATGTAAATGTTCTCTCAGCATAGATCATGTCTCCCTCTTGGCTCATCCTGGAGGGAACAACTCGAGAGCAGTAAATATTCACATCAGGCAGTGAGTATCCTATCTGCAGTGCAGACACTGGGAAATTCCATTAAAAAATGCATTTCAGGCCATTCATTATATGCTAGGAAGTTTGCTAAGAACATTACAGGCATTATTTCATTTCATCTACAACTCACAAAGCATAAATCATGCTTGTTCTTTCAGGAAGTACAGAGATGCTCATGGGTTTGGGACCTACAGATCCTTGTGTGGGTTGGGCACAAATACGGGCAGTAAGAAATCACATATAATATAGCTCTAGAAAATAGCTTTTTGTCGTCTCTTTGGCCTATCCAACCCTTTTCCAGAGTGCCTTACACTGTAATTATATTTCTGATGCTGATTAAAGATCTGAAAACAAAGGCTACAAGTAAGGCTAGAGAGCCTGGACCTGGAGATATAGTTTAGAATTTTAGCTGAAAGGAAGTGCCAGAGGAAGGTTATGGAGATCACTGGCCTTTCCCAAGGAGAGCAGGACCCATTCAGGATGCTTTAATTGTGATATGTACCTGATTCTCTTAAGTATACAGCTTTGGATCATATGTTTAATCATACAAGATGAGCCCTTTGCTCAGGGTGGCTTGGTAGCTTTGCAGTTTATAAAATGGAGGAAGATAAGCAGAAAGGAAAAAAAATAATGATTATTGTACATACCATGTGCCAGGCAGTATGAGAGAGAATATTATGCCCATGTTTAAGGATGAACAAACAAATTTAAAGAAAGCTTCTGCCTTCCCCCTGTTTTAGGATTTTTAGAAGCTAGATCAGGGGGTGCTCTGAATGGAGCCACCATGAAGCCCTGTCACTTGGCTAGAGGTTAGGGAGCACTTCTGCCTAATTCCATGGCATAGTGGAGAGAGCTCAAAGCCACAACACTCTCCTTTCTCCAAAGAAATTCTCCTCTCCAAGCCTTTCCAACTTTTACCTTTTTGTAGACTATGTATCTTTACTGACGTGTGGTTTTAAAGCCTTAAAATGTGGCTAGTCCAAAGTGGAATGCTCTGTAAGTATAAAATACAAATCAGATTTCAAAGACTTAGCCCAAAAGACCCAAAAGAGTGAAATATCTCTTTAACAACTTTTATATTGACTATATGGTTTCACAGCTTGTTTTGTATGTATAGCTGGGTGTCCCACCTGAGAATGTATAGAACCAGACATCTATTGTATTGTTCTAAGGTGACCTTCAGGGGCTCATCCTGAAGGAAAGTTGCACTGCTGTATCATTTTACATATCCATTTCTCTGGAGAGAACTGAAAAAGCTTTCATCAAATCCTTTGGGGGATCTTCCATTCTTTTCCCAAAAAATAAAAAATGAAAATTCTTATTTCATGTATCTCATATATATCCCAGAGTCTAAAGTACAAGCAAGCATTAAAACATAGGAAAATGAGAGAAACACAACAGGTCCATTTCTGCAAAGCCAGAAATATTCCTAAGAGATTTAAGTAATGCAACTAGCTGTAGCTTGCCATCCATATACAAAACATCAGGACTAGAACTCAATTTTTGCCCTCTCATTTGATGTGTCTCCTAGTTTTACTGTCTTTGGATACTAGACCTCATTTCTTTTTTTATTATATTGTATTTTTCCACTACAAAGGTAATATAACTATATAATTTAAGAGAAACAGACAGTGATGAAGAGAAGTAGAAAAAGGAAAATAATATTATTATCTGTCTTAGTTACTTTTTTCTCATTGCCAAGACAAAATACCCAACACTCAAAGTTAAAGAAAAAAATATTTCTTTTGGTTCACTGTTTGTAGAAGTTTCAGTCCATAATCAGCTGGCTCCATGGCAGGGTAGCATGACAGAGAGCTATCACTCAGCAAACAGAAGGCAGCAGGAGACAAGCAGGAGCAGGAAGCAACAAGTGACAAGTGGCAAGCATGGACCCTCTTTCTGCTCTTTATATCTTATCCAGGCTGCCTTCCCTTAAAACAGGTAGCATTGAAAGCCAGGGTGGGGCAGCCTTAATCCTAGCATCACACTGTGAATCAATCCCAGCATCACGTTCTTGATCCCAGCAGCACACACCCTAGATCCAGCCACCTCTGAAAAGTCCCAGCTATGACTCCATGAAGCTTTAGGGGTACATCTAGATACAACCCATAATATTATCCACAGCCTTGGAGGTAGTAAATCTGTTCATTATGGGGCTTTTTTCTTCTGGTTTCTATGTAATCCTGTATAAGACATTGAGTTCTGAGTTTGCTTTTTGTTCTGTAAAAAATAAAGATAATCATGCTACATCAGAGAATTTTTGAGAATTAAGAGAAGTATCTAATTGGAATAACTGTTCAAAAGTTACTTGTATTTCTCTGATCCCATCAGCTAGCTGCAAACACTGGTGATATTTTTGTATATATTTCTTTCCAAATATTTTTTCCATTGAACAAAAATTTTATAGTTGTGCCGAGAATATAGGCATAATTTTAAAATTTTTCTAATTTGAGACAATTTTAGTCTTCAAAAACAGTAAAATTCCTCTATATTGTACATCTAAATTCTCCTATTGTAACATCTTATATAACCATAGTACAATTATCAAAACTGAGAAATTAATATTTTTGGAATACTTTTAACTAAACTACAAACTTTATTTGGATTTCACCAGGCTTTTAACTAATGCTTTTTCTTTTATTTTACAGCTGATGTATGTCTTGGGGAAGGTACTTTGAGACTATGCAAACATCCTCTTTCTCTTCAGACTTCTTCCATTAATTTTGACATCCATCAGTGAAACTCGCCTTGCCTGCAACAGTTATGACTATGCTGTGCTAATGATGATTTCCTATTTCTTTTACTCTTTCTGTATTTATTTCTCGAAATTGCTTTGTAAAGAGGAGCAGCCCCTTCCAGTTATTCATACAACTCTTATTAGATTACTATAGACTTGTGCATTTGCACTTTATTATCTGCTCTCGCACATTACCTTCTTGCTCAGATTGTCCCAGTTTTGGCCAATGTGGGTGTTTAGTTTGGCACCTGTGTCCTTTTAACATGCCCCCATCCTTATTTGAATACATTCTTATGTGGGGCACTACTACATATTCCAGGCTCATGCCATGTTTTTTTCCTATCACAAGTGTTTTTAGTTGTGTGTGTGTTTTCTGTTTCTTTCCCACTGGTGTAACGGATTTCCACCAGAGATCCCTAGGGCAAGTATTTCTGTCCTCTCTCCTCCAGGTGAAGGTTTCTGTCCTATAGGGGAGATGAGAATGGAATCTAAGAAGAATTTGAAGCCTTTCCTAAAGGAAATGCTTTTCTTCCTAATATCAGGATGGAAGTTTTGCAAAGGTTCTTTCCAGCCTTCCTTATGAGCACCAGGTGGGTTTGGAGGAGAAAGGCCCCCATGAAAAAAGCTCCCAGCATTCACAGTTCCCAGGAGCTTCCTGCTGTTCCACCAGCCCACACTTGGCCTCCACCAATTTGTCAACTATTCCAGAGGAATTCACCTCACTGAGGCCTACTGGTAAATACTAAATAGGTGGTTGCCTAGTTGGTTGCTCTATAACTTTATTTCATGGATTCAAGAAAAACTGAGGCCTTACACATAAAATTTGAGTGCCTTTATTCTTATTTCCAGAGTTGGAGTGGTGCTTTTTCTAATTATATTCTGGGTGGAATCTGACTAGAAGCTTACATATGCTTTTCCTGCCAAATTTCCTGCCTCCCTGGGTCACAGGCCCAAACCTCATTAGCCGAAACTTCCTGCTTAGCAATTATCCTACAGACATTCACAGCTCCCCAAGTGTCATTAGTCTGAACTTTTTACATTACAAATTTAGTTAACCTTTGGACCTCTCTGTAATTCTTCAATAGCTGCTCCTTGCTATTCTGGTTGAAGTTCTGAGAATCTTAGAATAACATTGCTAACGCTCAGTGAAGATGCTCATGCAAATTGATATGGAGGAAAAACTGCTGAAGCAACCCAGTCATGCCAGGACAGAGTAAGGGCCACTCAGAGAATGGAAAAGCAATCCAAACTTCTTGCATTCATAACCATGGAGGCCTGCTATATGATAGGTACACAGTAGGCAAGAAAGGTTCTTAGATTGTAATGACATGGATCTTGGCTTGCCTTCACTAGCCCACAGCCTAACACATAAGCAAATAATCTCAATAAACTGTGATAAATGCTATACCTGAGGGATGTAAAATGTTACTGGAAAATGCACAAGGAAGAAATTGTTTTCCTAGGGAGTGCTCAGGAAACAGGGGAGATGGAAAGCAGACCATAAAATAATGATTTGAGGGCAAGCGATTTATTTTGGAAGCAATACCCAAGAAACACTAGTAGGAAAGTAGGAAAAGAAACAAGGGAAAGAAGAAAGCTAATAAAGACATATTATCAAGCGGACCAATCCTGTTGGAGAATATGGGAGTGAAAGTCTAACATACAACTTGGATTATTCTTCCCAAAAGCCATCCTGCTGGTTATTGATAAGGACTGATGAGGCCAGAGAGAAGGATGTTAAGGAATTCTCTTGTGCTTGCCGTGAGCCTTACATACACAGAGTGGACTCTGAGTCCATAGAGTGTTATAAGGCATGGACACTGGGACTGGCACTGGGAAGCCATGCTGACATATACAGGAAAAGGTGCCAGAGAGACATGGAGCTGACAGCATCAGCTACGAGGTATGGCATTTGAATTGAGCCTTGAAGGATGAGTAGCATCAAAGAGCGGAAAGACACATCAGGCAGAGGATGAGAGATAGCCATGTGACAATGTATAGAAGAAAATGTGCCCCATGTAAAGGGGATACACTCTGGTGTAGACATGGTTGCAGTGTGGCTCCCTAAAGTCTCTGTGCTGAAGATTGGTCCTGGATGTGGCAATGCAGCAGGCCATAGGGTCTAGTGATGATGATTAGATCACTTAGAGACACATCTTCAGAAAGGGTTAATGCAATTCTTGAGGGACCCTGATTTGTCCCAAGAAAGAAGGTTGTTATAAAAAGAAGCAGAGACTCATGACTCACTCCTGTAAATCCCAGAACTCGTGGAGGCCGAAGCAGGAGAAGCACAAATTTGAGCCCAGCCTGGGCAATATAATGACTTAGTGAAACCCTATCTCAAAATAAAAAATAATGTTTTAAAAAACTGGGGATATAGCTCAGTTTAGGCCATGAGTTCATTCCCCCATAGCTAAAAACAAACAAATAAGCAAACAAAACCAAGAGCCTGGCCTCTGAATCTTTCTGGCTTCTTGTCTCTCCTTGTGATCTTTTTGTATGCTTTATCACCCCTGATACCATCTACCATGAGGCCCTCACCAGAAGTCAAACAGATGAGGCTACCCAATCTTAGACTTTCAGCCCCCCAAACTCTAAGCTGAATAGACATCTTTTCTTTATTGGTACTCAGGGTTGGGTATTTTGTTATAGCAGCAGAAAACAGACTAGTAAGAGTAGAATGGTTAGAAATGTGGTAGGAAAAGCCAGCTTGTAGAATAAGACTTGATATTTATTCTGTAGGAAAGAGGAACCATCAGAAAAGAGTAGAGGGAAAATGGAGAGCTGAAAGAAAGCAAGGATATGTTGTGATGATCTCTCTCTCTCTCTCTCTCTCTCTCTCTCTCTCCTTTCCTCTTTCCTCCTCTCCCCTCCCCTTCATCATACCACCCTGCCTACTTCCACATATGTTTACCTAACACTAGGACTTTCTTACAATGAAAAATGAAACAAGCCTGACTTTTGTCACCAGAGGGGCTGATGAGACTGAGGTTTCCTCTACTGCAACCTGCAAAGAACAGATTATCTCATTTCTTTACTCCCAGAGAGCCTACAGCATGCCTGGCCTAGAGTAGGTCCTCAATACACATTTGAGAAAGAATACATTAAAATAAATCCGAGTCCCTCAGCAATCCAAACAGAAGGGAAAAAGCATTAAGAAGAACCAAATTTCAGTCCCAGCTCTGACACACATGATTTATAGGAAAGTTAGTTTCCTCTTTTATGAAATGCTAAAATTAAGCCAGTCCTACACAGGAACTGTGGGGTATAACAACAACTAGCATTAAGTGTTATAGCATGGATAAGGAAATGTTTTGTATTTTACAAATATTACAAGAATTATAACTTGAAACCCCCATGAGTCATGTATTGTTACTTTTAGCTTACTGATTTGGAAACTGAGCCACAGAAACATTAAATGACTTGCGTAAGTGACAGTGCTGATCTGAAAGCAAGTGACTGGATCCCCTCCCACACTTCTTACTACTAATTGTACTTCCTCTCTAATCAATAAAATGCTGCATGTGATGATGATTTTATCCTGAGGCAAATTATAAAGTAAGCACACTGTATGATCAAGTCCCCAGTTTCTTTTGATCATCCTCTCACCCAGACTGTCCCTCACCATAACAGCCAAGATCTTAGTCCTCTACCTTGACCAACCCATCAAGATATATCTGCCTTTGTTGTCAACCTTTGAACTGCTACTCTGTAAATGAAGATAGCTAATGCAATGCACCACCTGTGTTTTTCTCTTTCCATGCTGATGGAGAAACAGTTAAGACATTCATCATTGGTCATTATATCAAGAAGAGGACTTAAAGGTTGCATAAATAAAAGTTCCATTTACAAAGGAAGAAACCGAGTCTTAGAAAATTTATTTACTGAAGGTCACACAGCAGGTAAACAGTGATTGGGATCTTTTATGTTCTGAGTCTGTATCCTCAGGTCAATATCTGATATCCTCCTTCTCTTTTGAGATCTAGCTCAAATCCTACTGTACTTTGATGGATATCTTCTGTGGTGCCTCATGAAAATTAATTTTTCTTTCTTCATGCTTCCACATTGAAGCATGCCCACAGCATGGTGAATGCAGAGCTGTGTTCATTATAAGCTCCTGACATGCTACTGTGCTACTGGTGCTGGGAATTCTTGAAGTGGGCGATGTTACCCATGTCATCAGAGAAGGTCCCACTGCTAATAGGATGCTTAAAATAAGTTCAGCAATAATCTCTGACACTGGGAGAGATGCATCCAAGACAGGGGAGCTGCATACACAATGGACATAGATGAACGGCAGGCTCAATGAACAACAAGGAGAGTAGTGTAGCTAAAGCAAATTCCGCCAGTCTCGAGAGAGGTAGGAAGTGAAGAGAAGAGAAGGGATTCTGATAATATAAGCCTTGTAAGGACTTTGGTCTTTGCTCTAACAGAGATAGAAATCTTCAGGGATTTTTGATCATATAAGTGACATGATCCAACTTAACTCCTATAAAAATACTCTGATGGTGAGTGGAAAGTGTGGTGGATGGTGACATAGGTGTTGGCAGGGTGGAAACAGAAAACCAGTTAGAAAGCCATTTGATGATTCAAGTGAGAGATGGCAGTGGCTTGAGCCAGGGTGTTAGAGGTGGGCATGGTAATGTGGCATTGCACTCTGGGTATATTTTGAAGGTACAACCTATAGAAGTTGTTTAAGATGTGAGGGATATGGGATGTGAGGAAAAGTCCAGGATGACTAAAATGGTTTTAGGCTTGGGAGAGCTGAAAGGGTGCAATTGAGATTTACTGAGAAGGAAAAGCCTCTGAGAAGAGGTTTGAGAGGCAGAAAGGCAGGGAAACAATGGGACATGGAATATTTGAGATAGCAATGGGTCTTAGAGCTAAGCATTATATATTTGAGCTTTGAGCTCTCAACCTGAGAGGCCCAGGTTAGTTATATATCTGGTAGTCATCAGTATAGAGGCTTACTGATGGTATTTAGAGGAGGATGTGAATGTAGATAGAAAGGAAAAGTCCTTGGAATCTCCAGGTACTCTAATATTTAGAGGACACAAGAATAATAAAGAGTCAGCTAATGAGATGGACAAGAGTGAACAAGCAGGTAGGAAAAAAATCTGAAGACCATGGAATCCCAAATATACAGCTTGTTTCAAGCATCAAAGAGCAGTCCATACTTGCTATAGTTTGGATCTGTATTGGCCCCAGAGATCTAATTGTAAAAGCTCCCCAGGGCAGAGATATTGGGAGTTAGTGGGAACTTTAACAGGTGAGTCTCATGGGAGGTTTTAGGGCGCTGGGGGCCTGCCCTCAAACGGGCCTGCCCTCAGACGGGACTGTGGGACTGCAATCTCTTCATTTGCTGTTTCATACCCAGCTATGCAGTACATGGGCCTCCTCTGCCACATACCCCTGTCACGAAGTACTGTTCTGCCACAGGCCCAGAGGATCAGAGCCATTCTGTCATGGACTGACACCTTCAAAACTGTGAGTCAAAAATAAACCTTTTCTTTTTATAAATTGCTCTTAGGCATTTTGTTACAATCATGAAAAGCTAATTAATAAAATACAAAAGAGTCAGTGGCCTTTGTAAAATGGAGATCTCTGGTGACTTTGGCAAGAAAAGATGAAAGCCCAAGTGGAATGGTTTTATGAAACAGGGAGGAGAGGAGGTAGGGTGTGACTATGGACAACTTTCTCACGAAGTTTTGCTCTAAAAGGAACAAAGAAAGATTTTGTAGATGGACAGTGAGTGGAATTAAAAAAACATTTTTATAATTCATTTTTAAGATGCAAGAAAGCACAATATGTTTACATATATGAGAATGTTCTTAAAGAATGGGGAAAGTTATGATGGAAGAGAGGACTATTTCCTGGAGCAATGTCTGCGAATCCATGAGAAAAGATGAATCTCACGCGGAAAAAAGGGGGTTGGCTAAAACCAAGAACAATCTGGCTCTGGGAGTAGGAGGAGAGATACAGTGATAAGTGCTGCTGGGAGAGTCTGGGTAGCTATGACAGTGCAAGCAGGTGAAAGTCCTCTTCTGTTTGATTGCAGTTACTTAGTGAAAGAATAAGCAAAGTCATCATAGAAAATGAGTATGGGCCAGGAGCTGCTGAAAATTTGAGAATATTGAAAATAAGTCATTTTAAAAATAATATAGACAAACAGGATGGAATAAATATAAAGAAGTAATGTCAGTAAAGAGCTAAGCCAATATACTGGTACTACTGGACAGAACTAAGGGTCTAAGTGAGTTTGGTAAGGCCAGATGGCACAGCACAAATATGATTTTCCTCTCACCAAGTTCAGCTTCCTTGATACAAGTGTGGTATGGAGTGACAGTATGATGTAACTAAGGTAAGGGTTTGCCCGGTAATAATGCAAGAATGTAAGCCACCAACTATAATGATAAGCCATAGAATCTATGCTAGATATAAAGGGAAATAAGACTATGAGGGATATCAGGAATGCTGAAATGGCAGGACTGATTGGTGGTGGAACCAAAGAAATGTCAGAAATGGAGTGTGTTTTATACTACCCCCAAATCCAGTGGCTTAAAACAATAATAATTATTCTCACTTATTTGGCTGCAGCTCAACTGAGGGCTGACTACTCTAGCGTGGGCCCGTCCTCAACCTGCAAACGGAGTCAGATTTTCCTCATGTCTCCCTCATTCTCTTGTGGCATCAGGGTTGTCAAAGTATGTTTTTCTTATGAAAATGGCAAAAGCATATGGGGAAAAAATATCTCACCATACAAACACACGCCAAACCACTGCTTACCAGATTTCAGTTCATGTCAGTTGACCAAAGTAAGTCACATGATAGAGCCAACAGTAATGAGGTAAGGGAGCTGCAAGGAAAGAGCTAGCTCTGGTGATATATCTCATCAAACTCGGAGACTCACAAAGTTGCACATGTGATTTTTACATGGGCTCAACATTCCCTGAGGGTGAATGTTGAAAAGGAAAATGTTTCTCTTGCAAATGGGGCCAACCTTAAGAATCTCTTTTTCTCTCTGCATAACATAGTAAGTCCCCTGCCCAGTAAGAGATATTAGACTGACAATTTTGTATTTTCTAAGAAGAAAATTTGTAGAATGGAGGGCCCTGGAATCCAAATCCAGAACATGGTATCATGGTCAAAAGGGACTGTGTGTGAAGTAGCAGTATATGGCCATGCAGGTGAAGCACTGCACAGCAATGTGGGCCACTCACAAAGATTACTACATTAACTGGGCCTGGAGGTGCAAGCAGGCCTGTAATTTTAGCACTCTGGAAGGTTGAGGTAGGAGGATCAGCCTGGGTAACTTAGTGACTTAAGGAGACCCTGTCTCGAAGTTAAAAATGGGCTGCAGGATATAGCTTGGTGCAAAGGTTTGGGTTTGATCTCCAGAATCAGGGAAGAAAAAAGAGTACTCTTTTTCTGAGTGGAGCCTTTGGTAAGAACGTACTCACTATGGCCCTGTATGTGAGTAGGGAACAAAAAGGGGAAGATACTGGGAAAAGTGAACATAAACTTCCGTTTATTACCCACTTCCTTGAAGCCACCTCATGCATAACCTTCACAATGACAGTCAGTAATGATCCCAAATACCAGTAGGTCACTTGAGGTTTACAACGGTTTTCAAACCATAACTATGTTTCTTCTCTATTACAACCCATTTCGATGATTTTTAAAACAACAGAGTTAGGGATAGGGAGGTAGAAAACAAAGAAAATATGTGGCAGAGCTGAGACTAATCCAGATCTGCCAGCTTCCAATGTCTAGGCACTTAACAATATGCCACTGTTTCTTCAGTAGCTTCTCCATATACATTTAGGTGGTGCAGGAGGGCTCACCTATATGTAAGCATATACTCCACCCTGAGTTATAACCCAACATATTCATACCCTAATGGAAATTCACCAACAAATTCTTACAGCCTAACCCCTCAGCAATTAGGCCAAATGTGCTCCAAGATCCTATCTCAGGATCCAGCCAAAGTAAAGCTCAAACCTGGAATAGCCTAGACAATTTTCCTTTCTGTTTTCCCTCTCTCCTCTCCTGGGAAAATGGACTCAGCAAGCAACTAGATTTGTAGAAGCAACCACAGGGCCAACTCAGTAACAGCTGCAGTCATGCACTCTCAAGTCCTCAGAACTCAAAGTTTCTAACAGATGGTTTATCTGCAGGAATATTGAAGAGAATCTCTTTGTCCTTTGGGCAAATAAAGCTCTTTCTTATAAATGGAAGAAAGGAAATAACTTCATGTAATCACTAATGAAATAAGACATGTCTCTGTGAATGTGGTTTAAAAAAAATTAAAAAGTTCTTTCCAGTCTAAATAAATGTTGACAGCTTCCCAGGAGTAACTGCATCCTATTGAATAAACAGAGAACATGTGAAAAATTAACACTTTTAGTTTTCTTAGCAAGCAGTAGTTTTTCTTTTTGAGCCAGAAATGAAAAACAATTTTGATACCATGATGTAATCTTTGGCTTCAGCAGTTCATATTTCCTTTTTCCCCTGAAGTAAATTCTAGTGAGAAATTGGTAGAAGTAAATAATAGGATTAGATTGATCCAAATCAGCACTAAAACTTTTTATTATGAATAAGAATGACTGGGATCCTCTTAAAATACAGATTCTGATTCTGATTCCATAGATCTGAAGTATGATCAGAAACTGCATTTCTAACGATTTCACAGGCTATGCTACTGCTGCAGCAGGACCACACTGTGAGGGCAATGACCTAAAATTTTGATTCACAGGCTCAGTTCTCTAGAACAGGGCCTTATCTTTTTGCCTATTTTCTATCTAACCACTTTCATTCAACAAATCCATGAATATTTTAATTTCTACCCCACCAACGCACTATAAATTCCAAAATCTTAATATCCTGTCCAAAACATGAACCTACCTGGATGTCTCTCCATTTGACATTGCCAAAATTATACTCCTTATTCTTTCCATTACCTCCTATATTTGCTTTTTTTCCTTGGTATTTTTTTCACATACAATGGCACCACACCCCATATATATAACCAAGCCAGATACTCATGAGTCAGCCCATTCTACTTCCTTCGCTTTTTCTTTCATCATTTATTAATCTGGCATTTTATTAACCAACTTTATTAAGGTATAATTTACATCAAATGAAATGCATCTATTAAAGAGTACAGTTCAGTACGTTTTTACAAATATACATACATTTGCATAATCACCACCATAATCAAAATATAGATGTCTATCACTCCAAAAATTTATCTAATGCCTCTTATAATCAATCCCACCTTTCATTCCCCCTAATAACCACTGATCTGTTTCAATGACTATAAGTTTACCTTTTCTAGAGTTTCTTATAAACAGACTCATTACAGTATATGCTCTTTTTATCTGGTATTTTTTATTTAGTGCAAAGCTTTTAAAATTCATTTGTATAATTAGTTTGGGAATTTATATTGCTGTATAGCACTCCATTGTATAAATTTTCTCATTCTGTTGGTAACCCTTGAATATGTGAAAAGTCACTATTTTTTCTATTGCCTAGAAAAGGAAAGAACAGTGGATCTGATCACTCCAATATTAAATGCAGTGCAAGTTTATCTTGCACATATCAAGGAAAGCCAAGATCACACACAAATTCAAATACTTTCAAGTAGGATCTTCAATAATATTAATGTCAGGTGTGTGTGCTTGCTTGTAGATAAGTGCGTGCTTATCCACGTATGTGTTTAGACTGCAGCTGACAAATGGAGACATGAGAGAAATGCCCTCACTCATTTCTGCTTCTTATTTTAGACTTCCTCCTTCCCTGCAGCACAGGGAGAGTTAAGGATACTTCAAATTAAGTGCCCAGCATATACTGTATTAGTTTACAAATCAGACTCTAAGGGACTTCAGGCTTGGATACAGAACTAGTCAGAAACATAACATGCCAGGCCCTGGCTAAAGAGGAAACTAAAACAGAAGAAGCTACAGCCCAAACTCTACCCATTACAAACTTCATTTTCCCAGAAAAGGTATCTCCAGATGCCAGCATTTGGCTCCAAAAGACTAGAGCTGATGATTCACGATTGACATTATGATAAACTCATTAGAGATGAACACAAACTACAGAATCAAACCACAGTGGGCATCTCTGAACTGCCTCCACAAGCTCCTTACTTTAATGAAGATGTTTTCATGAGGACTGTGGTGTGAGGTGAACTAAAGAACAAGAGCATAGGGGCATGGAACACCTCTTAGTCTCTGTGTCCAGCAATTTCTAAGACTACAAATTGGAAGCTCAGTAATAGAGCACGACTCTGGGCCAAGCTCCATGCAGTTGTCCATGTGATTGTAAATTCTCCTGCTATGTGAGTGTGGCTTTATAGATAATAAGCCATAGAAACTATGGGAAGAGTAACACCTCTGTTTCAGCTGTTATTACAAGAAGAGTTTCTCTATTTAGAAATGGAAAAAACATGACAAAGATTATCAAAATCTTTTTAAATGATTGAAAATAAGTCCATTAACCCAGAAAATTCTAATTCTCAAAGTGTTTCCCAGTAATATGTAAAAATACAAGCAAAGAAAAGGATGTTCAGCCCACTGTTTCTTATAATGGGAAATAATCTAAACCAGGGAATGAGTTAAACATCCCTCAATAGGAATTAAAGACAGATACTATAATGAAATGTTGCCCAAATATTAAAACATGATGGTGCAGATTAGATTGTCAGAAAACTTTTTCTCTGAAGGGCCAATAGTGAATATTTTAGTCTTCATCAGTAGGATGTTTTTGATGCAACTATTCAGCTCTTCCACTGCTGCTCAAAAGCAGCCAGAAGCAAAACATCAATGAATGTTATTTACAAAAACAGACTGGACAGGATTTGGCCCTTTGGCTATAGTTTGCTGAAACCGTGTGGCAGATCAAATTTTTTGACATACAAAGATGCCAATAAGGGATCAAAATCAATAATATTGATTTTAAAAACCAGGTTAGAAAACATGTATCTTTAAATAATAATACCAACAAGATACAAGCCTTAAAAAGCTCTGGATAGTAGAATTATGAGTGTTTTGGGTTTTTTCTTCCTTGTACATATTTTTTCACTACTTTTTGTATTAGTCACATTCCTGTCACTAGGCAAAACACCAACACCTGCAACATAAAGCAGGAGAGGTTTTTTGGATTACAGTTTCAGAAGATTCAGTCCAAAGGCAGCTGGCTCCAAAGCTGGAAAATCATGGTGGAAGGGTAGGGGAAAGCTGTTCACTTCGGGGCAATCAGAAAGCACAGAGAAAAAGGAGGCATCTGGAGCAAGAACATAGCCTTCCAGGTCACATCCCTAGTAACCCACACCTCCAACCAGGCCCCAGCTTTTAACAGCTCAAGAGGTACTCAAAACACAAATGGATGAATACAATGGTAAGTATAGAGCCCCATGATCCAATTACCTTCCAAATATGTGAGACTGTGGGGGAACATTTTCGATCTAAACTATAACACCCTCAAAGAAGGGAAAATAAACAAAAGTGAAAATAAACAAAAAATACTCTAGAGAAAAACTGTTCTAGTAACTAGTTAATAATGGAATTTTTTAAATCATCCAGTTTTTGCCACTGTCATCCAAATTAGAAGCTGAAAGTGCGGCACTGTCACCAGCCACAGCAAAAGGTTAATGTGCTTTCATGAAACAAGCCTAACTCAGTCCATTACTGGAAAAGTAGGACTTCTCCAAAATATCCTTCCAAATTCAGCCTGGGATGCTCCCCTATCTGCCTCATCTGTGTTCTCCCACAAGTTTGAAGTGATGTGACACACTGTACATTTCTGAAGACTGCAGAGTCAAGCCTTAATACTTCTCTTTGAGCACCTCTTGCAATAAAAGTCCACAATTCAGAGACTCTGTGTCACAGGAAGGTTAGCTGTTCACAGACAGTAGTTTCTGCCTTAAGATGCCTATCAAAGCAATAATGTTTAATAGGACTTTGAAAGTTGTGGCCAGCTGCTTGCTTACTCAGAAAGTTGTTGTCATTGGTTGTTTCCCAAAGTCTGCTAAATTGTGGCCACCACAGGACATGGGCATTTTCCATTCTCAACCTCAGCAGAGCTCAAGTTTATAGAAGTTTATATTCAAATAGTATGCCAACTAAAAAAGAACTATATATATAATTTTTTTTAACCTGCAACTTAAGTTGACAACACAGCTCATTCCACAGAGAAAGGATAGAATTTATGGTAGGATTTGATTTATGAGTAAAGTAGTTTAATGCAACATTGCCTTACCATTTAATTTCTCTTTTAAAGACATGCCTCTTGCTCAACAAAAGTATCCATAATTTTTGTCTGGGGCTATAGTGTCTATGATCTAAGATGAGAATGCAGGCAGAAGAGAGGCCAGGCTGCAAGCAGGGAGAGAGCTACTGCTTAAACACTGCATCACTCCCAGTGAGTTTCAGTGAAGACCAAGTTGTTCATTATGTAGGGAGTCAGAGTCCTGAGGCAGGAATGACAGCTCTAACATTTTCACCAAGCATTGTTATCCTCATCCCTCGATTCCAGCTTCTTCTTTGGGCCTCTTGGGAACCTCTAATGAGCTCTTCACCTGGCAAGATTCCTATTATAAACAGAGTACAGGCTCGCAACTGACTTCTGTGAGATAGCTTACCTTTTACCCCCTGTGCTCCTTCTTCAGTGTGTTACGCACTTAAAAAGGAACTTTTTGATGTACAAAAGAGTGTTTGCATTGTTCAGTGAAGAAATCTGTGTTGGGAAAGAAATCAAGCCAGAAATAGTAAGGGGGAAGGAAATAAAGGAAGGTATGGAGGTCAGGGGAAGGCCTTGTCTCTCATGTGATAGACTGATAATTTCTTTTTTAAACCTGCTTTGAGCTTGGAGTGGTTGAGAATCTAGACAGACATGAAATGCTATAAAAATCTTGATGTCTAGTAGGGTTGGGGATATAGCTTACATGTTATACCCAAATCACCAGTAAATGGGCATTCTGAGTATGTGTGAATACAAAGTCATGCTTATATAGAGACTATTGGAAAACTATGATTATGGTGCAAAAAGAATAGGCTTAAAAAGTCAGGCCGTTGAAATGCTGGCCAGAAGTTATCTCTAACATGTTGTGCAGGGGAAATAGCTCAAAGGCCAAAAGGAAGGATAAGCACTGTCTACTAGGGAAGGTGCATTTGGCAAAGGCTAAAGAGTTTGACCCACTAATTCTCAGTTACCAGTAATTCCAGCAACCTATACTTCTCTCTTCTATGTAAACTGAAACTTTTCTTCAAATATTGATCTCTTTAACATTTAACAACTATTGATTGAGTCCCTTTATTCCTTGCTACTCAAACTCAGGTTCATGAAACATCTGCATGCATACCACACAGATGGTGGTTACAAAAGCAGAATCTCAGGCCCCATCCCACCCCTTCTAAATCTAATCCTACATTCTAATAAGATCCACAGGTAATCAGTATGCATGTTATAGTTTTAGAAGCAGTAGACTATATGATGAACTTTTGTCACATGAATAAATAAGAGTGCATGAACATTGTTTGTCTTACTAGAGGACCTCAGACAGGATAGCCCAAATTTGCTGTGTTTCCATAAGAATTCTCATCCAGTACTGCCAATTTCCCCAAACCCATAGTCATATAGGCAGGCTGAGCATTACAGCACTCTGGGGCATTGGAGGTACACCAGTACAAAACTGGAGTGTATGACCAGAAATTTTGACCTATTTAAACTGAATGGGGATTAGGGGGTGCCGCTCAAACTTCATACTGCCAACATGGGCTTGATGTGGATAAGCCCTCTCCAAGACATTACTCTGGCAACAGAGGCTGTGACTTAGGTACCAGGAAGTGAATTTGTTTCGGATTCAGCCAAAGGGTTGGAGGTCAATGACTCAGCTAGGACCTGGGTTAGAGTCAAGCACTGATACTGAAAGGTTAGATGGCAGGCCAGCAGAGGAAATCTTGTAGGTGCCAAGGGCTCTGCCAAACAGGGAAAGGAAGGGAAGGGAAGGGGAGGACAGGAGAGGGGAGGGGAGGGGAGGGGAGGAAAGAAAGGAAGAAGGGAAGAAGGGAAGGAAAAGACTAGTCCAGCCACACTTTTAAAGCTAAATAGTTTAAGCTTACATTGATTTGGCCATTTATGCCTTTCCAGCGCCTAAGGAAATTAGGTCCCAGAATGGATTTGATAGGCAATGTTGCCAGGAAAATTGATGGACAAATGAGAAGTAGGACAGGTGTTGGGAGCAATTCTACATAATTTTGGGGAAATTCATTTCCCAATTAACATCATGATTAGGCCTAGTTCTCCTGGCTACATGCCAGCGATGGCAAGTGGAGACACAACTCCATTTTTGCCTCTGGTCACAGCTAAGACCTCAATGGTCTGGTAATGCTGTGATGCTCCAGGGCAAGATTACACCAGCTGAAGACATCCTGGGGAGGAACAAAATCTTTATCTGCATAGTTCCTCATTATTCTAGGATTTTTGCCTCTGCTGCCCTCTGAGCCACCTGTTATATTTGTTTCTCCTGATGCACTGAACTCTGTCCTGAATCATCTGTTACATTTGTTTCTCCCGATGTACTAAATAAAGGTGTGGCAAGTTCAGGGTCTTTCATATTTGCTGCCCAGAGCAGCACTGATCAGGCCCAAAGCTCAGCTTCTTCTCTAAGTCTCATTTTTCTATCTTTTCTGTCTAATAAATTAATTCGCCTTGGGCTGTCATGGCTCCCAGGAGACTAGGACTTACTGCAGAGGTTCTAGTAATGTCCCCTTTCCCTGCTCCCTACAGACAGGGACAAGAAGGAAGCCAGGCTGAGGTCCCTTATGAGCCACAGACCCCTGGAGGGCTCTCAGTTCTGCAGGGAAAGCAGGAGGCCCTGAGGAGACACCGCATAGTGCCCCAGTCAGAGGGTGCTGGAGTACACATTCCTGTGCACCTGCCCTTGGTTCAGGGCCGTCTCTGGAGACAGCAATTTCCAGGTGTCATTAATGATAGCTTTGAAGGGCAGTTCTAACAACCAAAGTACAGCTCTTATCACATGGGCAGACTTGTTGCTGGGAAAGAAAGTAGCCCAGGAGATGAGTGTACAGAAGTGCTGAAAAGGTCCAGGGGACCTGGTGGAGCCCCAGGCACAGGGTGCTAAAGGCTGACATTGAACCAAGTGCCTTAAGTTTATTTCAGGTCTATTTCCTGCCTTGAGCTCATGCCCAATAACCTTTTAAAGTAGAATCCACTATGATCTTCATGACTCAGGTGTAGAAGGTAAGGCCTAAGAGCTAAGCCATGTGCCTGAGTCTCAATTGGTAGAAAGTCAGGGAGCTGGCATTTGAACTCAAGTCTTATGAGCCAATGGCTCAAACTCTTAATCATGTTTACTTAGTTATTATGTTATGTACAAATAAATTTAGGGATTTCTAGTTCCTTGATTCCTGAATAATTCACAATATGAGTACTGATATTTTCATGAAAACTACAACTATTTTCCTGGATTATATAACAACCTTTTTCATATGCCAGAGAAGGTTAAAATATCTATGGCAATGTTGTATGGCTTAAGAGATAAAACCAATTTAGCTATTTGATCTTTGACAAAGGGGTCAAAAGCATATACTGGAGGAAAGACAGGCTATTCAACAAGCACTGCTAGGCAAACTGGTTATCTGTTTGCAGAAGATTGAAACTGGAGCCTTATCTCTCACCACATACATACTAAATTGAAATAAAAATGGATCAAAGATCTAAACATTAAAACAGAAACATTAAACCTACTGGAAAATAAAATAGGTAAAACACTAGTAGACATACTAGTAGACATAGGTGCCGGAAAGGATTTTTCTAAATAGTACCTCAGTACCACAAGGTATAATAGCAATAATTAACAAATGGGATTATATCAGACTAAAAAGCTTTTGTACAGCAAAAGAATCAATCAGTAGAGTGAAGAAACAACCTAAAGAATGGGAAAAAAATTTTGCCAGCTATTCCTCCGGCATCTAGAATATACAAAGAACCCCCCAAAATTAAATCACCTAAAAATTAAAGATCCAGTCAAGAAATGGGCAATAGAAAGGAGCAGACACTTCACAGAGGAAGAAATACAAATGGTCAATGAATATATGAAAAAATGTTCACCATCTTTGACCATTAGAGAAATGCAAATTAAAACAACTCCAAGATTCCATCTTACGCCAGAAATCAATTTGTAAAAATCAATCATTTGGAAATCAAACAATAACAAATGCTGGGGAGGCTGAAAAAGGTGGTGAAAAAAGAATTCTCCTTCCTTGTTGTTGGGAATGTAAGCTACTACAACCCTTAGGGAAATAAGTATGGAGATTTCTCAAAAAATTGAAATTAGAAATTTCATATGACCCAGCTATCCCCCTTCTAGGTACAGTATCTTCTGCAAAGAGTTTAAGACATCATACTTCAGTGAAATATGCATACCAATGTTTATAGCAGCACAATTCATAATAGCCAAATCCTGAAAGCAGCCTGTATACCCATCAACAGATGAGTGGAAAAAGAAAATGTGATATCTATATATAATGGACTACTGTGTGGCTGCAGAAATGACAAATTTGAGACATTTCTAGGAAATGGATGCACCTGAAAAATAAACCAGACACACAAACTTAAATACCATATAGTATCTCTCATTTGAGTGAGGAAAGTACAAATAAAGTGAATAAAAAAGGATAGTTAGAAGAGGACAAGGGGATGGATCTCCTGCAATAGAGAAGAGGACCAATGGAAAAAGGGTGAGGGGTGAGGAGGAGGGAGAGAGGAAATAAAAGCAAAGATATGCCATGTACAGGAGCCTAACTTCAATTAATGTAAACATTATATGCCATAACATAGGCTAATATAAAAAATATAAACAAGAATGAAAATTGGAATAGGGAAACTGGAGGAGGAGGGAGGAAGGAGGGAAGAAGGGAATTTAAAAAATAAAGAAATGGGCTGGGGATTTAGCTCAGTGGTTCCAGCGCCTGCCTCGCAAGCACAAGGTCCCAAGTTTGATCCCTGGTACCAAAAAATAAAAAAATAAAGAAACAAGCTGTAGTATTATACATGTAACTATTCCTCAAGATGATGGTAAAGTACATATAAAATATGTACGAATAAAACAAAATTTAACAAAAAGTGATAAAATCAGTGTATGCACACAAAATTCATGACATGTTAAGACTTTAAATCTGCATTATAGAAGCTTTATATGAAAATTAAAATGAATATGAAATCACATAAAATTTAACTGAATATGAAATTATCCTCATTTTGAGAAGCATGAGATCTTTAAGTAAATCCTTTATTCATGGCCTATGAGGTCTTTTTGTAAGATTGTAGTTTGTAGCTATGTCAACTCATACTCTACAATTCGCTTATTTAATTCCTGTTTTCTGCCGTACAAACATAATTGATGAGAACAGTCAATTTTTACCCATTTGATAAAGAGGTAAAATAAGAATAGCAACCAGATTGTACAACCAGAGTTTTAGGAATCTGAAGCATGTTTACTGTGATGCACTTTAAACTCCCCTGGCTTGTGGAGGAGGAATAAACTTCCTCCTGCTTCCCCTGCCAGTGGCTGAGGCATGTCTGTCTATCTGCTGGGTTTAACATGTCCTTCAAATAGCCTACTGGGGACACCTAACCTGAGTCTGGAATGGAAAATGCCAATGTTCTGAATGCAGGTCCTGGCTCCTGAGCCCATTCTCACGAATCTGCCTGACACAATTCTCCCTTTGCCGGAGCCCCTCAGGTAGGCTCCACAATCTAGGCTATGGTAATGTGACAGTGTAGTTGCTATTGCACAGCCAATTTTTCAAGTCTCCCTGTCGTTGTGCTTTTTGGTATTTCAGTCTGGGGCAGGCATACACCCTGGTGGCCTCTGTGTTCCCCGCCTTTGTATAAGCCCCTCTCCTCGAATATAAACTGCACCTGTGCCTTGCTTATCACCATTAGAAAATGATAAAAGTCAGGGTATAAGATTCTGTCTGGGCAGACTGGAGAGGAGATTCTTCTGAGGAAACTGAAGCAGTGAGCTGCCAGGATATGAACTGTCTATGGACAGGGCAACATGGCGGGGGACCGTGGGCAGCAGCACTTAGTTACTGAGGACTCAGTCCTGTGAACACAAGCTTGGAAGACATTCCAAGACTGAGATGAGACCCCAGCTCTAGCCAACACTTCGATGCCAGCCTGTGAAATCCAAGTTGTGCTCAAACTTCCAACTTAACAGAAACCATGAAAATACATGTTTCAAACTGCTTAGTTTACAACAATTTGCTGCAGGACAATAGAAACTCGATGCATTTAAATACAGGAATTCTGAGCTTGACCATGAAATTTGCTTAGGCCAATGGAAATGGAGAAAACTGGACACAAGTTGTGGCTTGACAACATAGTTCTGCATTTATTTTTCAATGTTTCCTACTGCCATGAAAATGCATCTGGGCTAGATTCCTGCAGAAATGGTGAGAGATGCCTGAAGAGAGATGTGGGAACACTTGCTGCCTCTGGGTTCATCGTAGCTCACTCAGACACTAACCAACATGCCTGCTGACCACAGGCACAGAAGGAAACCTATCAGGTAACAGCACAGCTCAGTTCAGACCAGCAAAATACCTAAGAAATAATAAATGGTTGTCATCATAAACAACCAAGTTTTGAGGTGCTTTGTTGTCTGTAGCAATAGATAATTACTATAGGAACCCACTGACTACAGCTGAGAGAGTTTACATACATACATGACTGCCTGTTTGGAATTTTTTTAAATCAAAAGACTTAAAGGCACAAAAGGAGAGATGGGTGGCTAATGAGAGGAAAGAGAAGATCATTTGCTAAAAACCCTCTTGACAAAAGAGAAATCATTTCCCTGTAACTTGAAAATACATTTTTTAATTTCCTTTAGTATTTTACACAGCATCTTTAAGCAGTAGCAAAAATAAAATTGTACACACATTTGATGTAAGTTCATTACAGAAGCATTTCTGTTTTCTTCTTTTCAGGGCCATGGTCATTTAGAGTCTGGCTGTGCTTATGCAGGAATATTTTTGGAGGTCTGAGACAGACAGAAAACATGTGCAAAAGAGTAGATTATCCCCCTGCCTTCCATATCTCATACCCCTACAGAATTACAGACGTCCTTCTGATGACACACAGGCTCCTGTAGGAAATGGGACAATCTGTTCCTTGGGTAGATACAGGGGCTGGGCAATTGCAGGAAGGGGAATCCAGTATGGGAGCTGCTGAAACAAACAACAAGAAACTATGCTATCTTAGAGACAAAGGGGAAAGGCACATCAAAAGTACTTTTGCGTTCTGTAGGCACAAGCTTTGCTCATGGACGCAGGCAGTCCAGCAAATAGAAGCTCTGGGTGACTTTAGATCAGGGGCTTTGCTTCTTCCCAGAGGATAGCACTATTCTTTTTGACCCTCACAAACTCACCACTGGGAGTAATTCGATATAGGCAACATAATTCAGTTTTGATTCACTAAATGTCAGTGAACAAAATGTAGTCCAAAGATTTTTTATGTGACTTTATGTGACTTTTGTTACCCAGTTTGGAAGAGAAAACTGATGGACTATCTCCACAGCCTAATTATCAATTGGTTTCCCTGCAGACAAATAAAATACCTTGCAGTGTTTCTTTTTCTAATCTTGCTAAATGCAGGCATATTTAAATATGCCTGTTTTTAGCCATTTAATATTTCTTGTAAAATTTTCATTGTCAGATAGAATGGACCTGGGGCTATGGCTGAAAGATAAGGAGGAAAACATAGTCCCTGGGGCAGAACAACATCATTTATTGGCAGATAAAACTGCTTCTTTGGAGCTGGGGAATGTAGTTTAGTAATACTACATGTGCTTAGCATTCACCAAGGCATGAGTTTAATCCCCAGAATCAGAAAAAACAAAAACTGCTTCTTTGAAGAATATAAAGTCTTTGGAATACTTCATGGGATGCTGCCTTAAGAATTCTGCCAACATGTTACTTGGGGATCTTTGGGGGCTTTCTGCTACTGTTTGGGTGGTCCCATTCTTGTAATGGTGCCCAGCTAACAATCCAATAAAAACTGCCCACTAGAAAAAGATCTGCTCAGCTGCTTCCAGGAGGCCCAGCAATATGAATCACCCATGTTTCTGGAGCTACGTAAAAGCTTTGGCTTGCCAGTCACTCCACTCAAGTGAACAGCTGCTGGCCTAATCACTCACCTTCTATTTGCCCTCCAACTTCTTAAAGAAGATTTTATTCCAGAATTGTTTCACTTTCATATCTTTCATCTTTTAGGGATGGCCCTCCTGGGTACTTACGCCTATTCACCCCTAATCCAGACTCATTTCCTCCAAAATTCCCTAAGGTGTAAAGGAAACACAGTAAACAGAGAGGATCCAGGTTTTAGCTGAAGCTTCATAGCCACTCAAAAACAAGATTCTTTTTTCAGGATCTTGACTTGAAATGTAGACCTATATTATAAGTTAAAAAGGTCATTCTATAAGTAATTTTCACAGTCCAATTTGAAAGTGCTAGGACTTTAAAGTACTTCTTCATTTTGGTTTGTCATTTTTGGTACATACTTTTCTCTACTTCTGTGATGGGACAATTCTTTACAGGCTTGCAACAACTTCAGCTAATTTTTCATGTGTAAGCTCACCTTATCAATTTCAAGAGTCTATCCGGAGTTCTTGATTGTCTGTCAATATGACAGTTAGCCATAATTTTCCATAAAGATAAAACTCTTATCTTTGTTCAGGGGAAAAAAAGATAGGCGACCTCTGGATTACATTTAAATACTCAGGTATGTGCTCTAACACAATTCTGTTAATTCTAAGTTCAGTAGCTGGTTACAATGCAAAGTGAGAGAAAAAGAGCAACTCCCTTTTAGAGGAGTAACCTTAGTTTTCAATTAAAAGTGCTCATCTGCTTTTAGGATTAAATCAAGAACTATATTTAAATTTTTTATATTATTAATCAAATGCTGCATAATTATAGTAAAAACTCCAGCATACCTTTTAGAAGAACTCCACTGTGATTTTAGAATGTGTCATCTTCCTTTTTAAAAATAACTGTTGTCCATGGATCCAGGAGTCTTAATGAATTAGCAATACCCATCCATCACTTATAAAAATCATAAGCTCTTTCTGTCCCTCTTGCAAAACTTGAAATAACATCATAGCAGGACTATAATCAGCCATAACAGTCACATTCACAATGTGCAACTGAGCTATAATGACACATATAAAAACTATTTTACCACAAAGTTGTTTCCCTGAGACATTTGCGTCTGCCTATCAATATAAAAACAGCACTCAGGGGTAAGTGTAAGTTAGCAGCACATTTCAACTGAACAATAATCCATCCAAAACTGTCACTTTCCAGCATAGGACAACTACCACAATCTGAAACATATCATATAGGTACATATAAGATGTGCTTGTTATCCCATTCAGTCACTGAGCATGAAGAATTTCATGTTTGGACAGAGTCTTTGGAAACAATAAGCTTCCCTTTCTCAGGTCACCATCATAGCTTCATCTCCAGGGTACTGAGAAGCTGTTTCAGCCCACATTGCTTTACTTTGCCTCTCCAGTTGATGCTGGTGCTCATTAATTTAAAAAAAAGTAAAAGGCAAACAATAAAGGTTGCTTCAAAAGAATTTTTCCTCCCTCCCGTCAGACAGAAGCTGAAGTCATTTCTAAAGGAATCCATCATATTTACTGTTCATGGTGCCTCACTACTCCAAAAAGAGAAGAGAGAGAGAGAGAGAGAGAGAGAGAGAGAGAGAGAGAGAGAGAGAGAGGGAGAGAGAGAGAGAGAGAGAGATAATGTGTTTTGTTACTCAGCAAATAAAAAAGAGGAGTGTGGGTTGTGTGCACATTAATACTGATAGAATTGACTACCCAATATTATTGCCTTCACACATCTTAAACATAAGTTGTGATTAATTGATAATATTGCTGGAATTGCCCATAATCAGCCAGCCTTGCATTTATGTTTGAACATCAAAATTCATAGCATTTAATGAGTCATGGATGGTACCCATAGAAGAGCATAACTTCGTCAGTTATACAATTCGAGTAAAGTCCACAACAGTGTTCTTAAATTATATTCTGCTTTAGAATGCAAAAAAGCACAGTGGGCACATCATCCAGTGGCACAAAAATGTCCACATTAAACATAAGTAACCATTTCTTTAGGCTTCTGAAATTCATCCACAGGTAGTGGGCCCAAGTGTCCATGTTCCTGTTCCTGAAAACCTGCACTTAAAGACTGCACATCTGGAACAAGACAAAGTTAAAAACCAGAAAGTAAATATCCCCAGGCTGCAGTCACTTCCCTGAGGATGGAATATTTTGCTTTTAGAAAGCAAATTAAGGTTTCAAGTACAATCAGATAGAGCTAGTTTGTCAAAACATAATTAACTGAAGGATTTGTGTATCAAAAGTTATCTGAAGAGACTAACTCAAATTCCATCCCATACAAATATTCGGTCACTGGGTCACTGGGAATTAAATGGATTCAATTAATTCACAGGAATTTCATCCCACAACAAATCATTAAAAATTATAAAAGAGGAAGAGAAAAAAATTGAAGGCAATCAAGAAAAGATGATGAGGCCAATTAAGCTTAAGTAACAATTTCTTTGTTCTAGAAGACATTTTGTCAGGCACATAAAAACAAATAGGCCATTCTTTCTTCTTATTACTATTGTGAGGGGATGTGCTGTTTGTCTTGAAGGTTAGAACCTGGTGGTTTTTTAGAAGCTGACTTCACTGTTGGGATGTGTCTCCCTATAGGAAATTGTTCCCTTCCTACTGCCTAACTTTTTCTTAAAGACATTTTCAAGCACTGCGAAGATGTGGATTCAGTGTTTGTGGTAGCTTCAGGGAGAATTCAAACAGAGTACTTTCATTATTTTAGCAAAACAATGCATCTATCAGCATGGTAGATGGCCCTGAAGCTATTGTTGAAAAGGACTTTCCTTTGCTTGTTTTTGTTAACTCTTACTAGCTTCTAGGAAAATAAATGCCATTCATGTGTCTTGAAAGAATTAGTAATATTTTCCTTCCTTTCTGATTAATAAAGTCAAAAGTATGCATTTTTAAATACTTCAAATAATTTAAATAAATCACTGGGTTTTTTCTTACCAAGGCATAATTCCTTGAATACTACTCTTTTCTAAATTCTGTTTACTATAAACTACCATTTGAGAAAAAAACTCCATTATAAAAGTAAATAAATAAATAAATAAATAAATAAATAAATAAATTTTTTAAAAACTCCATTATTCAAACTTTCACCCCTTAGCTTAGTTTATTCCAAGTACTGGCTTAGAATTACTTCTTAATGAATTAATAAATCTATCACAATTAGAATTTGTCCCACCAAAGCCTGTGCCTCCTGCAAAGGAAGAAATGTTCTATTTCCATACATTTAAAAAAAATACAAAGAATGATAATGCAGGCTCAAATTAAGTTCAAATAGAAATAAAATTTTGCCTGAATATATTAGTAATATTTGCATATATGGACGAAATTGGTTTGAAAGTTGAAATTGAACATTTTCATTACTGTATGTGTATCTATTATTTAAAATTAGTGTATTTTAGTTATTAATTTGGCTTAAAGACAAAGAAAGATTCATTGGCAACCTTCAAAGGCATTAACGCATGATTAAAGGAAATCTGGATATCACTTAAATATTAAACATACTAATTTAACAAGAGTATATATATGAAACAGAAAGGATACATTGTGTTAGCCACTGTAAATATATTAAATTAAATTTTTTTAATCATGCTAAAATATATCAATATAATTAAGGACAACAGAGCTCAGTGAGAAGTAAATAAAAAGCATAATTTCAGCCACCAGATTGCAAATTATATAGAATAAACTGTCCTTTAAGTAGGTACAAGTGCAGTTTGCTTTGGCAATGCAGACATTTCTTGACATTACACCAGAGTTATAATAAGCCAGTTGAAGAAGAGCTTAGGCTAATAAAAATCTAGGAAATTCTCTTCATAAGTGCTTCCTACTTAGCAACAGGGACACTATCTGGCATTTTCTTTCTTTGGGCTGTCTCAGTGAGTATAGAAGGAATTTATATTTTATTATATAACTTATTTTCATTTCACATTCCCAAACAATAAACATTTATTTAAAACGTAGGTAATTTTAATAAGACAGACTTAGAATAAGGAATAAAATATCTCTTTCATAGAGTCTATGAACTCTTCAAAGTGCTCTACAAACACTATAAGTTTGATTAGCAGCAAAGCATTAGTCTAACCAAAACCTCTCTCCCCATATATATGTACATATATACACAGTATACATCCATATATGCTATAAATCTAAGTTAAATCTGACAATTGATAATTATTCCCAGATGTTGTGCAAGGTTATAAATACTGTCTACATTGGATCATGGTTCAAGACCACTAGCACCCAAGTGGTTAAGAGAGAACCAATCCTTTCAGTTAAAAAAACACATATTTTGAATATCTTTTAAGATAAAAAAGTTGGGGATACAGTAAATCACCCAATATATCATTCTAGGTCCTATAATTTTCTTTATCTAAAATTATTTTATATACATGGAAGACTAGATGTCTTCCAACATAGTTTCAGCGATCCCGAGTATAAAATGTTTCTTTGAAAAATATGGCTTTTTAAAAAAAACTTGGAGGAAAGTTCTTTGTGTATGGTCCCCCATCCACACACAAAGAGATGAATTTTGCAGCATTTTCTCCCAGGAACACACTGATAGCCCAGTCATCTTGTATATAATTATAGACTGCTGGAAAGGAACTCCCTAGAACTATGACTGTCATATACCCCTGCCCAAGACCTCCTGAATAAAGGTCCTGCAGGCCCCATGGCATTTTGGTCTTTTCTCTTCCACCCCCATCTATCAACATTCAGTCCTTGGACATCTTGCAGCAGTGGTTGAAATCAGAATTTGAACTTCATCAGGAAAATCAAATGCATTCAAAATGCATTTTCATCTTTTGGTTGGGTGATTCTTGATTTGCCATGGATAGGAGTGATATCTAGAAGATTGAGAAATAGAAAGAGTCCTCAGTAGTCACAAATATTGCCACTCGCACATTCAGTTTCAAAAGCTGTGGCTAAGGTACATAAGTAAATAAATCACAATGAATGAAAAATGATTTTATTACTATGAGAACATTTCTAGAAAGCTATCTTTTGCTGAAATCCAGTGCCATAGGAGTTTCTCCCTAACTACAAACTCAGAAAGAACTGATAATCCTTTATACTGCAAAAATAAGTACCCATTCAAAGTAGTTTGAACATTTGAAATAAGCAAATAAACCTTAAAATAAGTATTTTACATGTTCACTGGTCATATAAAAAAATGAAAGTTGATTCAATGTAGATTTCATTTTATCTTACACATTATCATTTCTCAGTGCATATTTCATTATCAGAAATTAAATACTAATGTATATCCCATTCCTTAGTATATTCATAAAGATGATATATTTGCCATCTACTCATTGAGTTATAATCTTATAAAAGTGATAAAATTAAGGCATACTAGGTTGTAACCTTCTGGTAAAGAAACTAAGTGTTTATATACATAAACCGTAATTTTTTTTCCAGTACTGGATATCGAACTCAGGACCTTGTGCTTGCCAGGCAGGCGAGGTATCACTGAGCTACATCCCTGGCCCTATAAAACATAATTAATCATACAATCCTATAAAAAAATAAGAGAAGAGCCTGCTTTGGGATTAGTTATGAGGCTGCTCAGGCCTGTTTTGTTCTTCTTTCATTTGTCTTTCTTTTCTGCCTCTCAGCTCAGTGCTTGCTCCCCTTCCTAGAAGCCCTGAAATAAGAAAGCCCTTGTTTTGGTGAGAGCCAAACAAAAGCCCTTTTGTTTCTGTTACTGTTTCCTTTTCTTAATGTAGCATTTTTGGACCAGAATCATTCTTCACAACTAACTGCCCAAGCATTTTCTCCAATATTTCAACAGTTCCAGAAGTGTTCTCCAAATATAGCTAATAGATTGATGATGGCTTTATCCTAAAACTTTCAGTCTGAACACAGGACCTCTTCCCTAACTAAATATTAGGCCTGCAGTCTAAACTGAAAATGTACTGCATCATGGTTTCACAGTTTAATAACTGGGTGGATGATGAGCATAAGTTTGAAAACAGTTTTAAATTGTAAACTTGAATGATAAAATCATTATGCATGTAATTCCTTTTGAAAGATTCTCAAGCAAGATAAGTTAATAACGTTTTGTGATGATGATGATGTGGATGATAACAAGATGCTGACAATGGGAAGAGTAAGTCTGGGGAGGCCTTAGGAGAGGAATCAAAATAATGCTTCCCATTCCCAACCATCCAGCTAGTATAACTTTTCTCAACTTGTGTTTCATATAAATGATGAGGAAAAACTAGGATAAACACACAAGGTCAATAGAGCTCTTTCCTATAGGACTTCTCAGAGACTTTAATAGAATAATGAATGTCAAAATCCTCCCAAAATATAATATTGTATATTGGGAGTATATTTGGTCATAAAACTTTATTTTCAGTGAATATGTATTATCTTTGATAATATTAGTCAATCTATGGACACTACTTGGGTAAAATATACCACTGATTCTACATATGGAGTCTAAATTTCTCTGCATGTCCTGTGACATTAAATGTGCCTGCGGTGTGTAAAAAAACTCACAACCAGCGGTTCTGATTTATATTCTGAGTTACTTTTACTAGTAAACTTTAAAGTTCTCCTCTAAGACATGTTCTATAGCGCAAGGGATTTAGCTCAGTGGTGCAGGCACAGGGTCCCAAGTTCAATCCCAGGTATCAAAAAAAAAAAAAAAAGATATGTTTTGTCATTGCTATTAGAAAACAAATCAGGAATAGAATGGATATATGGATTGAAAATTTTAATATTTATTTTTATTAAAACATATTTATCATATATATTGATGTGAATTTTAAATATGACTTATTAAAAGTAATTTGGAGATTTAAAAATTTGATGTTATAACCAGGTTACTTAAACTTGATTGTTCAAATCATGCCTTCGTATTCTTTCTATAATTCCAAATATAAGTATGAAGAGTTTTTACATTAGTTACTGAGCATCTTATTATCTGTTTTTTGTAAGAAAATTTGCAATATCTTTTAATAAAGAAAAACCTCTTTAAAATGAGGTATTTTTAAACTTACTGATATTGGAACTAAAAAGCATAACTATAGACAATGAGGATCACAACCCCAGGAAGCCCAGCAGAATTAATTCATTGGGCACGACAAGAAATTAAATGCAAAGGGGGAGAATCCAACAAAAAGAAAAAGTCGTGACAATGATAAGTCAATATGTATCTGTACTGGCTATTTATCATCTTCTTGTGTCTACTTTTTAATTGGGTTTTCTATTAATGAGCTGTAAGAGTTCTTTATATATTCTGGTCTTAGGTTATATGTATTGTAAATATGGTCTGTTTAAGGACTATTTTTCATTTTCTTAATGATGTCATTCAAAGCTCTAAATTTTGATGGAATCTCATTTATCAATTTTTTTCTTTTATATATCATGTTTTTTGGATCCTAGGAAATTCTTGCCTACCCTAAATTCATGAACATTTTCCTTTATAATTTCTTCTTAAAGTTTTATAGTTTTAGTCTTTCATATTTATGTTCATAGATCCTTTCAAGTTATTTTATGTATGGAAATAAAGGGTTGAGGTTAATTTTATACATATGGACACCAGGTGTTCTAGTACCGTTTGCTGAAAACACTATCTTTTCCTCTGCTCTTGAATTGAGTTTATGTTCTATAAAATGTTAATGTTAATCTTTCAAAACTCAGTGGACCATATATGTGTGGTTCTATTTCTAGATTCTCTGTTTTATTCCATTGATCTATATGTCTTAACTTATGCCAACACTGCCTTGATTACTATAGCTTTAGAGGAAGACTTAAAATTAGGTAATAAATGTCTTCCAACACTGATTTTTTTTCTTCTTTTTCCTTTTCTAGGTCCTTTGTACTCCTACATAACTTTTAAATTTCAATATCCAATTCTTCATTTATAGCAAATATACATAGACCTGAATTTTTATATATACCTTGTGTTTTCTAATCCTGCTAAATTCAAATACAAGTTCTAGGGGCTCCTAGAGATTTCTTAGTATTTTTTCTGTAGATGATCATTTCATCTACATATAATGATTTTGCTTCTACCTTGCCAATCATATGCTAATTGTGTATTTTTATTGCCAGACTATTTTGGTTTGGGCCTATGTTTCAAAGTTTAATGGACAGATGAAGAGTAGGCATATCTGCCCTTGTTCCCCACCTTAGGGAGAAAGTATTGAATGTTTTCCATTCATATAAGGCATTTTTGCTAGAAGTATGGAGTACATGTCTTTGGTCTATTGAGAAGGTTCTGTTCTACTTCTAGTCTCCTGATAGCTTTTACCATGAACAGCTGTAGAAGTTAGTACAATACTTTTTCTGCAACTACTGACAGGATCATATGGCTTTTTCTTTTCCTCTGTTAAAATGATGACTTTTGGGGGTGGATCTTCCAATGCTGGACCAACACTGCCATCCCTATAATAAAACCACTTTCTATATACTGCCAGATCTGACTTCTAATAGTTGGTTTTTTAAACATATTTTTATCTATGTTCATACTTTTTTCTTCTATTATCTTTATCCAGTTTTAGGATTAGCACAATGTTGATTTCCTAAAATGAGGGGAGCAGTGTTCCTTCTTTCTTCTGCTTTAAATGTTTGATATAATTTATCAGTTAAAATGTATATGACCCTGTTGTTGTCATATAGGTAGGTTTTCAAGCTAGGAATATACTTTCTTTAATAGGTGCTATTCAAATTTTATATTTCCTCCAGAGTCCGTTTCATTAATTTGTCTTCCAAGGTACTTCTTAGAAGTTGTCAAATTTATTTCAAAACAGATTTTTGTAATTTGTTTTCTATATCCTTTTAAATTCTGTAAAATCTGTGGTAATGTCCTCTAAATTTTGATATTGTCATTTTTAAAATGTACAATTGATATTGTGTAATAGGAAGAAAAGGTCTAAAGGAGCAGGGGAAGTGGGAGGGGTAGGGGAAAGGAAAGAAGGGAAAAGAAAAAATATGAGAAAAGAAAAAAAATGGAAACAAAGTCTTTGCAAATAGGGAAGGGTGGAGGGGGTGAAGGGAGGACAGGGGAAGGGGAAAAAAATAAGAACCAAGATACTCGTGTAAAGGTACAAGATCCCAATGATGAATGTAACTGTATTTTATACCTAAAATGTACCAATAAACTTAATGGAAAAAAATAAAAAGCATAACTGTAAATTCTAGAAAAAGATAATTTTTTAAAATAAGTGAAAAATAAACTCCTTTAAACTTAACTTAGTTTTTGTATTTTATTTTATTAATTTGTTTTTGCATTATTGGGAATTGAATCCAGTTTCTTCATACTGAGCAACATCCTCAAGTCCTTTTTTTTTTAATGTCTATTTTTTAAATTTAGAGATAGGGTCTTGCTAAGTTGCTGAGTTGCTTAGCCTGGACTTAAACTTGCAATCCTCCTGTCTCAGCCCCTCAAAGGGTTCAGATTGCAGTTGTGTGCTACCATACCCAGCTCCTATGGTTTTTTTTTTTTCCAATTTATATTTAGTTGATCTCCTGCAAAAATATGAAGACATCCACTGTCCTTAATCCTGAGTCTTTGAGGAAATGTAGGTAAAATTACAGCAGTCACCTTTGCCCCACTACAAGCCAACAGCACTTGAAGTAAAATGCTGAGAGTCAAGAACCAAGACATTCATACTATCTGCATAAGGGTAGATATACTCAATTCTCATGTAAAAAGTGAAAACTCAAAAATCTCTCCAGGCATAATGGGAGTAGAGTGGTTTTGGAGATGGTAATTTCTGTTAACAATATATCCTTGGAAGATAAGAATTACTCATCATTTCTCTGCAGTTACAAGTCACAACAGAACTAAATTTACAGAGATTGTATTTTAGAAATATATTATCAAGCAAAAAGAGCAAGTAGTTGAATAATCTTATGTGTGATTCATAAGAAAAACCATTGAAATGGAAGAAGAAAAAAATTGAAAACTGAACTAACCTCAAAAAAGAATCTAATTTCCATTTAATGACTTTAACCAGGTGTTCCTAAGCCCTCTTTGTCTTACCCTGGCTACTAGTTTTCTTTAAGGAAGACTTCTGGAATAACTTAAATAGTGGATACAGAATGGCTTTAGTAGTTGGGACTGAATGCAGTTTATTTTTTTTCATGAAAAAAAAACTACTTCGGAGAACATACTCCAAAGGACTGTGCCTCCAAAGACAACCTTGAGCCATACAAGAGGTGTGTGTGAATACTTGCAATCTGATGACTGAATTATGAATGCTCCTTGGGAAAGCCAAGAGGCAACTCATGTGTAATAAACACTGTCACTGCCCAGACCCTCACCCCCACAGCACTGCAAAATATATACTGGCTAGAGTCTCATCTGCCGGTAGTTGATTTCTTCTTTTGAGGATTTCTCTGGCCTCTAGAGCTTTCGCTGTCCTTTACAAAAGGCCAGAAATAGCAGGGAATTTACACTTCCTGGGGAAAGGCCTCAATGACTGATGGAAATTGGAGGATAATGGCCTCAGCTCTCTTGCTTTTGGAGTGGGATAACTCTGAGGCATCTATCCTATACTGGCTCTCAGACTTCCCCAGTGGGACCAAGCTCCAGTGGGATCAGCTTCCACAATGGAAATTTTCTTGATAATGAAATCTTTATTGAATAATCACTTCACCCCCTACCAGGGTCTCCTGGAATCACTTCCCAAACTCCTGCACTCAAATTGTTGGGCTAACTCTGTGCCCTATAGTAAAACTATAAGAATCAGTAACTGGACTTAAACTGATTAAAAAGAGTATATTTTTAAAAGCACCAACAGTTATAATGGAAGATAGTGTGTAACCCCATTAAATCTACATTCCTTACTTAGGGCAAGCAAATGTCAGTACATATTAACAAAGTCTCTTCCCTACTGATATATTTTAAATTCACCTGTAGTCATTCTTTGGCTAGCTGCATTTTCCCCAGCATTCTATGCAAACAGTGGGTAGATTTCAGTGATGAAAATGAATTTTCAGCTCTTCTAGAATGGGACAAATACTTAATTTAAAAAGCCAACCTAGAAACATTTTTTCATTTAATTATATCCAGTATTTTGTGGAATAAATTATTACTGTGATCACTTTTTGTTTCAACAGAGAATACAGCAGCTGCTGCATGCAAAAGATAGGCAACACATGAGGTATGATCAGAAAATATGGTGAACATTTAATTTATTTTTTAAAAACAATTTATCATAATAAAAGATACATTGTCATTAATCCTCTTCAAAAATTTTCCCCTCAATTCAGATATACTTATCCCATTGTTACTTTCCAAAACAAGGGGGAATAAGCAGCACAATGCATTTTTTACTGTAATAATTTAAAAAATTTTTATTTTAAACATTTTGATCATACTGCTTACATTCTACCCACATTTAAATCTAGTTTAAGCAAAATTCTTTTATAAAAATGTTTAAAATGAAAGTTTAAAAAGAAAAAAAAAACTCCTGGAGTTAAAGATAGAGAAATCAAATCTATTATCCCATGATATTATCCCATGATATTATCGCAAGTCATCTTTCACATTTGTAAGCCAACTTTAGATCTCACCTGTTAGATGTAAAATTGTAATAGCCACTTTCTTCAAGGACTTCTTCAATCACAGTCTAAAATTGTAAAACCAATCAGCTCAGTACTGAATTAAAGCAAAAAAATAAAATCATTTAGAAATACTGCAAAAGTCTCACCTGCATCTGTTCATATGTTATTCCCTCCTCCAAATCAAAGCTGGGGGGTAGACCTGAAAGAGATGAATTATGAAAAGTTTGACTTTTGCTTTCCATTTGTTTAGTTATACTTTATCAGCAATTATGACTTCAACTGTAGCAAAAAGAGGTCAATTTCCTAATGATAAAGATGAGACTTAACTTCCAAAGTGTCTTGTATTTGAATACTCAAATTCTTTGTTTCTCTTTAATAATTGGTCACTTTGGGTATGGCCATAAAAGCAACATGAAGATTTAGGAGCGCTGCTGCCAGTATAAATTGACTTTAAAATAGAGCTGTGTGTGTGTGTGCATGCGTGCATGTGTGTGTGTAAGGGCAAGTGAGGAGTGTTTCCAAACACAAAGGACCTAACGGATGAGTTTTTTGATTAAGAAACTCTCATTAGCTCGCAAGGCAAAAAGAGTGAAAATGTCCTAGAAAGAGAATAGTTTCTCATAGGAAGGCAGAAAAAGAGCAAAAGATAACAAAGATCTGACCCTTGCATGTAACTGCTTAGAAAAAAATACATTTAACATCAGAAGACTTATTTTTGATTGTTGGTCTGAATATGATATAGCTGCACCTTACCCATCTCAAAGCAATGTGGACTAGTTTCTACTTGAATCAATCAACACTGACTTGATGTAGAGGCCCAGGAGTTCCTCTACCCCTCTGGAGAGAATAAAGAAAATGAGTTGCAGATTTAAAGCTGAGTTTAAAGGTATTTCCCCCACAGAGCTGGCAGGCTCTGTTGTCTTTGCTTTTGCCATGCCTGCAGTGAAAAGCGCCAACTCTGCTCAGTTCTGGGATGGAAAATCCAGCTGTCCTGGGAGGCATCTATCAGTTCACTCTCAAACTTTTGAGGCTCCTATCAGAGTTCTTCATCCCACTTGCTACCATAAGGAGAAGTCTGGCCCATGGATGAACTCACCTGTCCTGGGGAAGGCTTTGAATTAAGGTGTGCTACGTTCATTTACCAACTCCCCATGAGGAATGTATGTATGTACTGCAAACATGTACAAGAAAAATAATTTTTAATGAAAGGAGCAAGTGACTTCAGATAATATTTTATCTTGATCTTATGAATTTTCCAAGGTCTGTTTTAAATAAAATTCTGTCATGGGGATTAGCTTTATCTTAGGAGTACAAGACTCGGGGACAGTTTGATAATCAAAATGAAATAATTTGTTTAGGCAACATTTACAAAAATGCAAATTTTTCTAAGCTGAAAAGATGTCATCTTCATTTAACTTTAAAAGTTTCATCTCTGTCCATTCCACTGAGTGAAATCACTGTAGTTTATGAGGATTCAACAACTATTTAAGAATTCTGAAACCTCGGGGCAGCTAGAACACTTCTTGGAGTTCACATATAACAAGAACAGTGCAATTATGTTGCGCCTGTACCAGCAGCCAGGCATTTCTTATGTTCACTTGCTACTCCCTATAACTCTATGGTGTTGGTGTTATTACTTTTAATTTTATTCATTATTCATTATTTTACTACCATATTTCTCCCTGTTTTACAAGAAAGGACAGTGAAGTTCAGAGAGGTTAAATAATTTGTCTAAGGTCGGCCACTAAATGGCTGAACTGAGATTTGAACCTAGGCGTGTAGACTTCCAGAATCGGTGCCTTTAGTTCCTAGGCTATAATGCCTTGCTATGTGAAATTTATGATAAAAATTTATAAAGTTATATATGTCTGCTGTGAATTCCTCAGGTAAATTACATGTTTTCTCTATTTTGAATATTTAAACTTTCCATTTCTTATCTCCCCAGATGCTTTTGGGGATTTGATTTTCCATTATCAGACAAGCAAGAAGAAATAAAAGGAAATACAATTCACCAGCATAGATTCTGCTACTTGTTTACAGTATTAATAAATGACCAAAGAACCTGACACATGTGTAAGATAAATCTCAGGGAATTTCTACATCCTTTCTATATATCCCTTTTGTCTATTGCCACAGATAACAAAAACAAGCTCTATATTTCTTGTCAGTAGGAGATGATATGTTAGGAATAGTTGTTGATTCAAGCTGTATTTTTTTGTGAAAGCTAAATTACCCATATGTGTGACTATTACCTGTTGGATCATTTGGGGACAAGCTGTTTTCACCTGATGAATGATGTAATAAATGGTAATCTGCTGTAAAAAAGTTCGGTTCAATTGGTTCTGGAGATCCCTGAGATAACTGAAATAAAAGAAAAGCAAAATCACATCTTATTTTGTATTCCAAAGTAAATGACAGGAGATTTCTGAATGGAGCTTTCCATTTTCCTATGTCTCTTCATAGAATATTTAGTGTTCCAGGGTTTTCAATCTTATAAACAGATAAACATCTTCTTCCTTCTGAAAGAACTTATAAACTAGAAACAGGCAAATTACAATGAAAGTAAGTTAGACAATTCCCTGGCCACATAAAAAAATATAGTTTGTAGATTTGTGAGAGCAAAATAAAAATGAATAGAAAAATAATGGCATGAGCCTGGGGCATCAAGATATTAGTTTTAATCAGAAGAAGAAGGGATAAAGTCCATTATTCAACAAAATAATATGTTTAGTCCAAATCACAACCCTCTTGCAAGTGCTTTCTCTGAACAATGGCTTCTTGTTTGACCAAAATTAATTAGTTTTTAAATATATTTTTCTAAATTACTATTAATTACTTTTAGTCTCCAAACATAGTTCTTAATATGCTAAAGAAAAGAGTAATTCAACCAACGACAGAATTTATTAAAGTTCAAATTGCTTAATGCTTCTCTACAAAGCTAAATTTTTAAAATGAAATTTTAGGCTATAAATGTTTTTCAACTCCTTTCACTTTTAATTCCAACCAACATTTGGGCTGGACAAATTTTAATGGTTGAGTTAATATAACATACTTCTAAAATGTCAAATATTAATAAAGCACAAACAAGTGACATAATTTGGACTATATAATAGTAGTTACTTTGGATTCACATACCTTGTTTATGAGTTAAAATGTTCAATCACTTGAGAAAATTGGCACTGTATACCACAATGAAACAACATATGCCTACCCTTGACCCAGCAATCTCACTCCTAATGATTGGTATGGAAGAAATGAGTACATATATCCATCAAGTGATATGTGTAAGAATGTTCATAATGCCTTATTCATAACTAAAAATTGGGAAATCTCAAATGTCAATGGACAGAACAGATACATTGTGAGGGGATCATAAATGGAATTCTCCAACAAAAAAGGAAGAAATTATTAATATTTACAATACAAATGTACATCAAACAAACCAAAAAAAGCCAGGAACAAAAGAACATAGTATGCAATTTCTTTCTTTTTTACAAACTGAGGGTTGAACCCAGGGCCTTTGCACTGAGCTACATCCTTAGGCCCTGTACATTTTCACAACCAGCCACAAGTAACTAATGGTAATAGAACTTGAGGCAGAGAATGTTGCTTGACCAGGAGAGAGCCTTCTGTGAGGCTAGAAATATTGATGTCAATGGTGATTATTGGGGTAAATATATGCGTAAATATTTATGTGTAGGTACCTCACTATATGGATTATACATTTTATACCTCAATAAAAAATTTGTATTAACAAGTGATAGCTAACTATTCCATCGTTGGATTTTAGATGCAGTAAAAGTAGATCTTTTTGTTTTCTAATCTCCATTTTACCAAATACCTAATACATTAGAAAAAATGGCTCCATCTTGTTTTATTCTTGAAATTTTATTTTCCTTGCCTCGGTGACAATGATAAAATTAATAATTCACCTGTAATATGACAGGATTGTAAGACTGTAAGATATTGTAATGAAATCCACATGCTTACTTCTTATCAGTATCATGAGGTAACCCTAAGCATCCTGCATGTCTCATGTCCCAGCTAGTAGATCACATTGACTGTAAGCTTTTTAATGTATCTTATGATGCTGAAAATAATTTCCTGGTCTTAGCTTTCAAGTGACTTCAGATGGTAATATTTTCCATATGGTTAAGCATAGGAGTAATCTGGCTGGCTGAAATGCTCATTCTAATTATAGAAAGCTTATTCAACTTAATTGTTAGGTATACTTTGGAATCCTAAAAATTTCATAGCCTGGAAAATGTTTAAACCTCAAAGTAAAGTGTGTGAATTGTACCTTGGAAAGGTCAAGACTGTCATCTTAAGATGACAAGGACAAGTTCTTTTCCTTGATTTTAAACCTTGAAGAGAGAGGTTTTTGAGGTTTCCATTTTATGTCACATTAGCAATCTCCTTCAGCTTAAGAACGTCAGATCCTCAGATGGGCTAGGGATGAAGGAAAGGACTAAAATTCACTAGCCTTCCATTTAAACACAGAAATATTTATTTATATTCTATGAACTTCTCAGAATATCTTTTTGCAGCTTAGTATCTAAATATAAATATTCTTTCAGTGAACATTTTTTTGCACCTTACTATGTGCTGGACAGTATGTTTTACAGTCTGAGGAGGATACAGAAATGATTTTTGTTTTTTCCATACTGGGGTTTGAACCCAAGGCATTCACAATGATCTATATCCCTCCCTCCTTCTCCTCCTATTTTTTAAAACTTTTATTTATTTTGAAACAAGGTTTCTTTCTGTGGCTAAATTATCTGACTGGGTTTGATCTTGCAATTCTCCTGTTTCAGCTTCCCAGAGGGCTGTGATTACAGGCATGCACCACACATTTCTTAGAGACTTGCGATCTGACCAGGAGAATAGGTTAGTGTATATAAAACAACAGGCATGATGCAATAAATCATAAAATGTGAAATGAGGTGATGAGTTCTAAGCTTCTAAAAACCAGACCTTCATGAAGACTAGCATGGCTTTCTCAGGCTCTGCGGAAGAAACAGAGGGGCCATACCTTGAAGGATGGATTTAGGTGGATGAAAGAAAACTAAGTGGACATTACAGGTGAGGGAAATTGCCTAAATTTGGTTAAAATTGGTTAAATTTCAGGCATTGGATTTTAATTACAAAATGATTAAAGAAATATGACATGAATCCATGTTATGGTGTTATGGTGAATGGTCTAGAATAAAGACAAGGCAAGTTTCACTCATTAATTCAGTAAATTTTTAAAATCAACTGTTATATGCCAAGTGCAGATCCATACAAAGAGAAAACCCAATGATCATCCAAAGTTGTAGTGTCAGAACTTGCTCCTGACTTAGGGAGAAGCATGTCTCTAAAATGTCCACTCACATACATGTAAAATGGCAACTGTGTCGAATGTTTAAAGGGTGGGTCTGTAGTTCCAGATAGATTTGACTAAGCCAGGGAAGGCTTTGGCAGGAAATTGACACTTCTGCCAAGAACTGAAGTAACGAGTAAGAGTAAGTGAAAGGTAGTCTGGGAAGAACATTATAACAGATGGAAGAAAGGGCCTGATGGCTGGTGCTGAGATAGCAAAAAGCAAGAGTGGTGTGACATGAGGCTAGGCAGGGCTTGCACCACATAGGGATACAGATATTATGGATAGGATTTTCACATTTTATGCTATGATCTCCTTGAAGGCCTTTTTCATGTTTGTGTGTGTGTGTGTGCCTCTACATGTGTACATGCATTAGTGACAGAGAGAGAGAGAGAGAGAGGGAGAGGGAGAGAGAGGGAGAGGGAGAGAAACAGACAGACAGAGACAGAGAAAGAGAAGAGACAGAGAGACAGACTGTTTTGGAAGAACTCCCCTCAATGTAATGCAATGAACATAACAGTTTGAGTGGAGTTTCAGGGTGAACGCAGACAATGAAGAGGCAAAGAACCTCTAAATAAATAATCCAGCCTAGGAAGCTGGATCCCAGACTTTAGGTGATGTTGTTGGAAGCTATTAATGCTTTTGAGTATACTGATAACAAAGTTTAAGAAGTACTAATCTAGCAAGATGGATTAGAACACAAGGAGATCAGCAAAGAAGCTGTAACACTAATGCAAGAGAGAAGGAGCCAGAGCTTGGGCTAGGTGTTAATAACCAATATGCAAGATCCAATATTCTTACTTAATAATAACAGCAACACTTATTACCATTCACTGAAGACTTACAACATTCCAGACATATTTTAGTATATGATATTCTATTTGGTTTGTACAACTGCTTTCTAAGGTAAACATTATCCCCATTTTATACATGAGGAAATTTCTAAGTAAAATCATTTGCCCAAGGAGCAGAGCTATTAAGTGGCAGGACTCACAGCTGTCTACCATCAAAAGTCAAGCAAAACCATCTAGCCTACAAAGACTCCCCATCTGTTAATGACTTGGAGGATACAAAACATAAAGTGAAGCAGTTTGAAAGTGACTGTAAGGCTTAAAGATGGAGCAGGAGAAAAAACGGATGTTTCCAATCATATTGATGTGGACACAGGAAGAAAGATGAGGTTGCAAGTCTAATTCTGGATGTGCCAGAGTGCAAAGTAAATGTTTCCAGTAATGGGAAATAAGGAAGACAAGACAGGATGTCTTTAAAGCAGTGGCCTCTTATGGCTGTCTGAGGCTGGAGGGTGGGGGGTTCAGGAGCCCCACACCAGTATGGCAGGAGCCATACTGCTGTGCTTCATGAGCGGTCAGCTTGCCGGGGGGGGGGGCCCCCCGTAGGTAGCATGCGTGCTCTGTTGGGAAGAATGTGAAAGACCCTTCTGAGCTGTTATAAAAGAGCTCAGCTGTTCTGACTCCTACAGTTCTGAAGAACAAATGATTGTACACACTTTGGAACTAAACAAAAATACACAAAACTAACTGTATCACTTTCCATCTCACCCCAAAACATCACTGATATTGAGCAGGTTCTGAGTAGTTTTAGCATTTTCTTGGTCAATTGAGAATATAGTACTTCTTAGGCAGAATCTAAACAGAAGAAAATGATGGGAAGCAACAAATGTAATCTTTACTAAGTTTCCCAAATGATGTCTTCTTTTCTATATCATAAAATAGGGTTATCTCCTGCAAAACAATTACACAAATTATTTGAGATCCAATCAACTGAAGTAGAACTCTGAAGGAAATTGAGTCAAATGCAAATTAAATTAGATGCCAGTAGTAAGAAAATCTGCAGTATGTTCCACCACTCTGCACTTGCCAGTTCTAATTTCATTTTCTTTAGATTTTCCTTGTCCTCCTTGACTGACCTGCACCATTATAAGCATAAGATATTGTATAATTTTTCATCTTTTCTAACTTACAGTTTCTTTCTTTTAGTTTTTATTAGCTTTTTGAGGCCACTTTGTTAACAGAAATGTCCAATATTTATACACATTTGTTTTCTCATACTTACACACACACATTCCATCATCAGCTCCACCATACTCTCTAAGCCCCCACTTCTACCCACTGCTGTTGTGGTGTTTACATTTCCACCAAGAACTGTATCCCTAACAGAGATCCCAGAACTAAAAGAAGGCTGGAAAACTACCATTCTATGTTAAGTACAACCATCAGCTTCTCCTTCCTGGACCCAGATCTCAATCTGGCACTGACAGTGGTTATAAAGGCAAAGAGTGGGGTACTGCATAACCTTTGTTCCTTTTTTCCAGCCCCATTGTGATTAAATGTGAGTTAATGGATAAAGATGCTTGTTAGTTTTGGGACACTAGATAAAAATCTGTAACAGACCTAAAGTCCCAAAGTAAACTACTCAACTCCTTGTTTGCCCAGAACTGATGTTCCGGACACCACAATCTATAGAACAAGCTGCAAATGTCTGCTGACCATCAATACGTGACAGTCGACCACTAACCTTTGTCCCCTTTTCTTTAATTCTATATGTTAACTTCCCCCTCAACCCCCTATAAAAACAGCCTCGGACTCTGAGCCAGTTGCCTCTCTAAGCTATTTTGCTTTGGGAGTGCTGTCTGGCCAGACTAATAAAGGTCTGTTTTACTTTCCAACTTGTCCGGTGTGTTCCTTCCCGGGTGTTCTTCGCTGTAGTCAGCTCCTCGGAGCGTTTGGTAAGGCCAACGGTCTTACAAGAGGACAGGTGGCCTGACTCCACTACACAGGACAGCCCTGTTATAGGAGCTTCTCTACTTGGTCAACATAACTCAGTGCAGCACCCTGCTAATTTATGATGCCTCTACAAGGTTCTGGCAAGGACTAGGCAAATATAATGTATGATTATTATATGCATAAAGAGCCATTAATTAAAGTTCAAAGAGCTGATCATTCTGCCTGTCTCGAAAAGAGCTGAAAACCTGGAGTCAGGAATTAAAGAAAGTGCCAGCTGTTAAATAACGCAAACTTGACCTGCTGATCTGCATTGAAATGGAGACCAGAAACCAAACAGAAGTGTCAAGAAGGCCCATGCTGATAGGAAGAAGTTCTGGGTTATCTAGCTCACACACCAGGAAAATGTCACTGGGTTTTTTTCTAGGCCTTCTCATTCAAAGTGTGCACATAGAATGACAGTGTTAGCAGTACTGGGGAGCTAGGTAGTAATGCAGAACTGTGGGCCCAGTGTGCTACTGTATATAGATAAATATTTTGACTGAACTAGACAGTCTGTGTTTCTAATAAAAAGTCCGAGAGTTTTTGTCTGAAAAAACATCAAATGTTCCCATTGGACAAGCACTGTACGTATTCTATTTAACTTTGCTACCCAGTGTGCGTCCCTGGTTCTGCAGCAGCTATTGGGTAGAAGCTGGCTAGAACACAATCTCCACCCTTCTACAGAACCACTAACTCAAAACCACACATTATCAAGATTCCCCATGATTGATATATACAATAAAATATGAGAAATTTTGACCCTCCTGTGCCACCAGTTTTCAACCTTGATAGTACAATGGAGTTACCTGGGAATGCTTGAAAAAAAAAACAACACCAGATCCAACCCCTGGAGAATCACCCCCAGTGGATTAATTAATGTGGTGTGTGACCTGAGTGTCAGTATATTTAAAAGCTCTAGATGATTCTAATAAGCAGCAAAATTTGAGAATGCCCAGGAATGGCTAAATGCTTAACTAGCCAACTGCTTCTCACCTGAGTCTAGATTCCTTTGGCTGTTTTAATCCTTGAAACAAATAATATTTGCCATTTATAATGTAATGATTCTCAAGCCTGACCACCCTGCTAAAATCACTAGGGGTCAGTCCCCCAATGAACTCATACAGTCCCTTCATACTAATGAGAAAAAGTCATCTTTGACCCCTAAAGGATGCAGCCCTCCCTAGTCAGTCTTTCATGCAGGTCTCTTGGATAGGACACAATCTGTCCCATTCTAGTTTGCTCCTTGTCAGAAGAGCTGTTTTCAAAATGCTAATTCCCAGCCATTGATATGGGAGAAGGCTGGCATCAATATGAAAATCAACCAAAGAACATCAACAAAAGACTCATATCATACCTACAATGTACCAATAAAAGAATTTAAAAAAAAAAGACTCATATCATAGAAAATTTAAACATTTACCAAAGTAGAGATAACAATACAATGAACTCTGTGTAACCATCACTCAGCTTAAACATGGCAAATCGTGCGTCATTTAATGTCTTCCATTTCCCCTCTTCCCCACACTCAGGAATTGGAAAACAAATCTTGTACAACATATGATATCATTAATATTCTAGCACGGCTTAATAAATATGGATTTCCTTTTTTAAAAAAAGAACCACAAATACAATTATCCCATCTAAGAGAAATTATTTATTCCTTTGTAAAGCAATGTATAATCAATGTTTAAATGTTCCTATTTCCCTCATAACTATATATTTAATATTTTTTTAGTTTAAGTCAGAAAGAAATAATTCAATACACTGAAAGTTACTGATATTTTTCCTCAACTAGTTTAATCATTTGATGAAGAAAAGAGATCATTTTTCCAAAATCTCGTGTGAATTTTGCTGATTATCCCCAGGGTGTCATTAGATATTTTTCTTCTTTCCTGTATTCTGTACAAGTAGTAAACTAGATCTGGAGCAAGAATTGGCAAATTATTTTGTGCAAAGTGTTAGATAATAAATATTTTCAGCTTGGAAGCTGTATGGTTTCTGTTTCAGCTACTCAAATATTCCATAGGCAGCATGTAAGTAGCCTTTGACAATACGTAAGTGAACACATGAGCTTATGTAAGTAAAACTTTATTTATAAAACTAGGCAACATGGTAGACTGGCATGAAGGCCTTTACTAGATAACTTTGCATTTATAGGCTTGATCAGATATTGATGTAAGCATTCAACAAAAATATGACAGAGACAATATTGTGTACTTCTATCAGGTGGCACATAATGCCTGGTTGTTCCTGTTTTTGTAATGTTAGCAGCTACTGGATATCACATCTAGATCTATTTTTTCATTAGGGGCTGGAAAACTGCAATATTCTTCATTTCTCTGGCAGTTATTAGCTGAAGTACTTCTATAATGAGAAACTTTTCTTCATCACCAATTTAGTTAGGCCTAAGAGACAATTAATAATTAATACAGGAAAGGCCAAATAAATAATTGTTTCTTTTGTAAACAATTTTGAAAATCATGAATGAGTTACTTAGCATTCTCCAAAGGTAACAATGTGAGATTTTTTTTTCATTAGTATCATGATGAACTCCAGATTGGAAAATTATTTAATGCTTTCAATCCATTGTGGTTATTTTTACTGATGCTCCAGTTATCCCATAGATGACCAGTGGGACCTTCTTTAGGTTGGCTGCTCATTCCTTTTGGTAGACCCTTGGATTCTTGATAGTACTGATTTGCATTATCTGCTGTGTCAAGATATTCAAGTCCAATCTTGAATACTTTCTACTTTAAGCCAATCAGAGATATCTCCAAGGATCTACAAGCGGAAGAGCTCATTGCTGCCTGATTAGTTTCTAGACTATTCTAGTGAATTTATTGGGAATTGTGTATTTTTTGAAGACATGTGTATTTTTTGAAATTTGAATTAATCTCTTCTATCTTATTTCATTTTCTTTTTCCCATATCAAAATTTCTAGCTTCCAAAGATGCATAAGTAATTATTCAGTTGCTTTATTGCCCCTAAAATTCCAGCCAAGATTGAGAAGACTGAGCTGAAGAACCCCTTAGGAGAATTATAAAGAATTTAATTTCATAAAAAAGAACTTTTCCACTTTTTAAAAAATTAATTTTATCAATATATTTAGGTATACAATATAATGACATTCATCATTGGAAATCTGCACCTTTACATAATCTCTCTTGGTTCTTATTTTTTCTCCATTCCTCTGCCTTCCCTGCAACCCCTCCATCCCTCCTTATCCACAAACCCTTTGCATTTTTTCATTTTCTCATATTACTTTCATTCCCTTCTTTCCTTTCTCCTACCACTCCCACTTCCCCTTCTGCTTTGCCCCTTTTCTTCCTATTTCACATTACCTATTATACCTTTTAGTCCTTATTTACACTTTCAGTTTCTCACACTAGAGAAACTATTCAGTATTTACACATGTGTTCTATTTAATTCACTTTCCAGTATCGCCTCAATGTGCATCCATTTAGCTATGAAAGTCTCTAATTTCTCGTTCTTTATGGTTGAGTACTCTACTTTATAAAAAATACCACATTTTCTTTATCCAGTCTCCAGTTGATGGGCAATTGGGCTGTTTAGAAGTTTTAGCTATCACAAATTATGCTGCTATAAACATGGGTGCACATATATCACTGTGGTATGATTCTTTTAATTCTTTGGGGAAGATACCCAGCAGGGGAATAGCTGGGTCAAATGGGACTTCCAGTCCTAGTTCTTTGAGGTATCCCCACACCGATATCCACAATAGTTCCACCAGTCTACACTCCCACCAGCAGGGGAGCAGGGTTCCTCTTTCCCCACAGCCCCACCAGCATTTGTTATTGGTTGATTTCATGATAGAAGCCATTCTTTCTGGGGTGAGGTGAAATCTCAGTGTTGTTTTCATTTGCATCTCTCGAATAGCCAGTGATGTTGAACATTTTTTCATATGTTTATTTGCTATTTCTTTTTTTTTTTTTTTTTTTTTTTTTTTGGTACCGGGGATCAAACTCAGGTCCTTCTACTTGCGAGGCAGGCAGCAGAACCACTGAGCTAAATCCCTGTCCCAATTTGCTATTTCTACTTCTTTGTCTGAGAAATGTCTGTTCATTTCAGATGCTCATTTTTGGATTGGGTCTTTAAATTTAGGAGGTCTGAATTTTTTAAGTTCTTTATAGATTCTAGATAGTAGACCTTTGTCTGAGGAACAGCTGGTAAAAAATTTTTCCCACATTGTGGGTTGTCTCTTCCACTGTTGGTAGTTTCTCTTGCTGTGCAGAAGCTTTTTAATAAGAAGAGATCCCACTTGTTGATTGTTTGTGCTAGTTCACAGGCAACTGAGGTTTTGTTCATAAAATCTTTTCCTACACCAATGTCTTCAAGAGTTCTACCTAACCACTGTTCCAGCCGGTTCAGCGTTTCTATTTTAATATTTAGATCTTTAATCCATTTGGACTTTAGTTTAGTGCATGGTGAGAGATATAGATCTAGCTTTAATCTTTGGCAAGTCAAAACCCAATTTTTCCAGCACCATTTATTAAAGAGGCTATCTTTCCTCCAGTGAGGGTGTTTGGCTCCTTTACCAAAGATGAGATGGCTGAGTGTGTCTGGAGTTGTTTCTGCATCTTCTAATCATTTCCACTGGTCCTCAGGTCTGTTTCTTTGCCAGTACCATGCTATTTTTATACAGTAGCTTTGTGGTATAGTTTCAAGTTGGGGATTGTGACACTCCCTGCCATGTCTCTGTTACCTAGAATTGCTTTTGCTATTCTGGATCTCTTCATGTTCCAAATGAATTTTTGGATTGTTTTCTCAAGGCCCATGAAGTATGCTGCTGGGATCTCAATTGGAATTGCATTGAATCTATATAGCAGTTTTGGAAGTATAGCCATTTTCACTATATTGATCCCTCCTATCCAGGAGCAGGGGATGTCTGTCCATTTTCTGATATCATCTTCAATCTCTCTTTTCAGAGTGCCATAGTTTTCAGAGAAGAGGTCTTTCATTTCTTTCGTTAGGATGATTCCTAGGTATTTCAGTTTTTTGGATGCTATTGTGAAAGGAATTATTTGCCCTATTTCTCTCTCCGTGAGTCTGTCATTTGTGTAGAGGAAAGCTATTGATTTTTGTGTGTTGACCTTGTAACCAGCTACTTGACTGAATTCGTTTATTAAGTCTAGAAGACTTTTGCTGGAGTTCTTGGGGTTTTCTATATAGAGTATCATGTCATCTGCAAATAATGACAATTTGACTTTTTCATTACCTATCTTTATTCCTTTTATTTCTTTCTCTTGTCTAATTGCCATGGCTAATGTTTCCAGAACTATTTTGAACAAGAGTGGTGATAGTGGACATCCTTGTCTTGTTCCTGATTTTAGTGTGAAGGATTTCAATTTTGACCATTTAGTATGATACTGGCTGTTGGTTTTTCATAGATGGCTTTTATCAGATTGAGGCAGAGACCATCTATTCCAATTTTTTGTAGGTTTTTTATCATAAATTTGTATTGGATTTTGTCAACTGCTTTTTCTACATCTATTGAGGTGATCATATGGTTTTTGTCCTTGGATCTATTGATATGGTGTATTACATTTATTGCTTTTCATATGTTGAACCATCTGTGCATCCCTGAGATGAATCCCACTTGGTCAGGGTGTATGATCTTCTTGATGATCTTCTACATTCTATTTACCAGTACCTTATTAAGGATTTTTGCATCTATGTTCATTAGTGAGATTGACCTGTAGTTCTCCTTTTCAGTTGGGTCTTTCTCTGCTTTGGGGATCAAGGTGATGCTTGCTTCCAGGAATGAATTTGGGAGTATTGCTTCCCTTTCAATTTCACTGAAGAGTTTAAACAGTAGTGACAGCAGTTCCTCTCTAAATGTCTTGTAGAATTCAGCAGTGAAGCCATCAGGGCCTGGGCTTTTCTTAGTTGATAAGATTTTAATTACATTTTCAATTTCATTGGTTGATATTGGGTTGTTCAGAATTTTAAGGTCTTCTTCATTCAACTTTGGTAATTCATATGTATCTAGGAATATTTCCATTTCTTCTGTGTTTTCCATCTTATTGGCAGATAGGTTCTGGAAGTAGGTATTGATGATCCTGGATTTCTGCTGGATCTGTTGTAATTTCACTCTTTTCATTCCTTTTTTTTGTTTTGTTTTGGTTTTTTTTTTGGTACCAGGAATCAAACTTGGGACCTTGCGCTTGCGAGGCAGGCACCAGAACCACTGAGCTAAATCCCCGGCCCTACTCTTTTCATTCCTAATTGCATGTATTCGGGCCTTTTCTTTTCTTTTTTTTCTTTCTGAGAAGGTTAGCTAAGGGTTTGTCACTTTTGTTTATTCTTTCAAAGAACCAACTCTTGGCTTCATTGATTTTTTGTATTATTCTCTTAGTTTCCATTGCATTGATTTCTGCTCTGATCTTTATAATTTCTTCCCTTGTATGAGCTTTGAGTTTGTCCTGCTCTTCTTTTTCCAGAAGCTTGAGGTTCAGCATCAGGTTGTTTAATTGGGCTCGCTCTGTTTTCCTAATATGAGTATTCACTGCTATGAATTTCCCTCATAACACTGCTTTGTGTCCCATAGATTCCGATATGTTGTATTGTCATTGTCATTTAATTGTAGGAACTATCTGATTTCTTCTTTAGTTTCCTCTGTGAACCATTTGTTATTCAGAAGTATGTTGTTCAATTTTCATGTGTTTATGAAAATCTTGTGGTTTCTTTTGCTATTGATCACCAATTTCATCACACTAATATAGAGAGCATAACTTCAATTCCTTTGCAGTTTCTTAAACATGTTCTGTGAGCGAGTATGTGGTCTGTTTTGGAGAACAACCCATGTGCAGTTGAAAAGAATGTGTATTCTGATTTTGTGGGCTGGAACACTCTGCAAACATCTGTTAAGTTTATTTGTTCAAGAGTTTGATTGCGTTCTAGTATTTTGTTGCTTATTTTTTGTTTAGTTGATCTATCTATTTGTGAAAGTGGGGTATTGAGGTCCCCCACTACTACTGTATTAGTGCTTATTTGATTTTTCATGTCCATTAGTATTTGTTTTATATAGTTGGGCGCACTCATGTTTGGTGCATGTATATTTATGATTGTTATCTCTTCCTCTTGGATTGTTCCCTTTACAAGGATGGAGTGTCCTTCTTTGTCTCTCTTAATCTGTGTTGGTTTGAAATCCACTTGATCTGCAAACAGGATAGCTACTCTTGCTTTTTGGGGGGTTCCTGTCCCATGGAGTATTGTTTTCCACCTTTAACTTTCAGTCTATGAGTTTCTTTTTAAATTAAGTGTGTTTCTTGTATGCAGGATATTGCTGGATCTTACTTCTTGACCCATTCTGCCAGTCTATTTCTTTTGATTGGTGAATTGAGACTATTAAAACTGATGGTTATAACTGATACGTATTGACTTATCATTGCCATGACTTTTTCTTTTTGTTGGATTCTCCCCATTTGCATTTAATTTCTTGTTGTGCCCGATGGATTCATTCTGCTGGGCTTCCTGGGGTTGTGATTCTTGTTGTCTTTTCCTAGGATACTGTCTAACATTTTTTGGAGTGCTGGTATAGTATTAATGAAGTTCTTAAGATGCTCTTTGTCAGGGCTGCCTATTAAGCTCAGTGGTTTTGCTGCCTGCCTTGCAACCACAAGGACCCGAGTTCAATCCCCAGTACCAAAAAAAAAAAGAAAAAAATCCCCTTTTTATGAAAGTATCTTATTTCTTCATCAATTTTGAAAGATAGTTGTGCAGGGTACATCAATCTGGGTTGGAGGCTGTTTGCCTTTAGGGCTTGAAATACATCACTCCAAGGTCTTCTTGCCTTGAGGGTTTGCATTGAGAAGTCTGCTGTGATTCTGATAGGCTTTCCTTTGTATGCGATTTGCTTTTTTTCTCTAACTGCTTGTAGAATTTTGTTCTTCTGTTGGGTTTCTGGAATCTTAACTACTATATGCCTACGTGTAGATTTTTTTTTGATCACGGCTAGTTGGAATCCTATATGCCTCACTTATCTGTATGTCAAGTTCTTTTCCCCTGCTTGGGAAGTTTTCTGCTATCACTTCTGTGAAGTTTTTTCAAGTCATCTGCACTCTCTCCTGTTTCTTCATTGACTCTGATCAGTCTTATGTTATTCTTCTTTGCATCGTCTAGCAGCTGCTGTATTGATTTCTCGTGGTCCCTTACTATTTTACAGCAATTTTTCTTTTCCTGGTCACTAATTGCAATCTTATCTTCTATATCTGAAATTCTGTTTTCTCATTGGTTCATTCCACTGTGTAAACTTTCAATGGAGTTTTTAATCTCCCGGAAATCTGTTTGCATCTGTTTTATGGATTCCATTTGTTTTTTATGTTGGGATTCCATCATGCTCCTCAGCTCCTCTATTTTTTTATCTGTGTCCTCTCTAGATTTATTAGTCATGTCTTGCACTATGGGCATAATCTCTTCTTTTATTTGAGAAAATATTTCTGATTTCATTTTTTCTAGATCCTCTTTTTTTTTGCCTGTTCAGGGAGTCCAGGTGGTTGAGTATCAGATTGTTCCATCTCATTCCCCTTTAAGGTTGCTTTAGGTGATGTGGAAGTCTGGTTGTGAGACTTGTTTATGTGTCTTCTTATATCAATGGGCAGGTGAGGGGATGCTGCTGGTGCCCTCGAGGCTCACCTCCTCTGAACTGGGGGCAGCTCTGCTCCTCGGCACTGGGGGCGGTGGTAAGGTAGCTCAGAAGGTTCCTCCTTGTCGAGTCTCTAGAGATCTCAGTCCATGGTCAGATGGTTCCACAGCATGGCAGCATTGCAGAGTGGCCGGACAAATGAGAATCAGCTCATGGGATTTCCCATAAGATCTACATTTTATAGAGGTCTCAGTTCATAATCAGCTGGCTCCAAAACAGGGTGGATGGTAGACAGGCATTGCAGTGGAGAAACAACATGGCACCCACATGGTAGCAAAGGCAAAAAGAGGGACACTTTTCCACTTTTTGACTCATCTATATACCCTGCTGTGTCTTAGGCCCTTAATAAGTAGGTACAGTTATCCCATAATAATGCCTCCAACCTGGAGGAATGGGATCCCTCTATCTTACGGGGGTAAAAAGGTGTAAATCAAGTACATTTTATGTGCTATCTCCACATTCTCCTTCCATAGCCCTGTGTCAGGTGACTTTGTCAGTCAAAGGCTAATTAGCCACTCTTATGACTATGCAGAGGGTGAAAATCCATTTCTGGACAAATATTATTGCACGTAAAAGATTATATGAGAAAGGAGGAAAACAGAGGTCACAATTTTCTTCTTTAGGTTTACATATTCTTTCCATATTCATATAAAATATATTAATACATTATATCAATATATTTTAATGAGGAATTGAACAAATATAGAGTATCTTATATAGAATATATAACCATAGATTATATTCCATATGCAGTAATTATACACTAAGCCTTGCCACATCCCAGGCACTGTGCCATACCCTGAGGAGGAATCAAAGATGAATAAGAGACACTCACAGCCTTCAGGGGAAATAGTCATATAAAGTAAAGAAAAAGCTATTTAAAACATAATGATATAAGTTAAAAAGCATAAAGAAAGGGGATATTAATTCTGGACAGGGAAAATTATGGAAGGCTTTGACATAGGAGCTAACTTCTCAGTTCAGTGGTGAAGACATGATTTGGACATCCCAGATGGAAGGTTTACTAGGCACCCAGAAGGCAAGGCTGCCCTCCTGAATATGAGGATGTACACTGGGATGCTGCAAACCTTCATGGGAGCTGACTCCAGCCTGGGGCATCCTGCAGAAGAATGGGATTGTGCCTCTGCTGATCACGAGCCAAGCCCTAGCTGAAGCTGAGTGTTACTCTTGCCTTGCTTGAGGGTTCACACCCAGCACCCATTGACTGTCACAAACTTATAATATCAGAGATGGAGATGAGGCAATCTTCATGGGAGAATTGAATCTGTCTCTTCACCAAGTTGAAAATAAGGATAAGTCTGTTCCTCACGATTCCCTCACTGGAGCTTCCTCTACACCTCTACTGCCCCATTACTCCTTGTTTTTCTTCCCCACACCAGGAGCAACTTAATAAACTCTAATAAGAGATTCTCCCATGATAGAGAGGAAGGAAGACAAGAGATAGGCAGACAGGGTGCAATTTAACAAAAAGAAATCTCTTTGCCATCAAGGGAGGAAAGAAAGTACAGAAGAGACGCAAAGCCAAAAACCTGAATAATAAAAAGGAAAATGATTTGCTTTAAGGACATGCACTGGTGGAAAATCACTGAGTGAAGGAGAGTCAAAGCCACCTTTGTGCATCAGAAAGTTTTAGTAGTCACTTTCAATTCATAAAACTGGGATTTCTGATAAAATAAAGTTGTGTACAAACTGGATTATTCTGAATACCACTTTAATAAGAATATAAAAACCAAGCAACATGTAATCTTTTCATGGGAGATTTGAGCTTCTATCTTTTTAAAAGATATCTATTGGTATTCAGGATACAGTACGTAAATATCATAAAATAAATATCTGAGTTCTCTTTCACTTCTGCTTCAATCTCCTCTAGCTCTGTTTCTTGGTCTTATGTGGCAACACAATGCATGAAAGAAATCTTGCTCTCTGATCTCTGGTGGAATAGGGTTTATGCTTTGTTTACCTGCAGCTGTGCCTTCCCCTTCTACGATAGTCTCTTTTAGTCTGAGCATGCGTCCGTGGTGCCCAGCATCACTAATAGGAGGCAGCAAAGCAAAATCATTCTGTTTTCCTTTCTTATCAAAGAGTCTATCATATTTCCAGAAAAATGAATAAGTTTATGCTTAAGATTGGATTCATTAAAGGAAAAAGAAACTTCAAAGGAAAAGTTCACTGGCAGCAAAGACTATGCCCAAGTTTAAGTATATGAGGAATCTTTTTAAAAAACTGACCAAGCCTAGGCCTAAATTGCCTCTATCTAGGGCCTTTCAAAGACTGGAGAAGGGAGGCTCATGGCTGTTTGCAGAACAAAGGGATTTACTGCAATCAAGCTGTGTTAAGAGGAGGCAAACAATTTTTTTCCTGCCTGGTTGATTTAGTGACTTAGTTCCTGTATGTATGAACACAAATACTCAGTAGAACCTAAAGTTTAGGAGATTATAGAATGTTGAAGATGGACGTATTCGTAGGAAATTCATTTAACCCTCATGATGAAAATAATGGCTTCTGATGATTAACAGACTTCTCAGAATGTAAACCTTAATTTAGGGGTTTGTTGAAGACTCTTCTAATAAAATATTGGGCTAGAATCCTTTAAAACAGGCCAAATTATACACATTTTAAACTAAACATACATAGTAATATTTAATCTTTGAAAAGCATGCAGTAATACTGAAATAACTCTCTATTAGTCATCTGAAAATAATGGCCACAGAAATAAAGGTGAGAAGCAAAGACATCTCCTTGATGTGGTATTTTAAGCAGTGATGATATCCTTTAATAGAGAATAGAGCTTAAAGTAAAAAGTAAAGGAGATTATAAAATATAAATTTTATGATGTGTTTTTGTCAAAGAATTCCTTTATATAGAACACCATACCTTTTTAATTTCAGATTTCAAATTACAGGGGTTACTCTGCTGGCTGAAGAGGGATTTCTTGAATCTCTCTATAACCCTTCTTTTCAAATTGTGGTGCAAAGCTGGAGGAAGCTGTATAAAATGAGAAAACAATCATTGTAACCAAATTCTCAACACTGCATTACTGACTACTAGGAAGAATTTACTGAGGACCAATGTAACAATATTCACTCAATGGGACTAAATGAGAACTTAAATGTTACTTTAAATTAGCATTACTACATGCTATAGTTTTTCATCTTACATCTAGAGGAAATAAAATGTACTACTTTGCTTTCTTTCAAAGGCCTGCTTCCATTTATCTTATCATTGTTACACTTCTTGATATTACTTTATATATAATCACTAAATCATTTACTAATTTCACATATATTGAGGTTTCTGAAGAACAGTCTTGATGCAGAAGGGTGTGATTTATCAGATAGGTAGGTACTGATGGCTCGCCCAGAACCATATACAACACCCAGCCACTGCTCTGTTCCTGAAGGATCTGACACTTTACCCCTGAAAACACATAGCTTCCTTTGCTCCTAGTTAGAGAGCTGTCTGTTAGTGTTCCTGAAAATTCAGCTGAAGAGATCAAATTTTAGAGACCAATTTTATCCAGAAGAAACACAGAATGAATTACTAAATATTAGGACCTGGACAAGATGAGTTAGATTTAATAAATAAGTAAGACGTCATCATAGAATTTTTAAAAATATGGTAATTGGATGAAACAAGGGAACTAAAAATCCTAATATATAGTGCTTTGCAGATCAATTTATACAGGAAATCTAAGGTCCTGACAGCCCAGGGGGATGAAGTTTGGGTGAAGGATAGCAGGAAAGAAACAGGGTCAGAATTATAAGCGGCCTCAGGGTTGACATACGTTTCATTTTGTTTATGGAGCTCTTGACAGGAGAGTTTAAACTGTGAAGACAACAGATAGTTAAATGGAAAGGGGAGAGTGGTAGTAGGAGCTCAAGGTTTATAAGCAAGAATATAATGTAAACCCAAATAAAAAGAAAGAGGAATGTGGCAGAAACAATTATGATTCCACTCCTGCTCCATTTGCTAGGCTCCCTCATAGGTTTGGCTGCTGTCATGTGACTACTGGTGGGCAATAAAAATGACATTCTTCACTCCAAGGAGGAAGCAGTTCAAAGCCAGTGCTTCATGCATCTCTGTGCTTCCCTACTACAAGGTGCTTGGAATCCATCTTTCCAGATGACACATTCATAAGACGCAATACGGCCACCTGGCAAGCTCCACTTTGAGTAAGAAATAAACCTCTCTTGTGTCAAGCCAAGATATTTTGGGGAATAAATGTCAGTGATATAACTTTCTATATCCTAAATAATGTAAGAAACATCTATTCACTCAGGTTTCATGAAAGAAGAGGATATTTAAGGTAACAGAAGAGCAAAGAATGGGGTCTATGGAGCTCCTCACAATGACTGACTTTATAACCAAACACAACAGAATGCTGGGCTCATTATGAAGCACTGTAATTATATCAGTATAACACAGAAAAATAATGCAATTAAAAAGTGATTTTTAAATGCATCTGTAATCCTAATGCTTGAATCAAAGTAGGTTTAATTAGAGAAGAAAATGGATTGTTCTGGAGATACTGAGCCTTTCAATATTCTTTGAAAGGTTGTATAGTATGTCAGCACTGATTCTCTACTGATCTCTTTCGATGCCAATATTACTGCTTTCTTTTACCTTCATCCAGCCTTGATTCCTCCCCATAGCCTCAGCATTCGTTATACAGTGATACCTTGCTACTCATCATTAATCACTTCCAGGAAGCTTGCTGAGTGCCAAAAACTATGAGTACCATACAAATTGTTTTGGCTGCAAAGGGTAGTAAGTCACGAGATTATTGATACCAACAAGGTCTAGCCTGAGCGTTGAGTACCAAACTAATGGTGGAGACAGGGACAGAATTTTCACATCAGAATGCATTGAGTGCTAAATTTGATGAGTTTCAAAGCAGTCAAATACCAGGGTATGACTGTAATTATTGTTGTTCTTTCACATGGAATAAAAGGGGGAAATCATATAATGTGCAAGACAGACAGAGAGAGCTATTCCTCAGCATTAATGAATAAACAGATGAAGACAGATAATGGAAATAAGCATAAATGACATATATGTGAATGGAAGAATAACAAAAGAAGGATGAATTTAACTCAGAGTAGAAACAGACAATGGAGAGTAGAGGCAGGTACATACTTTCCTTATGAGGGGATGCAAATACAGGAAGAGTGCCGGAGAGACACCAGGTTTGATAATCCCTATAGTTTCACACCACAACCTGCCTGCCACCTCTCTAAATCAAATACCAGAAGGAGGGTTGGCCTATGTCTCTCTAGTTGCTGCAGTGTGACTGCAACATGGCTGTCCAAGGGAAAGACAGTAAGCACTGACTGCTCCACTAACATAAAGTACAGAGAGCTCATAGTTATTTCACAGGAGTTTCAGTCCAGTGCTGGTGTCTATCGTGTCAGATTACTTTAGATTCTCTGAAAACTCATACCACTTATTTAATTGTTAAGCCACTAGTTAATTTAGAATTGTGGTAACTGTTCCTGGAAGCCTGAATTAATTACATAAAAACTCCTTTGAGAAAGGTAACATTCAGGCAACTTAAGATTCACATACAGAGCAATATTAGAAATTATATTTTACTGCAATAATGATCATTCTAGGCAATACCCCATCTTTAAAATTTTCATGCAAGAATTTAAAGTGTTACCCAGAATGACTCATGTTTAATTGCAGATGATGTAAGTATAATAATATATTGTATACAAGAAGTATAATACTAAGAATAGAATATTAAAATCTATGATTCATACATGCTAGGCATTATGATTATTCCTTTATGTGCATTAGCTCACTTTTTTCTCCAACAAACTTATAAAGTAGATACTACTCTACAGGTGAGGAAATCAGAGCTTAAAATCATAAATGTTATGCAATATACTTTCTGAGACACTCAGTCTTCTAGCACAATCATTATCCTAGAGCAGACACTATCATTACTAGCATAAATGTAGGATAGCACTTTATAATTTATAAACATTTACACGTACTTTTTTTCAAGATACACAATAGTCCCAGCTCTCCCATTGTAATGATGAAGAAACAAATTCTAGAAAACATAATCATTTTCTCAAAAGTCACCCATATAAAAGCTCATTTGTTGCTTATTTTACTGTTCACACAAAGCAAAAAAAAAAAAGAAAGAAATATGTCTGTATGTTGTCTAGTAAGTTTTTTCAAACATGCATAATATATGGATTGTTTCTAAAGAAATTAATTCTCTGTACAAGAATATATCAGCAGATCATTAGTAATTAACAGGGATCCTTTTTTATTATTATTTTTTTGTACTGGGGATCTAACTGAGGTCCTTGAGCTTTCGGGGCAGGCGGTGGAACCACTGAGCTAAATCCTCGGCCCCTAACAGGGCTCCTTTTGATAGTGACCTAATCAGGATCACTGTAGGTTTGAGGCCAGTCTGGGCAACATAGTGAGCTCAATGCCAGCCAGAAATACATAGTGAGATCCTGTCTCAACAAAACAAAAGTTGCTATATACTAATTTTAAAACATTTACTTAATAAAATGATCAAAATGTAGCATAGACTTAAACTCAATACTTAATTTGGTTGTACAGGTCCTACCTAAGCAAAAACATCGAAAGAATCACATCGAAAGGTCACATAGGTACTTTAATCACCTTATCAGCCCAGTGATTTTTGTTTCCAGCAATAGAAATGAGCAACTGATTCCATTCTTAGTTTGCTGGTCTTAATATTACCATTTCACTTTTGATGAAAACAGATGTCAAATTAGTGAAGGCAGAGTAAGGATTTAACATCCTGCCTCTTAAAATAGTTGCTTTTAGATGATTTTCACAGATATATCTCCATGGAGACTGGACAGAAGAGAATACCACCAGCCAAAAACACAAGTTTTCTATTTAAGTTCATCTGTTGGTGGTCAAGAGATATCTGGCCCACAGTTCAGGGCTGCTGGCAAACGTTAAGTATGAAAATTTGACTAGTAAATAAATATGAGAGGGAAGTCTGTTTGTTTATTTTGTCAATTCAGTCTTACTTTGCCATTAGCAGAGAGAGAAAATTGATCTTGGTCTTGAATCTATAGCAAATAAACTAGTATAGTGTTTAGGCTTGTATTTTTTTTCTTTATGTGAGACTTCGACTTTGTTTACTACTATATGTTAAAGTTCCCCAGAGGGGAATCATTCTTTTCTGTGTGCAATGCCATGAACTTTAAAGTATTCTGAAAACTATTTTTAAAAACCACGGTAGTCATATCTGAACTTGTAACAAGGAAACGTACGCCATCCTGTCAAGTGATATGAAATCATTTGTTACTCTAGCAGTTCATAAGCATAATAATAAGATATTTTATTCTTGCTTTAAGATATTCATTTTTGCTTTAAAATACTTTGAAATCCAATAAAGAGGTGGACTACATCCATTAAAAGACTCATTACATAAAAATTAGCAAGATAGGCATAAACTTCAAAGATATTTCTCTCAATAATTAATAGTTGATATAACTAAAAAGCCATTTTTATAACACTAAAGAATATTTCCCATATTTCTATATTAATATTTCAATGGAAATGTACTTTAATATAAATTTTTATAGATGATAGATTATATTTTGATCTATTAACCACACACCTCCCACATCCATACATATTCCCTTCCACTCCTTTGCCCCCTTTCATTTAATCAGACCATCATGTAGCCTTTCCCTAAGAGAAATGTTGATAATAGAAAATGGAAAAGTAATCAGTTTTAGAATCTTCCATCTAAAACGCAGCTGTAAGGGAAACTGAAAGGAGCGCCAGATTTGGGATGAAACTTGACAGATGACAGCCAGGCTGCTGTAATAAAGATTCCCCAAGCTAAAGAGAACAAGAAATCAAATAGAAAGCAAGGAGAATTCAGAAATAGGTTGGTACCAAAGAAGGGAGTGGCTTGTTTCAGCCCTAGGCTAAGTTTGCCAGTTGTCGATATCTGCCAGCTCCAAGTCTTTCCTTGATTTTCCTGCTTGTGACACCAAAATATTTTCCCTCACCAGCTGGTTGGATGCTAAGCTCTTGTATCAGTTAGCTTTTCATAAACAGAACAAACACCTGACATATACAGCCTAAAGGAGAGGTTTAACCTGGCTCATAGTTTCAAAGGTTTCCATCCATGGTCAGCTGGCTCCTAGACAGGAACATCATGACAGAAGGGTGTGATGGAAAAAATCCCTTTGCTTCATGGTGGCCCAGAAGCAGAGCACAGGAAAGAGTGCCAGTAAGACATATACTCTCCAAGGTTTACCCCATCATGACTCACCTCCAAATGGGCTCCAACTCTCTTCAGCACATCAACTGATAAGTATAGCAGCCCCATGACATAATCACTTTTTCAAAAGTCTCTTAATGCAGTCAAAATGAGTTCGACCCTAACAGATCTACTGGTGGAGAGCACTAGAAGGACACCAAAAGGACTAAGCTTGTCTTTCTGGGTCCAGTGATGCTCTTGCCTTGTCTTGCTCCCACAGCGCACAGCAGCCAGCATACATGGAACTCCGAGTGGTCAGCCCTCATTCAAAGTCAAATTCAGTGACAGCAACTTTGTAGGAGCTTGGCAGAGATCTCCATAGGACAATGCCTACATATTGGTAGCCTCCCTGGTCTCTAGAGGATGCTTCCCAGCACACCACTTTGAGTGCTGATTCTCAGCAACTTCAATAGCATGCTATATCACTTGGTGGCTTGCTGTGGTCCTCCAGAGGGAGGCTTCCTTTCAAGTTTCTCCATCATGGCACCTTAGTAAATTTCTCTGTCCTCTCCACTGAAGACTGGACCCCAATCCAGGACGAGGTGTCCACTGCATGTTTGTCCCTCTCTTAGCCCTAGAGGTAATGACTTCTCTTTATGTTCTTCATACATTCTTTAGATATCACTTTTCTTCCTTAGTAGATAATACCCTGTATAGTTACCAGTTTCTTATATTAAAACTTCCTTGTTGAAATTACTGCTATAGTTGGAATCTGGAATTTCCTCCAAATAAATAAAACAGCACTGGACTTTGCAAGGGCATAAACAAAATAATTTCCCAATCCCATCTACACTGGCACTTCTCCCAGGACATCCCTACAACCTGTTTCTAAACCAGTAACAATCCAGCCAAAAACCACTCAGTAACTGAGTTAGTCAGCCATGGGCCTAAAGCAAAAGAGCCAAGGGATCATGGAATGTAACCTCTAAAATGCTGAGCCACAAAAAAGCTCTCTATAAGTTTTAAAGGCTTAGTCCCCAGAAGGTGCTTCTGGGTGTTGGTAGAACCTATAAGATTTGGGGCCTACTAAGAGGCCTTCCAGTCATTGGGGATGTGCCTTTGAGGGGGATAATGAGACCACCTGATCCTTCTTCTTGCCTTTCATGCTTCAGCCGTGAGGTAGGAGATTTTGCTCTACCATGTACTTCTAACATGCTGAGCTTCCTTGCCAATAGGGCCAAGGGACCATGGACAAGAATCTCAAAAATGCTAGGCCAAAATAAGCCTCTTTATGAGTGTTCTCTGGAGTTTGTTACAGTGGTGGAAAGCTGACTAGCATAATTACTGTGTGGTTCTGGCTAGATCCTCCCCAGTTGAGGTACAGGTTGCAGGAATGTCTCAGGAAACACACCAGCACAGATGGAATTAGGGAATTGGTTTATCATGCCCTTGAACAGCCCAGTGCTGATTTTTATATGTTTGTTGGCAACAGGACACAGGATGCCAGTAATTCACGGCATGCAGAGGCACCAAAATTAATCAGGTCATCACCTTGATAAATGCCAACTGAAGCAAGAAGCTTAGAGGCCCAGATGGCCACTGCACTTGACTGTGAGGCAGTAATGAGGACTACAAGGACTGTGGCGTGGGATGGGTTCTTCTGAGTGCAGTGGAGAACTTAGAAGGAAAACGACAGCCATGTCTTTTAATTCCCAGTTCAAGTCATGGTCTGAGACCTAGAGAGATTCCATGACAGCTCTAAAAGAATATGTCATTTTGTGCTGCCAAAGCTCCAATATGGCTGAGAGTCGAACACAAAATTTAATTGGGCAGGTTACTAAATTACAGTGTCTGCTGAATTTATACTTCATCAAGTTTTTCATATGAAAGTTAGAAAAAAGTAATAGGATCCTAAAACTTGCAATAGGGACATCTTGTTGAACTCAGTTGTAACTGACATTCTTGAAACCCAAGTCACTCCAAGCCTTCATTGTTAGTGGAAGTAGCTTGTCACTTTGTGTCTGGTAAAACAAGTCTTCCTTTACTTGAAAACTAGATGATAACCTGACTGGGATATCTTTAAAAAGGACACTCATTCAATGAGGATCAAATCCATTACCAGAGTCAGACCTGAGCACAACCCAGGGGAATTAGTACACCACATGACTCAGGAGGAAATGGCTTCTATACCAAAAGAATTGCAAAATTTTGCTACTACATATCAGCAGGAACCCAGAGAACATGTGAAGAAGTAGATAGAGAGGATATTAAGCCAAGAAGGGTAAAATATAACACTAGATAAGAAAGAATTCATGGATATGGGTGTGTGCACTAGAATTTACAGATTAACTGTGTTAGTTCATAAAGATGGAGGTGTAGCTTAGCTGGCTGATTGACTGAATCTTGTTTTCAGTGGTGGCCTGTGTTTGTTGAAGATGAAATACCAGCGCTTCTCTGGCATGTGTGGGAGAGAATTCAAAGGCGTAGAGAAACAAAAACATTGGGGTGAATTTACAATGTGCAATTTCCTCAACCACATTCAGCAAGAACATCCCAAAGGCACTCCTTTTGGTAAGGCACTGAGAAATAGATTGGAGAGGGAGCTTCTGCATGCAGATACTCTCTTTCATAGGCCAGGTATGATAAAGACAGATACAGGATTCCAATGTACCCACTCAGCAGAGGCCAGGTGACAGAACCTCACTGCCAGTGACAAGTTGGTAACATTTAGCCTAATGAGCAGCAGAAATAGACTGTGGGTGAGAGAGCCTTGGCCTTCAGAGATCTTTGGTGGTCATTAAATGACTAGGGTACTCCTGGAAAGGACCAGCCTACTAGAATTGTTTTTCATCTAAATAACAGAAGAGAGGTTCTAGGTCTAATAGACAAAATCCAGACCTGAGTTTCCATTACCATAATAAAAAGTCACACCCTTTCACACAATTTCCAGACCTAAGTCAATTCAAAGGCCCAAAGCACCTTGGTTAACAGGGAAACTTCCCTTGAGGAAGATCCTGAAGCACTGCTGCAGGTGCACAGTTATCGATTTTCCTCTGAGCCTTCTCCAAAGAGATTTTCAGGTATTTACTAGAGTAACCATCCACTAGGGAAAGGAAAATAGACAGGTTTTCTGGAAATATTAGGCACTTATTATAAATCAAAAGTACATAGTTCCTAGAGTCTGATAATTCCACTATGTTATATTCATCTTAAAGTTCTTGGTTTTGTTTTTGCAGGATTTTTTTAGAGGGGGTAAGGCATTCAGATGGTAGATGAAGTATTAGGCAGAGTTTGACTCACAATGAGCCTAGCTAGGTCTAACAGTATCTGAATGTACAGCTGGAATTATCAAAATCGGTAAGTGATAGCACCCTAATACTGGTTCTTTGAATCTTAGATAAGGGAATGTTTTTATGTTTTGCTCACTAGCGTAGCTAAAGTGCCCAGGATAGGGACATGGTGAGCACTATATGTCCAATAAGTCAATGAATGAATAAATTGCATAAGACATACAATCTTAAACTTCAGTGTAATAGTGACTTTCCTATCCACAGGTCTCCACTTTGTCTACGAAAATTTATTTATTTATCTATGTATTTATTTAGTTAGTTAGTTATTTTTGGCACCAGGGATCAAACTCAGGACCTTGTGCTTGCAAGGCAGGCGACAGAACCACTGAGTTAAATCCAGGCCCTATGAAAATTTATTTTTAAATTAACAGTATATACCTCTGGTAGATGAATATTCAAGTTGTTTCCACTTGACAGATTTCTGTCAATAATTAATAGTTGTTTTCAGCACTGTTTTTTTCTTCATACCAAACAGTAACTACTACCTACAAAATCTTTTCAATTCTGGATTTTGTGTGGTTTTTGATTTCATGCATTTAAGAGGTCCAGTTGGTCAACCTAGTATCCTCCAGATTAGTAAGGAAGAACAGGCACTACTTTTTCTTTCTTTTCTGTGGCAGATGTGCTTATAGAAAAGGAAGCCCAGCTCCGTTGCCTTTTTCACCTCCATACTGAAGGGACATTTGTGGGGAAGTCTGTTTTTGTCAGTGAGAGACCGTATTAGAGGTCCCAGGGAAATGCCAACATATTTGCTGTTTACCCTTTTGCCTTCCTGGGTTTGCTGCTGACCCAACATGTCCCCACATATGTGTAGTCAGAGAGTACAAGAACAAATATTCACTCTAACTAAAAGTCCCATCAGATAGTTCTTCTTCAGCAATATTAGCACCAAACTGTGTGGAAGATGGAAAGAAAATAAAGAGCTAGAACACTGACCTGTGTGATGTAGATGACTTTGTGCAGCTGAATTAATATCTGCTGAATAGGGTCACTGATCTGGCGCACTTTCCTCTGGGACACAGCTATCCCTGCAGATGCTGTAGGCAATACATTCTGTAGTTAGTCAAGTTCTCTTTTAAAAGTGGTACTAGTGGAAAATGGGCTAAAATTCTGAAAAAAAAATAAAGCAAAGACCTCATCCTAAGGAAACATGTAATATTTTGCAGAATAAACAACTTCATCTCTTCACTTCTCAAGGCTCTAACTAACAATGTCATAACATTTGAAAGACCACTTAACTCTTGAACATTTTGCATGCAAGTATAGCAGGCAGCCTTCAGGAGGTAGTTGTGCCTTGGATGCTACAGCCACTGAAAAGCTTGGCTGCAGACACGTGTAGTGAAAAGGCTATCATGCTTTTAATTTTTACATTCATAATGCCCTCTATAATATGTTAAAACTAATTTTATCCAAACAAACTACTAAAGCCAGACAAGTAGGCAATTTTGCAGAGCAAAGAAACAAACATTCTCTTAACTACAATTTAGTAACTTTCAAATCATTGATTATTACAAATTATAATTTCACCTGGACTTCTCTGCAGTCCAGTGTAAGTTGGACATGCTTCATTTATCCTGACTTTTCATTATAAAGCCACATCACCTTCACAGATTCAGACTAACAGATTCAGGCTGTATATGAATTGCTTCTCCAACTCTGTCATGGTTATAAGTGTTCTATTCTTGAATCAAGGGATAAAAGCTATATAAAGGAATGGCTTTGATTCCTATATTAGCCATGAGGCCACCCTCTTCCCCTTCTTACCCATGGATCCACATGGGCAAGAAGGAAATGGAAGAGATGCTTACATATGGATGTATATTATCTTCCCCCTCTTTTCCTTCTCCTGTCCTTTCCCTTCCTTTCTTTAACCTACAGCATGATCTCTGCAACATTATTCTTTCACCAATTTCCTGTTTTAAAAATCCCTGCAGACCCATTTTTCTTCTCTCTATACAACAGTGAGTGTATATAAAATTAAATTTGAATATAATCACTGCTTTAGCAGTCATTAAGATTTTCTGAAAATGATTCAAAAGTGCTTACTGAAATCATTTGCATATTTTACCTTCAATATTTTGTTCTCAAACATTTAAAGAGAAAATTTGGTGTGGTTGTTTAGAAGTCAACTTTGATTTATTATAAAATATGAAAATTTACACTTAAGGCACAAAAAATTAGAATGAAACATAAAACATCCTTTTTTGCAGTTATCTCATACTGAGTTAGTTGAAAAATCAGCACAAGAAATAACCTAGTCCTCTGTCATCTCCAGTTAATATCTTGTTTAAATATCTGGAAGTTAAAGAATTTATCTCCCCATGAATGTTGCGTCTGGCTTTTTAGCATCAATTATTTGATCATTAATATGAGGTTTAATAAATTACCCTTTGTGTGGACAAAAAGGAGATAGGGTAAAGCAGAAGGCATTAATGTAATTATAAAATAGAAAACAGAACTGGAGTTGTCTATCTCAGCTTATAGAGATTACCATGTGTACTCATGCCTTATTTTCCACACAGTATTCTCCCCTTGCAGAAATAAGTCTCTCTTGGTTTGTTTGTCTAGATCCACACCAAAAACTGGAGACTATGTGATGAGGCCAAGAGGATGTCGCCACAGGGACATTAACTTTGCATTTTCTAAAAATGATAGGCTTGAATTCCGAACATTTTTTGCTGACTGCTTTAGGTTATTTGTAGACATAATGTTCATAGGTAACGTAAAAATCTCACAGCATTGCAGAGTTCTTAGGTCTGTGATGATTTTGTGAATGGGTTATTACACAGGTTTAACTCTACCTTGCCACAAGCATGTGCTCATCTGTGGCCCTAAACACAAAAACAAAGAGAGTTAGCTAGAATGTCTATCTTCTGAATTTACTGAATAAGCAATTTAACTTAAAAATACTTTTTCTTAAGTCCCTTTTGACCACTACTTTCTCAATCCCAGTAAATCTTGGACTTCGCAAAATAGTTTTGATTGCTTACTCTCTAAAAAAACCCTCAATTGTTTAACTCTTCTTTCCCCTTATAAAACAAGCAAACACATAATAACGTAACTATTACAAATGAGGCTCTGTTCTCTGGGAACCTCCATGCATCACAGCCACTTACCCAGTAGTAATACCTGGTACTGGCTTAGTGCATTACTTTCCAGTCTCTTTTTTACCCATTTACATATGTGTGTATCTCAGAAAAAGATTTTTCAAACTGTAGTTAAATTCTAAAGTCAATTTAATGGGTTATGACCAGCATCTTGAAAAATGGAATGAAATCAATTGGAACAGGACAGAACATTTTCAGAGTGCAGTGCATGCAGTAAAAGTCCAATCAATCAAGATAAAATGTGTTCCTTTTTGAGGAACCTCTCCAAGAAAGATTTTTTTTTTTGGTACCGGTGATCAAACTTGGGTCCTTGTGCTTACAGGGCAGGCAGTGGAACCACTGAGCTAAATCCCTTGCCCAAATTTTTTTTTTTTTTTTTTTTGGTACCGGGGAATCGAGCTGAGGACCTTGCACTTGCGAGGCAGGCGGCAGAACCACCGAGCTAAATCCCCAGGCGGTCTCTAAAAAAGTTTGAAAATAGGAAATCTAGTCTCTTTCCCTCCCTTCCTTCTTTCATTTTTCCTTTTATTTTTCTCTCCCCTTATCTCTTTTTTTCTCCCGCCCATCCTTTTTTTTTTGGTACCGGGGATCAAACTCAGGACCTTGTGCTTGTGAGGCAGGCACCGGAACCACTGAGCTAAATCTCTGGCTCTTCTCTCATCTTTTTAAAGAGAATGATGAGACCTGTCATGAGATCGTTTTATAATTTTTCAGTCTATCTTCTTAGGTTAGCACACCCAGTTTTAGCTCATTCCTTCTAATCAGTGAATAATATTGCATATTTTGAATGTGCTATAATTCCTTTAGCCTCTTCTGTATTGCTAGGCTCTTGGTTTTCTTTCAATTTCTCATGATTCTGCAGTGAGTATACTTGTGCATACCTCACAGTGCATAAGTGTAAGAGTTCTTTTAACATAGTCATGGAGATGTGAAATATCTGGGCCTTAGTACACGAACATTTCTTATTATACTAAATACATTTTAAACTGGCTGAATCATTTTATACTCTGACTAGAAAAGAATCCATTTTTCTATACTTTGATCAACACCATATATTAACAAACATTTCAATTGCACTAATCTGACTTTTTTTCTATTCTGTACTTTTTAAATGCTAGTGATGTTATTGGGGGTTCTTTTTAGCATATTTGTTTCTTGCATTTTATGCTTTTTGTTCTTATTGGTTTGTATATGTTCTTTACATATTCTAAATACTTACCCCTTATTTTATATATTAAAAGTATTTTCACCTTATCTGTTACTTATCTTCCATTCAGAGTGCATTTCCCACTTCCACTACCTAGACTCAAGTAAGTTTTAGCCTCAGGTACTGCCAGAGCAGTTTCACAGGTTATCTGTTGCTACCTTATTACAGTAAGCAGCAATCCTATCATCTGCTGAGGACTACTAGGGACTCTGGCAAGACTACTAAGCTGTGGCATGAGTTAGAGTAGGAAGAGAAAGAAAATTTGAGCCTGAGAATGATGTGTAGTCAAGCTGTAACATTTGCAAATTTTTGAGTTCCTGGACAACAGCTAATTCTTGGCATGAGAATTATTATTCCTTACTTTCACCTGATCATATCCTCATAGTTTTTATATTTTCTTATCTCAAAATGTATAGTAATTTATCCCTTAATGATTTTAGAAAATAAAAAAATGATTTTAAAGTCCAAATAAATATTTTCTTTTATTTTTATTACTTATATATGAATATCAAGTTCATGGCAAATGTTAGCTATATCATTTTATGTAGTTTTAAAGCATTTTAATTCAATAAATCTTTCAGATTAGCTCATTTATAACACTATAATTCCTAACTAGTCACAAAAAAATGCAAGATACATTTTGTCCTAAGAATATTTTTACTCTGGTGCAAGCCTACTTCTTCCCGACTTAATAATATTTTTAGTAAAATGATTTTCTTTTGAAAAGACAAGTCTAAGCACTAAAAGAAAAGAAAGGAAAAAGAAAAGGAAGAGGACGTCAATGAGGCCAATACTCATAGCTTAAATGCAATGTCAATCATTTTTACTATGCCTATGATTCTTATCTATGTGATACAGTATTCTCTACTGCATATATACATGATCTGAAAGTGTAATTCTATTGCAAAAAATTGATTTTAACAAAATCAAAATTCAGACTAATGGAATACTTTATATTCCTTTATAGCTTTTGTTAAAATAGCAAATTTAATTAGTGTTGTAAAACTTAGAAGGAAATTACAAAATTCCTTATAAGGCACAATTATATAATAGTTATATTTGCTTGCTTATTCCATGGCAAGCATGACACCAAATTGCTGGGGTTCTTTTCTCCTATGGAATGTCAAGTAAAAGGATCTGGGTGGAAAAGAATGCTTTCTTAGCATGAATGTAGGCAAGACACTGGGAAACATTTTACACAGTTAGTGTCATCCAATCCACACAACTATCCTGAATGGTAGTAATTTTACCCCTATTTTACAGATGAGAAGACCAAGTACTGTGATTTGAATGTTTCTTTCCCCAAAAATTCAATGTGGAAATCCTGAGTTCCAAAGCAATGGCATTGGGAGGCAGTGGGAGGTGACCAGGTCATGGAGGCAGAGCCCTCACAAATGGGATTAATGCTTATATAAAAGAGACTCAAAGGACTCAGTTATCCCTATGACCAAATGAGCAGGAAGAGCCATCTAACAGCAGGAAGTAGCCTCGCACCAGACTTGCCAGCACCTTGACCTTAGACTTCCTGTCTCCAGAAACATGAGAAAAAAAGTCTCTGTTGTCTGTAAGCCATTCAGTTTATGATTCTTTGTATTAGTAGCCAAAACTGACTAAGACACTGACCCTTAATGGGATTAGGGAAATTGGCCAGCCAAGGTCAAATGGCAAGTGAAAGCCCGAACATGAAACCAGGTGGGTTCTAAAACACTGACTCAGTGAAGAGGTTCCCAATCCTCCTAAACCATCACAGGAGGCTGTGTGATCACAGGTAATCCCTTTGGTTACTGCAAATATAGAATAATACTTGTATCCTCCCCCAGCCTAAAAGACTATTACTCTTATGAAAAGACTTGTTACTTTTAACCTGATGCTCTAACTATACCCTGAACATTAATTGACTAGATATTTTTGTATATCACACATGTGTAATAAACTGGAAACATTAGGTCTTTATACCTACATAGTACACTATATTATGCTTTTATTAATTGTGTAGCATACTAAAATAGCCAAGGAAGTTGTGCAACTCTGGTGTTTTGAAACTTGATTTATAGTTTATACCTCCTCCATTGAAACTACAAAAAATTAACTACATTGTATTCTCCCAGTTGGCCAATATATAGAATCAATTTATTATTTTTCTGAATTTTCTCTGTTAAGAATCAGGACTTTTTGGACAACTGGAGAAAAGAAAAATAGAGGAAGATGTCCCTCCAAAGAAGGGAAATATATTTTTCTTTAATAAATGAGCCCAAAACACATAGGAGCTTTCCCTCATTGGACCATCTATCCTGGTGGAAAATCATACAGATTACTTGTTTTCATCTCCCTATTTTTGCAACAATAACAATAAATAAATTTACTTAATTGTAGTTCAAATATAGAAATGTTCAGCAATCAGCCCCTGTGTACTCACTAGAATTTCATGAGAGATTTGCCCCGTGAACCATGGGATGGGAGATACAGAGTAGGTGCAAAGAGTATCCTTAGGAAGACCAGGAGTAAATAGCAGGCCTTCAGTAGGCACGAGATGTGGATTTGGTGTGAGAGAAGTTGTGTTTGAATGGTAGTTTCAGGGTATAAGAAATAATTTTGGAGAAGGACAGAGTCAGCTCAGTGAGGGCAGCACCCAGTTTAGATGATGTGCAATACAATGAAGGGCATGGCATGTGTGTGGGAGAGGTAGCCAGGGGCCATACAGGACGGTGAGGAGCCGTAAAGTAACTGCGTTTTGGGAAGGGGAATCTCGTGAGAAGTTGTCTAGGGCTGAAGTCAGAGGCCTGGCTTGAACACTTTCTTTCTGCCAAGTATTAGTAACCTTGTTTTAGGAAAGCCACAATTTATTTGGGCCTTTGTTTCTTCACCTGAAGTGGAAGCATGGTGAAAAGGTGAATAAAATGAAGTGGTTGAGATTGTATACACTAGGGCAGGAAGAGGTCTACAGTGTGTAGTAACTGGGGAGCAGCAGCCAAGGAGACTGCTGATATAAGGTTTTAAGTGACTGAGAGTGATGTCTGCTTAGGTCTGAATCTTGTTTGTTTCCCCAAAGTTATACAGGGTGTTATAGTTTATATCTAAAATGTTCCCCTAAATTTTCATATGTGAGGGTGATTGGATCAAGGAGCGCTATACTCACCAGTACTAAATGTGCTGTTAGGAGGGAGGGCCTGGCTGGAGGTAGCCACTGAGGGTGTGACATGGAAGGGTATACTCTTGTCCCCAGCTCCTCCTTTCTCCCTGCTTCCTGGCTGCCATGGGCTGAGGACCTCTGCCATGCCCCTCTGCCATGCTGTTTCTGGCCTGGAACTGGCCAATCATGGACTAAAATGGTGAGTCAAAATAAACATCTCCTCCTTTAAGTTGTGGATATTGGGTATTTTGCCTCAGCAATAAGAAAGTAACTAAAACACAAGGGTTCAATCCCCCTGTCTTATTAATACCCTTAAGAAGGTGGAAATATAATCCGAATGTGATGTTCAGACATGGGGTCTTGAGAAAGAGCTTAGGTTTAGATAAGATCATTAGGATGAAGTCCCATGATTGAGTCCTGATGGCTTTGTAAGAGAGGGACAGAGACCAGTCATGCCTGCCCCCTGTAACTACTTGTGATACATGTACTCACTACCTACTGACTGCCAGGAACAAGGCCATCACCAGAACTGAGCCAGGGCCAGCACCACACTCTTGAATGCCCACATCTATGAGCTAAACTTCTTTATAAAGTTAGCTTGCCTCCAATATTCCATTATAGTCATGAGACACTGACTAATACAACACCCCACCATCAGAAGACAGGGAAGTGACAGAGAAAGTGCTAATTGGGGGAGGGGGTCAGGCATAGCATACTTCCTATCACAACAAACAGACAGTTCCACAATCTGTCAGGCAGTTGCTGTTCACAAGGGACTTAACAGGCTGGAATTAGTTCCCCAGTGCCCTCACCCCTGGCAGAATTTCCCACAGGATGGCAGGAAGCCACGTCAAAGTACTGGCTCCTTTAAACCCCTAGATGATCAAGCACCAAACTCCTTTCATTTAAACTTCAGAAACATGTGGCTTAAAGGTCACAGAAGCCAGGTGCTTTGAAGTCTTTCCCTCTTGAATTCTGGATGAATCTCTTTCATGTAATGCATCTTACATCCTGCTCTGGCTCAAGTGTGCATGTGTGTGTGTGTGTGTGTGTGTGTGCGTGCACGCACGCATGTATGTGTGTTGAGGGTTAGGGTACTCCCAATAAAAAAAATGCTATCACTTTGTTTATTTTTTAGAATAGAATATAAAACATAATCTCAGGATTTTGGAAGTTGAAATTCCTAGAAATGGCTACATAAAATGTATGGTAAGATGCTGTGTGCACACTTCACTGATGTATTATTTCCTATACTTGCTTTTGAACCCAGGGGCCTCCCCTAGTCAAGCAGCAGACTGTGAGGCTCACAATGGCAAAAGTTTAAGTAAAATCCAGAAAGATTCAAAAGAATTTTGCTGAACAAACTCTTCTTTCTGCCCCTCTTGGGTGAAATAAAGCTTCTCCTAGAAGAATGAGACAAGAAAAGAAAAGCTCAGGTGACACCTGCATGCCAGCTGACTTCGGGCTAAGTCTGAGGTGGGGGCAGGAAGGAGAGGTGGATGACAGAACTCTCTTCAAGGTTGGGCAATGGAGCGTATAAACCTGTCCCCCATTCCTACCTCAGCATAGAGTTTTGGGGGCAGAAGAGAACATTTCAAGGGATGTCAGAGAGGAGAGGTTTTGTGTATTTCTGAGGTTCCACACCCAGAGGAGTGGGGAAAAGATCAGCCTTCCCAATGTCCCTGAGAAGATGAGAGGTCAGAGTGGGACATCTTGCCCTGCAGAGGTCCTGTCTTCATGTCAACAGGACACAGCTATGGGTAGAAACGTGATCAGAGAACTGGAAGTCAGGTGGGGTGATGCAACTTCTTTGAATGCTAATGAGCAAGGTGACCACACTTGAGGAGATCAAAGGAGTCTCAAGGCTCCTGTATCTTAATGCTGACAAAATTCCACCCAAGGAAGGAGAGCAATTGTCAATTTGCCAGGTGGCCTGATGTGATAAAGAAATCACCAACACACTGAATTTACCTATAGGCTAATTGATTGTGTTTTCTGATGGCAGTAAATATAAATATTAAGTTCAGTTTAGGCAAAATATAAAAACATACATTTTTATTCCTGAACTCGTGGCCTAAAAATAGCACCTGGCTCTCATTTATAAAGCCGGACTCTTCCTCATTGACTTATTTTTTACACTGTGCTACAGTCACCTAAGTCACACTGGCTCCACCTTATAGAGGAAATTTGTTTTTCTCTAAAAATCAGTTTTATTGATGAAGCCAAGAATTCTCAAGAAAAAAATCTTATACTGCGAAAACACAATGTGTTCACTATTATGGATGTAAAGGCTACCAAAAAAACTAAAGTAGAAAGTAAAGATAGGATTTTCCCTCTTCTACATTCACCATGATACATTTTCTAATAACCCTACTTGGTCCCAATCTAACCTATGGGTAATTTCACAGTACGTTTAATGATTTATGCCAATAAAGATATGAGCAGTTCATAATTCTTTAATATTAAAGGTACACCTGAAGAAATCGATATATTGGTATGAATTTAAGGTGGATCAAGAAGTTGATACAATTTCACCACCATATAGAAATTTTATCAGTCTTTTGCTTAATTTAGCAATCTTATTTCATCTTATTCTTCTTGCCTAAATACCTATTGTTCTAATGCTCATGGAATCAGGGCTTTTGTGCTCTACTTCATTCTATCATTAAAGATTTAAATAAAACTTGGGCACCTGCCAAAGAGTCACTTCCATAACTTTTGTGCTTTTGTGCTCCAATATAATAAAAAATTATAAATAGTTATATAGATAAAGTGTTTTATTGACACACTATCTAAAAGATTTCCAGTAATCTGTTAAACTCACACTGAGAGTTGATTATAAAGAGCTTGTCTCAGCTTATAGAAGAGGACAGGCAGGTGGCCTGGACAGTAGAATGAGGCTTCTTGCTATCAGGTGAGTGGGAGTGGGAACCTGTAACAGTCATTAGGCAATGGTTTAACCACAGTTAATAATATCTTAAAGAAAGGAAATTAATGGGAACTTAATGAGAGATTCAATGATTAATATTCTCTTATGGGTTAAATCCTGTATATGCTGACACTCTACAGAATTTACTCCTCCAACAGAAGCTAACATGTGGACATATTATTGGCTGTTGGTACTGAACGTTGCTATAAAGAAATATGTTGACTAAACACCCATGTGTATAAAGTTGCATGGTTTCATATACAAAACACTTCACATAAACCTGAAGTCCTTGATATCCTGGTTTATCATTACCATTGGCTCCTCTGTCCCATCCACGATACTTAAATTAGTCTGTGTGACAAACCAATTTGAATGGCTTTGTGAATATCCTGAAACTATTTTTTAAAACCTATTAAAATCAATCAAATGGCAATTTGGTATCTGAGATCCATGATTTTCTCCATTGACTCAAATATTTTGTATACTATGCTATCAAGTATTTTGTATACTTTACAATCATCACCCAAGTGATACTGACCTCCCGTTATTCCTACCATAGAGTGGTGTATCTTTCAACTTTTCTTTTCTTTACCCTTTGCTCCTAGTCAGATACCTTGAGGGCACAGGGATGTAAGCTGCCATTCAACATTAAAGTGATTTCAGTTTGCACTTCATCTTGGATTAAGACCATCAGTAACTTCTGTGAGACTGAGGGTCTCATTAAAATGTTACTGCCCTGCAAAGATTATGAAAAATTTTTCTTCTTCAGGTAACATTCTCCTGGTACCTGGTGCATACTTCTTCAGTGCCTCCTTCGGCATGAAAAAATTAGAAACCAAATCACCATTGATAAGGGAAATCTGTGTCTCCCAGTCCTTTTGCTATGTAGCCCAGGCTGGTCCCGAACTCTTGGCAATCCTCCTACTTCAACCTGCCAAGTGCAGGTAGGCATGCATCACTACCTCTGGCTTAAATTTTGGCATATTTGTATATAGATAAGGAGATCTCTTGAAAATGGGGTCCAAGTCCAAACACAAAATTCATTTATGCTTCAAGTATACTGTACCTTATACATATAGCCTGAAGCTAACTTCACATAGTATTTTTAGTGAACCTGCATTTTGACTGCAACTCATCAAATGAGATCAGAAGTGAATTTTCTACATGTCAATACTTTAAAAATTTAGGTTTTGGGGACATTTCCGATTTTAGATTTTCAGATTAGAGACATTCAACTTGTATTTAAAAGTCTAATGTGAAAACAATCCTTGTTTCTGATTATGCATGCAGTTGCTCTCAGTAGAACAGCAAGGATAAACAAAGGTTATACAGTGGCAGCCTGAATCACTTTCTTAATAAATAATTTTCAAGGACCTAATCACAAAAGATATACTCGAGGGTTACATTAAGGTATCTATATCTATATAAGCTTACTTAAGATATATATAATCTAGTTGGGAAATGTGAATAATATACTCTGAATCCCAATAAAAATACATAAAAGTATGTAATTAAATGCTAAGTCACATAGTATACATTAGCATTATAGGAGCTTAGATTAAAATCTGGCGACCTGATTTTTATATGCTAAAAACGTTTCTGTGTGATAAAATAAAAAGAAATATATATTCAAAATCACTTTGAAAATTGTGGAAAATAGTTTTATGCACTGGATATCAACAACTTACTTGAAAGTAAGCTACTAAGGGTTGCCCATATAAAGACAACTAGAATATTAATTCTCTAACATATTTGGATGAAACATTGACTACTTTATTTAGATCTGACCTTTATGAACAAAAGACACATGTAAAAATAGATTCTCAGTCATCTAGGAAAAAAAAACATAATTAAGAGCCCAGAAATCGTGAAGTGACAGTTTCTATTCAAAATGGAGAGCATAAGAATCCCCATATATCAGTTCAGCGCCTGGGTGTCAGGTACTGTCTAAATGAAAATCCACGCAAGGGAGGCAAACACATCACTGCTAATCCAGTCAAATTAGGTGAGATTCCTAGTTGATATTACATTTGCACTTTAAAATTTGGGTGTGACCCACACATCTGAAAATACATTTAAACTGCACTAATAGCATTTATAACATTACAGTGTATCCTATGTAAATGACAAAGAATCCATGTACTGTTTTTGGTATGATTTAATTTTCACAAATATATGCCTTGACTCAAGAAGAAACTATTATTTTTGCATATACAATAGACCCTAGATTTTTCTCATTCAAAATATTTAATAAAATCCAGTTATTTGATTAATTGCTTTGACTGTAGGCAACAGAATAGATGATTTTTAAAGAACTTAGTTCCCCAAGGCATAACTTGTACAGCCTGATTTTACACTGTAACAACACTGAGTATGAAACAACCATAGTGGAAAATGTATTTTCTTTTCTTTCTACTGATTATCTCACAGATTAACCTTCATTATGCTGCAAGTATATCTTCACCATTTCTCAAATATTAGCTACTGTTCTTTGATAACAAAGACAACAGACTTAAAAATAAGCAGTCAATAAAATTTACTTAGAATTTAAGGTTTTTCTTAGATTTTAGAATTGCCATCTATTAATAGCAAGTGATAGCTTACTGGTTTCCCATTTATAGCAAAAATATAAATTTCCCCTATAAATAACCTGAGAAAATTAGGCAATTTACAGAAAAATATTAGAAAAACAGTAGTACAAATGATACTCAGGATGGCTACATTTGTGCAATATCCATTCACAAGTGACTAAAGGTGAGGAAACAGATATAAAGTAAACATGTTAATGTATTTATTCATTCATTGATTTCATATTAATTACTGTTAGCATTTTCAATCATGCAATATAGGAATTTCTAAGTTTTCATTTTTGTTGGTAGGGAACTGCAATCTATACTTAACCCAAAGAATGTGTATAAAATAAATTACAACAAGGGGAGTTGTAATAACATTAATGTGAAGTAGTTTCATGGTTATTCCTCAGGAGTTTGGAGATGTCATTAAATACTGTTGTATCTTCACATTGTGAACCTAGAAGTTCATATTTAAGAATACCATATAGGGCCATGGATTTAGCTCAGTGGTTCTGCCGCCTGCCTTGAAGAACAAGGTCCTGAGTTCGATCCCCGATACCAAAACAAAAGAATACCATATTGGCACTATCACATTAAAGCACAGCCACCTGAAACTCTAAAACAATGGTCTTCATCCTTTGTCCCACTATAACACGTGGAAAACAATATTCATATCTTAGATACAGCCTTGGGGTAGACTCAGACCTTTATAAAATTCTCCCCTCCATACCAATTTTTTCCAGAATATTTAGGTAATACAGAGCTATAGATGTTAATTATGTACAGTTTCCACATGATTCTTTCCATCTAAGAAAGTAAATTAAATGTTCAATAAATAAAATACACTAATATAATGTGATTTTTAAACAAAACAATTATACATTTCAGTGCTTTACCTATTCTTGTAACAAATGCTTAAGGTATAACTCAAAACTGATCTCATGACACCTTAGTTTGAACTTGCGTCCCTATTCTTGGAGTTAATGGCAATGGCACGTCTTTGTGTCTCTCAAAAGCTAGAAATGCCAAGGTAGCAAGTGGAATAAAGCATGCAGATGAAAGGACTGAATTCCACAGGGCTGGTGCCAACGATTTGTAATTTGATAAAATAGTCCAAACTTACCTGCAACACTGTAAAATGTATGACTTTTATAAAATGCAGAAAAAACAATTTCATACGTCTAGTTTGTTTTTTTTTTTTTTTTGGTGGTACTGGGGATTGAACTCAGGACCTTGTGCTTGCAAGGTAGGTGGCAGAACCACTGAGCTAAATCCCAGGCCCATCAAATGTCTAATTTTTTTAATTGAAAAATAGGTGGTGACCTGAATTTTCTTATGTACATTACTATACTCTTAGATATTAGTAGAAAATTTTCTTACAGGTAAAATTAGCTTTCACTCATACTTCAAATGTTTTAGTGAATTCTGATTAAACTTAAAAATATATAAATGTGTAAAGTTTTAAAAATTGGAAGGTGCCGGGCATAGTGGCATTTGCCTGTAATCCCAGAACCCAGGAGACTAAGGCAGGGGGATTGTCATGAGTTCAAGGCCAGCCTGGGCTACACAGCAAGTTTAAGGCCAGACTAAACTACATAGCTAGACCCTGTTTCAAAAACAAAAAAAAAAATTGGAAGGTATAACAAACTGTAGGAATAAGGAACACATTATATACAAACTGTCTTATAATGTCAATCGTTTGTTTAAAGGTCCAGAGATCTGATCAATATCACCAACATAAAATCAAACCTTATATTGGACAAACACAATCTGCCCTTTAGGAAAAAGAATTCTGTTTGTGTGGGGGTGGGTAAGTGTGAGTGTGTGTGTGTGTGTTCTGCTTTTGCTCTTATAAAGTCAATCAATATCAATCATTCTAAATTCATGATTATGTTACTAACTTACCTTTACCAAAATCGCGGGAACAGAGCCATGGCCAACATGATAGCATTGAGCATCTTAGTAATAAAGCCATCTTGTTTTGCATCTATGTTGACATTGGGAGGGCCTCAAACTGCCAATAATTCTTTTGAAGAAAATGTAATAAATGTAGAGACGTGGCCTAATATTACAGCATATCCATTTCTATGGAAAACATTCACTGCACATGTTAACTGTACAAAGAATGTGAACTGAGGAAGCTGAAGTGAAAACAGCACTAAATAATAATTTCAAATTAAGGAAAAATAATAAAATAGAATGTTAAGCTTGAGCCCTATATTTGTACATATGTTTAAATGGCAATCATTAAACTTTTTCTGAATTATCCAGATTTACCTAATGTTACTGTTGTACTTTCATCCTCTTTCACAGAAATTAGAAAAATCAATACATCTTTCTCATCACAAACCATCACTATAAAAATTTATATTTAAGGATCAATAATTTTAAATTAAAGAAAGTATAATATCATTTTAATCAAGTACAAATAAAAATAACTAAAACAAGAATTTTCTATATCAGAGTAAAGGAGATAGAAAAAATGATTCACTCTCATATCTCATAGGTATAGGATTTATAGAAATACCTACATAAAATACAGTTACTATATTTGTTAGTAGGTACACACTTTAAACATCAGTAGCTTAACCAGTTAAGTCTCATAAAGGAAGAAATGCAAATTTTGAAAAAACACCTATGTATAATATTTTAATCAATAAGTGAACACAGAAAAACACTGTAATATTTTAATCAAGAAGTGAAATCAAATTGCAATTGTGCTGGATGAACCAAACAGAATTTTCTGGCTATTTATATTAAAATGACCTCTTAAATATTATTCAGATATTTCAGGTCCAACTATAGTTCTGTGTTCACCCACTGGGCTTAACATCAACATGAGCTAATAAGTACTACCATGATCTTTGAGATTGCGAAGAATCACAGTAGGAAGGCTATGGGACTGCCAACCTGGCACTAACTCGGCCTCTAGATCCTTAACGTGGGACCTGACCATGAAGGATGGCACTTTCAGAAGCAGGTCAAGAGGCAGCAAAGCTGAAGAAATAAAAGGGGGAAAGGTATGAAAGCGTAACATAAATAATACCGAATTTTAGGAAGGTATGTTGTTTGATTTTATTGCTAATTTAAGACTAAATTACCTGGTCTTGGTCTTGATCCTATTCCACCAATGAACTCCCTGAAAACAGAATTGGAGACTATTAGAATGATTCTTTTGACTTGGATTTGACAAACATTTAGTAAAAGCTACACTCTGCTGTGGTCTACATTATACATATAAATAGAGGTTATTTTGCCTCAACATGTTCTGGAAAGTTTAATAAGGAGGTAAATAAACATATCCTATCACAAAGCAGGGTGGACATTCTGCTGACAAATGGAAGAAGTTTGTCCCACTGAGGTTGTTTATTATGAATGATTGTCTTGCTACTCTTAAAAATCAAAATAGTGATATTGTATTAAAAAAGAAATAACATTTAAATTATATATGCCATTTTTCATGATTTCTTCTGCTATCTTATAAGAAAGAAACCCATAAATATGAAATTAGACAATTTCTGCATTTAAAAGATCATATTTTACTTTCAGTTTTCATTATTAATACCCCTTGTTTGCCTTACCCCAACATTCTAGATTGCTTGCCCATTTTAAAGTTGATCTTAGAAACTTCTACCCCATGGAGGTGGCCTTAAATCCCAACAGGGACACAGATAAAATAAACTTCAGTTGCTTTTTTCCCACTGTAACCCGAGGACAATTTCTTTTTTTTTTTTTTTTTTTTTTTGTACTGGGGATAGATCTCAGGACCTTGTACTTGTGAGGCAGGCACGGTGCCACTGAGCTAAATCCCTGGCCCAATTTCTTAATACTACAGTTTTCTGTAATGAAATACAAAATATCTGTGCCCTAGTAAGTTATAAGAAACTTACTTCAATGTAAAACAATCCAAAAATTATACATTGGATATCTACAAAGCACATGATAGGTACTCAAATGCAAGTAAACATGGTTGATAATTCTCTTGTCCCAGCCTTTCATTTTAATCACAGAATTTTTAATACTTGCATGCAACCCATATCTAAGTTATTAGGTGTAACAAAATGGCACTCATTCACCTACCACCCAACATAAGCACTAGAATAATGCCAAACTTTTTGTATCCACCACAAGGGCCTTCTCCATCCTTTTCCATCCCCTTTGTCCCTCACCAAGCCAGCCCTCTCTTGATCCCACAATTTTTTCTGTTCCATTCCCAGCCCAAGTTTCCAGAACATGGACTGTAAATGAAATTTGTAAAATCGGCATGTCCCTAGCAGTAAAATTGTAAAACTGGCATGTCAAAATGGGCATGTCCCCAGCAGCGCCCATTTGCGGGCAGACAGCCTCAGAGCCAGGCTGGAGGACTGAACATCCACACTGGCTTCTTACATCCCACTATAGGTCCCAGAAAATGTTTTCTGGACAACTTCATTTCTTAGCTTTCTGGATGAATCTAGCACTGCCCAATAAAAATAGAATCCAAGCTATAAACATAATTTTTAAATTTCTGATATCCACATTTTTAAAAAAGAAAAAGTGAAATTCTTTTTTTCTTTAATCAAACATACTAAAAATATCATTTCAACACATTTTACACTTAAACTAACATTAAATGAAACTAGAAATCAGTTCCTCAGTTGTACTAGCCATGTATGAACTGCTTAACAGTCAGTCACATGCACCTAGCAGCCACAATCTTCAACATTCTAGATGCTTCTAAGGAAGGTGTTGCTCACTGTCCTCAGACATTCAGCATGACCTAGTGGTACCTCGAGGAGAATCTCACTATCATAAAAGATGAATAAGAATGAAACTTGTGAAAAACTTTAATCCACATTTGTGGGTATTTTTGAAAAGCTGATAACGACTTCCATGCTGAGTTACCTAGATAACTATGCTTGGTGCCTTGAAGAATTAAATATTTCAAACATTCTTACAAATTAAGATATGATACACAGTGTACACAAGTGAGATATGTGAAACAGATCACCCTGACAAGGCTGAGTTATACAGACTTGCTACTCCTTTCTATAATTCTAAATAAATCCCTTTTTAAGAAATTTTAGGGAACTTTTCAAAAATCACACATTCACCCATTAATTCATTCAGTAAATATGTGTTGGTTCCCACTATGTGCAGACACTATGTTAGGCACTACAGATGGGATGGTGAGCAGAAGGCCTCCACACTTTTGGAACCCACAAAATTGTATAGGGGAAAAAATGATGAATTTTATGGAAATTGTATTATTGACCACAAGAAAAGGTAGACTTCTAAAATTTCAAAATAAAAGAGATTCATTGTGACAAGAAGGGACAGATTTTAATGTGCAATTGCTGGCTTGATAGATAAACAAATGACTGAAAATATGCAGAGGCTGAGAGAGGTCCACATTGAACCACATTGAGAGTTTACACCCAAAGGAACAGAATGGCTACAGAGGCTGTTTTCTCATAGCAGATATGGCTGGAAAACATAAAAATGATTTAACAGAAAAAGAACATTCCAAACACATTTACTGGTGTAAAGGCTTACTGGTGTCCTCTAATAGCTTTAAAATGGGTACTGATCAACAGCACTTCAGGCTGATGAAAGAATTTCAAGGAAATTTAGTGGGGAGCAGATTCATATTCAGCTTTCTTCAGATCTGGGTGACCACATCCACAATGCATAAGAATGCATGAGTCAAAAAAAACAATACAAAAACTGACAGGCTGAAAATAAGTGTTAGTCTACAACTTTCACCTCAGACAATTATGTTAAGTAGAAAATGCAGGCATGAGCTTTGTGACTTTCTAAATAGACACTTCACTGAATTAATCTGAGCACAGCATGAATTATTTGGTTAATTGTTTTGTCAGAAGAGTCCTGGCCATTTGTGATGTTGGATGGTCACAAAAATCCACAATGAAGAACATCCTGAAGTCACGAGACAAAGCTCTAGAATTTTTTTCTCTGATAAGGATTCCTTTAAATATATCTCTCAATGAAGAAAATATTCTCTCATACATTATGAGTACATCACATAACTTAATTCAATCATGAAAAGTAGCCAATACTACTTGAGGTTGACAAGAAAAAGAAATATTTAACCTTATGCTATGTGAAGCTTGGCTCACAATATTAAGAAAATACGTTTTCAGGCTCCTATAGTCACATCATAAGAGTTAAGTGAATTTTACAGCTGAAAGTCTCTTTCAGGCAGTGATATTCATAAGCATGTGCTGTATGAATAAGTGACATTATGTAGGGTTGAGTTCTCATATTCAATAAAGGCTTGTATTTATCCATGTTAGTAGAGTTGGTATGATGATGACAAGAAAGTGGGATGATGCCCTGTAGGGCATCATCCTCCACACTGCAGTGACAGCTAGAAACAAGCAAGAAGCCACGAAAGTTTAGAATTGTCACAGAAAGAGACTAGTGGTCTGACAATCTTGCCTTGGGTTTTGTTGTGGCTGTTTTGTCTTGCTAATAAGATTGCTGGATTGTGACACTGGCAGATAGACTAAAGTAGTGACCAAGCAGTACTTATTTAGTGGAACTAAAACTAGATACAGATTATGAAAAAGGGTTTAAGAGAGAATAGCCACAGACTAAAGTAGTGACCAAGCAGTACTTATTCAGTGGAAATAAAACTAGATACAGATTATGAAAAAGGGTTTGAGAGAGAATAGCCACAAGTAAAAATAAGCAAGGCATCTGCTAAAAAAGAGGGAAGTGTCACAGGTCCTAACCCGGCATCGTTCTCGTCACATTTACAACAAACATCCACAATCATCTCTATATACAATGACTGAAGTCAGGAGCACACTCTTAAATAAAATTATCTATATACTAATTTATCAAAGAAGTTGTGAACCACAGACATCTCTGATACCACAAACATTCGATGTCTCAAACTAGCCTGCCAATGATACCCTGTTGCCTTGGCAACAGAAGGCAAATAGGCATGGAGAAATCTTGTTGCCTGAGCAACAGAATCTTAAAAAGAGGAGAGTAGAGAGAGGGAGAGGAAAAAGAATGGGTCTTATGCTGTGGCTATGACAAAGGCTATAGATTTAAGCCAGTAGTTAAGATTTCAGTCCTTTACAAGGAGAAATAGAATGTGTATTAAAATAAGTCATTCATCATTTAATTAACAAGTATTTGTGGACTGGTGGTGCCTATATGCAATACAATGTGCCCTGGAAAATACTAAGATAAAAAGACATAGAATGGCACATATCTGGTACACAGAATTAAATATCTATTACCTGAATAAATGAATGCATATTCCTTTTTATTTTTTTGAGCCAGGGTCTTGCTATGCTATGCTACCTAACTCATGCATGCAAGGGATTCTCCTGCATCAGCCTCTCAAGTAATTGGGACTACAGCATGTACTACTGCACCAAGTTCAAATGAATATTCTTAAGAAGGCCATTATACAATGACTAAAGTTTACTGGACCTGAATGTAATAGTTCTAGGCTGAAGCTGCTGTTTCCCTTATCAAATTCTACTGTAAAGGATAATTTTAATTGACATAAAATGCTGTGACTTACTGGATTAGAAAAATATATATCAGCCTATACAGATTACATAATAAAAATTGATAAAACTCTCAGGGGTTGCTGGCAGGTTTTTTCCCCTTTCTGTGGGTTGTCTCCTTTCTCTGTTAGTGGTTGGCTTTTTTGTCCAAAAGCTGTTTTATTTGATATGATCCCATTTATTGATCCTTGGTGTTATTTCTTATACAACTGTGTTCTGTTCAGAAAGTCCTGGCCTATATCTATGATTTTAAGTGTGTTACCTATTTTATCTTGCAGTAACTCAAACAGAGAACTAATGACTAGAATATATATAAAGAACTCAAAAAATTAGATCTCCAAAAATAAAAGACCCAACCAAAACAATGGGCAACACACTTCTTAGAAGATGAAGTAGAAATGGCAAATAAATCATGAAAAAATGCCCAACATTGTTGGCCATCAGAGAAATGCAAATTAAAACAATACTGAGATTCTAGTTTATGGGAGAAAGAATAGTCATCATCAAGAAATCAAATAATGACAAATGCTGGTGATGCTGTGGAGAAAGAAAAAACTTTTCTACATTGTTGGTGGGAATGTAAACTACTACAACCACTATGGAAATCAGTATGGAGATTTTTCAAAAAACTAAAACTAGAAATTCCATTTGACCTACCTATTCCCCTTCCAGGTATCTTCCCAAAAGAGTTAAAGACAACATATTACAGTGATACATGCATACATATATTTATAAGCAGCACAACTCACAATAGCTAAATTTTGGAAACAGCCTATATATCCACCAAAAGATAAATGGATAAAGAAAATGTGATGTTTATACAAAATGGAGTACCACACTGCCATAAAGAAGGATAAACTTGAGTCACTTGTAGGGTAATGGATGCAACTGGACACCATAATGTTAAATGAAATAAATCAGAAACACAAGCTTAAATACTGCATAATTTCTCTTATATAGAAAACCCAAACTGTAAATAAAATGAAGATGAATAATAGGAAACATGAAGATAGATCTTTTGCAAATGGGAAGAGGACCAAGAGATGGGAAGTAGGGGGAAAGGAAGAGGAAGGTGATGTAAAAAGAATTAAGATGTGTTGTGTACATGTATCAACTCACCAGAATGAATATAATCATTATGTACTACAAACATACTAATAAAAATTAAATTTTAAAAAAATGGTAACATTCAAATTCATTCTTTTTTTTTTTTTTTTTGAAACAAGGTCTCACTGTGTAGTTCAGGCTGGCTTTGAACTCACTATGTAGCCCAGGCTGGCTTTGAACTAATGGTAATCCTCCTGCCTCAGCCTCCCAAGTGCTGGGATTACAGGCATGCACCACCATGTCTGGCTTTTGTCAAGCCCATTCTTAATTTTTTTTTCTGGCAAATAGTAATGCAGGCATGAGATAGTAGATCAAATTTGAAAATGTCTAAAGTTAAAAATTTCAAAGAGACTGATCCTCTTTCGGTTTTACTATTAATCATATTTCTGGAAAAAAAGTTTCATCTGATAATTGCTTTGATCACTGAGGTGCCTTCTAGTTCTAATACCATTATTTGCTTTCTCTAGCCTTCAAACTTCAATACTTCATTAAGGAGACTGATGGCTGTTTTTCTAGTTTCATTTGCTTGTGTTTTACCCATTTTCCTGGCTCATTTGCTTAAGAAAGCCTACCCCAAGTTATTAAGGAGATACTTCAGGTTTTTAGCAGGCAATTAATTGGTATAAGTATGGCTCCTGATCTCTACGGTGAACAAAGCTGAGAATTATACCTAAGCTTTCTCTCTGCACTATTTAGCCAGGGTCAAATCTGAATTCTAGAGTCTAGAAGCTGCTCTCAGTTTAGGCATGTATATCCCTGTGCATTTGCTCATTGGGACTGACTCATTTTGAAAGAGCCACTCAGGGTCTCACTGTAACTGTCACATGCTGTCAGACATGGCACAGAATAGCCAAAAATGCTACAAGCTTGATTTTCAATTTATTTTCATATACAGCTTTGCTGTTTTCTTTTCTACTCAAGTTTATCATTTATCTTCTAAATATTTGTAGGATGAGTTTACATTTCAAATTAATAAACCAAGAAACCCAGGGAAATCCAAAAAAATTAGACTGAAAATTACTTAATGTGTCATTAAGAATTAGAAATACATTTTAGAGTTGTCTCTTTTTACTTCAAAGAAAGTTCAGGGATCACCTGGAAGTGTAAAAAAGTTATCAGTGTTTGCCCTCTTACTAATCATGAGACATAGGCTGCCCTTTTTCACTTTTTTCTCCTAAAGTTTGCCTTTGTCTTGCATTATAGTGTGAGTTCCGTGAGAGAAGAGAGCTTGGTTTAAACCAATGTGAGTTTCCTTATGTCACACTGCATCTACCCTATCTGGAGCACAGCTATTCAAACATCGCTCTAGGTCAGGCCTTATTCACCTTACAACACACTTTCCAAAGTGTCAACCTCAGTGTTCAGACCATTTTCCATCTGGTGACATCTTCATAAACTCAAAGTAATGCTCATTCTGCAATATCCATGCCTCAGACTGAATTTTCCCGATCTACGGATTCTAGTTTGCCCAGTTGCTGTAAAATGTTTGAACAAAAACTATTTTTTAAAAAAATTATCTCAAGATCTAAAATAAACAGTATATATGTTCCTTCTGATTTTGAAGAGTTAAGGCACCAACTGAATTCCTACAAATAAAACAATTTTGTATGAATCCTTTCAGGGAAAAACGTATAATTATTTGGCACTTCCAAGATTCCTAAATTATCTGTTTGGAAACTTCTATTTTAGTATAAAATTATTTATCTAGGGAGTATAGCCATGTGTCATAATTTGCTTTTACAATGCCCACTGCTCGATCTCAACACTTCTGCATGGTCCCAGCCTAAACTGGTCCCCCAGCCTCTGGCAATCCCTTTATCTGTTCAGTTCCTTTCCTATTTCTATATTGGTTGATCCTAGCTCACCAGACTCCTGAAATCTGGGTAGTCCTCTCAGCAGTGGCCTAGAACATCATCTAATATACACACACCCCTTTGCTACTTCTCTAGCTTAACTGTATCTTTATCTCTCTTTCTCCAGACACAGAAAAATTTAGACACCTCCTTTCCTCTTCTCCATCTTTCCCAGGCCTGTTTCTCTAGCTCCAAGCTGCTGTATGACTGTATATATTTGACTCTTTCCTTTTCTAGTCTCTTCTCTATTGCCTCTTCACCAGTCTTAAATATTCAAAAATCATCTTGATACTAGAGGCCTTTTCCATCAAATGTCTCCTATAAACTAACTCTTTTAGGTCACTCCTCACTTTCTTGAACCACCCTAGCTTCCTATCTCTGGACCTTCTCAAGAGAGTCACATACAAGCCTTCTATCCTCACCTAATGCTATTGAAACTGTTATCATAAACAGTCTCATGAAGGCTATCAGGGACTTGGGAAGCCCGAGTCTAACAGTTTTGTTTCAATCCTTATTCCAAAAGACAGCTATTAATGACAGGAGCAGTTGTTCCACAGTAATTTCTCTTTGCTGTTAAAAAAGGAATATCCCAAATAAATTCCATCAATCTTTGCAGCTAGACGTGGTCAATGTGAGGAAGTTCTAGCTAAATGTATAACAGTAGAAGTCATGGGAAAAATATTTGGTCACATCCTTAAAAGGAAAGGATGTATCTTCAATTCCCCTTTCCTTTTCTTGGCCACATTTACCATGAAGATTAGTCATATTCCCTGGAGATATAGAGGATCAAGCCAGGGCTCCAGAAGGTGTCACAGCACACAACTGTCCTACACTTTTGATCCACGTTGAGTTCAGAAAGACCTATTGGCTCACAGCCACTATGCTAGAAAAAGGCAGAATTACAATAAAACCCAGGTCCAAGCTTAGCATTCTCTCCAGCATTCTACTTGGTAAACTGTGGTAGGTTCTGGGTGAGTAGGTCCTCACCGCTTTCATTTCCTTATGCCCATGATGACTTCTGGCAGTCTATTCAGTCACCAACTACTCGGCTCTGCAAAGTCTAAAAATACTTCTAAGAGATCTACTTATACAAACCTCGTTTGGGACTGTCTTTCTCCTCCAGAAGCACTAAAACTTCTCTTTAAAATGCCTGCAACAGAAATATAAAAATAACTTCATCATTTTCTCCACAAATCTTTTTTTTAAATGCTGCATTTCTGCTATCTGAACAACTGTACATACTATAAAGATCATCTTTGTTCATGACAGCCTCAGCTAAAATATAATGTTACAAATTACTATTTACTTGATAGGCTTGTTTAAGGCCTTTCTTCCAAAGAAAAGATGCTAAGCAAACAAAAATAAATTATTAATAATTAACAAAATAGTCTTCCTAAAACCTTTCCCAAGGCAGCTACAAGTTACTACATGCAAATTTTAGAGTCTAGTTTCTCCTTCCCACTTCCCTCCCACCCCTCTCCACCACTGTTATCAAGGATAAACAACATTGAACTCGTCATAAAACAGTAACGACTGCTCCTAGAATTTGTTAGACAAGTCTGTATGCAAGAAAAGTTCTTCCTGTATTATATTCATGTTTTCCCACTTGCAAATCAAGACATGCTATCAAGCAGGCAGAAACTTACAGAGAAACTAGGACAGGGAATTGGAAATTGTGATTGTCCCAGAAAATCTGGACAATCTAGTCACCATTTTCATGGACCAATTAAGTCTCTAAAAGACAAAGAATATAGCTAACTCCTTAAGGTTCTATTTTGATCCACAGACTACTTTAAATCTTCCCTTTTGAGATTTTTTCATGGTCTAGTCACTGAGGGAGAGAATTTACACTTAATTTATTTTATTTTATTTATTTTTAATTTAATTTAATTTAGAGCATTTCTATCTATCAGTTTTATAGTCTATCAATTTTCTTTTAAAAGAATTGGGTTTTTTTCTCCATTTTCTATTTGAATATCTTTCAATTTCAGGCTTGTTGAGTACATTTGATCCTATCTTTCTTTACAATCTTCAAATTCTATCTACGTATATCTTTTTCTTTTCTTTCCTGTTGCTTATATAACTACTTTTTTCTTGTTTCAAATGAAGACTAAGGTGAATTAATGTATTTTTCATAGTTGTAAAATATTCAGATATTACTTCTACTTTAGTATTTTTAAATATAAATACATCCCTCTACATTAATGTAAATAAAATTGCACAAAAGTTGTCTATCCCAAGGCTAGTTTCTTCTATACATTTCTAATTCCTCTAGCTAATAGAATCATAAAGGGTCACTTCTCTCATTTGTGGCTATTTACCTGTCTCCAAATCAGTTATCTCAGTTTCCCAATAAGAGCTTCACTTGCTGGCAAGAATAATAAAATTATCCCCTGACAGCTGCTGGAATGTAAAGTCATGGTGTTAGTGGCCTCCGGGCTCTGGAGGAGACACAGGCATATGTGTCCCAACCAGCACTGCACCTGAAAAACCTACCAACTCTAGGATAGGCATATGGTATGACTCCAAACCACTACCTACTAGACTCCCACAAATGACAGACTTATAAAGAAAGCTTACTGAACGTAGAGTCTTTCAAAGGACTTGAGCTCAAGCTGCTGGAGTTATCCGAAATGTCCAATTCATCATCTAGCTCTGAATATATATCTGTACATCAATAAAAATAAAGAAGCAAATGAACCTTGAAACAGAGTTGAGAGTGCATTCATGCTGACAGGACACTCTTTCACCTAAAGTACCTTTCTCAATAGCCTCCAAGTTGAAGTTGTCCTCAGACAGTATTTCATCACAGGCTCTGTCTTCATCCTTCCCACAGGGAGCCTGGAAGCCTTCTGGGGCCAGCTCTGCACTTTCTGAAAGCTCGCTTTTCAGGCTGGCTGTTCCACTGCTGCTGCTACTCAAGCTCACCTTCTCAAAGGTTTCCTGGAAAAAAAGATTCAATATTTAACTCTGTCTTCCTTTTTCTCACCTTTGTAGCACTCAAAGCTTGTTAGGATCAGCCCGCGCCCCAGCAACAATCCACTGGACACCTCCCACACACTCCTCTCTACAGCCACCTGGTTCCACACTACAAAGACACAGAGGACACTGGACCACTAGACCACAGTACTGAGCCCCGCCACTCCCAGCCCAGAGGTAGGGGCTTCTGAGCTGCCCTCCCACTGCTCCTGGTCCAGAGAAAAGGGCTTCCTGGCCACCATCCCTCCTGCTGCTCCCAGCCCAGAGGAAAGGGCTTTTGGGCCACCTTCTGTCCTGCTGCTCCTGGCCCAGAGGAAGGGGCTTCCAGGCCACCATCCCTGCCACCACTCCCAGCCCAGACGTAGGGGCTTCTGAGCTGCCATCCCACTGCTTCTGGTCCAAAGGAAGGGGCTTCTCGGCCACCATTCCTCCTGCTGCTCCTAGCTCAGAGGAAAGGGCTTTTGGGGCACCATTCCTACTGCTGCTCCCAGCCCCTGTCCCACCTCTCCCAGCTCAGAGGAAGTAATCCGTGCAGGTGCCAACAGACCCCCTCAACAGTTGAAATGAGAAAACACGTAAATAAGTCTCAAAACTAAACTTCCAGATCACCTACAGTAACCCCAAAGGGAAATGAGATGGAACACTCTGATACTCAACCACGTGGAACCACTGAACTGGCAACAAAAAGAGATCTGGAAAAAATGAAATCAGAAATAATTTCTCAGATAACAGGAGAAATTGTGCCCCTAGTGCAAGACATGATTAATAAATCTAGAGAGGAGCTGAGGAACATGATGGAATCCTAACATAGGAAACAAATGGAAGACATAAAACAGATGCAAATATATTTCCAGGAGATGAAAATCTCCATTGAAAGTCTACACAGCAGAATGAGCCAATGTGAGGACAGAATTTCAGATATAGAAGATAAGATTGCAATTAATGACCAGGAAAAGAAAAATTGCTTCAAAATTAAAAGGGAACATGAGAAATCAAACCAGCAGCTGCTACATGATGCAAAGAAGAATAACATAAGACTAATTGGAGTCAATGAAGAAACAGGAGAGAGTGCACATGACATAAAAAAAACTCTTCACAGAAATAATGCTAGAAAACTTCCCAAGGAGGGGAAAAGAACTTGACATACAGATAAGTGAGGCACATAGGACTCCAAATAGCCTTGATCAAAAAAAAAATCTATACATAGGCATATAATTGTTAAGATTCCAGAAACTCAGCAGAAAAACAAAGTTCTACAAGCAGTCAGAGAAAAGAAAGAAATCACATACAAAGGAAAGCCCCTCAGAATCACAGCAGACTTCTCAACACAAACCATCAAGGCAAGAAGAGCTTGGAGTGACATATTCCAAGCCCTAAAAGAAAACAGCCTCCAACCCACATTGATGTACCCTGCAAAACTATCTTTCAAAATGGATGGAGAAATAATATACTTTCATGACAAAGAGCACCTTAGGAATTTCGTGAATACCAAACCAACACTCCAAAGAATTTTACACAATAGCCTAGGAACAGACATTGAGGATCACAACCCCAGGAAGCAAAGCAGAATGAACCCATCTGGCATGACAAGAAATTAAATGTAAAGGGGGAGAACCCAACAAAAAGAAAAAGTCATGGCAATGACAAGTCAATACGTTTCAGTTATAACCATCAACGTTAATGGTCTCAATTCACCAATCAAAAGAAATAGACTGGCAGAATGGGTCAAGAAGCAAAATCCAACAATATGCTGCATACAAGAAACACACTTCATTCAAAAGGAAACTCATAGACTGAAAGTTAAAGGGTGGAAAACAATACTGCATGAGACAGGAACCTGAAAAAAAGCAGAAGTAGCTATCCTCTTGGCAGATCAAGTAGATTTCAAACCAACACTTATTAAGAGAGATGAAGAAGGATACTACATCCTTGAAATGAGAACAATCCAAGAGGAACAGATGACAATCATAAATATCTATGCACCAAACACTAGTGCACCCAACTATATAAAACAAATACTAACGGACATGAAAAGTCATATATGCACTAATACAATTGGAGTGAGGGACCTCGACACCCCACTGTCACAAATAGATAGATCAACTAGACTAAAAATAAGTAATGAAATACTAGAACTCAATCGAACTCTTGAACAAATGAACTCAACAGATGTTTACAGAGTCTTCCACCCCACAAAATCAGAATACACATTCTTCTCAGCTGCACATGGGTCATTCTCTAAAATAGACCACATATTCACACATAGAACATGTTTAAGTAAGTGCAAAGGAATTGAAGTTATCCCCTGTATATTATCAGACCATAGTGCAATGAAATTGGAGATCCATAGCAAAAGAAACTCAAAAAATTTCATAAACACGTGGAAATTGAACAACACACTGCTGAATAACCAATAGGTCACAGAGGAAATGAAAGAAGAAAACAGACAGTTCCTTCAATTAAATGGCAATGACAATACAACATATCAGAATCTATGGGACACAATGAAAGCAGTCTTACGAGGGAAATTCATAGCAGTGAATATGCATATTAGGAAAACAGAAGGAGCCCAATTAAACAACCTGATGCTGAACCTCAAGCTTCTAGAAAAAGAAGAGCAGGACAACCCCAGAGCTCATACAAGGGAGGAAATTATAAAGATCAGAGGAGAAATCAATGCAATGGAGACTAAGAGAATGATACAAAAAAATCAATGAAGCCAAGAGGTGGTTCTTCAAAAGAATCAACAAAATTGACAAACCCTTAGCCAACCTTGTCAGAAAAAGGAAAGAAAAGGCCCAAATCCATGCAATTAAAAATGAAAAGGGTGAAACTACAACAGACCCAGCAGAAATCCAGAGGATCATCAATACCTACTTCCAGAACCTATACGCCAATAAGATGGAAAACACAGAAGAAATGGACAGATTCCTAGATACATATGAATTACCAAAGTTGAATGAAGAAAACCTAAAAATTCTGAACAACCCAATATCAACCAATGAAATTGAAAATGTAATTAAAAACTTATCAACTAAGAAAAGCCAGGGCCCTGATGGTTTCACTGCTGAATTCTACAAGACATTTAGAGAGGAACTGCTGCCACTACTGTTTAAAATCTTCAATGAAATTGAAAGGGAAGCAATCCTCCCAAATTCATTCCTGGAAGCAAGCATCACCTTGATCCCCAAAGCAGAGAAAGACCCTACCGAAAAGGAGAACTATAGGCCAATCTCACTAATGAACATAGATGCAAAAATCCTTAATAAGATACTGGCAAACAGAATGCAGAAGATCATCAAGAAGATCATACACCCTGATCAAGTGGGATTCATCCCAGGGATGCAGGGATGGTTCAACATACTCAAATCAATCAATGTAATACACTCTATCAATAGAGCTAAGGACAAAAATCATATGATTATCTCCATAGATGCAGAAAAAGCATTTGACAAAATCCAACATGCATTTATGATAAAAACTCTACAAAAAATTGGAATAGATGGTCTCTACCTCAAACTGATAAAAGCTATCTATGAAAAGCCAACAGCCAATATCATACTAAATGGTCAAAAACTGAAATCCTTCACACTAAAATCAGGAACAAGACAAGGATGTCCACTATCACCACTCTTGTTCAAAATAGTTCTGGAAACATTAGCCATGGCAATTAGACAAGAGAAAGAAATAAAAGGAATAAAGATAGGTAATGAAAAAGTCAAATTGTCATTATTTGCAGATGACATGATACTCTATATAGAAAACCCCAAGAACTCCAGCAAAAGTCTTCTAGACTTAATAAACGAATTCAGTCAAGTAGCTGGTTACAAGGTCAACACACAAAAATCAATAGCTTTCCTTTACACAAATGACAGACTCACGGAGAGAGAAATAGGGCAAATAATTCCTTTCACAATAGCATCCAAAAAACTGAAATACCTAGGAATCAACCCAACGAAAGAAATCAAAGACCTCTTCTCTGAAAACTATGGCACTCTGAAAAGAGAGATTGAAGATGATATCAGAAAATGGACAGACATCCCCTGCTCCTGGGTAGGAAGGATTAATATAGTGAAAATGGCCATACTTCCAAAACTGCTATATTGATTCAATGCAATTCCAACTGAGATCCCAGCAGCATACTTCATGGAACTTGAGGAAACAATCCAAAAATTCATTTGGAACAAGAAGAGACCCAGAATAGCAAAAGCAATTCTAGGTAACAGAGACATGGCAGGGTGCATCACAATCCCCAACCTGCAACTATACTACAAAGCTACTGTGATAAAAACAGCATGGCACTGGCAAAGCAACAGACCTGAGGACCAGTGGAACAGATTAGAAGATGCAGAAACAATGCCAGACACACTCAGCCATCTCATCTTCAATAAAGGAGCCAAACATCCTCACTGGAGGAAAGATAGCCTCTTTAATAAATGGTGCTGGAAAAATTGGGCTTCAACTTGCCAAAGATTAAAACTAGACCTATATCTCTCACCATGCACTAAACTAAAATCAAAATGGATTAAAGATCTAAATATTAAAATAGAAACTCTGAACCAGTTGGAACAGAGGTTAGGTAGAACTCTTGAAGACATTGGTGTAGGAAAACATTTTAAGAACAAAACCTCAGTTGTCCATGAACTAGCACAAACAATCCACAAGTGGGATCTCTTCTTATTAAAAAGCTTCTGCACAGCAAGAGAAACCACCAGCAGTGTGAAGAGACAACCCACAATGTGGGAGAAAATCTTCACCTGCTCTTCCTCACACAAAGGTCTACTATCTCAAATCTATAAAGAACTTAAAAAGATCAGACCTCCCAAATTTAAAGACCCAATCCAAAAATGGGCATCTGAAATGAACAGACATTTCTCGGACAAAGAAGTAGAAATAGGAAATAAATACATGAAAAAATGTTCAACATCATTGGTCATTCGATAGATGCAAATGAAAACAATGCTGAGATTCCACTTCACTCCAGAAAGAATGGCTGCTGTCATGAAATCAACCAATAACAAATGCTGGCGGGGCTGTGGGGAAAGAGGAACCCTGCTCCAGTGCTGGTGGGAGTGTAGACTGGTGCAAGCACTGTGGAAATCAGTATGGAGATACCTCAAAGAACTAGGACTGGAAGTTCTATTTGACCCCACTATTCCACTGCTGGGGATCTTCCCCAAACAATTAAAAGAATCATACCACAGTGATAGATGTGCGCCCATTTTCATAGCAGCACAGTTTGTAATAGCTAAAACTTGGAAACAGCCCAAATGCCCATCAACTGGAGACTGGATAAAGAAAATGTGGCTTTGTAATAAAATGGAGTACTACTCAGCCATAAAAAATGAGAAATTAGAGACATTTATAGCTAAGTGGATGCACATTGAGGCAATACTCTTAAGTCAAATAAATAGGACACACACGTATAAATACTGAATAGTTTCTCTGGTGTGAGAAACTGAAAGTGTAAATATGGACTCAAATGTATAATAGGTAATGTGAAATAGGAAGAAAAGGGGCAAAGGGGGAGGAACAGGGAGGGGGAGGGGAAAGGATAGAAGGGAATGGGATTAATATGAGAAAATGGAAAAATAAGAACAAAATTTTTGTAAATATGGAGGGCTGGAGGGGTTGAAGGGAGGGCTGGGCAAGGGTGAAAAATAAGAACCAAGAGAGATTATGTAAAGGTGCACATTTCCAAGGATGAATGTCATTTTATTGTATACCTAAATGTACCAATGATTAGAATGAATAATCGATAATGTAAAATAGGAAGAAAAGGTCCAAAGGGGTAGGGGCAGTGGGAGGAGGAGGGGAAAGGAAAGAAGGGAAAGGAAAAATGCTGAGAAATGGAAAAAATGGAAATAAAGTCTTTGTAAATAGGGAAGGGTGGAGAGGGTGAAGGGAGGGCTAGGAATGGGGAAAAAATAAGAACCAAGATGCATTATGTAAAGGTACAATTCCCAATGAGAAATGTAATTGTGTTGTATACCTAAAATGTACCAATAAAAGAATTAAACAAAAAAAAAACTTGTTAGAACATATATTGAGATGCTTTAAATACCATTATAAATATTTAATACAGATGTAACCTGAGTAGTTCCACCTATACACCTGCTAAGAGATATGTACTCAATCCACAAATTCAAGAGAATCCAAGCTACATGGGACAGAAATGATGAGATGTGTATAAGTGCTCAGTAAGAGAGCACTGAAAAATCTGGAGAGTACTACTCAGCCATAAAGAATGAGAGGCTAGAGACATTTATAGCTAAATGGATGCATATTGAGGCCATACTTTTAAGTGAAATAAATAGGACACACATGTGTAAATACCAAATAGTTTCTCTAGTGTGAGAAACTGAAAGTGTAAATAAGTATTTAAATGATTAAAATGAATAACTGATACTTTGAAATAGGAAAAGGTCCAAAGGTGTAGGGGTGGTGAGAGGGGAAGGGGAAAGGGAAGAAGGGAAAGGAAAAATGATGAGAAAAGATAAAAAGTGGAAACAAAATCTATGTAAATAGGGAAGGGTGGAGGGGATGAAGGGCATATAGGTAATAGGGGAAAAAATAAGAACCAAGATACATCATGTACAGGTACAAGCACCCTATGATAAATGTAACGTATTGTATACCTAAAATGTACCAATATAAGAATTAAAAAGAAAAAAAATCTGGAGAAAAACTGTACCTCAAAGGAATAGACTATCAATGTAGCAGAAAGTTCTCACCTTTAAATTTTTTCTAAAATATTTACTATCAAATCCTCTAACCCACTCATCCTCTTCTATGATCACCTCTTTTTTTTTTTCCTTCCCCAGCCCAGGAAATTCTGCTTCCTCTAATGATTTTCAGCTGATGTCATTAAAACTTTACCTAAAAGTAAACACTCAATTTATGGCCTTCTCCTCCTTCCCATCTTCTTGTTGTAAATAAATCATCTACTTCCCTGCTCTAAAACCATAACTGACCTTTACACCCCTCTAAGCACTACAGATCCAAGATGGTCAAGGGCATTAGTGTTGAAATAAGATGAGAGAGAATTTTCAAGTTGAAAAACTTTTTACTGTATTAATGCAATTAGATGAGAATCCATCCATCTCTAAAAGTTGCAGAACTTTAGCAAAGCATTGTCTCTCTTAAGAACAGCCATGGAAGCTGGGTATGGCAGCACACACCTGTAATCTCAGCTGCCCTGGAGGCAAGGATGGGAGGATTGAAAGTTGGAGCCCAGACTGAACAGTATAACAAAACCTGTATCTAAAGAGCAAGAAAGAAAAGAAAAAGAAGGAAGGAAGAAAATAACAGGTATGGATAAGAAGTTAGAGGAAGACATTTTCCTTGGAGTAACTGAAGAGCAGGGAAAAGCTGTGAGTGCTAAGTCAGACAATTCCTGATTTAGAGAGGCCTGACTTGCAGCCAGTACCCAAGAGCCAGTTGGGTTGTAAATCAACAATCACTTGTAACTGCCAAAGTTGAATCCATGGTAGTTGGTGTTTGCATAAATTCTAATAAAAGGGAATTCACAATCTTAGATGCTTTTTCAGACTCTATAAGCATTGAAGAGATGGTATGAATACATAGTTGTTTTGATTTAAAAACCTATACATTTGTAATGATCTCTTGCAGCAGTTTTTGGTTCAAAAAATCAATATAATTTTTGTTCTTGCTATAAACCATATGGCAATGTAAGACACATTCTCCTTAATGTGATTTCCAGAGTTTTTCATTGCGAATACCCAACTTTTTCTTCCAATAACTCCTTAAAGAATTGGATTTTTTTTTTGGTGTCTGGGATCGAACTCGGGACCTTGTGCTTTCGAGGCAGGCTCCAGAACCACTGGACTAAATCCCCAGCTAAGAATTGGATTTTAAAGGGATTTAGTCCATTTTAAATCCTTCAGTGACTTGCACAATGTTTGAACATAGCAAATGTTTTAAGGAAAAGAAAACCAAAAAAATGCTTTGTTAAGATCAAAGGGAAAGGACAAGAAAAACCAGGTGAAATCCTTATAGAATGAATGTGTTTTGTAAATTCTGTTTGTTGTTGTGCTCCTTTACCCAGAAAGTCTGCACTGTAAAGTTTTTTAAGGGCTGAAGGGCATGCATACTGACACACCTATAATTAGGAATGGGAGTCAACTTTCCTCTGCCATTTGCACTTATGAGAAGCTGTAATGCTCATTCATCCTAGAGATGACCATTCAGCAATGACAGTGTGCCCTTATCACCCAGCAGGCACTAGCTAAAAGATGGCTAAATATTTTTGCTTTAAATGTTGAAGCCATTGAGATGTATTCCGAAGATACCTACAACAAGTACATGTACCCAGAAAGGAATTTAGGTTAAAAAAAAAAGTGCATCTTTTAGGGATGGAATTTGGCTGCTATCACCATTTTTACATCATAATTACTTAAGACTTTTCAAGGAGTAGAAGAGAGAGTTAACTAGGTTTTTGGGGGGCAACTGCATCTCCTAGGAATGGATGGACATATTCTGGGTATCAATATGGCAGTAAGGAGGACACAATGCAAATCAGACAATAAAATTATCATTGATATGGAAATCATCACTAGTATAGAAGACACTTCCTGTCACAGTACTGGTATAGGCACAATTATGTCTAGCTCAGTTTTGCTCATTATAATGTAATTTTTATGTGTGCAGCAGATCATAATACATTTTTAGTTGAATAGCAAGTCTAACAGTAACAGACTGGCATTGCCCAAATTAACTGTGACAGTAGGGAAAGAATGAAGCTTATTTTTATTAAAATTAGTGCAATTTTTAAAATTTCCTACAATGTTAGTTTTATGTAGAGAAGGGAAAAAAGAAATATAAAAACATAACACCAGCTGTATCTTATAGATGCTTTACTTTAGACCCATAAAAATGTACTATTTTTGTGATTTTTTTTTTGGAGACAGACCTTCACTATGCACTCCAGGATGGCCTTGAACTCATTATGTAGCCTAGACTGGCCTCCAACTCACAGCAATCCTCCTGTCTCAGCCTCCTGTGTGCTGAGATTACAGGCATGTGCCACCACATCTGGCTATTTTTGTGCTTTAAAATATTCATACTCCACTAGCTTTATCTTTACCTTTCTCTTCCATTAACTTAGTAATAAGTGCTCTTAAATACATAAATTTGGATCTACCCGGTGACTGACAATTCATCTAGTTGAGGTGATCTTTGATCTGTGACAAATCACATTCTATGCTTTTCATGAATGAAAGCACAAAGAAAATCTGAAATAGGAGACAGGTCATTAACGGCATACTATTGTCAGTAAACTTAGCCTGTAAATTTCAAAGTATTTTTTCAAAACCAGCCAACGTGGTCAGATCACTGAAGAGGCCACAGCTGATGGGCTTCAGCCCAGGTCTCCCTTGAGAGGCTTGGCTTTGCCATCTCAGAGAGGTGAGCTGATAGACGGCTGGAGCCTGATCCCTCTGTGACAGACAGAAATCTGTCAGCTCCAATCCTAAATACTTCCCTTTTCCCATATTCCATATGTCAAGTCAGAGAAGAATAGTTAAAATCAAACTAAAAACACTGGTGTTTTGAACCATAAAATCAGCTAAATTTATAAGGATTATATAATAAAGGGATTTTTTTTCCCTCAGGTTTAGATCTTATTTCTTATTTTATATTGAAGTTCTTAACAAAAGTATTCATACAATGCTAAAAATTTTGATGCAACAGTTGTTAGTGTTACTATCATTACTCTCTTAGAAATTCCTCAAAACACTAGAACATGTTACTAAACCATAATGAAATTAGGTAATGAACTGATCATTACAAGTCAATCTAAAAATAATTATAAAATTTTCCATCACATAAAATACTTCACTGCTATCCCATAATTAACCTAGTATCAAAATTGGATGAGTTCTCTGCTATTCCTAACACAAGTACACATTTTCTAGAAGTAATTACAGTAACAAAGAGGAGGCAATGTAACAATCTGAAAGTATCATTTGTTAAAAACACAGAAGATAAATGTTGCTATTGACCATATCTATAAGATTGCAGACTAGTATATAAATCAAATTGAATATACTTGGGGTGATCGAAAAATACAACCAATGTTCACATTTAAAAGCAATTATTACAGTAAAACACACACTGCTATTAATTTCCCTCGAAATACTTTTCCTTGTTTCAAAGACACTTATCTCACCAATCTTGCCTCTCTCTCTCTGAAGCAGCTGTGGAAGTCCTCTTTTGTAAGTGTCTTTACAAAGTGTGGTCAAAAATTGCTGCTCAGTACCATCCAATAGATAGGCAGGCAGATTGTAGAAACAGTACAGCAGGTCCTCATCCACCTTAGTTGCTGAGTCTGGTGCTGTGTGACTTCTGGCTTTTCCCCAAACTCAAAATGGGAAGTAATCATTTGGAATCAATTCAGGGCAATCAAGGCAGCACAGCTAAAGGCATTCATGAAAAGGGACTTTCAGAACTGCTTAAGAAACTGGGAAGAAGAATGAGAGAAGTGCGTTTGAAGTGAGGGGAAGTATTTTGAAGGGAATTAATGGCAATGTTTCTTTTACTGTCATATTTTTTTTAATTTTAACACATCATATTTTTTTATCATATTTTATGTATACTGCACAAGCATTTCAGATGAGGCCAGAATCAGGTCATTTTATTTAATATGAGGAGGAAACAATGCACAGAGATCCATAAAATGAGCAAGTTTTAAGGCACTCTAATTTTGATTTCTCAAAACTAAGAAATGTAATTGAAAGCCAGCAATGCTCAAGGCATTCAAAAGTACAGCATGAGACATGGGTGGTATCCACAAAAATGAACCCCCAAATTAAAACCCCACTTACTGTTCCATTTTTATGACAGAATTACATATGGAAAGGTTGGGTTCTTGCTAATCTGCACACTTATCACAAAATGTCAAAATACCAAATTATTATGTGCCAGTAGAGAAAAAATTAAGATCAAGGAAAAATAGTTACCATTATCTTTTGCTTGGACCACTGTGATCTTTACTTAAACAATCTCCCTGCTTCCACCCTTTATTCTCAGGGGTCAATTCCTATACAACACCTAGCTATAACATTTTTAAAATTGATGTCACCCCTTTGCTTTCTCAAAACTCACATCACTTGAGTCCATACCATGGGCTATAGCATCCTCACCTCCTACTGTCTCTGTCTTCAGTCTCCTTCTCTGCTCCTTGAGCCTGGCAGGCATTCTCCTACCTCAGGACCTTTGGAAATGCTGCTCCCTCTGCCAACAGTGCTATGTCCTTTGGGATCACCCATTTATAACATATTTATGTGTTTGCTCAAATGTGATGCAATTATAGGAATTTTCCTTGATATCCTTATTTATTTATTTTTTATTTATATATTGGTACATTTTAGGTATAAAATACCTTTACATTTATCATTGGGTGTTTGTACCAGAACATGATGTATCTTAGTTCTTATTTTTTCTCCCATTACCTGTGCACCCTTCACCACTTACACCCTTCTCCATTTACACAGACTTTGATTCCATTTTTTTTTCTTTCTCATAATTTTTCCTTTCCCTTCTTCCCTTTCCCCTTCCCCTCCTGCCATCCCCAAACCCTTGGAGCTTTTCTTATTTCAAATTATCAATTATTCATTTTAATCATTTTCATCCTTATTTACACTTTCAGTTTCTCACACTAGAGAAACTATTTGATATTTGCACATGTGTGTCCTATTTATTTCTTGATATCCTTATTTAAAATGTCTCTCTCTCCATAGCTAACACTTTCTATTACCTTGCCTTCTTTTTTTTATAACACTGAAATATATTTTAATTTAGCTATTATTAATCTTTCCCTACTATTAAGTAGGTGATCTTTGTTTTGTTCAGAAGACCAGATACAATGCAGAAAAATAAATGCTCAATAAATTTTGTTCAATAAGTGAAATAGATGTCTGAATTTTTTAAATACTGTAAAAATTTTCTCCATGTTAAAATGAATGGTAAAAAATAAAATTGTAGAATGATTTTTTTAAAGAAACTGACAAACTTGTTTTTAAAATTAATGAGGAGGCTCCCCAGCCACCATTCCACCACTCCCAGGGAAGAGGAGGTGAGCCAATCCCAGCACCCAGGAGGAGGCTTCTCGGCCACCATTCCACTGCTCCCAAGGCAGAGGAGCTGAGCCACGTGGGTGCCAGATGCACCCCACCCCCCACCCCCTTGGAAATGAGAAGACATGTAAATAAGCCTCAAAAACAGACTTCCAGATCACCTACAGCAACCTCAAAGGGAAACGAGATGGAACAATCTGATATTCAACCACCTGAACTCTCTGAACTGGCAACAAAAGAGGATCTGGGAAAAATGTAATCAGAAATAATTTCTCAAATAACAGCAGACATTGTGCCCATACTGCAAGACATGATTAATAAATCTAGAGAGGACACAGATAAAAAAATAGAGGAGCTTAGGAACATGATGGAATCCCAACATAGGAAACAAATGAAATCCATAAAACAGATGCAAACAGATTTCCAGGAGATTAAAAACTCCATTAAAAGTCTACAGAGCAGAATGAACCAATGTGAGGACAGAATTTCAGATATAGAAGATAAGATTGCAACTAGTGACGAGGAAAAGAAAAATTGTTTTAAAATTTTAAGGGACCATGAGAAATCAATCCAACAGCTGCTAGATGATGAAAAGAAGAATAACATAAGACTGATTGGAGTCAATGAAGAAACAGGAGAGAGTGTTGATGGCATAAAACACCTGTTCACAGAAGTGATGGCAGAAAACATCCCAAGCAGGGGACAAGAACTTGACTTACAGATAAGTGATGCATATAGGGCTCCAAATAGCCTTGATCAAAAAACATCTACACATGGCATATATAGTCAGGATTCCAGAAACCCAACAGAAGAACAAAATTCTACAACCAGGTAGAGAAAAGAAACAAATCACATACAAAGAAAAGCCCATCAGAATCACAGCAGACTTCTCAATGCAAACCCTCAAGGCAAGAAGACCTTGGAGTGATGTATTTCAAGCCCTAAAGGAAAACAGCCTCCAACCCAGATTGATGTACCCTGCAAAACTATCTTTCATAATTGATGGAGAAATAAGATACTTTCATGATAAAGAGCACCTTAGAAACTTCATGAATACCAAATCAGCACTCCACAAAATTTTAGACAATATCCTAGGAAAAGACAATGAGAATCACAACCCCAGGAAGCCCAGCAGAATGAATCCATCAGGCGTGACAAATTAAACACAAAGGGGGAGAATCCAACAAAAAGAAAAAGTCATGACAAGGCTTTTAAAACTTTTAACTTCATCTCCATGATGAGTGTATAATTCAATCTTGTTATTATACTGATTAGTATTTTTCTGATTCTAGTGTTGCACACCTTTCCTTGTGCTGAACTGGCTATTTATCATCTTCTTGTGTCTACTTTTTAATTGGATTGTCTATTAATGAGCTGTAAGAGTTCTTTATATATTCTGGTCATAGGTTATATGCATTGTTAATATGGTCTGTTTAAGGACTACTTTTCATTTTAACCATGTCATTTAAAGTTCTAAATTTTGATGGAATCTCATTTATCAATTTTTTCTTTTATACATCATGTTTTTTATATCCTAAGAAGTTGACTACCCTAAATTCATAAACATTTTCCCTTATAATTTCTTCTTAAAGTTTTATAGTTTTAGGCATTCATATTTAGGTTCATGGGTCCTTTCAAGTCATTTTTATGTATGGATATAAAGGGTTGAGGTTAATTTTTTATATATGGATACCAGGTGTTCTAGTGCCATTTGCTGAAAACACTATCTTTTCCTCTGCTTTTGAGTTGAGTTTATGTTCTATAAAATGTTAATGTTAAATAATCTTTCAAAACTCAGTGGACCATATATGTGTGGTTCTATATCTAGATTCTCTGTTTTATTCCAATGATCTGTATGTCTTTCCTTACACCAACACTGCCTTGATTACTGTAGCTTTAGAAGGAGTCTTAAAATTAGGTACTAAATGTCTTCCAACACTGTTCTTTTTTTTTTTCTTTTTCTTTTTACTTTTCTGATTCCTTTGTACTCCTACATAACTTTTAAATTTCAATATCCAATTCTTCATTTATAGCAAGTATACACAGACTTGAATTTTTATATATACCTTGTGTTTTCTAATCCTGCAAAATTCAAATACAAGTTCTAGGGGCTCCTAAAGATTTCTTAGTGTTTTCTCTGTAGATGATCTTTTCATCTACATATAAAGATTTTACTTCTACCTTGCCAATTCTATCATAACTGTGTCAGTTTATTGCCAGGCTATTTTGGTTTAGACCTATGTTTCAAAGTTTAATGGACAGATGAAGAGTAGGCATATCTACCCTTGTTCCCCACCTTAACGAGAAAGCATTGTATCTTCTCCATTCATATGAGGTGTTTTTGCTGAAAGTATGGAGTACATGTCTTTGATCTGTTGAGAAGGTTCTGTTCTACTTCTAGTCTCCTGATAGCTTTTACCATAAACAGCTGTAGAATTTAGTCCAATACTTTTTCTGCAACTATTGACAGGATCATATGGCTTTTTCTTTTCCTCTGTTAAAATGATGACTTTTGGGGGTGGATCTTCCAATGCTGAACCAACACTGCCATCCCTATAATAAAACTACTTTCTACATACTGCCAGGTCTGACTTCTAATAGTTGGTTTTGTTAAACAAATTTCTATCTATGTTCATAATTTTTTCTCCTATTATCTTTATCCAGTGTTAGGATTAGCACACTGTTGAGTTGCTAAAATGTGGGGAGAAGTGTTCCTTCTTTTTTCTGCTTTAAATGTTTGATATAATTTATCAGTTAAAATGTATATGAGTCTGTTGTTGTCATATAAGTAGGTTTTCAAGCTAGGAATATACTTTCTTTAATAGGTGCTATTCAAATTTTATATTTCCTCCAGAGTTAGATTCATTAATTTGTCTTCCAAGGTGCTATTCAAATTTTATATTTCCTCCAGAGTTAGATTCATTAATTTGTCTTCCAAGGTACTTCTTAGAAGTTGCCAAATTTATTTCAAAACAGATTTTTGTAATATGATTTCTATATCCTTTTAAATTCTGTAAAATCTGTGGTAATGTCTCCTAGATCTTGATATTGTAATTTTAAACATGTATATTTGATATTGTGTAATAGGAAGAAAAGGTCTAAAGGAGCAGGGGAAGTGGGAGGGGTAGGGGAAGGGAAAGAAGGGAAAAGAAAAAATATGAGAAAAGGAAAAAAATGGAAAAAAAAGTCTTTGCAAATAGGGAAGGGTAGAGGGGGTGAAAGGAGGGCAGGGGAAGGGGGAAAAGATAAGAACCAAGATATTTATGTAATGGTACAAGATCCCAATGATGAATATAACTGTATTTCATATCTGAAATGTACCAATAAACTTAATGGGGAAAAAAAATAAAGTTCTGAATTTTGATGGAAATAATTAAAAAAATAAAATTAATACGGAAATGCAACAGACCTAAAATAGGCAAATCAAACTTGACAAAGAAGAATAAAGTTGGAAGACTTGTATAACCCAATTTTAACACTTACTAAATAGCTACAAAGCAAAAGAGAGCAGAGTTTCTCTGAAATGGAGCAAATTCAAGAGGTCTATTGTAGACCATAGTGACTATAATTATAATAATATCTTACAGTTTTGAAAAATGCTGCAAGAGTGGAATTTAAATGTCTCACTATAAAAAAGATAACTGAAGTTATTCATTTGTTAATTAGCTCAATTAAACCACATATACAATATATATTCAAAAATATATATTCCACCCAAAACATCATGTTGGACATGATAAACATGATTTTATTTTTAAATTAAAAAATAAAATAAAACAAAACATTTTACTATAATAATCAAAACTGTGATATTGCCCTAAAAAACAGATATAAAAATCAGTGGGAAAAAGAGTCCAGAAAAATATCTACATATATATTGACAAATAATTTCAAAGATGCTGAACAAAATTGCAAAGTGAAATCAATGAGTGAAGGTTAGCTATTTTGACCACGTTGAAAAAAATGGATATCCATACAGAAAAGTTCAACGTCTTCATTATTTTATATGCAAAGTAAAATCAAAATGGATCACAGACTTGATTATAAAAGCTATAACCGTAACATATTTACAAATAAAGAGGAGCCTATTTCTGCAACCTTGAAGTAGGGAACAAATTTTCTTTAACAGGATCCAAAAAGCCCTGACAACTAACAAAAGAAACTTGATAAATGAATTGGTCTTTCAAAATTATAATTTTCTTTCATTCAAAAAAATAGCATTAATAAAAAGGTAAAACAAATCAAGAAGGAGAAAATTTCTTCAGTAGATGTTTGGCAACAAGCTAGTTGTTGAAATATATAAATAACTAAATTGTCAAAAACAGAAAAGTAATCCAATAAAACAATGAGTAAAAGATTTGAGCAGATATTACACACAAACACACACACACACACACACATATCCATTCACCCCTTTGATTATCAGGAAAATGCAAATTAAAACCACAAGGAGATACAATTTTACAACACTACAAGGCTAAAATAAAAAAGATTGACAATACCAAATGTTGGCAAAGATGTGGAACAGCTGAAACTCTCACACACTGCTCCTGAAAGTATTAAGTGGTACAATTTTGGAAAATTGGTAATCACTTTTATATTTAAACATACAACTACCTATTACCTAAAATTCTATTCCTAGATATTTACCTAAGAGAAATGAAAATATATCCACAATATGACAAGCAAGAAAGTTCATAGCAGTCTAAATTATAATACTCAAAAGAAGAATAGATAAAATATAATGTATCATACTATTTAATACTACCTTGTAAAAATCACTATACACACAGCATGGATGAATCTCAGAGACATGTCACAAGAAAGAAGCTAGATGCAAAAGGGTATGTATATTAGATTTATACGTAGTCTCACAACAGTCAAGAATACTCTATAGTGACAGATGTCATCACAATCTTTGTCCTGGCAGGGAAATGTAATGCAAATGTTCTGACTCTTGTTTGAGGTGAGTGTTACACGTGTGTCAAAAGTCACTGAATTAAGCACTTAATGTTTTATACATTTTACTGTGTGTAAATCATGTCAATTATAAAAGGAAAGGGGGAAGATTGCACATTGGATGCAAGAACTGTTTCCATATTTGCATGGAAGCCCATAAGATGATATTACTTTTTTCTCAAAACATTTCCAAACCAAATCATAATTTTTCCTGATCCTTCTCTCTGTGCATCACTTGTTGCATTTTCGCGCCTTGGGGGAAATTCAGTCAACAATTAACCAGACAATGAAAGCAAACATGTTCATAAAAACATCGTCCTTTAAAAGTACATCATTTTCTACATGGCTTAATTTAATCTCTTGGCAGAGGATTGCAGACACATGCCTTTAGTAGTGTGCTCAGCAATTGTAAGTGGCATATGGTATAATAAAAATAAAGCAACTCAGATAAATAAATAGCACAATTTTAAAATGTGCACTATGAGAATCTGGATACTTGCATCTGTTCAATTAAGTGGTCAACTATAAAAATATGTGAGAATTTAAGAAAAATATCAAATATCTGTCAATAAATTTTGCTAAGAACACATAACAGATCATATTAGAAAACTATAATAAGAATTTCATAATGAAGTGGGTTTATAAATTTTAAAGTTAATCTTTGCTGATAAGTGCTATAACAGCTACTTTGTCCTCCAAAGTAGATGGAATTTAAGATGATGCTTTTTTTTAATTCACCAAAGCTTAGAAAATATTTCCAGAACTCACTATTTGAAAATTTACTCATCATCTTAAGCATAGGATAATTTACCAAGATCAGAAGTGTGGGGCTGCATTTGAAAGATAATTTTGGTAGAAATGCAGAGGATATTGAACATCAGGAGATAAATCCTAGATAATCTGAGTGGAACTGATTCAATCAGGTGTTGAGGAGTTGGAGAAATACACAGAGGTGTGAGGGGAGATTCAGGTACAGCCAGAAAACACTGAACCACCAGAGAAAATTCATGATGGTCATAATGCTATATACAATGGGGTTGACATGAGCATTTAATGGAAGGCCAGTCAGAAAACTTGTCTATAGTGCTGACTGTAGTATCTTTAGTACCTGGAATACTAGTACATAATGGTAGGCACATGGGATAGAAGAGCAGAAAGGAATGAAGAAGGTGGCCAAGCTGGTGGGGCTGAGACAGTGCCCCCATTCCCAGGGGGGTCCTAATAGGCCATGTGTTACACGGAACCCAAAGCTCCCTTTGTCTCCCAGGGGAAAGGAGAAATAGCACTGATGCTGGCTGGCAAGTTCACCAGGCCATCCCTGCACTGGGGGACATAGAGAAGAGTTCTTAAACTAAGGATGCCACCAAGAAAGTCACAGTCAGGCCTCAGAAGAGAAGCAGGAATAGTGACCCTTCAGTGGGAGCTAAGGCATCACGGGTCATCCACCAGGCTTAAATAAACCACACAGAGAAAAGAGGCTATGAGTGACAGATGCCATAAACACTTAACAAGAACAGAGGTCACTAGGGCCGGGGATTTAGCTCAGTGGTTTCACTGCCTGCTGCTCAAGTGCAAGGACCAGAGTTCGATCCCCAGAAACAAACAAAAAAAAGAACAGAGGTCACAAGAACCACAGAGATGGGTTCACTTCAGCTAAAGTTAGCAGAAGCCAACACCCAGAGGAAGGGAGTACAGAGAACTGCTGCCCTCCCCAACTGACATGGGACTGCTTCACCTTCTTCCTGCACCCAGTTGCCAACTTGAGGAGGGGACAGAGAAGGGAAACCTTAAAATGGGAAAGGAACTTTTAGAGTAAAGAGAGATTGACATAATTGAAACTGGCCACATCTACCATTTACCGTCATCAGTAGGAACAGAGTTATGAAAGAAAATTAACATTTTGCATGATGTATTTTTAGCCATATTCATATGAAATGAAAAAACCATGGGACTAAATGGGGCCCAATCAAGAAAAGTGCAAGGAGAAAATCAGAATGTTGAAAATGAAGAGGCCAGGGTTTAGATAAAAAATGAGAAAGGGTATTCAGACAGGTAAGATGGAAACCAGAGTAAAGAAGTACAGTGAAATCATAGAAGAAAAAATATCAAGGGGGGACACGTACAATCAACAAGAACTAGCTTTTAGTTTGGAAATTTGGTTGTTAAGCAATTTGGAGAATTCAAGATTTTAGTCCACTGTACCCACAGGATTAAACTCAAACACCTCAGCAAGGTAGTTAATTTTCTACCATGCACAAATTTTTTCCACCCAGACTTCAAACTATCCAGATGAAAATATGCATTGTAAGTTAGCAAACCTAAGCTTCAGTCCTGGGATAGGCCTTAATTTGCTAGATGACCATGGACAAGTCTCTATTTCTGGCTTCCTCGTCTTGTCTGCTAAATTAAAGCGTACAACAATACTATTTCTAAGTTGCCTTCTTAGTCCTAAGTAAGCTAAGCATGTATATCTGGAGTTTCTAAACTTTCGCTGTTCTTTTCCATCCATAAGTGACTTCCATATTCATCAATCAAGCCCTGATCTTCCCTGTTTGCTATGGGAGCCTCCCTAAAATATCTCCCCTATATCTCACTGTTATTTACTCAAATTCTCCTCTATCCTTAGAAATCTCTTCCAAAAACTGCTTATTTCTTTTGTCTTCCTAAGCATATTATAAGCTACTTCACAACTGGGACCATTGTAGTTTCTTATAACTCTCAGGTTATCACACATGATACCTTACATTCAGAAGAGAGCCAACAAATCCTTGTTCTTTCATTATTAATTATTATATTTTAGTATATGTTCTGCCAAAGCAAGCACCTTTCATTATTAATTAGAGACTGCAAGCATTTTCAATTTTTCTCTGTGTTGCTCCCTGACAGGTGCTTATGGATGTGAAAGTAGTTTCCAAAATGAATGAACTTAATAAACTAGTAGAAACAAACCACCTTTCAGCTTTAAGACCGGAGTGGTAAGGATAAACTTCCTGTCAAATACTGTTGAAGGAGAAGCTATAATCCTTGCAAATCTCAAACTGCGAGAACATACTTCTATCATGATTACTGTCAGTCTCCCTGGAATAATCAACTCGGTTCCACCTGTGCACATAGGTATATGCTTTATTCAACTCTGTAAATATTAGGTTGAAGCTGTATCCACAAAATTCTAATAATGTAAATGAAACTGAAAGTTTTCCATTGATTCTCCAGATCTTTTCCAGCATGAATTTTTTTTTTTTAATGCTCATCCTTCTGTTTGCTGGTGAAGATCGAAAGAGTGTACCTTTTAGACACGTCTATGCTAATTTTCTGTCTCAGATATAAAATAATATCTGAAATGTGTTCGACACATTGTTGACAGCACCAAAACACTGATCATGGTTTTGACTATTACAATGCCACAACATTGTCTGTATTATAATACCCTTTTAATTATTGACATTTAAGTAAAAGTTGTTCCTTGTTTTATTCTGAGTAATTCTTATCATTGTCAACTAGTGCTGTCCTTATGATCTCTTATTTTAAACTACAGAAATTAAGAAGGTTAACATTTTTCAAAAGGAATGTTTTGCTTCACTCTCACAGTGGGTAAACCACAGTACACAGGAGTGAACTTATTAGTGAAAACGTCTCTGTCCTTTTGAAATATATATTTGTTCTTGTCTTTAGTAGCCTATTATAAATTGCATTAATTACAAATACGATAAATATGTGAGAGAAAATAGCACACTGCCTCAGTGAGATAGGAGCCTTAAATGTTTCTTGTCAATTGTTTGCTTACCAACTAATTTAGAAAATTTCAGTAATTCACAGTAGATCCCTTATTGGTGCTGGGAATTTATAAAGTTTCACTGAACCCACTAATTTCTCTTCCCTTTGACTATCATTTATCATTGGATGTGTAATTGCATTATTGACGTTAACTGCTCTGGGAGAACATGCTGCTATATTTGAAATGAAAAAAATCATAATACTACTTAAGAAAAAAAAAGACAACAATTTACACCTATAATTTTTCTGGCAGCACTGGTGTTGATGCTTTAAAAAACAATAATTGGTACCCAGTGAGGATAATGCCAATTACCTGTATGCTTTCTTTTGATGAAATACAATTATATGTCTTGTTTCCTTCTTTCATAAAATTGCATTTTTCCTTTTAATTTACATTTGATTAATCTTGAAAGGAAAAATTATCAGTAGACTTAAAATAGTGTGCAAGGAAAAGGTATTAAATGACTCTAACATAGTAATATAAGCTTTGCTTTGAAGTCAAGCATTTCTCCATGGTCCATAAAAAATTGAGGGCTCTAGGAGGGCATTTCTTGAGGTTGGTTACAGCAAGTGATTAATAGATGTGTATTAACTGCATGACTGACACACAAAAATTTATGCTAATTCTACTTGGACAAATTAGCATTAGTCAGTAAGATTCATCAACAAACTACTCTTACCATAAGAATTTCCCATTTTATGTAATCGATGTTATATTGCAATTTTATACTACTTTTCAAAGTTGCAAAATATTTTCAAACACATCAACTTATTTAATCCTAGCAGCCTCTGAAGTAGGTATATTACTCCCCTAATTTACAGGTGGGGGTACCACCCGAAGACCCTCATAGGCTCTTTCTTGACTTCAGAACTTTCCCTTTGTTTTACCTGGCCATGATCTGAGAGTTAGAATTCTATAATTAAACTGTCACTCTAAATACATACTGAGATAATGATGAATGAAATGATATGGTTTCTTGGATTTGCTTCAAAATAATCTGGAAAGGGAAGGGAGTGATAAGTGGATGGGGATATAAATGATAGAGATTTAGTGCCAAATAGCTAATCGTTGAAGGTGGGAGATGGGTACAGAAAATATACTCTGCCTTTAAATTTGAAGCTTTCCATAATAAAGATTTTTTCAAAGAGCTCAGAAGTAAAAATAAATATATAAAATGATCTTTCTCAAGGTGTTTTGCTAAAGATAAGAGGATTTCTGCTTTTAATTTTCAAACTAGCTCCACCCCTCTCATATCAGCTAGATGAATCTGGTATAAAATGACTCACATCCAACTGGAAACTGGTTAAGTGGCTTTGCAGTCCAGAATTTAATAAAAGGCTCCACATACTTAAGATATATAGAAATAGCTAAATCTCTTGCATTTTAGTCTACTATGAATACTCCATTTTGGAAGCAACATGACATATATAGAATGATGTGTTTCTTATTGTTACCTAGCCTTTACGAAGTCAGGCAGTAAAATAACAAGCAAAGTGAGCTCTAACTCCCTGTGCTCAGTGAGAGCTATAACTTTAAGTTATATGCTCCTAAACATAAACAAAGGCCTTAGAAAATCATCATAGACTGTTGTGTGAAATTATAGCTAAGCTCAGCATTTAAGACAAGGAAGATGAAAGAATATCTCTCCAAAAGAAAATTACATTGAATCTTCAACTTCTGGCTTCCAAATGCCTGCAGACAAACCCTCTAAACAATAATACTTCTCTTCTTTTTAAAAAAGAATTCACTGGAACCAATATTATTCAAGAAATTAAAACTATCTCTTCTTTGAAATCAACATCTTACATAATTTTCTGAGCTAAAGTACAGAAAATCCTTAAGATCTTGGGAAGGAATTTAATGACCAGCTACTCTGACCAAAAAAGAAAAGAAGAAAGAAAGAGCTTTATGATTCTATTGCTTTGGAACCTGCCGTCAGACTAGAAGTAAAGAATATTTGCTGGGTTGAAGGGCCCCAGCCTGGGTCCTTGCTGGGGTTTCCCTGAAGAGTAGTGGGTCATGAGTCAAGACCACAATAAGCACACAGGAAGATAAATAAGACAGTAACAAGAGCATCACTGACACCACCACTTGTACACATGGCAGTTTGTAGCTTTCACATCCCTTTTTTAGTCTATGTTCAGAGGTATGCTTAAATATCAAAATAATCTAAAGGTCATTAGGAAGAATGTTTTAACAAATTCCAACTTGAAATTAGCAGCAACATCATCACCACAAACTGTAATGCAGCAATTATATAAGACCAACAAGAAAAATTTTAAGAAGCAAATGTTATTTCCTTCTCTGAATTAACTCATATTTTCATCCATGTCCTCAAAAGATCCAATCAGATTGCTGAAGAAATTAAATATAAGCATTCACTACTATTTATACCAACATCATACTTTAAACTTGAAGAAATGCTGAGAGAACTTTTAACACTCTGATTTTGCAATATACAATAAATTCTACATTTGTTTTATGGAAGGTCAGTTACATTGTTACTTTAATTTTCAGGTATCAAATATTTTTCTACCTATAGATTAATTTTCCTTAAAACAAGCAGGAAGAACTTCAGGACAGCCTAATAGAGTGCATCATGAAGAGATCGAGAGAACTGTACCTACATGAGATAGCAGAGCCAGCTCATGGTGACACATGACGGCATTCCTATTGGCTTCCATAAAATATCTCTGGGTGCGCCTCCGTTCCCGGTCCAGTTTCTTTTCCAAGGCCAGCTGGGATGTAGATAAGGTGTCTAAATACTTCATCATGACATCTGATATCATCGAACTGACTTCTACAATATCTGGGCGGGCTTCTGCATCAGGAGTGAGGCACCTAAGAGAAGATCAGCTAATTATAAGGTGTCATAAAGAAAATATGGTGAATATTTTAATATTTTAAATCTTATTACACTAAAAGACACATTGCCATTAATCTCCTTCCAAATACTCCCCCTTACTTTGAACACACTTATCCCATCATTCTTGCCACTTTCTGAAACAGTTCTGGCAAGCCTCTTTCATGCTGTTAGTCACATTTTCATGGTTGCCTTGATGTCCTGAGTCAATCCAAATGTTTAACTTTCATGGCCATTTTGGCTTTGGGGAAGAGCCAGAAGTTACACAGTGCCAGATCTGGTGAATAAGGTGGATGAGGATACCTGTAATGTTTTTATGAGCCTGCCTTTCTCATGGATGGAACTCAGGCTACTTTTCTCACTATATGCTTGATATGAAAGAAGACATCCAGAACTGCTTCAAAAGTGGCAAGAATGGTAGGATTCATGTGTTCAAAGAGAGCGGGAGAAGGGCTGGGGATTTAACTCAGTGGTGCCCCCTCCTGCCTCCTAAGAACAATGTCCTGAGTTCAGTCCCTGGTACCAAACAAAACTGGCACCAAAAAGAGGGGGAAAATTCTGAGGAGGATTCATGGCAATAGGTCTTTTATTGTAATTTATCTTACATTTGAACATTCAAAGTATATTTTGATAATCCATTGTATAACACTGGTCAATGCTGGGATGAAACCATGAATGTGAAGGGTCAAGGGTAAGCTCCACCACCTGTCTACCCTGGTATTTGCACCCAAGAAAACCTAGGCTAAGATAGACATCAAAAATAGCTTTCAACCCAGCCTTCTCAAAAGAAACTGGGAAATCTGGGAGGAAGGGAGGCAAGACTACTTCTTTGCACTTTGGCTGGCAGACAGGAGTTACTGGCTGAACGTGAAATTGCTCGTTAGGTTTCAGGAGAGGAGGGAGGATGCCATGGTCCTCACCTGTGTAGGCTGGCTACATTCTGAGAGTAATGCTAGCTTATTGGTCAGTGAACCAATAAGGGACCAGGGAACCAACCAGGGATCTCAATAATATAGGTGCTGATGATCACCCTCGATGCAACAAAAAAGGAAAGTTCAGGGTGGGGGGTACACTTTTTGGTCTTTCAAACTGTATATCACAATATTAATAGGATTCGATTTGTGAGAGTCATACAAAATATAATCATAAGTATAAAATACAGCCCAGTTACTTAGAGGTTTAAGAAGTTTATGGCATCAAAAATAAAATCAGATCAAATTTAAATTGTAGAAGTTTAGTGGACATACAAAAGAGTAGCTCACAAATCAGGACACTTTGAAATGAGAGTGAGAAGTTGGACTTAGAGCATAATTTATGAAACATAAAAGAGAATGTATTTTGACCTTTTTTGTGGTTGGCTGTTGAACATTCTCATTCTTTTTAATGCAAACAGAAAAGCTATTTAATTTTAGTTTTTCTACAGGTTGTCAGTTTAATTTTACTGAATATGTTGCCAAGATACAAAGCCTTTGTTTTTTAATTAATGAGTTAGAATTTCAGAAAATTCTGGATGACCTAAATTTTGGACACAATTATGGACAGCTGGGATTGGGGTATACTAAAAGTGTGGCCTCCATTATTATTTTTCCTTTAAACTTAGTAATTTTAAGTAACTATTTTCATATATTACATGCTAATGTTTTTCCATAATGTTGGAGGTCAGGAAGTGTCAATCAGTATACTAAAGAGAGTACTATTCATGTCACAGTTAAATGCTACTAGAAGGCTATTATTCTTCTTGCCCATAAAACTAAATATCAAAATCAAATAAGTACTTCTGGAAACTACTATAGCATGTTGTCTATTTTTAAACTGAAATTATCTAATTTCCTTAAAGTCATGCATGCTTCTCAACAAAATTTAGCTTGTTTGGATTTTAAGGAAAATATCTTTCTCATCTTGTGCATGATTTAGCAATCCACACTCAGTTAATGCAGCTTTCACCTATATTGTTTCCCTCACTACACAATTATTTTTCATCACAAAAGCTGAAAGAAGACTCTACATAATAATTTGTTAGTGATTCTTTTTTAATTAGTTTGTTAACCATGACTAAAATACACAAGTCTTAATCAGGTTCTAAAACATTTTCATTTTATGCTCTACCTTTATGCTTTTTCTTTTTAAGTTCTAAAGCAACGGACTTGCATTATGATTATGACAGACATTTATAACATCTGCTGCATTCATATTTAACAAAGTTCACTCTATGCATTCATTATGTACAAATTTAGCTGCAAGATTGTGGCGACAAAGCCATGTACATAATCTTTGGGTGTCAACTGCAAAATGAAAAGGAGAGTAAGGTAGTCAATCTTCCCTTCTTTTTTTTTTTTTCTGGGATCAAATTCAGGACCTTGCGCTTGCAAGGCAGGCATGGTGCCACTGAGCTAAATCCCCGGCCCCAGTCAGTCTTCCCTTCTTATAGCTGGGGAGACTTATCCCACCTTGATGGTAGATGTGTGGCCCCTAAAAGATTTTACAATTTCTTTGTAGTTGGAATGTACTTGGTGTGTGAACTGGGGATGAGGAAGAAGTTACCACTGGATGGCCCACCCAATGTGCCATTACGCTGGCCAGCTTTGTCAGAAATGACCTCAGCCTTGCCCTCCCCCCCGCCCGGAAGACACAGTAGGGTATTTGCACCATCCTGAATAGTTTCTAGCCTGCTTCCACATTCCATCTTGGGAGGAAGGTGAAGGTAGTATACACCTCCCCTCCTGACACAACCCAGTCTCAGGTGGAGGGCAGCAGTGTTGTGGGAGACAGGAAGATGGAGATAGAGACTAGACAGAAGTTCAGGGGACCAGAAGGTTGATGGCTAACAAATCATGCCAGGAGGAAGAGAGCTGAAGCTCCTTGAGCTGAAACTCCAAGTGCGTAGCGTATGTTCCTTGCCCCACTGGATTTCATTTCCACAAATTCAAATATAAAATTATTGAGAGTTTAAAGACCTCAGACAGGTTTTAAACCCTAAGAACAGGACCATTTGAGCACAGGGAATAATAGTAGTCATTGTGAAGCCAGTGCCTATGTGGTAATGATATGTTTGTTTTTAAGTTTCTTATTTTTGCTCTTAATCACAGAAGAAGCTAAGTTGTTGATTTTTAGCTTCTAATTAAATGAGGTTCTTCATCTATCCTCACTAAATTAGTAAACTTGGTAAAATTCTTCATTGCCCTAGTGCTGGTTATGACTACCATGTGAGCAAACAAATCAACAAGAACCCAAGCATTTAAGGCTTTCATTAGTGCAAATATTTTAAACTCTTAAAACTGCAATCTTGGGGCTGGGGATTTAGCTCAATGGTTCCACCACCTGCCCCACAAGCGCAAGGAAGCGAGTTCGATCCCCGGTACCAAAAAACAAAAAAACAAAAAAAACCCTGCTGATCTTTAAACTGACTCAAGGTAATATTACCAGGTGAATTATCAGCTGAGTTTTTTAATAAAAAAAGTAACATAAACTATTTTTATAAATTATATAGTAATATACAGTATTACAGTAAATGAGAACAGAGTGGCCTCTGCCCTCCTGGCATTTAGTTATTTCCTACTCTTACAAGGTTCCTCCCCACTCTGTATCTGCCATCATTCGAAAAGGCACAGGTTCTGGATCCAATTGCTGGCACTGGAATCCCAGCTCACTACTTTATTATTGTCTTGGGTACACTATTTAGCTTCCAAGAGTTGATAGCTCATCTGTAAAATGGGATAATAATATGATCTACTTCATTAAACTGCTATGGTGATTAAATGAAGCAATTTCTGTAAAGTATCAGCACATTGCAAAAGCTCAATAAATTGAAAAGAGATTCCACTCTTTTAGTTCTCTTCCATTTCCTCCCACATTTAACAAAAGTCAAGTCCTGTGGTTTCTACCTTCAAGTGAATCTCAAGTCCATATCCTTCTCCTATAATCCCATGACTATTAGTCTATTCCATCATCCCTTGTTTGCACTACTGCCTTAGATTCATACTGAAGTTGCTCCCAAAATATTTGTAAAATTGCCCTCATCACTCTCTTCCTCAAAATTCTTCAATAACTTTCATGCTCAGTAAGATAAATGCCACAAATAACACATACAATCTGTTATGGCTTGTTTTAGATGTCTCCCCAAAGCCTTATGTTGTCATATGTGGAGCTTTTTCACAGGAGGTGGCTAGATCTAGAGTGTGCAACACTGGAATTGATTCATGGTACAATACTAACTAGGCTCAGGGGCACTAGGATTAAGGGTGTGAGTGCTACCTTCCCTAAGTAGTCTGGATAAGATAAAAGGAGCAGAAAGATGTGGTTAAGGTCCCTTGCTTGCTTGCTTTTGCTGTTTTCTAGATGCCATAAACTTCTCCTCTGCAATGCTCCTCTGCCAAGCCACCCTGCCTTACAGTCAGCTGATTATTGACTAAAACCTCTACAAACTGTGAGCTAAATAAACCTTTCCCTCTTTAACTTTGGGTGTCAGGTATTTTGTCCCAGCAATGTGAGAAAAGTAACTAAGGCAAAGTCTAGCTTAAACTGCCCTTTCCCTCCCTCCACTCTTTCCTGGCTCCGTCCCCTAGCAACACATCAAATGCTTTTTACTTGTACCTTCCCAAAGAGCCCAGGACTCTCCTCTGTCCCCCATTTCTTTGCTTATTAGTCCATCTGCTTGATTTTTTTTTTCCTGATGATATAATGCCTTTTTTCAGACACCATCGCTTACTTATGTGCTTGCCAAAACCCCACACTTTTTTCTATGTCTCCGTAGAAGGATGTTTTGGATTGTCCTCAGACAGACTTACTGGTCCCTTTTATATTCTCTTATTGTATTGTCTGTATTTAAGAGCTTAAAACCATTCTAATTATTGTACTGTCATGGTCTGATTCACTATAAACTAAAAACTTCTTGAGGGGAGAAAGATATTTTCCCCTTTACTATGATCTTCTCCACATGTAAAGTGGAATCTGGATCCTGATAGGTATTCACCAAAGTGAATGAGCCAGTGAATGAATGAACAAATAAACTCAGCTCAATGTCCAAGAATTTCCTGTCCATAAACCAAAACAGTCAGCCACAGACCTCTGGATTTCCTGGTTCATCTCCAACCAGAAGTTCCAGTTTGGTCTTATTGTTCTGAAATGATGCCTTGTTTAGGTATGTCAGAGAAATTGTTAAGAATGACTGAATCATAAGATATGCTGAAGATTTACAGAAAATCTTCAGCCTCTGCTTTAATGATTCTCTAGTCAAATAAAGATCAAACTTGGTCTAGAAAAAATCTGGGATGTTCCCCTCAGCCCCACCCACTTAGTCCCCATAGAGAGAAACAAATAGAGGGATAGAGTGGTTGTATCAATTTTATGTTTTGTAAGACAAAGAGTTGAAGGTGAGGTGAAAAATGTGAAGATCCACTTGTCCTTAGAGCTCACTACTAGCATTAGCTCCGTTAGTCATCATGACTGCCTCCGAAACAAAGCACCAGACAGCTTATGCAACCAGGCACAGAGAGAAAAATAAGGCAATTGGAATATTTTGTGCATAAAAGGAAATAGACAATACTCTCTTAACAGTGTACTGGAAGGTAAAAATAGTAATGTTGGTAACTGGGCAGTGCAACAAGATGTATTTATTTTCTGCCCCAAACTCTTAAGGACTTCTAAGTTATTCTCTCAATTTAAAAGCTTGCTAGGCAAGAAAAGTTTGAACAACAAAATGTATTTATATACAACATAAATAACAGGAAAAAGGAAAGACTTTTACACAGTAGACTTGCAAATAGTGAGCTCTGCCTGATAAGAATGTAGAAATTAAAAACATTAGAATCCAGAAAATAAAAGAAATCCTTAATGTAAATTTAAAAAGAATTTAGAAATGATGTCAATACAATGAAAGAAAGAATATATGTATAATATCATATATATAATATCATATATATATATATATGATTGGAAAATAACACGGTTTAAGAATGATTAAACTGTCCCTGCAATGGCTCTTATATTTCAATGGCTCTATCAAATTATTAGTGATTGGCTTTGAGGCAAATGTTTGGCTGAATCATAAATGACTTTTTTATTGTTTCTTGGTACATTTTAGGTATTCAATATGATGACATTCACCACTGGGAATTTGTACCTTTACATGATATATCTTGGTTCTTATTTTTTTCCCCATTCCCCTGCCCTCCCTTCAACCCCTCCATCCTTCCTATTTACAAAGACTTTGTTTCTGTTTTTTCCTTTTCTCATATTTATTCCTTTCCCTTCTTTCCTTTCCCCTACCTCTCCCACTTTCCCTTCCCTTTTGGACCTTTTCTTCCTATTTTACATAACAATAAATGATTATTAAGAACACTTTGATTTATACATATCCCTTGCATCAATTTCTTAAAGAAAACAGGACACTAAGAAAATAGAAGATTTGAAATTATTCCTTAATTCTTTTGCAGCTTACATATGGGTGTGGGTGTGACTGGAGACTGAAATCAGGACCTTTATGGAGAGCTGCATCTTCAGCCCTTTTTTATTTTTTATTTACATTCTGAGCCAAAATTTGTGACCTTCCTGCCTCAGCATCCCCAAGAGCTAGGATTATAAGCACATCACACAATACCTAGGAAAGTAACTTAACTTTTACATACAAAAATCCAAGGCAAATTAAATATGTAATCATATGTAAATCTTGATTGATTTTGGCTTTATATCAATTTTTTAAAGTAAAACTTTGTAATACAAACCCAGACAATGAGTCTTGAATAACTTTAAATGAAAATCACACATTACAGAATGCACCCTGCAATCTTAATTTAGTCAGTTGCAAAGTTAAATTGTCAGTTCTAACTTACTGTGACACCTAATTTTTTAAATTAAAAATTCCTTCAAAAACATTTCATCTGCAGTGCCCTAATAGGCCATTATTCAACCTCTCAGATATCCTGGTGACTCTGAACTCAGGGTCACCAAGCAGGCTCCTCTCTTGCACATGCTCTGACTTTAACACACACATACTTCCTAATTGTGAGCTGACTTTGGCCTGATGGAAAGTTCTAGCCTTGACCTTGGCTCCATATTCTGAAGCTCCAGCAAATAACTCCAGTTCTTCTCATATTTCCCAAATCATCCTACTTTTCAGGGTATTTGCAGTATTATCTAATCCTCTTGGGATTATACCCCCAAAGAGTTGGAGCTGACAACTTCCAACCTACAGTGGAAACAATCCATCATCATTCCATCAATCACTGTCGCACTCAGTGGACAAGTGCAATCTCTTCCTCCCATGCTCACTGCCCTCTGTCTTTCCCCCATTGAGCAGTCAGCATGCTCTTTGCTAAAGAAGATGTCCCTACTGTGTCCCAGTCTGCCGATCATCCTTCAGTCCTCTCCTCAGTCCTCAAGATAATGATTCAGAACCCCAGCATGGCCCATAGCACTATACCACCTGGCTCTTCTTATCCCAAACAGCCTGAGTCTATTTGCTGCTGAATCTTCTCTTCCATACCTAACATGTTATATCTTGACTTTGTTCCCATTCCTCAAGTGAAGCAGCTCTTTCCTCAGCAAAGCCTGTACAAGTTCTGTCCTATGAAATGCTTTCTCCAGTCTGCTTACTATTTAAGAATTACTGATTGTTCAAGTTTTAGATTACATGTTCTGTATGTAGATAAACATTCCCCAAATCCCTCTTGTCCTTCTTTAATCTCTCATGGACCCATTTACTGACCTTCATTGCTTTTATCATAATTTGTTTTATATACTTAATTCTGTAAATAATATAATTACTGCATTATTATAATTTTCATGGTATTATAATTATATTAACATTATTAATATCTAATTTATTGAGATTACTGCATGCTAGGTAGCATGCAAAGTGTTTCAGAAGCATTATCTTACTTAACCTCATGAAGAAGTTACTATTGCTGCACAGATGAGAAAATTGGGCTTGGGAAAGTTAAATTGCATGGAAGAAGAATTAGAAGCCAACTGATCTCAGAACCTAGTGATGCTCCTGCCCTTTACACTGTGGTCTTGCTGACTCCTTCATTAGTCTAGTACTCCAAAGGAGCATGAGTACTGACAGACAAAGAACCTAGCAGAAGACATTATGGTTCTGTTGCCCAGTTTCACAAATTTGGAGCAGTATCTGTGAACCTTCTCTGCACTGCACTGCCTTCCCCTGCCCTTTGTGGCATGCACATACCTACTAAAAGGAGAAATTAATTGAGCCAATATGGTACTTTTGTCTTGACATCTCTTTAGACTTCTTCAATTTTTTAAAGGTACTTTTCAAGAAAATAAATGACAGAGAACACATCGTGGAGATAAGCTGTTTAAAGGCATTTGTCTGGATGCATTAGCAACAGAGCATAATCCAAAAGGTGGGATTCAGATGCTTTACAGAGAAGTTTCAACTAATTTCTCATAAATATGAATAATGATAATTACCAAAATTGCTAAAGTATTTAACATTTGCCAAGCTCTATATCACATGGTTTCTAATGTTCTTTGGAGAATCATCGTATCAGCCTAATGAGGCTGGTTCTATTACAATCTCATTTTCTAGATGAGGAAGTAGAGTTGCAAAACTCTTTGGCCAGAATCTGATTAGTAGGGCTTCACATCAACTACACCTGTCTCCAGAGCTTGAGGCTTGTAATGCAGTAGGTCAGTATTATTCCAAACAAGAAAATGTTCAAGAAATAATCATACAAACAGGTGAGGAGTACCTATTAGTACAAAATGGTGAGCCAGGAGGAGAAACCAAAGAGAAAAGGGAATAACTACAGAAATACATCAGTCACAGGCCACAAGAGATGGGGCTACATGCAAGGACTGATACCAACCCAAGGTTTAAGAGATCTGAGAAGGGGTATGGAAAGAAAATTTTATCTGGGGTAACTAGAATTTCTACAATCTTAAATAATGAGGACTCAGTTTAGCTCAATGGAGCAGAAGAAATTATCTTGGGCCAACTTAAGTACCAAAGATGGTTCAAAAATAGCAATCACCCTTATAAATGAGAGTCATTCATTCACACAATTATATTTATTAAAGATTTATTATGTGACACGGCTGTGGGCATTGAACCAAGGTGACAAAATTCTTGCTTTTGAGTTTACTTTTTGCTGAGGAAGAGAGAGCCAACTGACAAATAATTGTGTATGCATATATATGATATTTTGGCAGTATTGGGTGCAGTGAGGTTTTTTTTTTGTTTTTTTTTTTTGAACCGGGGATCGAACTTGGATCCTTGCACTTGCGAGGCAGGCAGCAGAACCACTGGGCTAAATCCCCAGCCCTGGTGCAGTGAGTTTTATAAAGCAGGCAAGGGAGCTAGAAAGCACCAAGAGGTGGTAGTGTTGTCAGGGTGGGCTCCCTGATCAGGGGACATTTCAGGAGAGACACAAGGGGAGTAAAGGTCAGTATCATTCATATACCTGAGAGAAGAGAGTTTCAGGAAAAAGCAACAGCAAGGACAAAGGTAGAAAGAGATGGCTAGAGCATCGGGAACTGGAGGGGAAGTGGGAGAGGGGCTGGGTGAGAGAGTGGTCAGCGGGGACCGCCCTGTGGAACCACAGACACTGGCCAGAACTTTGCAAGTGCATGGGGATAATGATTCTCATCACACTACAGCAATGAAGGCTACAGCTTCTAGAAAATTTATTATAAAATACAATATTACTAATTTAATTAAAGGAATAAAAATGTACCTATAACTTTATCACCTAAGATGGCCTTTTCCAGTTTCATTTGTCCTTGTCCTGACTTTTTCCATATTTGTGCATATTTTTATGGTTTCTTTCATAGTTACAAAGAGTTTTACATGCTCATCAATTAACTTAGGTCCTTATCACGTGCATTTTACAAGTTAATATGAAGGCTTCCAAATAAATATTTTATTTATGGTAGGTATCTATTTTGGGAGAGAGGAGAATTGGGGAATGAACCCAGGACTTTCACAATGGGCTACATCCCTGGCACCCCCCCCTTTTTTTTTGAGGCAGGGTCTCATTAAGTTGCCCATGCTGGGCTTGAATTTGTAATCCTTCTGCCTCACCTCCCAAAGTGGCAGATATATATTTCTTGGTGATCTGTAATGTTGAGAGTTGTGCATCTGGTTACCTGCTGATGGTGCTTGTCACTTTCTCAGAGTAAATACCTTCTGGCAATGGTTCATATACCGCCTCCACTATCTGCAAAACAAACAGACTAAAGTGATAGAAGTAAAAGGGCCCTGGCTCTCTCTCCGAGGTAATACTTACACACGACAGGAAGTTACTAATGAAGCAATATAGCTCCATGCACAAAACTTAATCACAAATAAAAGCACTGCAAATAAATAAAAACATAGCATCAATTAAATAGTTCTAGAACATGGAATTAGATTCTTTAAGCTAAGTTAAAGTTAAACTTAGGTTCATAATAAAATGAAGTATGGGATGATATAATATGTTTGCTACAGGCAATCTAAATTGCAATTAAAAATAAAAGGTCAAAAGCATTTTGATATATTTATTCTTCAAATTTTCTATGATAAACTAATACAATTAAATAGAGGATTATGCCATACCATGTGATATATATTTATAAGAGGGAAAAGCAAACTGGACCTTGCAGTTAATAAAACAATGCCTGCTTTTAATTGGATGTTGTATAAAAATCACAAAGGTTCTGTTAAGAAGAAAAGGAATGGTGCTGGTAGCAACACAAGCCCCTTTTGTGCCCTGTCATGCTTACTTTTGTAGCCAGGGAGAGCATGTTTGTGCTGTAGAAGGGAGGCCTCAGAGTCGCCATCTGATAAAGGATGCAACCTGCAGCCCAGACATCAGCCTTCTCCCCATAGGGCTCACTCTTCAGTACCTCTGGGCTGAAATAAAATCAGGATGTCAAAAGATACCGAGGAAGGGAGAAAAGCACAGAAAGAAGATTCAATTTTCAATCTGTAGATGGAGATATTTAAAAAATATTTGAAACTCTTAATCACTATTTCAAGTCAATGTACTACAAAAGTACCTCTGAAATCTCTCAGCCTCAGACGAATTGAGAAGCACAATCAAGCAATGCAGTTAAGCACTAAATATCAATAAACCATACAAATATAACCTAGTATGTGTCCAAGGATGTGTCAGCTCCAGTTCTTTCTACTGTGGAGGTCTATGGATCCTTACCTTTGCTGAAGCCTGTTGCTGGCCACTGTTCAAACCCATTCTTGCCTTTGGTTTGACTGTGTTTATGTGGTCAATGGAACGCAGAAGCAACTTGGTACAAGATCAGAGCCTTGGTCTTAAGAGGGATTTCATGCTTCCTTCCATTTGCCCTCTAGGAGATTCTGTCTGCTACCAGGAGAAGGTATCCCAGGTAGCTTCTCCATTACAGCCTAGGCCTGCCCCAGTGCACATAGAAGATTTAACCTAGACAGTCTAGAATTATACCTGCAGCCTGAAACCTGCAGAACTGCAGATCTGTGAGTCTAAGAATAAATTCTTATTGTTCAGTGTCACAGAGATTTCTTGGTAATTAAAAATGCAGCATTATTATGGAAAAACTGACTGATATGGCCTCCTCTCTTTGCTATTCAACCTAGGTTATAAAGCAAGAGGAAGCTCATATTTAAATATGTTGCAGAAAATGAAAAATCTCTACCATGTTCTCCTCTTCTGAAATTGCTAACACAATTTAAACAACCTTTAAGAGAAGTTGATCTGTAAGGGATTATGAGCTTATCTTTTTAAATTTAATTTTATGTGGAGGGGAGTATATTTCCCTTGGATATTTCAGAGTAGTAGAAGTTTTCTGTATTGTATTTGTAGAGTGAAACTCACCTAAGAACTAAAAGCATTTAACATTCTCTCTCTCTCTCTCTCTCTCTCTCTCTCTCTGATATAGTTTAGATCTTTAATGTCTCCCAAGGGTCCATATGTTCAAGGCTTGGTCACTAGCCCTACTCTTTTTTTTTTTTTTTTTTCACTAGCCCTACTCTTGATTGGAGAATCTTTTGGAGGTGGGGCATAATGGGAAGAAGTTGGGTCATTGCAAATGTATCTAGACCCTCTCTATTTTCTCTTTTTTTTCTGACCTCCATGAGGTAAGGAGCTTCCTCAGGTGTGTGCTCCCACCATGACATGCTGCCTCACCACATCCCTAAATAAGTAATGGAGCCCATGGACCATGGAATGAAAACTCAAAAACAGTGAGTTAAAATAAAAACGTTCCTTTTCTCACACTGAGTATCTCAGGTATTTTCTTCAGAAATGAAAAGCTAATATATACAAATACACCTAAATTAAGTAGTTTGATAATCCAGATTTATAAAATGAACTTAGTTGTGCTTAGTTTTCTAAATTAAAAGAGTACAGATCAATAGTTAGCTTTGACGAGGGTTAAGGTATAAAAGAACTTACAAATCAGCATTAAAACAATCAGGGTAGGCAGAAATCAGAATTGACTGCAAAGAATAATCAAAGAGATGCTATTCTTGTTAGTGCTGAGAATTATTCCCTGTTTAAGATTTACAGTATATATTCGCACAGGAAAGAGTGATTACTAGGTCTTACAGTTAAGCATTTTCATATTTAATATTTTAAGTGCAATAATATACAATGGCGAATTTGGCCTGAAATTTCCAAGGCTCTGCTGGTTCTAAGTGCACAAAAAGTGTTCATTACTGTCCCATCATCAACTGCTTACATTAAAAAATGCCTTAAGAAATAACATCCTCAACAGAAAAAAAAATCTTTGATTGCCCACAGCCTAATTTCTCATGCTCTCATGTCCTAAGCACTTAGAAAATTTTCTTCTTTCCAAAGCTCAGGAAGTAGATGTTGTGAGTGGTCTACCCATATTGCCTCAAATTTTTTTTCCATTTCCTATTCCTAGTGTGCTTTAACTCCCAACAGCTAGCCAACACCTGCACTTCTTTATAGAACAGACTTTAATTACTTTTTTAATTAAAAGGCAATTTTTGAAGGGGGGGGTACTTGTAAAAATAGAGCTTTTCTAGTTTAATTTTCTCATCCTTACAGCTCCTCCTTTTACTCACTAGAGACCACACACTCCTCCCTTTTCCCACAGTCATGTTCCTTTGCAATATGGCTTTGCATGTTATTCAAACTTTGAATCTGGGTATGCTTATGTGACTAACTTTGGCCAATGGGGCATCAGCAAAAATGGTACACGGAAAGACTTGAAAAGTATTTTCTGAAGAGCCTTGATCTCTCTTCCTGCTCTTGGAATCCCTGTGAACAGTTCCATGTGATTACACATAGGCTCGCCTGCTGGAAGATGAGCAGCTGTGGCCAGTTACCTGCACTGACGCTGCCCACAGCCAGCCACCACCAGTCATGAGTGATGCCAGTGACAACCAAGTGACCACACACATAAGTGTGCCCTGCTGACACTATGATCAGCAATCTCTGCTGGTAGCCCTATTTTTCAGCATACAATATACTGAAAGAAAAAAAATGGTGAACCACAAAATTAACAAAATTAACTTTTATTAAAGTTAGCTTTCATCAATTCTCAAAATTGTAGATGTATCCCCAAAAAAGATTAAGAATCACTTTTCTGGAAGATAATAATAATGGGAAATAATAAGACATAAATAACACACTTGCCAACTATTATATTGCTTCTGTGATAAAACTTCAAATAAAAAACCTTCATAATTACTTCTATACACAATGATTAACAGAAAACAATATCTGAGTTACATCAGGCATTACAAAATATTCTATGATCCTCCAAAGTTCATCCCCTGACCCTCAAATGCATGTTTTGAAATCCCAACCCCAGTACCAGAACACAACCATATTTAGAGAAAAAGTCTTTAAGAATTAAGTTAAAATGATACTGTTAGGGTGGTCTCTGACTCAATATGACGAGTAAACTAATAAAAGGAGGAAGAGATGCTAGGATCATGGGAGCACAGAGATGACTCTTCAGAGAGGTAGTGAGAGAGTGAATGTCTTCAAGCCACGCACAGAGGCTGGAAGGAGACAAGCCCAGCTGACACACTGATCTCGGACTTCGGTGTCCAGAACTGCCAGAAATAAATTCCTGTTTTAAGCCATCCAAATCGTGATATTTTGTTATGGAAGCTCTAGCAAATAAATACAGGTTCTATAAAAAAAAATCTACTCATGTTTTTCATCTGCAAAAAGAAACCAACCTTTGGGAAATACGGCTGAAGTCATATTTAATCACTAACAAATAGATCATATGACTAGAGTATGTGATTATTGTTTAGAAAATCATTGTAAAATAATTCCCTGTCTTATAATAATTTCCAAGTTATTCATTTAAGGTGAATCCAAGAAAACTGGGGAAATAGAGTTATGGATAGCAATGCTTCATTTAAGAGAAAAGTTAAACATAATAAAAATATATAAACACCTAGAATTTAAATAGGTTTTCCATTTCCAAGACAAAAAATAAAATTCTTTTAAAAAGTGCTGAGTAATTTGGTCATGTAAAATAGCTTTAGTGATAGAACAGAGCATATCTTATGTAATGTTTAACAAAACAGGGGCTCTTCCAGCAAAGATTAAAATATTTGCAATTAAGTGTGTAAAAATTGTAACTATTGTTGTTGTATTTCCATTAAAAATGTTTATATAAAGTATAGCCAAAGGCAGTATAGAGCTAGATATATAAATTTTCATATACATATTTTAATTAGTCAATAAGTAAACTAGTAATCAGCTGCTTTTGAGAAAAGGACAGATTAAAATTTTACCAAATATTATATATGATTTAAAAAGGGATAAATTTTAAAATTGTAGTGAAAACTAGATAGGAGAAAAATGAGGGAGGAAGGTTCTTTAATCTAATTAAGGAAAAAAGACAAACTGTTTAGATATTTAAATTTCATTAGTACACCCTCACCAATATATAAACAATTAAGTTGCTAATTGCCAGTGATTTTTACTTTCTCACTAAATGAGATAAATAAGGAAAATGTTGGACCCGGTATTTTTCAGAGCATTCTAAAATATGAACATTTCAATAATTCTTACAGAATTCAATAATATGATTTATATAACTTTGAGGAGAATTTTTGTCATGTAAATGAAGATCGTACATGAGATGACATGTGAAAAGGTTTTGTGTACAAACAAGTACATCCTTTCTCACAGCTGCAATACTATCTTCTTTAATAAAACTTTATCATGTTCATTTCATGGGCACACATACTAAAACTGAGCTATAGAGAGAAGACTAGTATGGCCCCTGCCCAGGGTTGACTTACAAATGAATGAAGCTTTCCATACAGAAGTAATATGAAATCCAAAAGGAAATATACCTGAGGATGATAGCCTAGGCAATAAAGTTGTTTCCCATAGGGTAAAGTTTGACAATTCTGATAATGCTTTGGAATTGAACAATTAAGCAAATAATGGCAGAAGGCAAGTTTCTCATGTTAGAGCAAGAGGTTACAGGAGCAGGAGTTCTAGAGTTGGAAGCAATAGTATTAACCTATGATAGGTTAATATTGATATAGAGGTCATACAGAGAGAAGTAGTTATAGATATGTATATAACCCCAGGTTAGTATACTATTTATCTCCTTGCTCTGTCAGCTGAGAAGGTCTAGAAATGATGATACCATGGTAGCAGTGATCACACTGAGCACAAACCTTTGTTTTTAACACCATTCTACACTAAAAAAAAAAAAAAAAAATCAAGCTCCTTGGAAAGATGCCCGCTCTTAGACTGAGGAAAAAAAACCATATGAGACTGTTTTTTAAAAACTCACAATGATGGGAACCTGTTACATAGTTACAAAAGACTACTTAAAGATCTCCTAAAGGCCAAATGTGGAAAAATTTGTACAAGAAAATAAAGTCGTGTATTAGTCAGGTTGGGGTGCTGTAACAAAATGCTATAGATCAAGTAGTGTAAACAGCAGGTATTTTTTTCCTTAAAGTTCTAGAAGATTGGAAGACCAAGGTTAAGGTGCCCACCAACTCTGTCAACCAATGAGGACATTATTCCTAACTTGGAGACAGCTGCCTTCTCTCTGTGTCTTCCAATGGCAGAGAGAGAAATAAGCTTTTTAGTATCCCCTCTTATACAGCCATTAATCTGACCATAAGGTCCTAAACCTCATGTTCTTATCTAAACAGTTACCTCTCAAAGGCCTCACGTACAACGACTGTCACATAGAGGGTTAGGGCTCCAGCATATGAATTTTGTAGCAGAAACTAGTCTATAGCAACTAGTATTAGATTATAAACTAAAGTATAAAATAAATATCTGTTATTCCATACTGTTATAAATAAATAACTGAATAAATAAATTGGGGACAATAGACAAATCTCTTATGCAGAAGAATTCCAAATAATCCATTGTTAAGGAAATGGAGCATATCCCCCACTTCTTCAGTTTGGGCACACATAGTAACTTTCTTCCAAGGTGTATAGTAAAACCTTGGAGTAACTTGTTCTGCAAGTGTTCCACAAGACAAGCAAACATTTCTAATAAATTTTAACTTGATAAGTAAATGATGACTTGCAAAACGAGCTCTAAGTTATGCCATGATCACAACTGAGCCAACGGGTCTTCTTTTTCTCATTGCAGATTGTGCGTAATTGTCTCCCAACAGCAAGAGGTTATGGAGGAGATCTTGTCTCCAGAGGAGGAGGGGAAAAGAAGGAGGAATCCCTCACTTCAAATGAGATTAGGGAGATGAGTAAAATGTGGGAAGCAGTGCAAAATTTTATAGAAAATCACCACTTGAATGCAGTGCAAGTGATGAATCTGTTTAACAGTGCATTGTCACATTTCAAAAAAGTCTCCAAAAGGAGGCAAAAGCAAGTGTCATTGGATAGGTTCCTTGTTAGAGTTGTATGAAAAGAAAAAGATTCCATTTAGCCAGTAGATAGCAGTGATTCCCTTAGTGATCATGAAAGTTGTCCTACACAATAACCCTCTTCTCTCTTGTCTCCCTTATACCAGCTGTGAAGGCTTTCAAAGGTAAGTGCAAGTTCATTTGTTTATTTTTCTTTATATTTTGTACTATATTACAGTATTGTAATCATTTTATATGAATATGTTTGGGTTGTGGAAGGAATCATCTGAGTTTCCATTATTTTTTATGGGGAAATTTGCTTTGATATACAAGTGCTTTGGATTATAAGCATGTTTCCAGAACAAATTATACTCACAAATCAAGGTTTTGCTGTATAGTATATTAAAGGGAGGGAGGAGGGGGAAAATGTAACTTCACAGTAGAGAACTCTGACAGTTGGTAATCTGTAACCTTGATAGGGTATGATGAGAATGACATTTTACATCTGTAAACTTCCTCCACAAAACAACTACATTAATCTTGTCTACGTATTAAGAAAATTTCAGACAAATCCAAATTGAGGGGAATTCTGTAAAATATTTAATCAATAATCCTTAAAACTGCCACAGCCATGAAAAACCAGGGCAATTTGAGAAGGTGTCATGGCTAATAGGAAACTAAAGACACATGACTACTAAATGCAATACTGTATCCTTGATGAGATCCTAGAAAACAAAAGATGTTTAAGAAAAAGTATGCACTTCAGTTTAACAAAAGTGTATCAGCACTGGTCCATTAGTTGAGCTAAATATACCAAACACTAATGTAAAATGTTCATAGTAGGGGAAACTGCAAGGTATACAGAACTCTCTCTACCATCTCCATAATAATTATGTAAATATAAAACTGTTCTAAACTTAAAAATTTATTTTAAAATGTGCTTCATCTTTTATGCTGACCCATCTCAAAAGTGGTCCTTCCTCACTCTTTCCCTCCTTCCCTTCTGCATCTATCTACCCAGCACTTGCTCTGTGCCAAGTAGTGGGGCAGATGAGAAGCCCATACTTTTGTAGAACTGATAGTCTAAATGGGGAAGAGATAAAAAATAAAACAAATACACACAGTTGAAAAGTACTGAGTTCTGGGAGAGAGCAAATAACAGGAAACACAGACTTTAGCCACTGGGGTAGGAGCATCAAGGGAGACTTCACTGGGAACTTGATAGTCGAATCTGAGGTAAGAAGCCAGCACAGACATTAGTCAGAAAGGGGTGCAGCATGGGAAAGAAAGTAGCTGGAAATGCCACTTACAGAAACGAAGACATCGCTAACATGAAGATTTTTGGTGAAGGAGATCAAGTGTCTAACTTTTCATAGGTTGATTTTGAGGTATCTTTGTGTGGAGGCATCAAAACTGTAACTGAATGTCTAAATCTGGAGTTCACAAGTAATTTGGGCTAGGGATGATGCATTCAGAAGCGATCAGTATAGAGAGGCACAGACAGTCCCAAGGGTGATTTCATAGGCTAAAGAAAGGGCACAGAGAGCTACAAAGGGGGACATAGGGTGGATCCTTGAGAATTTCTGATATGTACAATTCAGATGAAGGAAAGGAGGATAGAAACTGGAAGAGAAACAGTGATCAAAGAAGTGAGAGGAACACCACGTCATGAGTAGGGAGAAGGGAATCTTTCAAAAAGGCGTTGTTATGGTTTATATCTAGATGTCACCCGAGAGCCTCATGTACTCATAGGAAAGGCTTTTGGATGGTGGCTGGATTATTGAGGCTTGCTGTTAGGAGACAGGGTCTGGTCAGATGAGATTGGTCACCTCTAAAACTGTGACCCAAAAGAAACCTTTTTCTGTATAAGTTGACTATTATTACAGTAATAGAGAGTTGACTAACACACTGCTGAGAAACTGGAGCAAAAGGGTTGTTAACCCAGCTTTGGTGAACTTTCCCTCCATCCCCCAGATTCCTGAACTTTGGCCCACCCTCAGTATGTGCTCCTCCCAAGAACAGGCTGGCCACAGGATAAGACATGCTCTGTCTACTGTCAGATTCCAGCCATCTCCACCCTCATCCCAAGTAACCCACTTCCCCACTAAGTTTTTCCTAGCCCGTTCATTCTTCCTGTGATAGGAAAGAAAGCACTTTTCTGCCTGACCACTGAGATGTTCACAGATTTTTAGGTGAGAGTGGTAGAAGCTTCCTCTCCATTGCAAGTCTTCCTCCCTTTGTTGTAACGATCCTTTCACATGAAGTCTCTTTATTAAGTCTGGATTTGATTTTTATTTGACAGTTTAAATAACTCATTTGAGAATTTTGCTATTAAAAAAACCGAAAGATACAGACTAACTAGAGGGCAGAAAAGGGGGACTTGAGGTAGGGGGGAAGGAGAGGAGAAGAAGAAGAGGACATCAAAAGAACTAAGACGTTTAGGCACATGTTCTAACTCCCCATGATGAATGTAATCATTATGTATTGCAAACATGTACTAATACAAAAAATTGAAAAGCGGGGAGGACTTGAGTTTGCTTTTGCTGCAATGATTTTACAAGATGTTTGAATACCCTGTGAAGAATCCAGCAGAAAAGAACATCTCCCTCCCTTAGGCTTTGGGGTAGGTGAGGCCAGGAGGCATTCACAGCCTGGAGGACAGCAGGAAAGGGAGTACCTTCCTGGAACAGCTGTGTTTCATCTGAAGTCAAGAGCTGATTTCAAAACAAATTCCAAAGGGTAGAAGTAGAAGGCTGGGTAGAGGAAAAGGAATCAGTAGTCGCTTGTAGCTAGAGGTGAAGAAACCTAGGTAAGTGTCAGTAGTATGAGTACACCCATCCATCCTTTCTGAGACTAGGGGCCCAGCTGAGCTCCTGACTTCAGCCTTCTATGCTCCAGGCTACCTTCTCTACAGATACCAAAGTGAACTTCACAAAATACAAAGCTGACATCTTTACCACTTCCATAGAATAGAGCACATTCTCTCACTGCCCTTCAGGTACAACTCCTGTGACTCTCATCTATTTAAAAATGTAATAATGATAATGAATAATGTGAATTAGATCTTGAAACTTGACATTCTCCTGTAAGTACCACTCTTGTTTTTTTCTGAGCACAGTCTCTTGAAAGAGAAATTCCTGTTATCCCTCTTCACTTTGTCACCTACCATCCATTCTTTAACTCTACTGGTGTCCGGCTTCTGTTCCCATCTTTCCATTGAAATGACTGCTCTGTGGGACACAAATGGATCACTAATTGCCTCACTTGTTTTATGTGACTTCTCTGCAGTTTTTTATGCCATTGGCCAAGACTCTATTCAAGTTCATTCAGGGTCTTATAACAGAATACCATAGACTGGGTAGTTCATAAATAATAGAAATTTGTTTGACAGAGTTCTAGAAGCTAAAAAGTGCAATATCAAATCTCCAACAGATTCACTGTCTGGTGAAGGCCTACTTCACAGATAGCTGCCATTCCATTAGTCCTAATGTTTTAGTTAGTTTCTTATCGCTGAGATACAAAGCTTGACATCCATATAAAGTATGAAAGATTTATTTTGGCTCAGTTTGTAGAGGTTTCAATCCATAATCAGCTGGCTCCAAGGCAGGGCAGCATGGCAGAGGGGCATGGCAAGGAGAAGCACCTTCATGGTACAGCAGCAGGAAGCAGAGAGAAAGCAAGGAGAAGGGAGGGAGATACACCCTTCTAGGACACATCCCCAGTGACACGCCTCCACTAACCAGGCTTTACCTCCCAACATCACATTTAGCTATACACTCAGTGGACAATCTACTGATGAGTACCATGTCCCTGTGATCCAAACACTTCCCCAGAACCACCACCCCCCACCGAGCTCACAAGGCTTTGGGGGACATCTAGACACAAACCACAATCCTTTATATAGTAGAATTGATGAGGGAGATCTCTGGGGTCTCTTTTATAAGGGCTCTAAATTCATTCATAAGGGACTATAGGACCTAGTCACCTACACTTCCTATTATTATCACATAGCAGAATATGATTTCAACATATGAAATGCAGGAAGAGTAAAAACATTCAGTCCATAGCAGACTTCTTGAAACATGCCTATTTTTTTTCATTCATCAAATAAATACTACTAAGCACTTACAAGGTACCAGACACTCTTCTACCTGCTCAGAATATACCAACAAAGAAACCTATGCTCAAAGACCTTAACTTCTAATAAGGGACAAGGGGCAGGGAAGATATAAAATATACTAAAAACACAATAAAACTATTCAAAAGTAAATTATATAGTGTTCTAGTAAATAATAAATGCTATGGGGAACTAAACTTGGATTACAGTAAAGGAGTTTTAGAGTGGAGGCGGGGAGGCAGGCTGTGATAGTAGGATGGGACTGTCCTTTTCTCCCTCTCGGATCCCATACAGTGAAGCTTCAGTGACTTTTATCCATATGATAAGTGGTGTTTTCCTCTTTTCTCACAATTCACTCTGTCCTTAGATAATTTCATTCACACCTAAGGCTTCTACTAAATTGCACACTGAACTCTCAAAGCTCACTTCCATTTCTCCAGGGTCTCAGGCACACACAGGGAAGCCTCACCCTCTCTAGGCTCTCTCACGAATCACTGACTCTTACTTGGTTTAAAGCTGGACTCTGAGAATGATTTGACTATGCAACAAAGTAGAGCTGAGAACCAATCCTATGTCAACAGTGTTCTTAGTTTCTTGAATTTCAAGGGCCATTTCGGAGCCCTATACTAATGGGTAGGGACATACCTGTAGGACACTGGCTATTTTCATCCTACAGCAGGAAAATAGCTCCTGGGGGTGTCTTCATGATTCCAGGTGGCCCTGGACTGTTTTTCCCCCATATTACTCCCTGAGGCTAATACCTCTGTTCACTTTCCTACCTCTACTTCTGTTGGTATTCATATTTCAAACCTCATATTTCAAGCAATCTTTTGGCTTTTAAATGTGTGTGTGCTTCCCAAGCTTTTTCTTCATCTAAATGACTCAAGACTTGTACCCTGCATCCTACTGAATTTTTGTGATTCTAAAATTCAAGGTTTCCACAACATCCAATGCATTAGATCTGTCCCCAATGTCTGGTGTCCCACCACCATCACACAAGTGACTCCCAGTTATGCTTAACCTTCCAAATGCCTGTTCTTTCCATAAAAGATAAAATTATAATATTTGACAGGTAGGAGTGCCTAAAAACTTGTTTATATTCACCACTAATAAGCAGAAAGAAATGTCAGAGCTGGGGTAGATTCATTAGTTGAAGGGAGAAGAAATTAAAAGTCATAGAGAAATTGAAAAACTTTCATTGTGCTGTAGCATCTTGAAAGTGGCATTTGGAGACATCATAAAAGAAAATATTCCCTTAACGAATGTTATCAAATATTAGAAAAGAATCTTGAGGAGTTTGAGACATAGTGAGAGCTAAATGTTTGGAGACAAGTTTTTTTACTGAAGTAATTCACCCAATAATATTTGCTTTACTACAAAATACAGAAAGGGAATTTCTGCATCCCCCTGGGATGTATTAATTCTGATTCTATTAAAAAGTACATTTAGTTCTCAGGTATTGGCTATCATACTTTCATCTCCCTAGACTGCTTTAAAAAAGAGATAGAAAAAAAGGAGAACTAACTTATCTTTGTAAATGGAAAAAGAAATAAAAGCATATATGCTAAAGACACATAGACCATCTGTCTGAAAACAGAGATACATTCTAACCAAAGAGATTAAATTCCATCTGAATTCATACAGGTAAAAATTGGACCAGAAGTGACATCACTAAGTCTATATGCCTTTAATTACCATTTCTTTATGCTGAAAAGCAAATTGTGCAGAAATCATGATGATGTAGTATGAGCAAAATAAGATGGGTAAAAGGTATGAATATGTGTGCACCTCTATGTGTAAATATGTTCACGCCTCTGGATGGCTCTATCTCCTGGAGATGGATAAACTTGCCGACAAATGGCTCAAAAAACAACCACTACAGGGAGATAGAAATCAATGAGAATAACGAGGACAAGGGAAGGAGGGAAAATGCAGAGGGAATAAGAATCATGGTGCATTTTGTGGAAAGAGTGAGCAATATAATATTCATATATTTGGTAAGATTACTAGTGCTTAGTACAAAGGACTCTAGGTAGAATCATGAATGGCGGGCCAGGGATTTAGCTCAGTGGTTCCACTGCCTGCCTCACAAGTGCAAGGACCTGAGTTTGATCCCCAGTACAAAAAAAAAATCATGACTGTAAAGGCATACAGTGAGCCTTTGACTTATGAACTTGATCAGTTCCCGAGGGTTGGTTGTAATTCAAGTTGGTTGGAAGTCAATACAGATGAGATATGGATGTTTACTGGGTACACGCTATAGATAACAAGAGGCAGATGAATCTTCCATTAACCTAATTAACCCAAGTTATTCATTCATCAGACAGTCATAACAAGGGTCCACTGTACATCTCTGTCTTGATCTTTTTCTGTGAGGTACTACTTTTTGTTTCTGAAGGCATTGATAAAATATGGTCTGGTCCTACTAGAGCCATAAAAGCTAAAGTGCATCCTGATCATCCCTATGGTGTTATCTTAGTTACTTTTCCCTTATTGCTGAGACAAAATACTCAATATCTAAAGTTAAAGGAGGAAAGGTTTATTTAGCTCACAGTTTATACAGGTTTCAGTTCATAGTCAGCTAGCTCCAAGGCAGGGTGGCATGGCAGAGGAGCATTGCAGAGACATAGTCCATGATAAGCAGGCAGGGAGAGTACATAAGCCCTCTTGCTGTCCCTTATATTTTACGCAGTCTACCTACCCTAGGGCAGGTGTAGCACTCACATCCTTAATCCTAGCTAGAACCAAACCAATCAGTGGGCTGATTTAGAAATCACACACCCTTGATCCCAGCACCACACACTCTAGATCCAGCCACCTCTGAAAAGCTCCCCAAAGCAGAAGGCTTTGGGGGGACATCTAGACACAAGCCATAACAGTTGTGTTCACCACTGTAGAGAAATAAAGGAATTGTGCTGAAGGAGAGACAAGAAAGCTGAAAAAGCCTTCACCAGTTCAGTGACAAGAAAATGAGAAGAAAAAAATTCACATGACTTCAGAACTGATTGGATGTGGGAAGAAGGCGGAAAGAAAGGGTAGATACCTTCCTCCTTCCAGCTTCCTAAGTATCTGGCTTAAATGACTACATGGGTAACAGAAGCATTTGCTTAGAAACAGCAGCAGCAGAGGTAGAAGAAGAAGCAAGGTCACTTCAGATTAGATTAACTCATGTCTGCAAGACCCACAGTGGAGGATATCGGAGTAACATCATTCTGGAAGGCAGCTATGCTCACCACTATACCACCTGTGCCACAGGCAGTAACATCATTCTGGGCGTTAACAGTCTCCTAAAGCCTATTCTCAGAGCATGTACTCTGTGTAGCCTTTTCTCGTGTTGTGTGGCCTGTCATTGTAGAAATGATCTCACTTCATAATGCCTGAGGCCATTAAGCAGACAGTTATAGAGATTTAATATCTAAACAGCTCTAAGACTGAACATAAACTTCCTAGCTGTGGAATATGCAACCCGATGTGAGGCAGGAAGAGAGTGGACCCATGTACTCCACATCCCACTGCGGCCACCACCACCACCTGGGCCCCACAGGCCCTGCACAGGAGAGGAGGAGAGTGAACAAACTCCAAATCCTAACTAGCTCTGCCCCTGCGTTCTCCATAGCACAGGGCAGCAGAGGTGATAACCCAAAGACAGACCTGATGGAAGAATTAACCAACACTCAGGAAAACAGTTTCATTCCAGAACTGAAGTATTACCCCACTGCAGAGTCTGGGTGAGAGACTGCCTTGGGCTATGGGGCCAGAGAGGGTGAGAACTATACAAAGATATCCTGGGGCCTCCTAGGAGACCCTAGCTTGACCCAGGAAGATCACAGGGCCTGTATTCTGTGGTGAGAGGCCAGGTTTAGTGGGTGTAATCTTCAGGGAGGGTGGTCCTGAAGGAGACGAGATTTAGTCCAGTGGTGTGCTTGAGCTCTTGCACCACTGCCTACATTCAGTTGGAATTAGTGGTCTGCATTATTATAGGTCAATATATGTGTAGCCTAAGTGCCTTCACTAAAATCACAGACCTCTTTGTTCTGATTAAGGGCAGTTCATGAGTGGTTCTTAGGGTCAACAACCAGTTGAAATTTGACACCACTGTTGTCACTGACTTAACTATGATAGCCAAGGTGACACAGTTGTTCCTGTCAATTGGTTTTCTTTGTTTGCCAGTATATAGATTGCCTACAAGTCATAAGCAATACTGCAACTTATGCCTGAAGAATGGGGCACTGGGCCAAAGGAGCTGCAAGACCCAGCATAAAAAAAAAGAAAAGGAACATGAAAAAACAAGGCAACAAAATACCTCCAAAAATTCCCAATTCTCCCAAAACTGGTTCAGGCTGCATCAAGGAGGCAGAAATCATAAGCCGCACAGCACAAAAGTCTGAAAGGTACCTCAATGGAGGTAAACCAGTTCAATAAGGTGCTTGCTGAATTTAAAGATGATATAACTAATCAAATTACAACCTTATTGAAACAAATGATCAACAAGTCTAGAGAAGACACTAACAAAAATCTATCTAGTACAACTAAAGAAAGACATGCAAGACATGAATGCTCACATAGAAAAGAATGGGAACACATAAAAAAGTTCCAAATAGAAAATCAGGAGATCAAAAATATGATTGAAAGTGTGGGTAGCAGAAGTGACCAATGGGAAAATGAGTGTCAGATCTACAGGACAGGACTGTGGTCAATGATCAATGAATGAGAGATAACTTAAAAGCAACAAGAAACATAAAAAATGGATTGAACAGCTACCAGATAACTCAAAGAAAATGAATATAAGAATAACTGAAATTAATGAAAAATCAGAAGACAGCACAAAAAGTATAAAAACCTATTTACAGAAGTAATAGCAGAAAACCTTTCAGACATGGAAAAAGAATCTAACATACAGATAAGTGACACATATTGAACCCCAAATAGCCACAATCAGAAAAAACCATACCACATAATAATTGAAATACTAGAAAACCAATATAAGAACAGAATCTTAAAGCCTGCTAGAGAAAAGCAATGGATCACATATAAGGGAAAACCCATCAGAATTAAAATAGATTTCTCAACATAAACCTTGAAGGCAAGGAGAGCATGGAATGAAGTGTTTCAGGCTTCAAAGAAAACAACTTTTAACCCAGACTGGTATATTCTGCAAAATTGTCTTTCAAAATGGATTGAGAAATAAGATATTTCCATGATAAAGAGAACTTAAAGAAGTTCATAACCACCAAGTCAACCCTCCAAAAAATCACCAAGGATATCTTACAAGGAGGCAATGAAGTTGACAATGTCAAAACGTCCAATAAAATGAACTCACTGGGTAGGATAAGCAATTTAATAGAGGAGGAATAAATCAATACCTATCAATAGTAACTATCAATGTAAATGAACTCAACAATTAAAACAAAAATTAGCAGGACGGATCAAGAAACAAAATCTAACTATACTGTATACAATAAATATAGTTAACACAAAAAGAAATTCACAGACTAAAAATCAAAGGACAGAAAATAATATTCCATGTAAAAGGAACCCAAAAATGACAGAAATTTTTTTGTCTGTGACTTGTACTCTGAGAAACATTTTGGCCTTTCTTTTAAGATCACAATACACAGTAAATTAACTATTGCTATTCTTCAATTATTTTGTCATGAAATTTTATTTTTTCTAGAAGTAGAGTGATTTTTACATTTTCTTTATTAATATCAATTATATTATATTAAAATAAAATGTAAAATAAATGTAATTTATCACATAAACAGAAGTAAAGGCAAAAAAATCATATAATTATCTCAATAGACACAGAAAAAGCCTTTGGCAAATCTAACCTCCATTCATTATAAAACCCTGAAGACAATAGTTGTAGAAGGGCCTTATCTCAATGTGATTAAAGTTATTTATGGCTAATCTATTGCCATTACTCTATGAAAGGAGAAAAAACTGAAAACTTTTCCTCTAAAATCAGGAAGAGGACAAGAATGCCCATTATCACTACTCCTGTTCAAAATAATCCTTGAAACATTAGTCATAGCAATCAAGTAAGAGAAAGAAATAAAAGGGATACGTATAAGTAAGGACAAAATCAGAATATCATTATTGGCAGATGGCATGATCCTTTACTTATAAGACCTAAAACTCTCCACCAAAAAGCTTCCAGAACTAATAATCAGATTCAGCAATGGAGCAGGATACAAAATAAACACGTAAAAATCATTAGCATTCCTATATGTTAATAATGGACTCACTGCAAAAGAAATTAGGAAAATAATACCATTCATAATAGCATCAAAAAAATTAAATACCTAGGTATTAGCCTAACCAAGGAAGTGAGTATTTAGGCATGCTTTCTTAGGTAGTATGTGATCTATTTTGGAGAAAGTACCATAATGCAGGGATAGTTGCATACTCATGTTTACAGTCTCATGATTTATAATAGCTAGATCTTGGAAACAGCATATATGTTCATCAACAGATGAATGGATAAAGAATTTATGTATACACAAAGGAGTTCTGCTCTGCCATGAAAAAGATAAACTCAATTCATTTGTAGGCAAATGGATGCAACTTGAGAATACAATGTTTGGTGAAATAAGTCAGAAACACAAGCTTAAATATCACAAATATTTTGAGAAACTCTGAAAATATATATACAAATAAAGAACAAAATAGAAGACAGATAAATAGGAATTAGGGAGTTCAAATAATTCCCTAAATTACCTACTCTGCTGTATCAAACATATTTTAATATAGTAGTACCTCGTTCATGAACTTAATTTGTTCTATGATTTTGGAAAAGATGCACACATTTGTATTAATGTGGCAAAGAAGGCCACCATCATGTTTGACACCCAATGCAGTGTGGGAACAGAAACAAAATTTTGCCTAATGTTTCTGTTTGCAAACCAATTGTTTGCAAACAAAAGCATTTGTGAACCCAGGTACCAGTTTATACATGCTAATTCATTTCATTTATATTACTAGTTTCTCTTAGTTCATTGAAAAGTTTTGTGCTATTATCTGTTTTTTCTTCCTTGTAAAAGAAAATCTTTTTTTGTTTTTGAATAACTACTTCAAATATAATGATACATAGTATATTAACTATTGTTACTCTTATTATTTTGTCGTGACACTTTGTTTTATTTTTTCATAAAATAAAAAAATGAGCTCTGGAATGATATATTATGCCACTGACAAAAAACTAGCGCATCTTTAACACAAATTTTAAACTTGCCTGCCCCTAGACTACAACCACACATTCTAAAAGCACCTACAGCCGACATTGTTCCTCAAACAGGCATTCTTTAATTTATTGGTATATTTCATTTATTCAACAAACAAAACAGTACTACTGTGTGCCAGGTACTGTTGTAGGAGTTGAAGATACAGCAGAAAACAACACACACACACACACACACACCTGACTTCATAGAGTTAATATTTTAGTAGAGGAGACAACTAACATGTAAGTAAATAAGTAAAACTTTAAGTGCTATGAATAAAACAAAAATTAAAGGATGAGAGTCTGCTTTTTAAAAACCATTTTACTGGCACTAAATTGCTAATTTCCCTTTTCACGGATGCAAGGAGCTTAATAGTCTGCCTTAACTGTCCTGTACTTAATCAAGTCACTGAAATGCAACACAGGCAGCTTTTATTTTAAAATCATCATCCTTGAGAAATTCCATATTCCCAGCTTCTTATGCCACTTAAATCAGTCTCTCAGTATTTATAAAAACATTCTTCTCCACTCTTTCAAAAGAGTAATTATGAATTCTCAAAACAGAAAGAAACAAAGTTCCAAATTACTATGTTTCATTTAGGAATTAACGACTATCTGGGTGATCCATGGGATGCCAACTCTATACAAGAAAATTAATCTATTTAGCAATGAAACCGGTGTGGCTAAAGGAAATGACACCTTGACAGTATAGGCTGTGAAAACCTGGCTATTTTCATTGTGTTTTAGTTTCCTGTTATATACAATAGGAAAATAAAAGTTGCATAATGTAATATTTTTAAATATACCTCTATATTTACAATCATAAACTTTACCCTTCCTCACTCTTTCCTTGAATGTTTATAAAATGAGATTATGTGTAAAAGATAAACAGAAAAGTGAAATAAGATTGTACTATTTTTCTCACAGTTAGAGATGATTATCTTAATGAAGTTCAACTAAAGTTCAGTGGTTTTAAGTTCATATACATAGATAGATTTCTTTACATTTTTCCTCTTCTTTCTTGAATTTATGAAAATTAAAGACAACTTCTGGGAAGATGGTAGAATGGTGAACAGCAGAGAAACAGCATCTCCAAGATTTGGTGTCCAGATGCTGTAATATAGCAACATGAGGAAGACAAGAAGGAGGGAAGTGGGCCCATGGGACCCAGCAAGGATCTGAAGCTAGAATTTAAGCCCATGGGAAGAACAAATACAGAAACCTCAGTGAAAAAGAAGGAGATGGCAAGCAGTGCTTTCTCCCTGAACCCTGACTCACTGCATGGAAAGGGTGGCTCTAATCTGCAGACACACAGTGACTACTGGCAACCCTAGAGGCCTCCATGGAACAGAGCAGTGGACACGGCAGACTGCAGTGTCTAGTAAATTACTTGGGTTCAGATGTTCCCCAGGAGAGGGTGATTGGCCAGTAGCCACTTTCGAGAGGGATTAACTGAGCTCAGAACTCAGACCAGCTGTGGGTTGGCTCCATTTAGTGGATCTAGTGTCAGAATGAGATGGAAGTGAGTTCAAGTTGGCAGAAGATCAAGGAGTTGAGTTCAAGCTGGCAGGTGGCACACAGTGTTCCAGGCTGAACAAATTGGGTTCCAACCTCAAAGCAAGCAACCAGTCTGGCTAGGGCAGAGAAGCTGAGCTGGGCCCAGCACCCAGAACAAAGCTCCCCCGCCACCATCTCATGCTCCTAGGGTGGAGAAGCTGAGCCCCATAGGTGCCAGAAGCAACACCAACCCCCACCCCCATCCCCGTGGAAATGAGAAGACACGTAAACAAGCCTCAAAAAAAGACTTGCAGATCACCTACAGCAACCCCAAAGGGAAATGAGATGGAACAATCTGATACTCAACTACCTGGACTCTCTGAACTGGCAATAAAAGAGGATCTGGGAAAAATGAAATCAGAAATAATTACTCAGATAACAGCAATGATTGTGCTCATAGTGCAAGACATGATTAATAAATCTAGAGAGGACACAGATAAAAAAATAGAGACTGAGGAACATGATGGAATCCCAACATAGGAAACAAATGGAATCCATAAAACAGACACAAACAGATTTCCAGGAGATTAAAAACTCCATTGAAAGTCTGCACAGCAGAATGAACCAACGTGAGGATAGAATTTCAGATATAGAAGATAAGATTGCAATTAGGAAAAGAAAAATTGCTTTAAAATTGAAAGGGAACATGAGAAATCAATCCAGTAGCTGCTAGACGATGCAAAGAAGATTAACATAAGACTGATTGGAGTCAATCAAGAAAGAGGAGAGAGTGCAGATGACATTAAAAAAACTCTTCACAGAAGTGATGGCAGAAAACTTCCCAAGCAGGGGAAAAGAACTTGACATACAGATAAGTGAGGCATATAGGACTCCAGCTAGCCTTGATCAAAAAAAATCTACACATAGGCATATAATAGTTAGGATTCCAGAAATCCAACAGAAGAACAAAATTCTACAAGCAGTTAGAGAAAAGAAACAAATCACATACAAAGGAAAGCCCATCAGAATCACAGCAGACTTCTCAATGCAAACCCTCAAGGCAAGAAGACCTTGGAGTGATGTATTTCAAGCCCTAAAGGAAAACAGCCTCCAACCCAGATTGATGTACCCTGCAAAACTATCTTTCAAAATTGATGGAGAAATAAGATACTTTCATGATAAAGAGCACCTCAGGAACTTCATGAATACCAAACCGGCACTCTAAAAAATTTTAGACAATACCCTAGGGAAAGGAATGAGGATTAGAACCCCAGGAAACCAGCAGAATGAATCCATTGGGCAAGACAAATTAAAAACAAAGGGGGAGATTCCAACAAAAAGAAAGTCATGACAAGGCTTTTAAAACTTTTAACTTCATCTCCATAATGAGTGTATAATTCAATCTTGTTATTGTACTGATTAGTATTTTTCTGATTCTAGAGTTGCACACCTTTCCTTGTGCTATACTGGCTATTTATCATCTTCTTATGTCTACTTTTTAATTGGCCTGTCTCTTAATGAGCTTTAAGAGTTCTTTATATATTCTGGTCATAGGTTATATGCATTGTAAATATGGTCTGTTTAAGGACTACTTTTCATTTTAATGATGTCATTTAAAGTTCTAAATTTTGATGGAATCTCATTTATCGATTTTTTTCTTTTATATATCATGTTTTTTGTATCCTAGGTAGTTCTTGCCTACCCTGAATTCATAAACATTTTCCTTTATAATTTCTTCTTAAAGTTTTATAGTTTTAGGCATTCATATTTAGGTTCATGGGTCCTTTCAAGTCATTTTTATGTATGGATATAAAGGGTTGAGGTTAATTTTTTATATATGGATACCAGGTGTTCTAGTGCCATTTGCTGAAAACACTATCTTTTCCTCTGCTCTTGAGTTGAGTTTATGTTCTATAAAATGTTAATGTTAAATAATCTTTCAAAACTCAGTGGACCATATATGTGTGGTTCTATATCTAGATTCTCTGTTTTATTCCAATGATCTGTATGTCTTTCCTTACACCAACACTGCCTTGATTACTGTAGCTTTAGAAGGAGTCTTAAAATTAGGTACTAAATGTCTTCCAACACTGTTCTTTTTTTTTTTCTTTTTCTTTTTACTTTTCTGATTCCTTTGTACTCCTACATAACTTTTAAATTTCAATATCCAATTCTTCATTTATAGCAAGTATACACAGACCTGAATTTTTATATATGCCTTGTATTTTCTAATCCTGCAAAATTCAAATACAAGTTCTAGGGGCTCCTAGAGATTTCTTAGTATTTTCTCTGTAGATGATCATTTCATCTGCATATAAAGATTTTGCTTCTACCTTGCCAATCCTATCCTAATTGTGTCATTTTATTGTCAGACTGTTTTGGTTGGGCCTAGGTTTCAAAGTTTAATGGACAGATAAAGAGTAAGCATATCTGCCCTTGTTCCCCACCTTAACGAGAAAGCATTGTATCTTCATTCATATAAGGTGTTCTTGCTGGAAGTATGGAGTACATGCCTTTAATCTGTTCAGAAGGTTCTGGTCTACTTCTAGTCTCCTGATAGCTTTTACCATGAACAGCTGTAGAATTTAATCCAATACTTTTTCTCCAACTAGTAAGAGGATCATATGGGTTGTTCCTTTCTTCTGTTAAAATGATGACTTTTGGGGGTGAATCTTCCAATGCTGAACCAACACTGCCATCCCTATAACAAAACCACTTTCTACATACTGCCAGAGCTGACTTCTAATAGTTGGTTTTGTTAAACAAATTTCTATCTATGTTCATACTTTTTTCTTCTATCAACATTATCCAGTTTTAGGATTAGCACAATGTTGATTTCCTAAAATGAGGGGAGAAGTGTTCCTTCTTTTTTGCTTTAATTGTTTGATATAATTTATCAGTTAAAATGTATATGAGCCTCTTGTCATATAGGTAGGTTTTCAAGCTAGGAATATACTTTCTTTAATAGGTGCTATTCAAATTTTATATTTCCTCCAGAGTCAGTTTCATTAATTTGTCTTCTAAGTTACTTCTTAGAAGTTGTCAAATTTACTTCAAAAAAGATTTTTGTAATATGCTTTCTATATCCTTTTAAATTCTGTAAAATCTGTGGTAATGTCTCCTAGATCTTGATATTGTAATTTTAAAAATGTATACTTGATATTGTGTAATAGGAAGAAAACTTCTAAAGGAGCAGGGGAAATGGAAGGGGTAGGGGAAAGGAAAAAAGGGAGAGGAAAAAATATGAGAAAAGGAAAACAATAGAAACAAAGTCTTTGCAAATAGGGTAGGGTGGAGGGGGTGAAGGGAGGGCAGGGGAAGGGGAAAAAAAATAAGAACCAAGATACTCATGTAATGGTACAAGATCCCAATGATGAATGTAACTGTATTTTATACCTAAAATGTATCAACAAACTTAATGGGAAAAAAAAAGAAACCAGTCTGAACTTCAGTGGAACTAAAGATGTAGGATTGCTGGGATTATCTACTACCCTGCCATAAATCTACAGCTGGCATGCTGTGATTAATCAACATGTATCTGGGCTCTGTCTGCCCGCTCTGTCTGCCAGTGACAGCAGAGACATGTTCTGAAGTGAACTTTTTTCCTTCTTATTTTCTTGTTTTGCTTTTATTTTGGTTTTTTTTCTTGATTGTTTGCTTTTTTATGAGTGTGAACATTGTTCCTAGTTTTTTATTATTATTGTTGTTCTGATCTTTTTATTTTTTCCTTCTTTCTTTCCCTCCTGTCTTCTTCACCAGTTTCACAAACTTTGTGTAATCTTGCTTTGTCCTCCAGCCTTGATTCTAATCTCTTGTTCTTCTTTTATTTCTCTGTCTTTTTCCCCTAACCCTTTTTGAACTTTCTCACCTGAGGGTAACCTTGCCATATTGAGGACATATTTACCATAAACAATTTTCTACTTTTAGATTGTGTTATATAACCACAAATATAGTTAATACAATTAAAGGTAGCAAATTAATAGTTATCACAGTTTGTCATTTTCTAGGCTGTGTTTGATGCTATTGTTATTGCTGATTGTACTACATAAGCCAAGGTGACATAATTGTTCTAATCAGTTCCTCTTCCAGGTATGCCAAGACTGAAATTGCCTAAGTGCCACAAGCCATACTATAGGCCAGTGCCAAAGGACCAGGGGGTAGGCCAAATAGGCAGCAACTTCTAATCCCCAATAAATTGAAGAGGTAGGATCTTAGAACAGATTCAAAATCCAAAAGCCAGCTACACCTGGAAGACATTTTTGAGAAGTAATCATTTCCTAAAGGTTCTAAATACTAGCATAAATACTTGCCATAAACAATTTACAAGCATCAACCCAGGAATTAAACTTAAAAAATAGAAAATGAGAAGAAACTTAGGCAAGATGAAATGTCAGACTTTCAGCTCACCAAAGGCAAACCCAGAGGATAATGAGGTGGAACAATTCAAAAGCCATGCACCTGAACTCTCTCTGACATAATGACAGAGGAAGTAACAAAGTAGAGGAATGAGGATCTAGAAAAAATCAAAACAGAAATAGTTTCTCAGATAACAACAGAGCTGGTGACCACAATGAAAGATATGGTTAGTGACTCTAGAGCAGATCCAGATAAAAGATAGACAGTCTTAGGAAAATGATGGAACCCATGAACATCCAACATAGAAAGAAAGAGAATCCATGGAACAGATTAAAACAGATATCTAGGAGATTAAAAATTCCATTGAAAGTATATGCAGCAAAATGAGCCAGTGTGAGGACAGAATATTAGGTCTAGAACACGGGATTGTGATTAGAGATCATGAAACCTTTCTAGGTTTCTTAAAAATAGCAAGGGACCATGAAAAATCAAACAGCTGCTAGACGATGCAAAGGAGAATGACATAAGATTGATCAGAGTCAATGAAAAAGCAGGAGACGGTACAAATGACATAAAAAACCTGTTCATAGAAGTAATGGCAGAAAACTTCTTAAGCATGGAAAAAGAATTTGACATACAGATAAGTAAGGCATATAGAATTCCAACTAGCCATGATAAAAAACTACACTAAAGCATATAATAGTAAAGATTCCAGAAATATAACACAAGAACAGAATATTAAAAGTTGTTACAGAAATAAATCACCTATAATGGAAACAGAATCACAGCAGACCTCTCAACACAAACCCTCAAGCCAAGGAGAGCTTGGAGAAAATTAGTCAAGCTCTAAAAGAAAACAACTTCAAACCCAGATTGATGTACCTGGCAAAACTATCTTTCAAAAGTGATGGAGAAATGAGATACTTCCATGACAAAGAACACCTGAAGAAATTCATGACCACCAAAGCAGCACTTCAAAAGGTTCTGAGGATATTCTAGAAAGAGATAATGAGGACTACAACTCAATGAACCTCAACAGAATGACTCTATCTGCAAGGCAAATAATTAAACAGGGGAGGGGGGGACCAACAACAGGAAGATAACATGACAAGGATAATTCAATACATATCAGTTATAACCGTCAATGTAAATGGTCTCAATTCACCAATCAAAAGAAACAAATTAGCAGTATTGTTCAAGAAGCAATATCCAACAATATGCTGCATACAAGAAACACATTTAGAGCCGGGGATTTAGCTCAGTGGTTTGGCCACCTGTCTCACAAGTGCAAGGACCCAAGTTTGATTCCTGGTACCAAAAGAAGAAAAAAACAACACATTTAATTGGAAAATAAATTCATAAATGGAAAGCCAAAGGATGAAAAATAATACTCCATTGGACAGGAACCAGGAAAAAAGCAGGGATAGGTATTCTATTTGCAGACAAAGTAGATTTCAAGCCAAGACTCATTAAGAGAGACAAAGACATCCTTGTAAAGGGAACAATCCAAGAGGAAGAGATAACAATCATAAATATAGATCCACCAAATACCCAACTATGTAAAAAAAATTAATGGGCATGAAAAATCAAATAAGCATTAATACAATTGTAATAGGGGACCTCAGTACCCTACTGTCACATATAGATCAACTAGACAAAAAAGTCAATAAAAAATATCAGACCTCAACCAAAATATTGAACAAATGGACTTAATAGATGTCTACAGGGTGTTTCACCACACAACACTAGAAATATATTTTTCTCAGCTGCACATGGTAGGTTCTCCAAAATAGATCACATATTAGCTCATAGAATATGCCTGAGTAAATGCAAAGGAATTGAAATTATCCCATGCATATTATTAGACCATCATGCAATGAAATTGGAAATCAATGGTAAAAGAAACCATAAAAAATTTATAAACACATGGAAATTAAATAACACCTTGAACAACCAATGGGTCACAGACAGAATTTTTTTAAAAAGTAGACAGTTTCTACAATTAAATGATAATGCCAATACAACATACTGGACTTATGGGACACAATAAAAGCAGTCCTACAAGGGAAATTTATAACAGTGAATTCTCATATCAGAAAATCGGAGAGGACTCAAATATGCAACCTAATGTTAATCCCCAGGTTTCTAGAAAAAGAACAGCAAGTCAATCCCAAAGTATGTATGACAGAGGAAATTGTAAAGATCAGAACAAAAATTAATGCAATTGAGACTAAGAAAACAATATAAAGAATCAATGAATCAGACTTGGTTTTTTGAAAGATTAAATAAAATTGACAAACTCCTAGCCAACCTTATCAAAAAAAAAGAAAAAAGAAAAGACTCAAGTACTTGCAATTAGGAATTAAAAGGTTGAAATCACAACAGACCCTGCAGAAATTCAGAAGATTTTTAATATCTACTTGGAAAACCTGTATTCTAGTAAGTTGGAAAACACAGAAGAAATGGAAGATTTCCAAATACATATAAATTACCAAAGCTGAATCAAGAAGATATAAAAGTTCTAAATAACCCAACATCAGTTAATGAAATTGAAGATGTAATTAAAAATCTACCAACAAAATAAAAGCCCAGGTCCTGATGAATTCACTGTTAATTCTATAAGAAATTTAGAGGAGATCTAATCCCATTATTTCTCAAAATCTTCGATGAAATTGAAAGAGAAGCAATACTACCAAAGTCATACCTGGAAGCAAGCATTACCCTGATACCAAAACCAGAGAAGGATCCAACCAAAAAAGAGAACTACAGGCCTGTCTCCCTAGTGAACATAGATGCAAAAATCCTCAATGAGATACTGGCAAACAGAATGCAGCAAATCATCAAGAAGATTATACACTATGACCAAGTACAATTCATCCCAAGGATGCAAGGATAGTTCAGTATACAGAAATGAAGAAATGTAACACACCATATTAACAGAGCCAAGGACAAAAACTATATGATCATCTCAATAGATGCAGCACAAAGTTCAACACCCATTCATGATAAAAACTCTACAGAAAATTGGATTAGATGGTCTTTATCTCAATCTGATAAAAGCCATCTATGAAAAACTAGCAGCCAACATCATACTAAATGGACAAAAACCAAAAGCTTTTACTCTAAAATCAGGAACAAGACAAAGATTTCAATTATCGTGATTCTTTTTCAGCATAGTTCTGGAAACATTAGCAAGAGCAATTAGACAAGAGAAAGAAATAAACGGAATAAGGATAGGAAAGGAAGAAGTTAAATTATCATTATTTTCAGATGACATGATACTCTATGTACAAGAACCCCAAAACACCAAATACCTCTAGACTTAAACAAATTCAGTAGCATAGCTGGATACAAAGTCAACACTCAAAAATCAATAGCATTCCTGTACACAAAAAACAAGCTCACTGAGAGACAAATTAGAGAAGCAACACCTCTTGCATTAGCATCCAAAAAAATGAAATCCCTAGGAATCAACCTAATGAAGCAAGTAGAAGACCTTTACTTTGAAAACTACAGTATTTTTCTTTAAAGGAGATTGAAGAGGATATCAGAAAATGGAAAGATATCCCTTGTTCTTGGGTAGGAAGAACCAATATAGTAGTGAAAATGGCCATATTTCCAAATTATTTCAAGATTTATTGCAATCTTAATCAAAATACCAATAGCATATCTCACAGAATTAGAGAAAACAATCCTAAAATTCATTCAGAACCAGATGAGACTTATAATAGCAAAAGCAATTCTGGGCAACAAGGGCAAGGCAGGGGACATTACAATCCCTGACTTGAAATGATACTACAAAGCTACTGTGATAAAACAGCATGGTACTGGCAAAAAAACAGACCCAAGGATCAATGGAACAGATTAGAAGATGCAGAAACAACTCCAAACACACTCACCCACCTTATCTTTGACAAAGAAGCCAAACATCTTCACTGGAAGAAAGACTGCCTCTAATAAACAGTGCTGGGAAACTGGCTTTCCACATGCAAAGATTAAAACTAGTCCCATATCTTTCACCATACACTAAACTAAAATTGAAATGGATCAAAGATCTAAATATTAAAACAGAAACACTAAATATCCTGGAAGATAGAATAGGTAGAAGGCATTGGTGTGTAGGCAAAGACTTTATGAACAAAATCCTGATCACACGGAAAATAACACAAAGAATCAACAACTGGAATCTCATCTTATTAAAAAGCTTTTGCACAGCAAAAGAAACCACCAACAGAATGAAGAAACAACCCACACTTTTTGCCAGCTGTTCCTCAGACAAAGGACTAATATCTAGAATATATAAAGAACTAAAAAATCAGACCCCCCAAATTTAAAGGCCCAATCCAAAAATGGGCATCTGAAATGTATAGACTCATCCCAGATGAAGAAGAAATGGCAAGTAAATATATGAAAAAAATGTTCAACATCACTAGACATTTGAGAGATTCAAATTAAAACAATCCTGAGATTCCATGTCACTCCAGAAAGAATGGCTCTTATCAAGAAATTAACCAATAACAATGCTGACACGGCTGTGGGGAAAAAGGAACCCTTCTCCACTGTTGTTGAGAGTTTATACTGGTACACCCACTGTGGAAATCAGTGTGGAGATTCCTCAAAACACAAAAAGTAGAGGTCCATTTGATCCAGCTATCCCCTCCATGGTATCTTCCTGAAAGAATTAAAAGCATCATACCACAGCAATATATGTATACCCCTGTTTATAGCAGCAGTTTTTAATAGCTAAATCTTGGAAATAGCCCAAATGCCCATCAACCAATGAATGGATAAAGAAGATGCGGGGGGGGGTTGTACAATGGAGTACTATTCTGTCATAAAGAAAGATAAGCTTGAGACATTTCTAGCTAAATGGATGCTCCTTGAGACCATACTCTTAAGTGAAATAAATCAGACTCACATGTTTAAATGCTGCATTGTTTCTCTGTTGAGAGAAACAAACCAAAAGTGTAAATAAGGACCAAAATGTATAATAGATATTGAGGAATGGGAAGAAAATGTTCAAATGAGAAGGGGAACAAGGGAGGGAATAGGAGGAAAGAAGAAAGGAAAAAAGGGACAAGGGAAAAAAGAGAGACTAGAAGGGGAAAAATGGAAATAAAGTTTTTGTATATAAGGAGGGGATGAGGAATTGAAGGGAGGGTAGGGGGATGGAAAAAAGAAGAAGCAAGATATATCATGTACAGGTACAAATTCCCTATGATGAATGCTATCATTATGTATACCTAAAATGTACCAATAAAAAAAGAAAATTATAAATTAACAAGCTTCATGAAGCAAACTATTGTCTGAGAAAGAAAAGAAACAGATGGAAAAGAGCAAGAGCCCTGCACAAGAGTTAGGTCCTGAGTAGTTAATGAAAAACAAAGAACTCCAGACAGGGTCATGAACAATTCAATACAACAAGAAGGAAAAATAAAAATGAGTGAGGATGGCAGTGAAAATGAGAATTGACTGTACTCATATAAAGACAGCATTTGAGACAAGCAAACAAAATATTGATTACAATGACAGCCACTTGTTACTTCTGAGAGAGATAATTAAAAATAAAGATTTAAATAAACCTTAACATATTTATACCAAACTGTATAAAAATAAATGTAATGGAAACTAGTATAAATATTAAGAGCACTGAATTTTTAAAAATACAATAGCAGTGGGATATTTTTATACACCAATTTATCATTGACACAAATGAGGATATAAAGGACCATATATTGAGCACTGTGGCTAAAAACAAAACACATTCTCTTCAAGGAATTTATAAACTTTACTACATAACAGTTATGACAGACTATTACTTTTATGACTTGCCAAAAAACAACTTCACTGGTACATACACCATTGGATAATCCCTTCATACGTTATTTCTAGGTTTGACCACATGACTGGCTTTAGACAATGGGACATTAGCAAATAAAATACTAGGAGCTGCTTTGTAAGTGCTTGGGACTTAACTCTTTGGACACTCTCTCAGATCCCACCTACCAATTATAAAATGCAAAGCCCAAGCTAGCCATGTGAGGAAAATATATGGACATAAACCAAGGATCCAAGTCTCTGAAAAGCCAGCTTCAACCATCCTTAATGGAAGGGTTTCTCCCCACAACCCCTACACTCCACCACCAATTTGAGTTGTCCGGTTAATGCTGCAGAGAACAGAGATAAGGTATCCTCACCAAGCCCTGTCCCAGTTGCAGAATTTGGAAATAAGTGATTATTGTTTTATTAATCCATTCATTTGGAGATAAACTGTTATACAATGATTATCCAAATCATCAAGACTATGAAAAATTTCTTAATTTACTTTGAAAACAAATTGTGACCTGTATTTTATGATGTAATAAAAGCAAATTTTAAAAAGTATCTGAACAAAATAAAATAAAAAACAATGAAGTATGAAAAGCCATCATAAGGGGATGAAGGAAGGGCAGGGGAATGGGGAAAAAGTAAGAACCAAGATGCACCATGTAAAGGTACAAGATCCCAATTGTGAATATAACTACTGCATACCCAGAATGTACCAATAAACTTAATGGTAGAAAAAAAAAATAAAAGCCATCATAAATACTGAGTGAAAGAGTTAAAAATTTTAATGGCAAGACTATATAAAAAATAAAGACAATAAGAATGATATATAGAAAACTAATGAAATCAATATGTTTAGAATTGCAATCATACAAAGTACATCTCTAACCACAATGAAATGAAATTAGAAATTGTTAACAGGAAGAAATTTAGAAAATATACAAATTTGTAAAAATTAGTTAACATCTCCTAAATAGCCAATAGGTAGAAGAAGAAATTAAAAGGATAATTGAAAAATACTCTGAGATCAATGGAAACAAAAACATAACATAGCAAAACTTATAGGATATCCTTAAAGCAGCAGTGTTTAAAATGCCTCTATTAAAAACACAAGATCTCAGTTAACTAACCTATTTTTAAAAACTAGAAAAAGAAGAGCAAACTAAATCCAAAGCAAGCAAAAGGGAGTAACAAAATTAGTGGAGAAATAAGTGAACTAGGAAATAGAAAAATAATAATTCAAAGTAATGAAAACAAAGGGAGATTCTTTAGAAAATCAGTAAAATTGTCAATATTTAGGTAAACTGATCACGAAAAAAATTAAGAAAAGACTTAGTAAATTAGGAGCAGAGGAGAACATCTTCACCTTGATAAAAGACATCTGTACAAATCTCACGTAATACCTACTTAAGGATAAATGAGGAAAACTTCTACCCTTGAGTATATAAAATGGATTTGGAAGAAAACTTGAATTTTCTATCATCCTAGAAGGGAAAAAGATTTCCCAGCCTTTGCCTCCCTTTTCTTAATACTTCAGACTATTCGTTCTGTGAATCTTTTCTGTGCCTCTTTAAAATGTATGTAAGGGGGCAGGGGGATTTAGCTCAGTGGCGCCGCCATCTGCCTGTCAAGCGCAAGGTCCTGAGTTCAATCCCTGTACCAAAAAAAAAGTCTAAAATGTATGTAAATGTTTTAAAAACCTAATTAAGCCTTTTGATAGTGTTACAATCAGGAATCTTTTTCTCAGGGACCTGGGAGACATCCCTTACAATCATTAAAAAAGACAGTGCATCTAGTGCCTGCCTCGCAAGCACAAGGTCCTGAGTTTGATTCCTGATACCAAAAAAAAAAAAAACAGTGCAGCTACCTCCCAGCTTCCAAAGGAGGGTGGGAGTCTAACTTCAGCTTCCATCTGGTTTCAAGTTACAAACCTACATCCTGTCATAAAGTATGAGAAATGTGTGTTTCTTTTAGATAAAGGCAATTAGCAACTCAACTGGCTACCCCAATTATTAATCAGGGGACTGAGGATTGTGCCATGTGTGACAAATGATGCTGCCAAGTCTTCTTACTTGAAGACTACTTACTTATCTTGAGAACAAATATGACATGGGTTATGGGTGCTTAGCTATACAGAAGGATGAGATTTCTTTCTATTGTTGCAATATCTTCAGTGGATGGCCTATGATGAAAATCATACTCTGGTTTGATGCTTATTCAAAAACAAAACTATTCTTTCTCTTCTGCTTTTGTGGAGAGTTTGTCTGGGTTAACAAGAAATTTTGTATGTAATTTGTTTTTCCCTAACACCTTCTAAGATCAGGAACAAGACAAGGAAGTCTGTTCTTACCACATCTATTCAACATTGCACTGGAGTTTCCAGTCAAGAAAGTAAGGCAGAAAAAAGAAATAAAAGGTATCCAGATGGGAAAGAGAAAGCAAAATGATCTCTATTCACAGATGATGTGAATCTTTTCTGTAGGGAATCATATGAAATTCAAGAAAACCAGAATTGGTTTGAATATGAATTCAGTAAAGTTACAGGATACAAAATCAATACACAAAAATCATTTATATTTCTATAAACTAGCAGTGAGCTATCCAAGATAAAGTTAAAACAATTTTATTTAAGATAGAATCAAGAAAGAATATAATACTTAAGAACAAATTCAACAAAAGTAGTACATGATTTGTACACTAAAAACTATGTAACATGCTGCCTGCCTCGCAAGTGCAAGGACCCGAGTTTGATCCCCGGTACCAAAAATTAAAAATTTAAAAAATTTAAAAAAATAAAAATAAAAACTATGCAACATAATTGATAGAAAGCAGAAAAATATACTTTAAGGGAAAGGCTGCTTGTGTTCAAAAATTGGAAGCTTTCTATTGTTAAATGGCTACATTAGTGTTCTCTTGATACTGTAACAAATAATCACAAGTTTAGTAGTTTAAAACACAAATCTCATAATTCTGGATGTTTCTAAAATGGCTCATGCTGGATTAAAGTCAACATTTTGTAGGACTATGTCTTAGTTATTTTTCTCTCATTGCTGAGACAAAATACCCAACACCCAAAGTTAAAGGGAGGAGAGGTTTTCTTAGCTCACAGTTTGTAGAGATTTCAGTCCATAACTGACTGGCTCCAAGGCAGGGTGGATGGCAGACAGGCATCCAAAGAGAGACAACATGGTGCACACAAGGTAGCAAAGGCAACAAGGGAACTTAGTAGCTTTCTTCGGCCCCTTTTATACTCTAGGCTACCGGGATTGAGGCCGTGCCAAACCAATCAGTGGACTGATTTAGTAATCACACACCCTTAATCCCTGCATTGCACCATGAATCAATCACACACTCCAGATCCAGCCACCTCTGAAAAAGACTGCATGAGGTTGTGGGAACATCTAGAGACAAGCCATAACAGACCATATCCCTTCCTAAAGGCTCCAGGGAAGAATCTATCTTCTTGCACCTTCTCTCTTCAATAAACAACGGCCTGTGGAGTCTTGCCCATATCATATCACTCTGACACTCCTCTGCCTCCTTTTTCCACATTTAAAGGCACTTTTCATGTCATTGGGCCTAACAACCTCAAATCTATCTGCTACTTTAATTCTCATTTACAATGTTAAAAAATATGCACAGGTTCCAGGATTATATTAGGATGTGAATTTAGGGGAGGTCATTTTTCTACCTACCATAATGGAATACTTCCTAAATTGATCTACCTGACTCCTTTGCAGGAAGTGGCCAGCTGATCCTAAAATTCATATAGAAACACATGGGACACAGAATAAACAAAACGATCCCTAAAAATAATGACAAAGGTATGAGGGCTTGTTGCTTCCTGATTTCAAAACTTACTGCAAAGCGACAGTAATCAACTGTGTGTGGGACTGGCATAAGGATACTCAAACAGATTTAGTATAAATAAAATAAAGAGGAGAGCCAGAAATAAACACTTACATTCATTGTCAATTGACAAGGATGCCAAGACAATTCAATAGGCAAAGAATAGCTATTTCAACAAATGCTACTCACATGCAAAAGAATGAAGGCATAACCCTATCTTGTGCCACATACAAAAATTGAGTTGAAATGGGGTCATGGACCTAAATATGAAAGGTCAAACTATAAAACTCAGAACAAAGCATAGATATAAGAAGAAAAGTTTAAGTCTTTGTGACTTTTGATTAAGCAATGGCACTTGGACACTTAGTACAAGCAAACAAAATAATAAACTGGACTTAATAAAAATTAAACATTTTTGTGCTTCAAAGAACACTATCAAGAAAATAAAGAGAACCCACAGAGTCAGAGAACACATTTACAAATCACTTATCTTTTAAGTAAGTAACAGAATAAGTAAAATATCTGTTAAGTAACAAAGAAGTAAAAATTCTTTCAACTCAGTAATATGAATATAAACCAATATAAAAATGAGCCCAAATAGGGAAGGGTGGAGGGCGTGAAGGGAGGGCTAGGAATGGGGAAAAAATAAGAACCAAGATGCATTATATAAAGGTACAATTCCCAATGAGAAATGTAATTGTGTTGTATACCTATAATGTACCAATAAAAGAATTTAATACAAAAAAAAAAATGAGCCCAAAAAGTCATTCAGCTTCACTGGTCATAAGAAAATGCAAATCAAAAGTATAGTGAGATACCACATCTTGTGCACTAGGATGGCTATGATCAAAAATACAGATAAGGGCCGGGGATTTAGCTCAGTGCTTCCACTGTCTGTCTTGCAAGTGCAAGGACCTGAGTTCAATCCTTGGTACCAAAAAAAAAAGATAAAAATGGCTGTGTGTAAAGTTGTGGGAAATTGGAACCTTCACACATTGCTGGTGGGAATGTAACGTGATATAACCACTTCAGAAGATGTTTGGCAGTTTCCCAAAACGTTAAACATAGAATTGCCATATTGAGAAGTCTATCTCCAGGCTAAAATACTATGTATGATCTTTCAGGCAAGCCCTGAGGCAAATACCAACCTTTGCCTGGCAGACTTCATGGAAGGAGCTGTCATCGCCACACCAGACTTAGGTCATAGTTGATATGCTACAGATTCTGGAGGAAATTACAGGCAAGAACATCAGGCCATGCTTAGAGGCTTGTCTGAATTACTAGCCCAGGCTTCTCCATTCAGGGGCTTCAGTTCAGGCCCTCTCCAAGTGTCAGTGAGATCCTCTTGAGTGCATTCTTGGTTAAGGGAAGCTTTTCAGCTATCAATAGTCCTCATGCACACTGATAATGAATAGTCACACATGTTGTGAAAGTATGAAACAAACACAGGAAGTATGTGCACTTTCAGAGAGTTGCTACTTCTGGGGAGTGAGGGAAAACAGAAAGGGAGGAGGTTTCCATCAAATCTGTATTGTTTCTTTGGAAAAAATCTTTAAACAAATATAATAAAGCGGATTGTATTGAAATCTGGTGTGCACAAATGTATGTGTGTTGTATTTATTATTATATTTATTATATTTCATAATACAACAGAAATTTAAATGTTGATATAATGATTAGTATTACATGGTAGAATCTTATGTGATTTTAGTTTTTTTCTTGATTTGTTTGTATTTTTCAAATTCTCCTCACCAGCATGAACCTGTCTTATAATGATAACAAACAGTACATTGTGCTTTTCAAAAAGGTATCACTACCAGTAACTGTACACAGAGAGCCATAAAAATGTATTTTTATTAAACTGTAATATATACTATCAAACTGAACCAGTATTAAAATTATATCTTGGTATAAAAAGCTCCATGGGTATTTTTTAATAGTTCGCTGCTGAGAAATGTTTTCCCCTTCAAATGGAAGCCAAAATTTTAAAAGTGAAACTTATCCAAATTGTAAGTTATTCAGGAACTGAAGCGCAAATAATTACAGCTTTAATAGCTATTCCTGTTATTACTTTTTTTTTTTTTTTTGGTACTGGGGATCAAACTCAGGACCTTGTGCTTGCAAGGCAGGTGCCAGAACCACTGAGCTAAATCCCCGGCCCAATAGTTATTCCTGTTGATTAAAGTCCTTTTGAAAATATGACCTTAACTAACCTAGGATTGTCTGGATGTGTTCATTCAAGCTGTTACTGTAAATTACTCTATGTAGAGATATATTTAATGATTAATAGATTTTTTTAGAGCCAGACCATCTAATTCAGCAGTTTCCAAAGATTTTTTTAACACTATTCATATTACAGTGCTCAAGGAGAAAACAAAAAACAAAACCAAAGGCCCTTCTCCTGAAGCAGGAGCTGTATCCTGAGCCCCTGCCTGCTCCTTCTCTCACCTTTTTCACCTCCTTCTCCTTCACTGTCTCCCTCCTGTCTGAAGGAAAAGACCCTGAGTGCCACCCCCTCCTTCCCTCACAGCACAGATCCCTCTGCTGGCTGTTGCCTTGGTTCTACTGACTCTGCTTATCATCACCCTTCCCTCTTGCCTCAGCCCTGAGGCTCTGGACAATCACTGCCCATCTGAAAATACAAAGGACATCCTTCAGTCCTTCACATGGAAGGGACACTTCTCAATACCCTGCTGCTCTACAGCACTGGACCTTAGAAAACCATTAGGTTCCTTGGAAACTTTCTCATATCTTGCCCAATACTATATTCTCCTAGTTTTCCTTCTTTCTACCTCCTGTGTGTCTTCTCCCTCTAAGCTTCCCCCATGCTTCCTCTCTATCCGCCCCTTACATATTATGGCTTTCCAAGGTCTTGAGCACACGTTCATCTCACACAGATGCTGATGACTCTGTGTCTTCTCATCAGCGATGAACTCTCTTGAATCCCCAGAAACATAACATTTGCTAACTGGACATGATACACTCACTATCTCAAAAGCAATTCAAACAACATATTCAAGACTAAATTACTTAAGTGCCTTTCTCTGCAAATCCTACCTCATACCTTCCCTAAACACCTAGATGCTGCTGCAGGTTGAACTGTGTTTCCTGAAAAGATATGTTGAAGTCCTTCACTGCCTATGGATGTGGCCTTATTTGGAAAGAAGGACTTTGTAAATGTAATCAGATTAAGATGAGGTCATACTTGATTAGGGTGGGTCCTAATTCAATAGGAATATCATTCTACTGGACAATATGGAGAATACCATGACATACAGAGAGAATGCAGTGTAATTACAGGGCAAAGACTAGAGTAATGTGGCAAGAAGTATGCTTTTACCCAGATCCGTCCATTCCTGCTGCCTCTCCAGTCTTCAGCAGCCTGTTCAGCAAAGAGCTCGTGTCCTTGCACTTTCCGCTATCTAGCTCCCTGGGGTGAGGCCTGGCTCCCAGCATGGGGTCCCCTCACAGTAGCCATGGTAAGAGTCACAATAGCTTCTCTACCTGCACTTTGGCAGGTCCCAGACAGAGTGAGTGAATGCTTTTAACTCTGAGTCATCTCTCTCTCTAGCTAAATCAACTGAAACTACTAATCGAAGCTGTAAGTGAACAGAAGTAAGTTCCAACTGGGTTCATTGTTAATCATACAACGTTAGTCAAAAATCTCAAAAGAGAGTATTACCTGGCCAATTATTATCTGTAATATTGAAATGGTAACATTTTATTCTTAGAAGAAAAGATATATGAAATACAGAAATGAAAGAGGAAAACCAACCCCTTCTGTCACATACTGCCATCAGACGTACCACCAATTAATCTTACTATCAAGCATAGGATCCTTAAATTACAGGCTATTTCTTCTTATAATATGTCTCTGGGGATTTTTACTCCATCAAAGCTTATATCCTACCTCTATTTTCTTTGTTATTCTCATTCACCAGCAAATGTAAATCAACCCAAACATGAATTATTGCAAAAGCTTTAGTCTCTTAAGTGTATTTATTAATTGAACAAATACTTACTCAACATCTACTACATGCATCTTTTCTTTCATAGTTTTTCTTTTTTCTAAGGTAGGAAAAATGATCAGATGCAAGTAAATTGATAGGAACTGGGTAGTGGAAGCACAGAAATTGATGCAGAAGAGCAGGGGGGAGTCACTGGAGTGATGCTCTTGAGAAAGTGGTGCCACTGGTGGGGCTGGACTAGGGGAGGAGTCACATGGGAGAATGTCCGTCATGAACACATGTGTGTAAATGGGAAGACATGGAGGCACAGGCTTGTGGAATTTCTCTTCTGACAGCTTCTAATTTCTCAGTGAATTACAGAGCAGGGTCATCTCCATGAAGGTTTAAGTCAAAGCTTCACTCTCCTGCCAAATCCTCCTAATCCCAATCTTGTTCATGTCAAACACCCGTCCTCATACAGCCCTGGACACATACTGATTTCCCAGTTCACTGATCTCCCAGAGCCCCTTCCACACTACCTACAGTTTTTTTTCCAACAGGCTTGCTTTATTTCTCCCCAAAGATGTGCCAGCAGCGGGAAACAGGATAATGCTTGATTGCATCAGAACAGCAACTAGGTATCAAAATTCAATAGCACAAAACTTGAAACTAAGTAGCTTAAGGTAGATGATGCCTATAAGCAAAGAAACATTATTTTATTCTTAAGTCTAGAACATAAACAGAATAACAAAAACCTTTTTCCAGTTATATATAAACAGACTAGAGGAAGGGCCCCGCTAATTTGAGAAATACCACAGGCATGGACTTTTGCCATAGCCCCTGAATACTCTTGAATAGTGAAGCAGACAATTTGATCCAAAACCACTCTGACAAAAGGCATTCGAATCAAGACAGATGTGCTTTAAACTCTGACATTGATAAGGCCATGCTAACTTCTGCTTAGCCATTATTGTTTTAATGGTCAAGACAAAACACAACAGTTTAGAAGTAATAAAAAAACTTCATCAAGAAAATGAGAAATTGAACACCAATGAATATCCCCAATCACTCATTTTTCCCCATGTGCTATTTTCCACCTATTTTGCTACTAAAAATGTTTTTGTCTTTTTTAATGTTATAATGTCAGACAAACCCAAGCTTGAATCTTTGCTGCCCAATTTACTACCTATGTGTTTTGGTGAATAAAGTAAAATTAGTAAGCCAAAGTCCACTCCTTACACTTCAGACTGTGTTCATTTCCTCACGATGACATGGAAGGGAGAATCCTCACATATACGGAATTACCACATTCCCTCACATTGCTCAGATTATGTGTTTTCTTCCAGGCCCTCCCGCTACCTTCTGTTACACAGAAATCCTCTAGCTCCATTTTCTCAGTGGTCCAAAGCAATTCTAGCAAATAATGTTAGCTATATGCTGACACCTTCTCCCTGGTAATCAGTATGTCCTATACTCTCCCACCATGACCTCTTCTTAAAATTCCCAGCCACCAAACAAAGAAATCTCACATTTGGGCCATGGGCTCTGAGAGGCAGGAGCTGAGTGGAAGCAGGTTGCTCCAAAGCAAAAGGAGAACATTAAGTCACCAAGCCATCCTTTCATAACCAGCTCTGATATACAAAATTTCAAAAAATAGGGAATGTGTCACGAAAATGCACTAGGGTTTCTCCATACACTGAATATTATTTGATTTAATCAAAGGATCACTGGGTTGTACATAGCAGAAAGGTCTGAAATAATAAAGGCAAAAATAAAATTTTCATTTATAAATTCTAAGTGTAGTCATGGTCTTTTATTTGGGGGCTAGAAGGTGATGGTATGCTAGAAGGTAATTTTTCCACATAAGACTTTGTCATTTACTTCTGATTTAGTTTTATCCAATTATACATGCCCTATATTATATGAACTAGGGAAAGGCTAGAAATAATTTGAATATCTTTTTAAAAAGGAGACTGATTAAATAAATTATAATTTATGCAGATAATAGAATATGCTATGGGTGATTACAACTGAAGCTATAGAAAAGCACTTATTGATTCAGTGTGTGTATGTGTGTGTGTGTGAGTGTGTTTGTCTAGAAGAGGATTTGAAATTGGGACACTAACCTATTTCCTGTGAGCTTTTTCCCCTTCTGGCTTAGTAGGATTATGAGTGCTCTTAGTAGAATATTTTCCTTATTTTCTTCACTGAGAATATACTGCTTTTGTAATAAGGAAATAATACAGGAAACTTTTTCCTGCAAATTACTGTATTATCCTTCATTGTGAAACTACAAGTAGCTTTCCAAGGCCACTCAAACCCGAAAGAGTTTCAAGTTATAAGAGAAGGACTTCCATTAGACATAAGAACACTGTTGGTTTTTTGGTTTTTCTGGTTATAGAAATGTGCATAAGCCCAAAACAGTGAAAAGAATATATAAATCACCTTCCTCAGAGACTTTTCTCCCTTTAACTTGTCACAAAGATGGTGAGAAATGAAAGATATGACCATTTGTAATATGTTAGCTTCAAGAATAAACTCAGACTAAATGTTCCTTTTGTTCCTCTAAATCCCAATACTTTACGGTCTCTATTAAGAGAACCTAAATAGGAACCAATTAACTGTAAATACAGTGAGAAGTCTGGGCAATTAAACAAATGGGTCACAATCACCTGGGGTTTATACTCCAGCCATCAAACGATATACTTTGAGGCAGAAACACAAATTAAATTTAGATCCGACAGCCTTGAAATTTCTCAGTATATATCAACTGCAGTTTGCTTGTCTCTAATGACAGATTTTTTTAGGAAAAAACATTTGACATTATAAGAGGACATTATACATTTTATATTTCTATTCAAGCCAAATATCACCAACTTTTAAAATTCAAGTACATAATTAAATAATTATGGTGATTTCACAAAGGATAATACAGTGTATATAGTTATACAAATGCCTTTCACTAAACATAAAGTATACTCTTACTCCTTATCAACAAGTTGATTAAAAAAAAGCAATTGAGCAACTTCCAAATCAACATGCCATAGTCTTAATTCAAAGTAGTAAGAGACTCTCACAGAGAAAATATTCCTATGTGTTTCTGATGTAAAGTTATTACTGCCACATCTATTTATAAATGATTGCTTGGTTTTGCTATCTTACTCACAAACTCAGTGCAAGCAGGGGCAGCCCAGAACTACAAGGAGGAAAAGGCTTTCTGGGTGAGGGTGGGAAAAAAAATTTCCTCAATTCCATCTAACTGTGAGGAAACCCTAAAAACAGCTATCTGGAACTCCTTTAATGCCTTCCAACTAGAATAAGTCCAGGGATCATAAAGACAATTTGAGATTTTTTCAGAGAACAGAGAGGATCATACATACGACTTCCATGTACAAGGATAAAGTCTTGAAGGCCACCTTGCAAGCAGATCTATAGTGTGAAGTGGTTTAAACCACAAACTGGAAGCAGATGCTACAGATCTCCTACCGACATCCCTGGCTTTTACTTCTTCAGACCACACTGGACTGAATTCTGACTATTCACAGGTTTATCTGAAGATTTTCTCTAATCCCTTGTCCTTCTCTGTCTGCAGCTTGATAGGCCAGAAGTGGTAGTGAATCAGTGGTACTCTGGGGATGGCCCTTAATCAATGCCTAAAAAGACTTGACATACAAATACCCCACTCTCTCCTTTTGAATGGGATAATTCTGGTTTTTTTGTTTAAACTGGCTTCCAACTTCCTCCACAGGTTTGGGCCCTAATTGCACACAGCGACAACTTCCCCAAGAAATCTTTCATCTACTGTTTTCCCTTACTGATCACATTTCTCATCCCCGACCATGTGTGCTAGGATCACCTCCAGAATAAACCACTTTTATTTGAATCCTTATCTCAGGGTCAGCTTTTTGGGCAACTCAAACTAAGCAACAAGTGAAAGAGACCCAGCGAATAAAGAGAGGAATTTATTGATAGTTTCCTGTAAGTGCAGGAAGAATGTAGCTGAGCTGTATCTTCAGAAAGTGGGCACTAGGACCGGGACATTGCCAGAATTCACTCTCTTGTTTTCTCCAAGCATTGACCTCATTCCATCAGACTGGCTCCCTCCATGGCTGAAACATGGCCACTAAATACTCCTAGGCCTTCTGCATCCTAACTTCAATTCTGTTCACTGGGTTCCAGGTCAACACATTCTCAGGAAAGAATTCTAACTGAATCGGCTCGAATCAATGAAACACTCCTACTGCTATCATATTTTCAACAGAGGCATGAATGCCAGGAATGACCTCCTGAGGTATGACCAAGGTGGCAAGATCTCTCAAACAATGGCTCTCAATTGGCCATTTGAATTGTATACTTCAAATGAAGAAATGTTTTCCTGAAGAATTAGGGTCTTGTTCCCAGCCTGATGACAGACAGTATTTGCCAACTCTGTTATACTATCTTTCATCCCTCTTTGTATCCTTACAACAATCCCACGACACAGATAATCACACACACACACACACACACACACACACACACACACACACACCCCATTCCATTTCTGTAGAGGAATTGATGCCCAGAAAAATGTAGTGGTATGTCCAAAGTCAAACTGGAAGGTGTAGAGCTAGAATTACACCCAGGTCTAGCGTCTGCACTGGCTTCTACTGGCTCCTAAGAGAAAGGATGGCTACACAGGCAACCCCTCAACACTTCATTACTTCTGTCATCACTGCAGCTCAAGGCACTGGATTCCAAGTTTATAGATGAAGCAGATGAAAATCACAAGTGAACTCAGAAAAAATAAGGTAAGTGGAGACTGCACAAACTAAGAGCCCAGTGTTATACTGGGAAATAGGACAGTCTGGATCCCTGGAGCATGAAATGAATTTAGCTCATGTGCACAGAATCTCCAAACATTAACCCTCAAATGTGTGGCTCTTGAAAATGCCTTTCTATGAAAATGATGGTTTTTAAATGGTTTAGTGTGGCAAATGTGTATCAAGGTTACAAGCAGCTCACATTTTCAAATCTTTATTTTGACATTTTATTACAGGCCATAATATTATCATAGTTTGAAAGTTTTGCTATTAATGTGTGTTTTAAAAAACAATCTCCCAAAGGGACATTTGCATTTCAAAATATTGGATTTCTGACTAATATCCTACTACAATATTTTAAGAATACAATTTTTGGCACTTTAAAAGGTTTTCTTTTACTGGCATTGTGCTATTGTTCATAGGGTTCTTTCTGGATCTTACGTTTTTATTAATACATTTTAATTACAGAGAGTAATGGGTTTCACTTTGGCACACCTACACATGCATAAAACATAGCTCCTACAGTTCTTACGGACAGTGCAACATGCCAAGATTTTGAAAAATGATAATTTAAATTTTAAAATTAATAACAGTATAAAATACTAATACCAGCTAAATAAGTTACAATATAAACTGATGTAAAGGGATATGGTTGGTGAGATCATTTGGAGTAACACATTTATAAGAATAAACAAGTTGATGGACTGGGGATTTAGCTCAGTGGTGCCGCCGCCTGCTTTGTGAGTGCAAGGTCCCAAGTTCAATCCCCCGTACCAAAGAATAAACAAGTTGAATGCAGCCCTGCAAGATAATTAAAATGTTGCTTTAATGCCTTTGCCTCTGAGACGGCAATTTGGCTTTCATTTTGCTCTGTGGTTTAAATCCCCAGACTCCCTCACTCTTCCCCTCCTCTTCACCCTCACTGCACTGAGATCTTTCCCCTTCCCTCTGACCTCCTGTTACCATTGCACTGTCAGATTCACACCCAAGCATGCACTATCATGACCACTGCATCCGAACAAAGTGTGTCACTCTGTGCAATCCTTATGACACAGACAGAATGTGGCACAATTACTGTGCAGAAAGCACAGCAACAAGCCACTTCCTTGGCCTTTTCCTTGAGTTCCCCAGCACAGATAGGTCACTGTTCCACCCATGGGTCTCTGTATTGTCCTGAGGGCTTCTTAAGTAAACCTGATGCAGTCTCAAGACAAGCATCACAGGATTTTCCATCCTTTCTCCTTGCCACATTTAATTCTGTCTGCATGCGTGTGGGTAGGGTACCTGGTGTGTACATGTGTGGCCAAGTTAAACTAAATTCTCCTTGCAGGAAAAGACTAAATCATGTGCTCCTGACAGGTTAAGTGTCGTAATACCTATTTAAGGGGCAAAGAAAATGATGAACATGTCTGTCTTTCCTTTCCTTTCTCTTCCTCAGTTTCATTTCACAGATCTCCTGGAAAAACAGCACTTCCATTGACTGACTTTCAGGTTGAGAGATGCCCAGCAGTGCTACAATGCCAAAGGGTAATTGCCAGGTCTCCCACATCAAGGCACAAATCAGCCAAGCTATAGCTCCTGCTCTTCCTTATGTCTTAAGCCTATTCAGAATTAAACTGGAGAAAGATAATTTTTACCATTCATAAGACACTCTGGAGATGTTCCAATGCTAGGGGCACAGAGAAATAAAACTCCTACTGTTAAGAGGAAATAGAGCTATCGAACATGATACAGCAGTGTTGCGGCCCTGTGCCACCACTGTCAGTCCAGGTATGGTGGGCTAAGCACTGTAGTTTCTTGGTGCATCAGTTATCAATTTACTCCTTCTGATGTCCTAAATACCCTTCCGTAAACAATGGGATCCCTTTAAATGCACTTCCTCTAAAGTGAGCACAGTGTCAAGCTTTCTCTGTAGACAGTGCTAGGAGACTATGCAGGAGAAAAAGGCTTTCTGCCACTTCTGGCATGGGCAGGGGTAGGCTGTATACTATAAGGCTGGCCTGCAGAGCCTGTCTCAGCCCCAGGACCAGGCCACTCTCCTGTAATGCTGCAGCCTCAGCCTGATACTATCTTAATGCAGGCCTCTAGTTCAGGGGCCACAGAGCCCAGCACTGCCTGGATCACCCCCATTCCTCCCTCCCTGTGGTGCTCAACTCTGAAGGCACTCTGTGCCACTGGCAATGAACCTCTGCTGTGTGCTGATGGGTACTGACTCTTAGCTCCTCCTCCTGCCCTGCAGACAGCAGTACCTACTGGCTCAGCAGCTCCAGACTAGCTCCCTCCTGGCCCACTCAAGCAACTTCTTTGTTGACTATGGGGCTACCACACCCAAACCCTTCCAAGTCTGTCCTTCCTCGGTAAGCTCCTTCAGCTCTAGGATAATGTATTGAGCTTCCTTCTATTTTATTGTGACTCTTATGTCACAGTTAAACATTCATCATATTAAAATTCCTCTACTTGGCTACAGTGTCATTTCTATCATCTGATTAGAACCAGGCTGCCACATTTCATTCTGAAATTTGGGGCCAATGAGTCAACACTAAGTACTTAAAATAGACTATTTCTTTGTTTCATAGGTCTTGACTTCTGAAGCTGCTAAAGGGGTTATGCTTCCTTTTGAATGACTCACTGTGCTATATTGTGTTGTATTGAAGATGGCCACAAATTCTGTGCAGGTGCTTCTCTGTAGAGGTAAAAGTACTTCTCCATGCCCTTGAACTTGGGCTGGCCTTACCTTACTTTGACCACTAGACTATAGCAGGTAGATTGCTAAGTGACATCCAAGACTAGTCTTACAGAGGCCTTGCATTTCCAATCTGCCCTCTTGGAATTCCACTCTACCACTGTCATATAAATCAAGGCTTCACAGAGATGTAGGGAACCCTCACAATTTCTATTCAGCATCTTTCATTTAAATTCAAGTGCCAGGTCAATGAAGCCAACATGGACCTGCCAACTGCACCAGTGACTCAGTGGAGCTCATCTACCTGAGTCAGCCCAGCAAGAACTGCCTAGAAAGCCTTCAGGACCTGCTGCTTTGAGCAACTGTAATTGATTGTTACACAGCAGTACTGTAGATAACTAAAATATACATCTCCTCCTCATGAAATGAGCTTCTAATTTCTTGCCTATTCAAAAATTTAATTTGAGTAAAATTTGAGGACATTTTTTGCACCAATTTCTCCAAAAAATATGCTAAAATAAGACCTTGTACTATTATGCATTCCTTTTTATGTCTCTTTCCAATAAAAAATGTGAAATATCATATATGTATATATATAGAGACTTAAGTGTCAATATTTAAAATGACAAACTAGAAAAATAAATATGAAGAAAGAAGTTAAATATTTACAGTTTTGTGTTAACTTATAAAACATGAAGACTATAAAAAGACAAGGGAAATAAGATGTAAAAACTGAAGATAAATGATTTTGAATTACTAGTCGATAAAAGAAGCAAGGGCTTCCACTGACAGAATCAATCATCACAGGGCTCCCTATCTTCCTTCACATGCTACTCAGGAGTTCAGAGCAAATTAGACTGAAAAATCTATGGTGTACATAAAGTATAAAAGTATAAAAGTATATTCCTACTTTTAATCTTGGCTGAACAAAGTTTAACATTGCTAGGGGCACACAAAATGAAAACTAAGCCCATCTTGACTATATACAGCATGGCATTTCTTCATCTATCCATAAACTATAGTGTCATTTGATTGAAAGACAATACACTGTCAAAATTATATGAAACTATAAATATTAACTTAAAATTATATTTTTCTTTTCCAGTAACACCATAACTTTTCATTTTGAATTCAGAAGGCACCTCAAGTTTCATCAAGTTTGCTGTTATTATTGAAAACCTATCACAACATTTTTAAATCTTGAATAATAAACCATGAAAGTTAGACAAATTTTAAAGTAAGAATTTTTAGTTGAATAAAACTAAAACTTGGCAAGTAATAAATATATTAAATTGATGAAGGCACCTGGAATAATGAGTACATTTTAACAGAAAAATCATAGTACCCCTGAAGAAAACATCAATTGTAGTACAATATTTTAATTCATGACATATCAGTTAAGTATACTAATTATTCACTATCCAGTTAGCAGGGAGAATGGGTACCAGCCACACTCTGGAATCCAGCTGTCTGGATTTGAATCCAGCCTTGTCCACTTACTAGCTATATGATGCTGGATATGAGTCTTCCTTTAAGATTACTTCTTAAATAGTCACACTAAGTTTGAGGATTAAGTGACTATTAAGTACACTTAGAAGTGCCTAACAGTACTTAATAAGCTCTCAATAAGTGTTAGATAAATTAAAATAAGCAAAACCATGGTGTTAGTACCATAAAGCTATGATGTGGTGAGATATCATTAATTTATACTGTCTAATAATTTCTATTCAGCATCTTCTGTTTCTATTCATGAGGCCATGTAACCTATTCCACTGAGTCTTTAAGATGTATTTGAATTTCATTTGTGAAATTAAATGCTGTATTCACTCAAAATTTCCTCCTACTAAAAAGCAGGTAACGTAATAAAACAACTCTCTCTGTTTATTCCCCACAGAAGAGCCATAACAGAAGCAATCGCAGGCAAAGATGTTCCCTGCCCACCTGATTAAAGCTCCACACAGACAGCTCTGTTCCTGTAGGTCTTCGTGTTTGGCTGCTAAGAGTATATCCTTTCACTTTCATAATTCTTACCTGCTCTGACCTGGCTTTTGGAAAAATCCTGGCCCCTACTATAAACAAAAAAGCCATCCAAGAACCAAATATAGAAACAGCGAGGGGAAAGGTGCTATAAATAAACACGATAAAATTGATTCTTTTCTATTGTGACTATGAAGCAACAAACCTGATTCTTGTCACAATATAACCTATACCTTCAAATGAGTATTATCCTTTCAAACTTTAGTCTAGGGCTGGGGATTTAGCTCAGTGGCACCACACCTGCCTGGAAAACACAAGGCCCTGAGTTTTATTCCTAGTACAAAAAAAATCAAACTTCAGTCTAATAGCATATAACAATAGCTATTATCTATGAGTGTTTACCATGTGCCAGGATACACATTACTTAATTTCACCTCAAAGTAATCCTAGGACATGGACAATAATATTATCCCAGATTTCAGATGAAGAAACTGAGACATGGAGTTCAGTAATTTATAACCTTCAGCAACAGACCTTGACTTTAAACCCAGGCATTATGATTCTAGAGCTTGTGATTTTAGCAATGACCTACTGAGCTACCTATCAACACTAAGTTCTTATTCCAGTTATGCTCTTATCTTTGAAAATTGTTTGTTTGCAGGTTCTCTCAGGTTCAATTTATGAGTCATAGAAAAATACTTGTCTCAATAAATTATAATCGCTTCATTTTTTAAAAAACTGACAGTATCCTACTTGATCCCATTATTATAGAAGATATAAAAATAAAATAAACAATAAATAAATGGAAAAGATAAAACAGTCCTTGTATTTACTGTAGCAAATCAAAGCATTCACTTCAGGCTTCACCAAGGTAAAAGAAAAAAAAGTGCAAAGATGTATCAGCACCTTACAGTCCAGTAAAAACGCACACTGTGCTGACCGTGATTCACACACTGTAATCCAAGCTTCTCAGGAGGATGAGCCAGGAGGATCTCAGGTTTGAAGCCTGATGGAGCTGCTAAGACCCTGTCTCAAAATAAAATTTATTAAAGGTCTGGGATGTAGCTCAGTGTCAGAGTGCTTGCTCAGGAGAGTCCAATCCCCAGTACCTCCCAAAAAAAAAAAAAACAGTACTCTGATTTTAATTGCATTAAAATGAAGAATGACTTACTTTCACTTTATCTAATCAGAACATTTATTAAGATTCTGACATTTGGCCTCTGGGTCCTGGAGAAACCCTAATGAGCCAGGGAGGCAAAGATCCTATGCTCCTGGTATTTGTGTTTTAGTGGGAGACACTCCCAATTAACCACCAAAATGAAAATGGTCCTCTACTTACCATGGAGGTTGTATCCTGGTAGTAAGAAATCATAAGTCAGAGATGCATTGAATACACCTGACCTACTGAATACCATAGCTTGGCAACAGAGCGCACCAGGGAGTATTGGTTGTGCACAGTGGCTGACTGGGAGCTGCAGCTCGCCACCACTGCCCAACATCCAGGAGGCATCTTACTACACGTCCATGGCCCAGGAAAATATTAAAATACAGTACAGTTCCTACTGAATGCATGATGCTTTCATACCATCATAAAGTCAAAAAATCATAAGTCAAACCATCCAAAGTTGGGGAGCATCTGCACAATATGAGATCAGGCAGAAAGAAGGGCCATGAAATACTAAAGCAAGATATGAGAGTTGAGTCTGCAGGGAGGTTGCTATTTTGGGTAGGTGATCAGGGGAATGTTCTCTATGCAAGTGACACTTAAGCAGAGATTAGAATGAAGGAAGGAAATAAACTCTGAAGCTAACTGGAAGAATAGAATTCCAAAGAGGAATATTTTAGAGATCTGAAAAAACATGACGTGTGAAGGGCTGGGAGGGATGATACCAAATGAAAATTTTTCACAATAAAAGGGAACAATTTTCTTTATAGCACATCATTTTGAGTATGCTTCATAAACATGGAAGTATTAGATCACTCATGTACCAAATATTTTTGTGAGATTATTGAATTCAGTGCTGGGGATAGTAGTTAACAAAATAATCATGAACTGTCACAAAATAAATAAAATATTCAACTGTGTGGAGGAAAAGTGCATGGAATCTATAGACCAGGGGAAATATACTTTGTCCCAGGGTCCACCTGAGAAGGCTACAGTCCAGCTGAGAGCTGAAGGATAGGTAAAAATAGTGAAGCAGATGACGAGCTGGACAAGGATATTCCAGGCAAAGGGAGCAGCATGTGTAAGAGCCCCTGTGGTCAGAGGGCCCAGGCAGAATTACTACAGTAAAGTCTGGCTTGAGCTCAAGCTGGGAACTTGGCAAAGGCCAGAACATGCAGAGTTGCACACTTGTAGTTATGCTGAGAACTTGGTCCTTACACGAGCAATCAGAAGTAACTGAAGTGTCTTAAGCCATTTAAGACTTTAAATTCCGAGTACATATAGCTTCCTTAAGAACTTAAGAGGTACTGTCAACAGTTAGGCATGCTTCTCTTTGTCTCAGCTTATCCAGGTTTATATACAGGATTATTTTGATCTATCCAATAACAACTTTACAAGCTTCTCCAATCATCTAGTGTCATAATATGAATAGGAACAAAATAAGCAGTGCAATTTCAAAAAAGTTCTCATTCCAGTAGTAGCCAAACTTTCCCATTTTCATTATATCATACTCAGTTGTTAAATAAAAAATATATGTTCCATGAAGAATTTAGCATGAACTGTTTCCCAGAAACTCAAATCCTAAATCTACTCTGAAAAGGAAGTTGAAGATGGTCTGCTATTTTTTCCTCTGGAATTGGAGTAAGACATAGAGATAAAAATAATGGAAACAAGGACCACATTAAGAGATTATTTTCCTTGAGAAGATCACAAATACTTGCCTAGTAATGAATCAAATCAGTTGAAGAATAGGAGCTTTTACTGAATTTCTGTTCTGGCACAATCATTCCAGCAACTGCCTGCAAACCATTTATCTAGCAGCTGCATAAAGAATAAAGAATGTGCTGAAGAACTTCCTACAAGAGTTGATAAAGGGAAGTTTCTCCTCTAAAGTAAGTGACTATCAGTGGAACTAAAGCAGAAAATAAGGAGGAAAATTACATAGGATTATAAAATTCATCAAACTTGAGGACCCTGGAGAACAGGGAGAGAGGGTCTCCAAGGCATCACAAACCCACATTTATAGGTTCAGAGCTCCAAAGAATCACACAAAAATTACAAAATTTGAAAGGAAGTACTATAGGGCAGTGATGTCACGTGAACCTTTTAGAGATCAGGTGCCCAAACTACAACTCTAAAGCCACTTATTTATCATAAAGTGATAACACTGCAATTGAACCTGAATGCTGACGTTTTAGTTTAGAAAAAACAACTCATACATTTGGCTCACGTGTAACAGAGAGGGCTCTGCATCCCCACTGCAGCACACATGCAATGGCATTGCCACCACAGTCTAGGGTAAAGGGACAATCTAGGAAGACACAAGGTGTGAGACTCAGAACAGTGATTATGAAAGATGTTAATTTCATTTTTCTGCAATTTTAAAACTCAGAGAAGGCACCAAAATGAAGATATGGAAAATTAAAAAGAAACTAGACATATTAAACAATTTATTAGGATACATTTTATATTTGAAACAATTAAGACACGAGTTATCAGAGGCCTGACAATATCAGGACCCTGGCCAGGTCCCCTCCTACTCACTTTTCAGTTGGGATCATAACACCTCAAATAATGCTCACAGACTCCCTGTCTGGGGCTTTTCCTAGCCCAAACATGAAGTTTCCCATTTGTGACTGAGAAGAAAATACTCCAACTTCTCATCCAACAATAGGACAATTCTAAAACATCTCCAATGCTGTTATCTCATATAACAGGCTTTACAAGCCTCACTATTATTATGTTCACTGTGGTAGCTGCCCTCCCTTCACTGTCTCCCATTCCTACTCCCATACTAGTGTTTCCTGGGATCTCTCACAAACAATTTCATTTGAATCATTGCTTAATGGTCTGTTTTGGAGAATCTCAAGATAAGAAAGTAATAGAATATCACCTAGAACTGAGTTCTTTACCTTCATACAAAGTGCAAGAGATCAAAACTAGGAAGAAAGCATATAAGCACAGCTTCACAATATAACCCAGTGAATAAGGAGTTTCTGACAACTAGGGTAGAGGGGGAAGGAAAGAAATACATAGAAATAAAATTTTTAGAGTAATTTAAAAGAGCGAAGTCTTGATAGAAAGATGAATGGTAATAAAACACATTCCCACATTATTAAAACAAAATGATACCTACATGAAATAATAGCTTATCTATATCAGTAGAGTTCAGTTTTCTAATTCTCCAGTTAGTTTAAAATTTAACAGACACTAAGGATCTGTCTTTGGGATAAGAAGGCAAAAATCCTTCTAATCTTCTGTATTTCTTCCTACAAAGTTTGTACATTTATTACACAAAACACACCTACACGAAAGTGTCATATTACCAATTCTGAACTTGATTCATAGTCTTGGCAATAAAATCTGCTTATACCAAAAATAAGCAACTGAAATTTAAGTTTCCATTCTATAATTTTGACAATCAAATCTGTTCAGGAATATATTATTAGTTAACAGTTAACATTTTTGTGATCAATTTTTCATTATTTCTGAATAACTATGCAAAGTGAAGGAAACTATACTTATTCTAGCAGCAGCAGGTAATGGGTGGTTGGCCTTATTGTTTACAGGTCAAATATAAAGGTAAACTTGCAGTTTTCAAGGAATATTAGCTTGGCCACCAATCTTTTGGCATCTTCTCATGAAACTAGTTTTAAAAATTAAATGTAAGAAATTTCCAGCAAAATAAACCAAAGTCACCCTCTACAAAGTTTATTCTGAATATGCATATATTAAAGAATTTTGTAAATTGGGGCTGTTATTTCAAGACAATTTCCAACCTCTCTCAAGAAATTTATTTTCAGCTCTATCCCCAGGACTCAATTTATAACAACATGCCAAATTTTAAAAAGAAAAAAGGAAAGTGCCTTGATTGCTTGACACATTGAATCAGATTTAGGGATATTTTTCTGATATTTGCTATTATACTGACTACCATATCTGCTTGCTTATTTCAACAAATTGAGATAAATGATGTGTGGTTAGCAAAAGAAGCTTCTCACTTCATAATAATAGCTTGCAAAAGAACCCTCAAAGTATTTTTTAAAAACTTACAAGTGTCTCAATTCCTCACACATTTACCCAAGAAGCAACTCACTTTGTATACATGTGTCTAAATATATATGTCATCACTTATTCACCCATGAAATAAAATTTATTTAATAACTATTACTTTCCTGGTACCAAGAGAGATAATAGGATATAAAAATAATCTCCCTGAACTTTAATGTTTACAGGTAGAAAAGATAAAAAGTAGGTATCTACAAATAGATGTAATAAAAAATTCCAAGTGTTCAATTGGGTAGCACTTCTACTAGTTTATTCACAAATTTAGTCAACAACTATTGCATGCCAAGGATCCCTCCAATTTAGAAGTTATAAAAGTAGTTTCCACAAAGGGCAAAGCCACCTCAGAAGAAAGATTAATTTTTGTGGTGGTTGTTTTAAACATACATAATGATCCACAATTATTTTTGTGTCTAATACTTAGGTAATTGAGGAAAATTTATTAAATAATCTGTCTTTCCTAAAATTCTCTTTTCTTTCCAAGCCAAGAATAGAAAGCCCAAACCAGTCAAATATAATGATGGAGACTCATAAGACAATTATCCTTACCAAGAATACAGGATTGTTCCAACAACAGATGTGAGCTTACTGTTTTCTTGTTTTTGTTTTGCCAGGCCAAAGTCAGCTACAAGTAACAGAACAAAGCAATATGTTAGTGTGTTTGTCCAGACTTAGAATTATTCCCTAACTTCTGACATTGTGCACGGTGACTATTATTTCTCTTCACAGAAGACTTTTGTTTCTTTACACTCTGTAAAAATGTCCCACATGTCATTCTTCCCATCTTAATTAATGGCACATACATGTGCATTGTGCCACAATGAGATTTATCATTTTTTAAAAACCTAAAATAACACTTTCTGACTGCAACCGGATAAAAATCCTTGTTGAACTATGTTTTTATTTTTTAGGTTAACCTTTCCAAATTGCTAGTAAATAACTAACATTTTGGCATAGAGCAGTCATCCTTGCATCTGATCAAAAGAAAAGAAAGGTAAGCCTGAAAAACCATCACAAAGGTCTGAAAACTTGAAATTAAAAGGCATCTATTTGTACAAAGTCACATTATCTGCAAAATAAGGTTTAAAATAGGAAAGGAGTGGGCCAGGGATTTAACTCAGTGGTGCCGCTGCCTGCTTTGCAAGTGCAAAGTCCCAAGTTTGATCCCCGGTACAAAAAAAAAAGTACAGGAGTAAATGGTACAAGAGCAAATTTTAAATTATTTATTAATGCAAAAATCATATATATTTCATATATAAATATATGTAGTACAATATTGAAAACATCTATTCATTTAAAACATACTTGTTTTATTTTTCATTGACATATAATAATTGCACATTTATAGAGAATAGCGTGACAGTTCAATCGGTGAATATAATTTGTAATATTAAAATCAGGATAATTAACATTTCTCCTTTGTTCAACTTAAATTTATTTTTAAGTGGGACCAAAAACAAAAATTGTGCATATCGGGGGCCGGGGATGTAGCTCAGTGGTTCTGCTGCCTGCCTCGCAAGCACAAGGACCCGAGTTCGATCCCTGGTACCAAAAACAAAAACAAAAAAAAAAAAATGTGCATATTAATGGGGTGACACCTGATGTTTTGACACATGAATACATTGCCTAGTGCTTCAATCAGGTTGTGCATCTATTTGTTCAAATATTTATCATTTCTTCACAGTAAAATCATTCAAAATCCTTTCTTCTCATTATCAAGATATACAGTGCATAACTGTTACCCATAATCACCCAACTTTGAGATAACACACAGAACTTCTGGTGCCTCTCTAACTGTAACTTAGTTCCCATGAATCAATCTTTCTTTATCCTTCCCTCCCCACTATTCTTAGTCTCTGGTAACCACCATTCTACTTTCAATTTTTCAAAAATTGACTTCTTTACAATGTACATATGAGTGAAATCATGTGGTACTTGTCTTTCTGTGCCTGCCTTATTTCATGTAACATAGTGATATCTCAGTCCAGCTATGTTGTCATAAATGACAGAATTTCATTCTGTCAGAATAGTATTCCACTGTTTCCATATACCACAGTTTCTTTACCACTTTTCAGCTGATGGACATTTAGGTTGTTTCCATTTCTTGATTATGGTAAATAACCCATATAATGAATAAGGAGGTGCAAATAACTCTTTGACAACCTGATTTCATTTCCTTTGGATATATACCCAAGTAGTAGGATTGCTGGATCATATGGCAGTTTTATTTTTAATTTTTGAGGAACTTTCATACTATTTTCCATAATGAATGTATTCATTTACAGTCCCATCAACAATGCACAAGGGTTCTCTTTTCTCTACATCTTTGCCATCACTTTAGTCTTTTTGATAATAGCCATTCTTACTGGGGTAAGGTGACAGTTCATTGTGATTTTTATTTGCATTTTTCTCATGATTAATGATGAACATTTTTTCATATACTCATTGGCCATTTTTATATCATCTGAGATGCTTCTGTTTAGAACAATTGTGCATTTTAATTGGATTGTTTGGACTCTTGCTTTTGAGTTCCTTATATATTCTGGACATTAATCCCTTAAGAGACATGTAGTTTACAAACATTGTCTCCCATTCTGTAGGCTGTTTCTTCAATCTAATGATTGCTCTATTTGCTGAGCAGAAGCTTTTTAGTGTAGTGTAATACCATTTGTCTGATTTTGCTTTGGTTCCTTGTACTTTTAAGGTCTTCCCAAAATATCTTTTCTCCATACAATGTCCCAAAGCATTTTGCTTAAGTTTTCTTCTAGCAGATGCATATTTGAAGTTCTTACATTTAAGTCTTTAATCCATTTTGAATTGATTTTTGCATGTAGTGAGAGAGAGAGATCTAGTTTTATTCTTCTGAATGTGGATATTCAATTTTCCTATCACCATGTATTGAAGAGCTTCTCTTGTTTCCTATGTGTGCTCTTAGAACCTTTGTCAAAAATTGGTTGTAGATGCAAAGATAGTTGTACTACTGGTAGGCTCTCTTTTCTATTCCATTGCTCAATGTGTATTTTTGTGCCAATACAATACTGTTTTAATTGTTGTAGTAGATTTTGAAGTCAGGTAGTGTATTGTGTATATTATTATTTAATCTTTGCAACCTGTCATCTTATAGGTGAGGAAACTGAGGTTTAGAGGGAATGAGAAACTTGTCCAATGTCTCATGGCAAGTAATCAACAAAGTCAGATGTTAATCTGTGGTTGCTTAAATCTAAAGTGTCAAATTCTTATCAAAGCACCATGCTGCCAACAAAGCAAAAGAGGCCCAGCTTGTTTAAATGACAAGTTCAAACAAACATTTGAAGAGTAAGTGATACTAACTATCCACACATTGTATTAGAATACAGGATAGAAAAAACACTTCTCAACTCATTTCATAAACCCAACACTACTCTGATACTCAAACTAGATAATGACATTACCAAAAGACTCCCTTCAGAATGATATCCACCATGAACATAGACACAAAAATGATCAACAAAACATAAGTAAATCAATCTAGCAATATATTAAAAACAATAATACATGACTAGGTGGGGTTTATACCAGAAATATAAGGCTGACTAAGTATCTCAGAATCAACATAGTTCACCACATTAATATATTAAAGAAGAAAAAGCATATAATTATATCAATAGATATCTTAAAAAAGAATTTTAAAAATGTAACATTTATTCCTTCCAGCAAGGTAGAATTAGATGGAAACTTCCTTAACCTGATAGACAGCACCTACCAAAAAGCCCTACAGATAACATATTACTAAAGTTAAAAGACAGAATATTTTTTAATTTCAAAAACAAGTCAAGGACATCTTCTCTCACTGTTGCTATTCGACATATATTGTAAGTTTGGGTAAATTTGGGTAAATTATTGTGTGAACATAAATTTTAATTTATCACTGATATATGCATTGGAATGAGATTATTAGATATTATAAGAGTATGTTCAATTTGATATTTAAAAAACTATCATGTCAACATTTTCTCTCAGCATAAATGAATGAGGGTTCCTATTACATCTGGCATCTGACATTATTGACTTATTTATTAATTTAATCAGGCACACAAGTTTAAATACAAATAGTTAAAATACAAATAAAAGATAGATGATAGGAAGTAGGGAGATGTTTTTCAAATGGTCAGGGGGACAAGAGATGGAGGGGGAAAGAAGAAGGAGGAAAAAAAAAGAATTTTTTTAAAAATCAAAGAAAAAATGGAAATAGATGGTTTTCAAATGGAAAAGGGATCATGAGTAGGAGGGACCAGAGAGATGGGAGGGAAAGGGGTCAAAAAAGAATTAAGATGCATTAATTACATGTACAAACTCCCCATGATAAAAAGTAATAATTGTGTACCGCAAACACATAGTAATAAAAATACATAATAAAGAAGAGGCTTGCCAGCTGCCATTCCACCACTCCTAGAGCAGAGGAGGTGAGCCAATCCCAGCACCCAGGAGGAGGCTCCTCACTGCCATTCCACTGCTCCTAGGGCAGAAGAGGTGAGCCATGCAGGCACCAGAAGCACTCCCCTCCCATCCCATGGAAATGAGAAGACACATAAACAAGCCTCAAAAACAGACTTTCAGATCACCTACAGCAACCACAAAGGGAAATGAGATGAAACAATCTGATACTCAATCACCTGGACTCTCTGAACTGGCAACAAAAGAGGATCTGGAAAAAATGTAATCGAAATAATTTCTCAAATAACAGCAAAGATTGTGCTCGTAGTGCAAGATATGACTAATAAATCTAGAGAGGACACAGATTAAAAAAATAGAGGATCTGGGGAACATGATGGAATCCCAACATAGGAAACAAATGAAATCCATAAAACAGATGCAAACAGATTTCCAGGAGATTAAAAACTACATTGAAAGTCTATGCAGCAGAATGAACCAATGTGAGGATAGAATTTCCAGATATAGAAGATAAGAGTGCAATTAGTGACCAGGAAAAGAAAAATTGCTTTAAAATTGTAACGGACCACAAGAAAGCAATCCAGCAGCTGCTAGACAATGCAAGGAGGAATAACATAAGACTGATTGGAGTCAATGAAGAAACAAGAGAGTGTAGATGACATTAAAAAAAATTTTCACAGAAGTGATGGCAGAAAACTTCCCAAGCAAGGGAAAAGAACTTCACATACAGATAAGTGATGCATATAGGACTCCAACTAGACTTGATCAAAAAACATTTACACATAGGCATATAATAGTTAGGATTTAAGAAACCCAACAGAAGAACAAAATTCTACAAGCAGTGAGAAAAAAGAAACAAATCACATACATAGGAAAGCCCATCAGAATCACAGCAGACTTCTTAATGCAAACCCTCAAGGCAAGAAGAGCTTGGGAAGTGATGTATTTCAAGCCCTAAAGGAAAACAGCCTCAAACCCAGATTGATGTACCCTGCAAAACTATCTTTCAAAATTGATGGAGAAGTAAGACACTTTAATGATAAAGAGCACCTTAGGAACTTCATGAATGCCAAACCAACACTCTAAAAAATTTTAGACGGTATCCTAGGAAAAGACAATAAGGATCACAACCTCAGGAAGCCCAGCAGAATAAATCCGTTGGGCGTGACAAATTAAACACAAAGGGGGAGATTCCAACAAAAAGAAAAAGTCATGACAAGGCTTTTAAAACTTTTAACTTCATCTCCATAATGAGTGCATAATTCAATCTTGTTATTGTACTGATTAGTATTTTTCTGATTCTGGAGTTGCACACCTTTCCTTGTGCTGTACTGGCTATTTATCATCTTCTTGTGTCTACTTTTTAATTGAGTTGTCTATTAATAAGCTATAAGAGTTCTTTATATATTCTAGTCATAGGTTATATACATTGTAAATATTGTCTGTTTAAGGACTACTTTTCATTTTAACAATGTCATTTAAAGTTCTAAATTTTGATGGAATCTCATTTATCAATTTTTTTCTTTTATACATCATGTTTCTTGTATCCTAGGAAGTTCTTGCCTACCCTAAATTCATAAACATTTTCCCTTATAAGTTCTTCTTAAAATTTTATAGTTTTAGTCTTTCATATTTAGGTTCATAGATCCTAAGTTATTTTTATGTATGGAAATAAAGGGTTGAGTTTAATTTTTTATATACAGATACCAGGTGTTCTAGTGCCATTTGCTGAAAACACTATCTTTTCCTCTGCTCTTGAGTTGAGTTTATGTTCTATAAAATGTTAATGTTAAATAATCTTTCAAAACTCAGGGGACCATATATGTGTGGTTCTATTTCTAGATTCTCTGTTTTATTCCAATGAGCTATATGTCTTTCCTTACACCAACACTGCCTTGATTACTGTAGCTTTAGAGGAAGTCTTAAAATTAGGTACAAGGGCCGGGGATTTAGCTCAGTGGTTATGGCACCTGCCTTGCAACCGCAAGGTCCCGAGTTTGATCCCCAGCACCAAAAAAAAAAAAAAAAAATAGGTACTAAACATCTTCCAACACTGTTTCTTTTCTTTTTTTTTTTTCTTTTTACTTTTCTGGGTCCTTTGTACTCCTACATAATTTTTAAATTTCAATATCCAATTCTTCATTTATAGCAAGTATACATAGACCTGAATTTTTACATATACCTTGTGCTTTCTAATCCTGCGAAATTCAAATACAAGTTCTAGGGGCTCCTAGAAATTTCTTAGTATTTTCTCTGTAGATGATCATTTCATCTACATATAAAGATTTTACTTCCACCTTGCCAATCCTATCCTAATTGTGTCATTTTATTGCCAGACTATTTTGGTTTGGGCCTATGTTTCAAAGTTTAATGGACAGATGAAGAGCAGGCACATCTGCCCTTGTTCCCCACCTTATGGAGAAAGCATTGTATCTTCTCCATTCGTATAAGGTGTTTTTGCTGGAAGTATGGAGTACATGTCTTTGATCTGTTGAGAAGGTTCTGTTCTACTTCTAGTCTCCTGATAGCTTTTACCATGAACAGCTGTAGAAGTTAGCACAATACTTTTTCTGCAACTACTGACAGGATCATATGGCTTTTTTCTTTCCTCTGTTAAAATGATGACTTTTGGGGGTAGACCTTCCAATGCTGAACCAACACTGCCATCCCTATAATAAAACCACTTTCTATATACTGCCAGATCTGACTTCTAATAGTTGGTTTTGTCAAACAAATTTCTATCTATGTTCATACTTTTTTCTTCTATTATCTTTATCCAGTTTTAGTATTAGCACAATGTTAATTTCCTAAAATGAAGGGAGATGTGTTCCTTTTTTTTTCTGCTTTAAATGTTTGATATAATTTATCAGTTAAAATGTATATGAGCCTGTTGTTGTCATATAGGTAGGTTTTCAAGCTAGGAATATACTTTCTGTAATAGATGCTATTCAAATTTTATATTTTCTCCAGAGTCAGTTTCATTAATTTGTCTTCCAAAGTACTTCTTAGAAGTTGTCAAATTTATTTCAAAAAAGATTTTTGTAATATGCTTTCTATATCCTTTTAAATTCTGTAAAATCTATGTGGTAATGTCTCCTAGATCTTGATATTGTAATTTTAAAAATGTATAATTGATATTTTGTGATAGGAAGTAAAGGTCTAAAGGAGCAGGGGAAGTGGGAGGGGTAGGGGAAAGGAAAGAAGGGAAAAGAAAAAAATATGAGAAAAGGAAAAAATGGAAACAAAGTCTGCAAATAGGGAAGGGTGGAGGGAGTGAAGGGAGGGCAGGGGAAGGGGAAAAAAATAAGAACCAAGATACTCATGTAATGGTACAAGATCCCAATGATGTATGTAACTGCATTTTATACCTAAAATGTACCAATAAACTTAATGGGGAAAAAATACATAATAAAAAGAAAACATTTTAATAGGTATCTCAGTGTAATTTTCATTTGCATTTCTCTGATGATGGTTGGTGTTGAATTTTTTCATGTATTTTTTTGCTATGTTTTCCATATATTTTCTTCAATAAAATTGCTGCTGAAATTTTGGTCACTTTCCATTGGGTTGTTTTCTTATTATTGAGTTTTGGACACAAATTCTTTCTCTGATATATAATTTGCAAATATTTTTTTCTTAATCTAAGCTTGTCTCTTTATTCTCTTAGTATTTTTCATAGTACAGAAGTTTCAATCTTCAATGTAGTTAAATTTATTATTTTTATATCTCATGGCTTATTATGTTTCATAAATATTTGCAAAACTTGTACCTTTTCCTTTCTTATAGAAATTTCATAACTTAAGTTTTTTATGTGGGTCTATGTTCATGCTGAGTTAATTTTTATATAAAGGACTTTGGAAGTGATTTCAGGTATCAATTTGATGAGATTAAGGAATACCTAAAGAACTGAGAAGCACTATTTCTGGGTGTATTCGTAAGTGTGTTTCCAGAGAAGGGTGGCGTGTGAGTGGGTGGACTGAGTGGGGCAGATTTGCCTTCAGTGTGAGACAGTACCATCCCATCAGCTGGAGGTTCTAATGAGACCAAAAAGCAGAAGAAAAGTGAACACTCCATCGCCTTCTATCATAGGATAATTCAGCAAGAAGGCCTTTCCTCATCAGTTGCTACCACCTTGATATTAGACTTCCCAGCTTTTGGAACTATGAGACATAATTTTTTTAGATGTTACCCAGTCAGTTTGTTATAGCAGCACAAAACAGATTAAGATAGAAAACAGGTACTGGGGAGCCCCAGAGCACCATGTCCCAGAAGCAGGCCTATAGAATTTGTTCCTCAGAATTGGTTTCAGAGTGCTCAGGGATCCAGATGCTCGACCCTTACAGCCAAGAGAGAAGGAAGTCTGGCTACTGCTCCAACTGGCAGCAGACCTGGGCATCATCCATGTAGCACTACAAGATGGAAGAGTTGTGGGGTCAGGAAGGCTTCCACCCAGATTTCAGAAGGCTGGGAAACCAGGTAGAGTGTCCCCAAGAAGGGCAATGTGTGAAGCTGTGAGTGTGAAGTCAAAGGTTCAGTGGAGACCCCAGAAATTTAGAGAAGCCAGGAGCATGGATCGTTTGAGGAAAACTGCAAGAAGGGAGAAGAGCCAGCCCAAGAGGGAAGCCATGGGAGCTACAACCATCTGCAGTGCCATTGGGGCGGATCCACCCAAGCCCTTTGGAGTTGACAACTTGCCACGGGTTGCAGGGGATGTTGGAAGTGGAACTGTGGGATTTAATGTTTGGTCTGCTGGATTTTGGACTTACTTTAGTCCCATTCCTTTGTATCCTCCTGTTTGTATCTTTTGGAATGGTAATGTCTGTCTTGTGCCATTGTGTGTATGTTGGAAGTGTTTAACTTTCTTTTCATTTGTACAGGGGGTTGCAGCTAGGAGTTCACCTTAAATCCCAGAGGAGAATTTGGTCTTGGACTTTTCAGCAAAAGCTGAAACTTTTAGGACTTCAGCAACTCTTGGAGATGGACTAAATGCTTTTTTGCATAAAGGGATATTACCTGAGTCTTTGGGGGACCAGGGGAGGAATGTTATGGCTTGCTTTTAGCTGTTAGTCCAAAGCCTCATGCTTTTTCAGAGGTGACTGAATTTAGAATCTATGTAACTGATTCATGGTCGGGATAGGCCTGAGGGCACTAGGATTAAGGGTGTGAGTGCTACATGCCCTAAGCAGTCTGAATAAGATAAAGGGGGAAGAAAGACACTGTTCAGCCCCCTTGTTGCTTTTGCTATTGTATGGGCACCATGAACTGTTGCCCCTTGGCCACCCTGCCTTGGAGCCAGTTGATTATGGACTGAAACTTGTGCAAACTGTAACCCAAATAAACCTTTTCCCATTAAAAAAAAAAAACTCAGTGTGGCTTTCCTGTAGCACACAGCATCTATGGAATTCCACCTGTCATCATTTCTGCTAATTAGTATATTTCCTTGGCTAAGAGAAAGTCTTAATCCTTGATCACCCAGATGCAGTGAAGCTTTTTACTTGCCAGCTTTTGAAACTCCAGCAGGGATGAGGTCTAGATATTTACTGGAGGGATAATTACACTTGTCCCACAGAAGACTATAAAGCCACGGTGCTACAGAAGACAGGTGGATTGTTTGGATTAGCAGTAGGTCTCATGCAGTTGTTCTCTGACTAAAAAGAAGATTTTAAAAGCACTGTTTAAGGGGCCCATCACAACCCCTGATTTGAAATTATACTACAAAGCTACTGTAATAAAAACAGCATAGTACTGGCAAAAAAAAAAAAAAAAAAAAAAAAAAACAGACCTGAGAATCAATGGAACAGATTAGAAGATGCAGAAACAACACCAGATACACTCAGCCATCTCATCTTCGATAAAGGAGCCAAACCCCCTCACTGGAGGAAAGATAGCCTCTTTAATAAATGGTGCTGGAAAAATTGGGCTTCAACTTGCCAAAGATTAAAACTAGACCTGTATCTCTCACCATGCACTAAACTAAAATAGAAATGGATCAAAGATCTAAATATTAAAACAGAAACACTAAATCTGCTGGAAGATAGAATAGGTAGAGCTCTGAAAGACATTGGCACAGGCAAAGACTTTATGAACAAAAGTCCGATCACACAGAAACTATCATAAAGAATCAACAACTGGGATCTCATCTTATTAAAAAAGTTTTGCACAGCAAGAGAAACCACCACCAAGGCCAAGGGATTTAGCTCAGTGGTTCTGGCACCTGCCTCACAAATGCAAGGTCCTGAGTTCAATCCCCAGTACCAAAAAACCCCCCAAAACCAAAAAACTCTCAAGACACCATCAACAGAGTGAAGAGACAACCCACAGAGTGGGAACAATTTTTGTCAGCTGTTCCTGAAACAAAGGACTACAATCTAGAAAATAAAAAGAACTCAAAAAAATTCATCCCCCCCCCCAAATTTAAAGACCCAATCCAAAAATGGGCATCTGAAGTGAATAGGCACTTCTCAGATGAAGAAGTAGAAACAGCAAATAAACATATGAAAAAATGTTCAACATCACTGATCATTTGTGAGATGCAAATGAAAACAATGCTGAGATTCCATCTCATTCCAGAAAGAATGGCTGCTGTCAAGAAATCAACCAATAACAAATGTTGGTGGGGCTGTGGGGAAAAGGGAGCCCTTCTCCACTGTTGGTGGGAGTGCCAACTGGTACAACCACTGTGGAAATCAGTGCAGAGATTCCTCAAAGAACTAAAACTAGAGGTTCCATTTGACCCAACTATTTGCCCTTCTTGGTATCTTCCTGAAAGAATTAAAACCATCATACTACAGTGATATATGTGATACATGCAACACCTATGTTTATAGCAGCAGTTTGTAATAGCCAAATCTTGGAAACAACCCAAATCCCCATCAACTGGTGATAGAATAAAAAAGATGTAGTTTTTTTATACAGTGGAGTACTACTCTGCATAAAGAATATAGTGAAAACAAAATTTTTTGTGAAGACCTGACAGAAGCAAAGTTCTCATTCCCTATAGTTCATGCTATTTGGTCAAGGCCTGAAAGCACCCAGGTGCAGAACATCTTGCACCAGAGAACAGAAAACAGATTTTTTTTCCAGTACCGGGGATGAAACTCAGGACCTTGAGCTTGCGAGGCAGGCACCATGCCACTAAGCTAAATTCTCGGCCCCAGAAAACATAGATATTAAAAAGTACTGGGTCCAGTATCTTGAGGATATAGGTTCTTTTGAATATACTCAGAATATTTTTAGAGAGCTTGAATCTGAATCATATAAACAAATTGAGGTATGTGGTGGAAACCCTGAGATAGTAGCTTTTTTTTTGGTACTGGGGATCGAACTCGGGTCCTTGCACTTGCAAGGCAGGCAGCAGAACCACTGAGCTAAATCCCCGGCCCTGAGGTAGTAGCTTTAGTAAAGCACTTAGGTAAGCTGTTCCAAGTAGAAAACTAATAATGTTAAGCCATTCTTTTTTATTTATTTATTTATTTATTTATTTATTTAATATGCACTGGGGATCGAACTCAGGACCTTGTGCTTGCCAGGCAGGTGCAGCTACTGAGCTACATCCCTGGAGTGTTAAGCCATTCTTGATTGGCAAATACAGCTTCTTTTAGTTTCTATCAGTTTTTCACAAATTTGGACCAGGCTGTTAATCTCCAAAAAGTGAGGAAAAAAAGAGTGAGATGAGGGAAATTGTTTCAATGTAGAAACCTATCCATACACATAATACAAAGACAAAAGAAGCTACATCCATACAAGTCTAATTTAAATGTCAGAACTTCTTGCAGCATGTCATTCTGACCAATTGTGCCTTACTACAACAAATGTTCTATTGATCTGGTCAATATATAAAACTTTATGGAATGAAAAAATGAAAAAATGGAAACAGTCTTTGTAAACAGGGAGGGTGGAGGGCTTGAAGGGGTGGGCAGGGGAATAGAGAAAAGAATAAGAACCAAGATAGATTATGTAAAGGCACAAATTTTCAATGATGAATGTCATTATATTGTATACCAAAAATGTACCAATAAAATTAATTTTTTAAGAAAAACACGTACTGGGCAAGTGGGGTGGTGGTGGAACTAGTACCTAGAAATGTGGAAGTGGCTTTGGATGAGTAGAAACTGGAATAGATTTGAGTGCTGGAAAAAAAACACCCAAATTGCCAAGAATGAAGCATTTAAGGGCAATTTCAGTGAGGGCTCACAAGAAAAAGTGAGCTGTAGGGAAAGTCTGAAATATCTTATAGATTACTTAAGTGATGGTGATCATGATTTTGGTAGAAAAATGGATGAACAGTAAAAGCCATTCTGATAAAGTCTCAGACAGAAATGAGGAACAAGATAATGAAATTAGAGTAAAGATTATTCTCATTACAAAGTGCAAAGAATTTGGGTGAATTGTCTATATCCTAGGGCCTCATAGAAGGCAGAATTTAAGTGATAATTAGGGTATTTGGCAGAAAAAGTGTCTAAGCAGCAAAGGATTCAAGATGCTGCATGGCTTCTACTAATTATATAATAAAAATGTAGTAGGAAAGAAATGATTTAAATGTAGAATTTATAATTAAAATGGAAAGAGTAAGAAACTATTCAACTTATCTATATAAAAATAAAGACACATTTGAAGGAGAATACTGATGAAGAATACTGAGGGTGTGGCCAAGTGATCTTTTACTCATCAATACGAATAGAAGGAAGCCAGGATATACTCATCAGGGGCCTGGAGAATGACCCTGAAGGCAGTGCAGAGGTCTTCAAGGTAAGCTAAGAAGGTAAGGTTTTCAGAGAAGTACTCAAAGGACCTCAGCATTTGCAGCCCTCAAGTCTCTGCTCCCTTCCTTCTGGTGCAGTACTTCTTGGTCACCCCAGCTGTGCTTCAACAACCCAGCTCAGACTACTGTAGAAGGCATAAGGTAGAAACTTTGGTAGTGTCCATGTGATGCTCACAGAATGCAAAAGTTATGGGGCATGACTTCCTCCACCTAAATTTCAAAGGGTGTAAGAGAAAGCCTGCAAGCTCAGGCAGAGACTTGTAACAGGGCAGAACCATGGCAGGAAGCCCTCACTAGGGCAACACCTAGGGGAGCCATGGGCACGGGGCCACCTTTGAGGCCACAGAACTGTAGAGCAACCAATATACATGCCAGCTTGGTAGAGCAGCAGGTAGGAGGCTCCAACCAATGACAGCTTGCTGCATGGGCTGAGCCCAGCCAAGCTGCTACAAGGAAACTCCTGCCCCAGTGCCCAGGAGGTGGCCCACAGAATAAATGAAGATAATTCTCCAGGTTTAATATTTAATGTTGTTTGTCCTGATGGATTTTGGACTTACTAGGAACAGTTATCCTTTTTCTCTTTCCTATTTCTCCCTTTAGGAATGGAAGTATTTAGCCTGTGCCTGTCTGATATTTTATTTTGGCTCACATCTGGAGGGATATTTGCCTCAAATGAATCATGCCTTTGAGTCTCACCAACATCTGATTTAGATAAGACACTGGACTCTGGTGTGTTTGTACTGGAACAAGTTAAGATATTGGAAGTAGACCAAGCTGGAGACCAAGCCGGTGAGGATCTCCGGGCATGCCCACCAGCCTCCAGCTTGGCCACATGGGCACCTGCAACAACAGCACCCCCCTGGACTCCTGGCTGTACAACTACTTGGATCCACACTACAGAGGCACAGGGGAGCATAAAGGCCATCGTCCTGAGCTGCAGAAGTGAACAACAGAGAGAGGGCCTCTCTCAGAATCTCTGAGGAAAACTGAAGCCCACTGGAAAAGTGAAGAGAATCTCTGCAATAAAGGCACACCAGACCACAGTGCTTGGTAAGTTGGAGGGATCATCACCTCCCATCAGAACCTGGACTATCTTCAGGGGAAAGGCAGCTGGAACATGCAGTAGAACCTTGCAGAGTTCAACCCTGCAGGACGACAGGGAGCTCAACTTGGGACTTGCAGCCAGAAATCTGCCTGAATCTTACGAGTCTGTGACGGGCTCACTGAGACTCACTGACTTATAACTGCACACTGCTGCCCATGTTGTCTATTGTGACAGCAGAGAAATACCCTAAGGAGGTCCATGATTTTTATCTTTTATTTGTTATTTTCAAAATTACCACTATTTTTTTGCTCTTAGTTTTAATCTTTTTTTTTCTTTGTGACTCTTTTAAAATTTTTATTTTTCTCTTTTTCCTTTCTTTTCTCTTTCTCTCTCTCTCTCTGCCTCACTCTCTTGCTCTCCCACATTGTTCTTCATCTCCCTTTTTGTTCCTGTTCTGCCCCTAATTCGTATTTCTTCTTTATTTTTCTTTTCTTCTCTTTCCTTCTCTCACCTGCATCCTCTGGCCTCACTGCTAACCTTCCACTATCCTTCTTCTTACCTATTCCTCCCACCCAAACTCCTTCTAACTTCCCATCCCGAAGGGTAAAGTTGCTATATTGAACAGTTTATTCATTATAAACATACTGGGTTGATCCCTGATTTTGATTTAATTCACACAGTTAAAGGTGATAGATTAATAACTACCACAAATTGTCATTTTCTAAGGGGTACTTCATGCTATTGTGTTGCTGATTGTATCACTTGGGCTAAGGTGTTGTGATTGATCTAATCAGTTGTCCTTACTGGTATAATGAAAATGAGACAGACTCAGAGCCATTAGAGATTAAAAACGTAAAGACCAGCTATATGTGGAAGACACCTCTGAGAAGCAATAATTCCATAAGGGTTCTAAATACATCAACAAAGATATTTACAATAAGCAACTCTGAAGTGTCAACCCAGGAATTAAACCAAGGACAGTACAAAAAAAAAATGAGAGGACATTTAAGTAAACCACAAACTCAGACTTCCACCTCACAAAAGGCAAATTCTGGGGGAAACGAGGTGGAAAAGTCTGATACTCAACCACCTGGACACCCTGAACTGATAGCACAGGAAGTAACAAAACAGATGAATGAGGTTCTAGAAAAATCCAAAACAGAAATAATTTGCCAGATAACTACAGAGATGGTGAGCAGAGTGAAAGACATGATTAGAGGCTCTAGAACAGAAACAGATAAGAGAAAAAAAAGATGAGCTCAGAAACATGCTGGAAGCCATGAATGCCCAGCATAAGAAAGAAACGTAAATTACTGATAGCCCAACATAAGAAAGAAATGGAATCCATGAAACAGATTCAAACAGATATTCAGGAGATTAAAAACTCCATTGAAAGCATGCAAAGCAGATTAAGGGAATCTGAAGAGAGAATATCAGATATACAAGATAGGATTGCGATTGCGGTTAAGGACCATGAAAACAGAGATCTGTTAAAAATAGTAAGGGACCATGAGAAATCAATCCAACAGCTGCTAGACGATGCAAAGAAGAATAACATAAGACTGATAGGAGTCCACGAAAAAACAGGAGAAAGTACAATTGACATAAAAAAACTGTTCACAGAAGTAATACTAGAAAACTTCCCAGACACAGGTGGAAAATTGGACATACAGATAAGTGAGGCATATAGAACTCCAAATAGCCATGATCAAAAAAATCTACACATAGACATATAATAGTCAAGATCCCAGAAACCCAACAGAAGAACAAAATCCTACAGGCAGTTAGAGAAAAGAAACAAATCACTTACAAAGGAAAGCCCATCAGAATCACAGCACACTTCTCAACACAAACCCTCAAATCAAGGGGAGCCTGGAGTGAAGTATTTCAAGCCCTAAAACAAAATAACTTCCAACCTAGACTGTTGTATCCTACAAAATTATCTTTCAAAATCAATGGGGAAATTAGATACTTCCATGACACAGAACACCTGAGAAATTTCAAGAACCCCAAACCAGCACTCCAAACAATTCTAAGCAATATCCTGCAAAAAGACAATGAAGGTCACAACTCCTTGAGGCCCAATAGAGGGAATCCACCAGGCAAGGTAAGAAACTAAAGGGAAAGGGGGAAAACAATAAGAAATAAAAGAGCCAACAAAACCAAAACATCATGACAAAGATGAGTCAATATCAATTATAACTATCAATGTTAATGGCCTCAATTCACCAATCAAAAGAAACAGACTGATAGAATGAATTAAGAAGCAAAATCCAGCAATATGTTATACACAAGAAAGACACCTAACTCAAAAATAACTTCATAGACTGAAAGTAAAAGGATGGAAAACAGTTTTCCATGCAACAGGAACCCAGAAAAAAGCAGAGGTAGCAATCTTATTGGCAGACAAAGGAGATTTCAAACCAAAACTAATTAAGAGAGGCAAAGATGGCCACTACATCCTTGTGAAGGGAACAATCCAAGAGGAAGAGATGACAATCTCAAATATATGTGCACCAAATACAAATGCCCCCAACTGTACAAAACAAATATTAATGGACATGAAAAATCAAATAAGCACTAATACAATTGTAGTGGGGGACCTCAATACCCCACTATCACAAATAGATAGATGATGTAGACAAAAAAACAACAAAATTCTAGAACTGAACCAAGCTACTGATCAAATGGACTTAATAGAGGTTTACAGAGTGTTCCACCCCACAAAATCAGAATACACATTCTTTTCGGCTGCACATGGGCCATTCTCCAAAATAGACCACATGCTAGCTCACAGGACATATCTAAGTAAATGTAAAAGAACTGCAATAAAATTAGAGGTCAATAACATAAGAAACTGCAAAACTCCCACAAACACGTGGAAATTGAATAACACCCTCCTGAACAACCATGGGTCACAGAGGAAATTAAAGAAGAAATTACACAGTTTCTACATGTAAATGACTATGCAAGTACAACATACAGGAATCTATGGGAAACAATGAAAGCAGTTCTACCCAGGAAATTCACAGCAGTGAATGCCCATATTAGGAAAACAGAGAAAACTCAGATAAATGACCTAATGCAGAAACTCAAGCTCCTAGAAAAAGAACAGCATAACAAACCCAAAGCTTGTACAAGAAAAGAAATTATAAAGATAAGAGCAGAAATCAATGCAATGGAGACTAAGAGAACAATACCAAAAATTAATGAATCATAGAGTTAGGTTTTCAAAAGAATAAATAAAAGCAAAACACCTTTAGCCAACCTTATCAAAAAAAGGAAAGAAAAGTCTCAAATCTATGCAATTAAGAATGAAAAAGGTGAAGTCACAACAGACTCAGCAGAAATCCAGAGGATCATCAATACCTACTTTGAGAATCTGTACTCTAATAAAATGGAAAACACGGAAGAAATGGACAGATTCCTAGATACATATGAATTACCAAAGTTAAATGAAGAAGATACAGAAATTCTAAACACCCCAATTATAATGAGTGAAATTGAAAATGTAATAAAAAATTTACCAACAAAGAAAAGCCCAGGTCCTGATGGCTTCACTGCTGAATCCTATAAGACATTTAAAGAAGAACTATCACCATTACTTTTTAAACTTATCAAGGAAATGGAAAGGGAAGCAAGGCTTCTGAATTCATTCCTAGAAGCAAGTGTTACTTTGATTCCAAAACCAGGAAAAGACCCAACCAAAAAAGAGAACTACAGACCAATCTCCCTAATGAACATAGATGTAAAAATCCTCAACAAGATACTGGCAAAGAGAATACAGAGGGTCATCAAGAAGATCACATACCCTGACCAAGTCGTATTTATCCCAGGGATGCAAGGAGGTTCAACATATGTAAATCAATAAATGTAATATGCTATATTAACAGAGTCAAGGACAAAAAACATATGATCATCTCAATAGATGCAGAAAAGGCATTTGACAAAATCCAACACCCATTCATGATAAAAACACTACAGAAAATTGGAATAGAAGGTCTTTGTCTCAACCTGATTAAGGCTATCTATGGAAAACCAACAGCCAACATCATACTAAATGGTCAAAAACTGAAAACTTTCATGCTAAAATCAGGAACAAGACAAGGATGCCCAATATCACCACTCCTGTTCAATATAGTTCTGGAAACATTAGCCACAGCAAATAGAAAAGAGAAAGGAATAAAAGGAATAAAGATAGGAAATGAAGAAGTTAAACTGTCATTATTTGCTGACAATGTGATACTTTACATAGAAGACCCAAAAAACTCCGTCAAAAGACTTCTAGACTTAATTGACAGATTCAGTAGAGTAGCTGGATACAAGGTGAACACTCAAAAACCAATAGCCTTCTGACCCTACCAAGGTCCTCAGTCACACAGAACACATGCTGAATCAGCCCACTGCAGACAGGCAGGTCTGTGCACGCCCTACCATGCTGCAGACAGGCAGGTCTGCCCACACCCTACCGAGGTCCCCAGTCGAGCGGAACACACACAGAATCAGCCCGCTGCAGACAGGCAGGTCTGTGCATGCCCTACCCAGGTCCTGAGTCACGCAGAAGACACCAAATCACCTCGCTGCACACAGGCAGCCACCTGATTCCACACTACAAAGACATAGAGGACACCAGAACACCAGACCAAGGTAATGAGTCCCACTGTTCCCGGCCCAGAGGAAGGGGCTTCTGAGCCACCCTCCAACTGCTCCTGGTCCAGAGAAAGGGGCTTACTGGTCACCAGCCCTCCCAATGCTCCCAGCCCAGAAGAAAGGGCTTTTGGGCCACCTGCTGTCCCACTGCTCCTGGCCCAGAGGAAGGGGCTTCCGGGACACCATCCCTCCCACTGCTCCCGGCCCACAGGGAGGGGCTTCTGAGCCACCATCCCACTGCTCCTGGTCCAGAGGAAGGGGTTTCCCAGCCACCATCCCTCCAGCTGCTCCCAGACCACAGGAAAGGGCTTTTGGGTCACCATCCCTACCACTGCTCCCAGCCCCTGTCCCACCTCACCCAGCTCAGAGGAGGTAATCCGTGCAGGTGCTAACAGCCACCTGCCCCAGTGGAAATGAGAAAACACATAAATAAGTCTCAAAACCAGACTTCCAGATCACGTACAGCAACCCCAAAGGGAAATGAGATGGAACACTCTCATACTCAACCAGCTGGACCCACTGAACTGGCAACAAAAGGGGATCTGGAAAAAATGAAATCAGAAATAATTTCTCAGATAACAGGAGAAATTGTGCCCCTAGTGCAAGACATGATTAATAAATCTAGAGAGGAGCTCAGGAACATGATGGAATCCCAACATAAAAAACAAATGGAATCCATAAAACAGATGCAAATAGATTTCCAGGACATGAAAAACTCCATTGAAAGTCTACACAGCAGAATGAGCCAATGTGAGGACAGAATTTCAGGTATAGAAGATAAGATTGCAATTAGTGACCAGGAAAAGAAAAACTGCTGCAAAATTATAGAGGAACATGAGAAATCAATCCAGCAGCTGCTGGACGATGCAAAGAAGAATAACATAAGACTGAATGGGCTCAATGAAGAAACAGGAGAGAGTGCAGATGACATAAAAAATCTCTTCACAGAAATAATGGCAGAAAACTTCCCGAGCAGGGGAAAAGAGCTTGACATACAGATAAGTGAGGAATATAGGACTCCAAATAGCCTTGATCAAAAAAAATCTACACATAGGCATATAATTGTTAAGATTCCAGAAACACAACAGAAGAACAAAGTTCTCCAAACAGTCAGAGAAAAGAAAGAAATCACATACAAAGGAAAGCCCATCAGAATCACAGCAGACTTCTCAACACAAACCATCAAGGCAAGAAGAGCTTGGAGTGACATATTCCAAGGCCTAAAAGAAAACAGCCTCCAACCCACATTGATGTACCCTGCAAAACTATCTTTCAAAATGGATGGAGAAATAAGATACTTTCATGACAAAGAGCACCTTAGGAACTTTGTGAATACCAAACCAGCACTCCAAAGAATTTTACACAATAGCCTAGGAACAGACATTGAGGATCACAACCTCAGGAAGCAAAGCAGAATGAACCCATCTGGCATGACAAAAAATTAAATGTAAAGGGGGAGAACCCAACAAAAAGAAAAAGTCATGGCAATGACAAGTCAATGCGTTTCAGTTATAACCATCAACGTTAATGGTCTCAATTCACCAACCAAAAGAAATAGACTGGCAGAATGGGTCAAGAAGCAAAATCCAACAATATGCTGCATACAAGAAACACAGTTCATTCAAAAGGAAACTCATAGACTGAAAGTTAAAGGGTGGAAAACAATACTGCATGTGACAGGAACTCAAAAAAAAGCAGGAGTAGCTATCCTCTTGGCAGATCAAGTAGATTTCAAACCAACACTAATTAAGAGAGATGAAGAAGGACACTACATCCTTGTAAATGGAAGAATCCAAGAGGTAGAGATGACAATCATAAATATCTATGCACCAAACACTAGGGCACCCAACTATATAAAACAAAAACTAACAGATATGAAAAGCCATATATGCACTAATACAGTCGTATTGGGGGACCTCAACACCCCACTGTCACAAATAGACAGATCAACTAGACTAAAAATAAGTCATGAAGTACTAGAACTCAATCGAACTCTTGAACAAATGAACTTAACAGATGTTTACAGAGTCTTCCACCTCACAAAATCAGAATACACATTCTTCTCAGCTGCACATGGGTCATTCTCCAAAATAGACCACATACTCACACATAGAACATGTTTAAGTAAGTGCAAAGGAATTGAAGTTATCCCCTGTATATTATCAGACCATAGCGCGATGAAATTGGAGATCCATAGCAAAAGAAACTCAAAAAATTTCATAAACACGTGGAAATTGAACAACACACTTCTGGATGACCAATGGGTCACAGAGGAAATGAAAGAAGAAATCAGACAGTTCCTTCAATTAAATGACAATGACAATACAACATATCGGAATCTATGGGACACAATGAAAGCAGTCTTACGAGGGAAATTCATAGCAGTGAATATGCATATTAGGAAAACAGAAGGAGCCCAATTAAACAACCTGATGCTGAACCTCAAGCTTCTAGAAAAAGAAGAGCAAGACAACCCCAAAGTTCATACAAGGGAAGAAATTATAAAGATCAGAGGAGAAATCAATGCAATGGAGACTAAGAGAACGATACAAAAAAATCAATGAAGCCAAGAGTTGGTTCTTTGAAAGAATCAACAAAATTGATAAACCTTTAGTCAACCTTGTCAGAAAAAGGAAAGAAAAGGCCCAAATCCATGCAATTAGGAATGAAAAGGGTGAAACTACAACAGGCCCAGCAGAAATCCAGAGGATCATCAAAACCTACTTCCAGAACCTATACGCCAATAAGATGGACAACACAGAAGAAATGGACAGATTCCTAGATACATATGAATTACCAAAGTTGAATGAAGAAAACCTAAAAATTCTGAACAACCCAATATCAACCAATGAAATTGAAAATGTAATTAAAAACTTATCACCTAAGAAAAGCCCAGGCCCTGATGGTTTCACTGCTGAGTTCTACAAGACATTTAGAGAGGAACTGCTGACGCTACTGTTTAAACTCTTCAATGAAATTGAAAGGGAAGCAATACTCCCAAATTCATTGCTGGAAGCAAGCATCACCTTGATCCCCAAAGCAGAGAAAGACCCAACTGAAAAAGAGAACTATAGGCCAATTTCACTAATGAACATAGATGCAAAAATCCTTAATAAGATAATGACAAACAGAATGCAGAAGATCATCAAGAAGATCATACACCCTGATCAAGTGGGATTCATCCCAGAGATGCAGGGATGGTTCAATATATGAAAATCACTCAATGTAATACACTATATCAATGGAGCCAAGGCCAAAAACCATATGATTATCTCCATAGATGCAGAAAAAGCATTTGACAAAATCCAACATGCATTTATGATAAAAACCCTACAAAAAATTGGAATAGATGGTCTCTACCTCAAACTGATAGAAGCCATCTATGAAAAACCAATAGCCAATATCATACTAAATGGTCAAAAACTGAAATCTTTCACACTAAAATCAGGAACAAGACAAGGATGTCCACTATCACCACTCCTGTTCAATATAGTTCTGGAAACATTAGCCATGGCAATTAGACAAGAGAAAGAAATAAAAGGAATAAAGATAGGTAATAAAGAAGTCAAATTGTCATTATTTGCAGATGACATGACACTCTATATAGAAGACCCCAAGAACTCCAGCAAAAGTCTTCTAGACTTAACAACCAAATTCAGTCAAGTAGCTGGTTACAAGGTCAACACACAAAAATCAATTGCTTTCCTCTACATGAATGACAGACTCACCGAGAGAGAAATAGGGCAAATAATTCCTTTCACAATAGCATCCAAAAAACTGAAATACCTAGGAATTATCCTAACAAAAGAAATCAGAGACCTCGTCTCTGAAAACTATGGCACTCTGAAAAGAGAGATTGAAGATGATATCAGAAAATGGACAGACACCCCCTGCTCCTGGGTAGGAAGGATCAATATAGTGAAAATGGCCATACTTCCAAAACTGCTATATAGATTTAATGCAATTCCAATTGAAATCCCAGCAGCATACCTCATAGACATTGAGAAAAAAATCCAAAAATTCATTTGGAACAAGAAGAGACCCAGAATAGCAGAAGCAATTCTAGGTAGCAGAGACATGGCAGGGTGCATCACAATCCCCAACCTGCAACTATACTACAAAGCTACTGTGATAAAAACAGCATGGTACTGGCAAAGAAACAGGCTTGAGGACCAGTAGAACAGATTAGAAGATACAGAAACAATGCCAGACACACTCAGCCATCTCATCTTCAATAAAGGAGCCAAACACCCTCACTGGAGGAAAGATACCCTCTTTAATAAATGGTGCTGGATAAATTGGGCTTCAACTTGCCAAAGATTAAAACTAGACCCATATCTCTCACCATACACTAAACTAAAATCAAAATGGATTAAAGATCTAAATATTAAAATAGAAAGTCTGAAGCAGTTGGAACAGAGCTTAGGTAGAACCCTTGAAGACATCGGTATAGGAAAAGATTTTATCAACAAAACCTCAGTTGCCCATGAACTAGCACAAACAATCAACAAGTGGGATCTCCTCTTATTAAAAGGCTTCTGCACAGCAAGAGAAACCACCAGCAGTGTGAAGAGACAATCCACAATGTGGGAAAAAATCTTCACCTGTTCTTCCTCAGAAAAAGGTCTACTATCTCGAATCTATAAAGAACTTAAAAAGATCAGACCTCCCAAATTTAAAGACCCAATCCAAAAATTGGCATCTGAAATGAACAGACATTTCTCAGACAAAGAAGTAGAAATAGCAAATAAATACATGAAAAAATGTTCAACGTCACTGGTCATTCTAGAGATGCAAAAGGAAACAATGCTGAGATTCCACCTCACCCCAGAAAGAATGGCTGCTATCATGAAATCAACCAATAACAAATGCAGGCGGGGCTGTGGGGAAAGAGGAACCCTGCTCCACTGCTGGTGGGAGTGTAGACTGGTGCAACCACTGTGGAAATCTGTATGGAGATACCTCAAAGAACTAGGACTGGAAGTCCCATTTGACCCCACTATTCCACTGCTGGGGATCTTCCCCAAAGAATTAAAAGAATCATACCACAGTGATATATGTGCACCCATGTTCATAGCAGCGCAGTTTGTAATAGCTAAAACTTGGAAACAGCCCAAATGCCCATCAACTGGAGACTGGATAAAGAAAATGTGGTTTTTTTATAAAATGGAGTACTACTCAGCCATAAAAAATGAGAAATTAGAGATATTTATAGCTAAGTGGATGCACATTGAGGCAATACTCTTAAGTGAAATAAATAGGACACAGATGTGTAAATACCGAATAGTTTCTCTGGTGTGAGAAACTGAAAGTGTAAATAAGGACTAAATGTATAATAGGTAATGTGAAATAGGAATAAAAGGGGCAAAGGGGAAGGAAGTGGGAGGGCTAGGGGAAAGGACAGAAGGGAATGGGATTAATATGAGAAAATGGAAAAATAGGAACAAAATCTTTGTAAATAGGGAGGACTGGAGGGGTTGAAGGGAGGGCTGGGCAAGGGTGAAAAATAAGAACCAAGAGAGACTATGTAAAGGTGCAAATTTCCAATGATGAATGTCATTATATTGTATGCTTAAAATTTACCAATGATTAGAATGAATAATCGATAATGTAAAATAGGAAGAAAAGGTCCAAAGGGGTAGGGGTAGTGGGAGGCACAGGGGAAAGGAAAGAAGGGAAAGGAAAAAATGGTGAGAAATGGAAAAAATGGAAATAAAGTATTTGTAAATAGGGAAGGGTGGAGGGCATGAAGGGACAGCTAGGAATGGAGACAAAATAAGAGCCAAGATGCATTATGTAAAGGTACAATTCCCAATGAGAAATGTAATTGTGTTGTATACCTACAATGTACCAATAAAAGAATTTAATACAAAATAACCCAATAGCCTTCTTGTACACAAATAACAGACTCACTGAGAGAGAAGTTAGGAAAACAATTCCTTTTACAATAGCATCCAAAAAAATGAAATATCTAGGAATCAATCTAACAAAGGAAGCAAAAGACCTCTACACTGCAAACTACAGCACTCTGAAAAAAGAGATTGAAGAGGATACAAGAAGATGGAAAGACATCCCTTGTTCCTGGATAGGAAGAACCAATAGAGTGAAAATGGCCATACTTCCAAAACTACTATATAGATTTAATGCAATGCCAATTGAAATTCTAACAATATACTTCACAGACCTAGAGAAAACAATCCAAAAATTTATTTGGAACCATAAGAGACCTAGAATAGGTAAAGCAATTCTAAGCAACAGAGACATGGCTGGGGATATCACAATCCCCAACTTGAAAGTATACTACAAAGCTACTTTGATAAAAACAGCATGGTACTGGCAAAGAAACAGACCCGAGGATCCGTGGAATAGATTAGAACATACAGAAACAACTCTAGACATACTCAGCCACCTCATCTTTGACAAAGAAGCCCCACCCTCACTGGAGGAAAGATAGCCTATTTAATGAATGATGGAAAAACTGGATTTTAACCTGCCAAAGATTAAAACTAGACCCATACCTATCACCATGCACTAAACTAAGATCGAAGTGGATTAAAGATCTAAATATTAAGACAGAAACACTAAACTTGCTGGAAGATAAGTTAGGTAGAACTCTTGAAGACATTGTCATAGGAAAAGACTTTATGAACAAAACTTCAGTAGTACAGGAACTAGCGCAAAGAATCAACAACTGGGATCTCATCTTACTAAAAAGCTTCTGCACTGCAAGAGAAACCACCAACAGAGCTAACAGACCACTGACAATGCGGGAAAAAAATTTTAGCAGCTGTATCTCAGGCAAAGGTCTACTATCTAGAATATATATAAAGAACTGAAAAAAATTAGACCTCCCAAATTCAAAGATCCAATTCAAAAATGGGCATCTGAAATGAACAGACATTTCTCAGCCAAAGAAGTAAAAGCAGAAAATAAATATATGAAAAAATGTTCCACATCACTAATCATTCGAGAGGTCCAGCTGAAAACAACACTGAGATTCCACCTCACCCCAGAAAGAATGGCTGCTATCAAGAAATCAACCAATAACAAATGCTGGCGGGGTTGTGGGGAGAAAGGAACCCTTCTCTATTGTTGGTGGGAGTGCAGACTGGTGCAACCACTGTGGAAGTCAGTATGGAGATACCTCAAAGAACTAGGACTAGAGGACCCATTTGACCTGGCTATTCTCCTGCTGGGCATCTTCCAAAAAAAATTAAAAGAATCATATCACAGTGATATATGTGCACCCATATTTATAGCAGCACAGTTTGTAATAGCTAAAGCTTGGAAACAGCCCAAGTGCCCATCAACTGGAAACTGGATGAAGAAGATGTGTTTTTTTTATAAAATGGAGTACTACTCAGCCATAAAGAACAAGAAACTAGAGATATTTATAGCTAAATGGATGCATATTGAGGCCATCCTCTTAAGTGAAATAAATAGGACACATGTGTAAATATCGAATAGTTTCTCTAGTGTGAAAAACTGAAAATGTAAATAAGGATTAAAATGATTAAAACAAATAATGGATAATTATGAAAAGGTCCAAAAGTGTAGGGGTAGTGGGAGGGGAAGGGGAAAGGAAAGAAGGGAAAGGAAAAATTATTAGAAAAGAAAAAAATGGAAACGAAATCTATGTAAATAGGGAAGGGTGGAGGGGGGTGAAGGGCACACATGTAATGGGGAAAAAATAAGAACTAAGATACATCATGTACAGGTACAAGCACCCAATGATAAATGTAAACGTATTGTATACTTAAATGTACCCATAAAAGAATTTTTAAAAATATTGGACTTGTTGAGAATGAATGATTGTATTTTACATGTGAAAAGAATCTGAACTTAGGGGACCAGGTACAGAATGTTATCATTTGAACATGCCCCTCAAATAGCATATGCTAGAAACTTAATCCCCAATGCAACACTGTTAGAAGGTGTGGGCTAATGGGAGATGCATGGATGTCATGCATGGATTAATGCTATCATTACAAAAGTGGGTTCCTTATAAAATAATCACTTTGGTTACCCTTTATCTCTGTTTCTTTTGAACACACCCTCTCACCCTTCTGCTTTCCACCATAGCAAGTTACAGCAAGAAAGCTCTCACCAGATATCTAGCCTCCAGAACCATAGTGAGTCAATAAATTAGTATTCATTATAAATTACCAAGTCTTTGGTATTGTTATCGCAATGCAAACAGACTAAGACAGATACAAAATATGGGCTGAGGGCTGGAGATTTAGCTCAGTGGTTCTGCTGCCTGACTTGCAAGTACAAGGACCCAAGTTCGATCCCCAGTACCCAAAAAAACAACGAAAACAAAATATGGGCTGACAGTTATAACTCTTCTGGGTATGTTTCTCAAAGAGTTAAAAATATGATATTACAGTGATGTGTGCATATTCATGTTTATAGTAGCACAACTCACAATGACTAAGTCATGGAAACACCCTATATGTCCATCAAGAGATGAATGGACACATACATACAATGTATACACAATGAAGTACTACTTAGTCATAAGGATGGTTACATTTGAGTCATTTGTAGGAAAATAGGTGCACTTTGAGACCATAATGCTAGGTGAAATAAATCAGACACAGAAGGCTACATCTCTTGTATGAGAAAACAAAGTATAAATAATTTAAAGATCAAAATAAAAGAGAAAAGGAAACATAGAGGTAGACCTTTTGCAGATGGGAAGCGGATCTAGGGATGGAGGGAGAGGGAAAAGATGGAAAGGGAATGGGAAGTAACAAGGACTAACATGTCATATGTATATGTACCAATTCCCCACAATGAATGTATGTATTCTGTATCACACCATGTATTAATTTTTAAAACAGAATAAAAAAACAATAAATTAAAAAATGGGTTGAAGGTTTTATTTCTTCATATATATTTCTAGTTGTCTCAGCACAATTTGTTACAACTAGCTCCTCTTTGAACAGAACACCTGATTTGTTTATCTAGATAGTCAATACCCTTAGTTAAATGTTTCCTACATATTTCAAAATTGACATACTCCCAAAAGGATTCTTAATCCTACCCCAAATAACTCCTTGGTTCTCCACCAGTAAATGGGATCATCAGTGACCTAGGTACCTTTCATAGTTCAGGTGCCATATGTCAGTTTACTGCCTCACAGCTTCAAATTCATCCTCCATTGCTCTGCTTTGTGATTTTGGAGCTGGAGCCTGAAAATATTTCTCCTTTGCCAGCTGGCATGATGGGAAACATTGTCAGTAGATGCCAAGGAGAAATTGCAAGAAGAGGGTTTCTCTGCTCTTCTCTTCCTGGCTCTGCTGAGCTTCCTCTCTTTCCTTGCTGCTACAGCACTTGTGTAGTATGCATGCTGAGAAGTGCTTCTTTCTCCTCCCAGCAACTTCCTAAAATGTTCTGTTGGCATTCTACCCTACTTCCCAGAAAGACTCACAGTCCCCCCCAACAGACTACATGCCAGAAGTTTTGTGCTAACTTTGTAACAACTCACAGGTAGATTCCCAGGAGTTTCTCCCAGCATTCTAGCCAGACAGCTGGTCTCACAGATACCTGAGCCAAAGTTCCACTGACACATACAGGCATGGCTTTATGAGATTTGTTAGCATCTCAGGGAGAAACTTTCCGTATAACACCTCCATCCTACAGCATTTAAATGCCATTTTTGGCCATAGTGGGCCATAATCACTCTCTCCTGCAAAGTCTGAATAATCTCCTCCGCTGCAGTGGTAGTTTTGAAAACATACCTACAAATGATCTAAATACTCTTTTCAATGGTTGATCTTAATTTTCCTTCTTTTGAGTGTAGACTATACTGGTAACTCATAGATAATGAATATAACACAAAAAAATTATGAGATGCTAGGTTATACAGAGATCTTGGCTTCCATTTCTGGTGTGCTTTTTTTTTTTTTTTTTTTTTGCTCATTTGACTCTGTCAGAACCCAGCCACCACGTGAAAAACTCCAGGCCATTCTACTTCAGAGGCCACATAGGGAAGAGTATCCTTGGAAGATGAGAGGCCAAATTAAAAAGAAAGAGGCATTCCCTCTCACTAAGTGCCACAAGTCCCTACCAGCTAGTGCACTGAGCCTTAAAAGCAGAGCCTTGAGCCCTGTTCAAGGTTTTAGATGATGCAACACTAGCAGACAGCCGACTTCAACCACATGACACAGTATGAGCCAGAATTACCTAGCCATATTGCTCTAAGACTCCTCACCCTCAGAAATTGTGAGAAAGTGTTTATTGTTGAAAGCCACTACATTCTGATGGAATTTACTAAGCATCAATAGACAATGAATACAATCACTGTCTCCCTTGTCCATGCCACCACAACCTCTCACCAAAGCTACTACACTATATCCCTTTAACAGACTCCCTTTTCCATTTCTCCCCAAGAAGTAAAATTCTCCATATCAAAACCAAAATTGTCTCTAAAATATCTAAAGATATCTATGGCAGTTAAAGTCTCAACTTGACTGGCTTTGGTGAAACACACTTCCAAGTATGGTCTGGTCTCTTCCCCCCACCACTCTGGCATTCCCTCCCTGCTCTGTTTCCCTGAAACCTTGAACAATACATTTTGCTCCTTCACACTTTTTCCCATGTTTCTGCCTTGGAGCCAGCCAACTCTTGACTAAAAATATCTAAAACCATGAGTGAAATTAAATCTTTCCTCCTTTAAACTCTGAGTGTTGTGTAATTGTGCTCTAGCAATGGGAGAGATGGCTAATACAGAAATCTGGTACCAGAGAAGTGGAGCTATTGCTGTAGTTTTACCTGACCATGTGGTTCAGAAGCCTTTGTAACTAGATTGTGGGAAGACTTTGGGAAGGTCTCGAGATGAAGGCTAGAGATTTCCTTTAATGCTATAAACAAAGCTTGATGAGTGATTCTAGTTGGAGCTCAGAAAATCAAAATACTGATAAGAATGTGGACAGTAAAGACCAGGCTAAGGAGTAACAAGGACTATACTAGCAATTGAACTACAAGCCATGCATATTACACTTTGGTAGAAAATGTGTCTATAATGTGCCCATCTCCTGAAACTTTGCAAGAGACTGAGATTAGGAGCAGTAGACTAATTGATCTGGCAGATGAAATTTCAAAGCAGCTCGATATTCAAGCTGTGGCATGGGTACCGATGGCTGCTTTTATTTATAGTGAGAATCACAGACAAAACTCAAAGCATAAAAATTTTTAAAACTTAAACTTTGACCCCCCTCCCCCCCCAAAAAAACACATAAAAAGTGGGAGCTAAAAGAGGTATGGTTTCTAAAAAGATTAGTGCCATTAAAAAGAAACGAAGTACTTTGTGCAAGGACAAGAGGAAGTCTTGAAGGCATTTCACAAATCAGCAAAACTTCACCTATCACAAGCTCAAAGGTTCAAAAGTGTCAACCTTTCCTTTGAAAAAGAGTTCCTAGGACCACTCCCAGCGCAGAGGAGGAGGCTTTCAGGCTGACATGCCACTGCTCCCAGCACAAAGGAGGAGGCTTCCAGGTCGACATGCCACCACTCCAGCACAGAGGTGAGCCACATGGGCGCCAGGAGCACCCTCCCCTCCCCCCGCCACCCCACCCTGGGTGAAATGAGAAGACACATAAACAAGCCTCAAAACTAGACTTCCAGGTCACCTACAGCAACCCCAAAGGGAAACAAGATGAAACAATCTGATAATCAACTACCTGGACTCCCTGAACTGGCAACGAAAGAGGATCTGGAAAAAATTAAATCAGAAATAATTTCTCAGATAACAGCAGAGATTGTGCCCATAGTGCAAGACATGATTAATAAATCTAAAGAGGAGCTGAGGAACATGATGGAATCCCAACATAGGAAGCAAATAGAATCCATAAAACAGATGCAAACAGATTTCCAGGAGATTAAAAACTCCATTGAAAGTCTACATAGCAGAATGAGCCAATGTGAGGACAGAACCTCAGATATAGAAGATAAGATTGCAGAGAGAAGCTGAGCCGGTCCCAGCACCCAGAAGGAAACTCCCCTGCCACCATCCCAAGCTCCTAGGGCAGAGAAGGTGAGCCAGTCCCAGCACCCAGAAGGAAGTTCCCCTGCTGCCATCCCAAGCTCCTAGGGCAGAGAAGGTGAGCTGCGTGGGTGCCAGTAGCACGCCCCTCCCCCCATGGAAATGAGAAGACATGTAAACAAGCCTCAAAAACAGACTTCTGGATCACCTACAGCAACCCCAAAGGGAAATGAGATGGAACAATCTGATACTCAACTACCTGGACTCTCTGAATTGGCAACAAAAGAGGATCTGGGAAAAATGAAATCAGAAATAATTACTCAGATAACAGCAAAGATTGTGCTCATGGCGCAAGACATGATTAATAAATCTAGAGAGGACATAGATAAAAAAATAGAGAATCTGAGGAACATGATGGAATCCCAGAATAGGAAACAAATGGAATCCATAAAACAGATGCAAACAGATATCCAGGAGATTAAAAACTCCATTGAAAGTCTGCACAGCAGAATGAACCAATGTGAGGATAGATTTTCAGACATAGAAGAAAAGATTGCAATTAGTGACCAGGAAAAGAAAAATTGCTTTAAAACCGTAAAGGAAAACAAGAAATCAATCCAGCAGCTGCTAAATGATGCAAAGTAGAATAACATAAGACTAATTGGAGTCAATGAAGAAAGAGGAGAGAGTGCAGATGACATAAAAAAAACTGTTCACAGAAGTGATGGCAGAAAACTTCCCAAGCAGGGGGAAAGAACTTGACATACAGATAAATGAGGCATATAGGACTCCAGCTAGCCTTGATCAAAAAAAATCTACACATAGAAGATAAGACTGCAATTAGTGACCGGGAAAAGAAAAATTGCTTTAAAATTATAAGGGACTGGCCAGGGATTTAGCTCAGTGGTTTTGCTTCCTGCTGCACAAGCGCAAGGACCCGAGTTCAATCCCCGGTACCAAAAAAAAAAAGAGGGCCGGGGATTTAGCTCAGTGGTTTTGCTGCCTGCTGTGCAAGCTCAAGGACCTGAGTTCGATCCCCGGTACCAAAAAAAAATAAAGGACCACAAGAAATCAATACAGCAGCTGCTAGAAGATGCAAAGATGAATAACATAAGACTGACTGGAGCCAAAGAAGAAACAGAAGACAGTGCAGATGATATTAAAAAAAATGTTCACAGAAGTGAAGGCAGAAAACTTCCTAAGCAGGGGAAAAGAACTTGACATACAGATAAATGAGGCATATAGGACTCCAACTAGCCTTCATCAAAAACATCTACACATAGGCATATAATAGCTAAGATTCCAGAAACCCAACAGAAGAACAAAATTCTACAAGAAGTGAGAGAAAAGAAACAAATCACATACAAAGGAAAGCCCACCAGAATCACAGCAGACTTCCCAACACAAACCCTCAAGCCAAGGAGAGCTTGGAGTGACCTATTTCAAGCCCTAAAGGAAAACAGCCTCCAACCCAGATTTATATACCCTGCAAAACTATCTTTCAAATTTGATGGAGAAATAAGATACTTTCATGACAAAGAACACCTTAGGAACTTCATAAATACCAAACCAGCACTCCACAAAATTTTAGACAGTATCCTAGGAAAAGCCAATGAGGATCACAACACCAGGAAGCCCAGCAGAATGAATACATCGGGCATGACAAGAAATTAAATGCAAAGGGGGAGAATCCAACAAAAAGAAAAAGTCATAGCAATGATAAGCCAATACATACCAGTTATAACCATCAATGTTAATGGTCTCAATTCACCAATCAAAAGAAATAGACTGGCAGAATGGGTCAAGAAGCAGGACTCAGCAATATGCTGCATTCCCACTGACAGCAGACCTTGGCAACATCTGTGTGATACAGCTTTACCAGCATGCAGAAGAGCTGTGGAGTCATGGAGGCATCCACAGAGGTTTCAAAGGAAGGCCTGAGAGTCCAGGCTAGGAGCCCCTGAGAGGGGCATGTGTAAAGCTCTGGAAATAAAGCCAATGTTGCAATGCAGACTCCAGTTATCAAAGATATGAAGATCATAAAACATCTGCCAAGGAAAGCTATGGGCTATGAGTGGAGCCTGCCTAAGAGAGAGGCTGTATGGGCTGCAATCAGCAAGGCCATAGGGATGGGACTGCCCAAGTCCTCTGGAATTCACATCTCACTACCATGTGCCCCAGATGCTGGATATGGAGGTATAGGACTCAACGTTCATCCTGCTGGATCTCAGTCTTTTTTGGTCCTATTATTTTCCATCCTGCTCTTCATTCCTTTGGAGTGGGAATGTTCACCTTGTACCATTGTATGTTGATACGTAACTTCATTTTTTATTTTTACAGAAGTTCACAGCTAAGAGTTTATCATGAGTCTCAGAAAAGACTTGGACTTGGACTTTTGAAAAATGAAGGAATTGTGAAGACTTTGGGAAAGGGATTGTTGCATTTCCAGTTGTATGCAAGATAGTTGTACAAAGTCTGATCAAAATATAATATGAATGTTTAAATTTTTTAATTATTACAGTTAAAGATACATTGCCATTAATTCCCCTTAAAATACTCCCCCTTGCTTGAAACATACGTCCCGTTATTCTTGACACTTTTTGATGGAGTTCTAGAAGTCCTCTTTCACTAATATCTTTATGATATGTGATCAAAACATAGTGAACACTGTTGCTAAGTGACCTCCAATAGGAAAACAGGTTTGTAAAACCATTATAGTATGTCCTCCTCCACCCTATTCACTAGATCACCAAGTCATCATGTGACTTCAGGGTATTCCTCTAAGTTAAAATGACCATGAAAAGTAAACATTTGGAATCAATTCAGGACATCAAGAGAGCCTTGGCAACAGAACTAAAGACATTTATGACAGAGGACTTCCAGAACTGCTTCAGAAAGAGGAAAGAATGATGGGATACATTTACTAAAGCACTGGAGAGTATTTTGAGGGGGATTAATGGCAATGTTTTATTTACTGTAATATATATAAACATTCACTATATTTTTTCAATCATACCTTTTATTATGTTAGGAGGAATTATAAACTTCTTATTGTCTTTATTGGGAGATTAAGTATATTTTAAGGGGATATATTTAAAGTTGACAAGAGGTAAGATGTGAGCATGAAAGGGGAGTGTTCACTTGATTGGCTTTGGGATCCAACCCAATAATTAGTGAAGCATACTTCTAGATGTGTCTGGGTGGGTCATAAAGGCATAGCCTTTGGGGCCTTTTCTGGTCCCTCACCCCTTCCTCTCTGGCCATTCCCCTGGACTGTCTCCTGGATGCCATGAACTAAGCATCTTGCTGCACCATATTTTTCCACCATTTTATTTCTGCTTTGGAGCTACTGGATCATGGCTACATCTCCTGAAACCACATGGCAAATTAAATTTCTCTTCTTTTAAGTTGCAGATTATGTTCCAGCAATAAGAAAGCTGATTAAAATAATATCACTACTTACAAGGTTAAAATTCTACAAAGACCTCTAAAAACATTAAGTAAAAATGCCTAAAATACCATACATGATCTGAGTTTTCAGTGTCTTTCTAGTATATACTATTGAAAATTTGTCCTTTCCTTAAACACTCTTGTATTTCATTTATTAATTCTTGGGTGGGGGTGAACTTTTGTTCTGTACTAAAGATTGAACCTAGGGGCTTACGAATGTTAGGCAGGCACTCTACCACTAAGTTATATCCCTAGGCCTTTTTTTTTTTTTTTTTGGTACTGGGGATCGAACTCAGGACTTTGCAAGGCAGGAGTATTGCGCTGAGCTAAATCCTGTGCCCTTTTTTTATATTTTGAGATAAGATCTCTCTAAGTTCCCTAGCCTGGGCTCAAACTTGCTATCCTCCTGCCTTAGCTTCCCAAATAGCTGGGATCACAGGCATGTGCCACAGTCCCTGGCTACATTCATTTAATTCTTAGTTTCTGTCATTATCTAAAATTACTTTATTTATTCTTATTTATTTAATATCTGTATGCTTATTGTTAGTTATTCATAACTAGTGTGCAAGATCCATAAGTCTCTATTGCTTATCATTATAGATTGATACATGTATCTTAATATATGTATATAGTTATATGCACAATTCTATCTGTTTATCTACCTACCCATCTTTCCTTTCCATTCAGTAGTACCACTGGCAAATAGGGCATATTAAAAGGCAGTTACAAGAAGTGCTGTTAGCAACTGTCCACAAAGCTAGACGGTGTGTTCCAACTCTTTTCCTCTATTATGTGTTGGAGAAAATTAGCTGTAATTTAAAATTAACCAATCACTACATAGAAGAAATAGTATAGTACTTCAGCATTTTTAGAGAGCTTACTATAATTTTAACCCATATAAACCCTGACCAATATAAACTAATATTTGACTTTTAGTTCTAATATTTAAAAATCATATTATTTTTATAAAATTTCATTGATTTTAAAAGGCAAAAATTAACAAGCATTACAATATTTTACTCACTCCAATTAATTTTAAAATGGCTGAAACAAGGACAGATGTCTGCAGAAAGATAGATGTTTGAGAAATGTTCTTAAAGAGAGTGAAAACTAATACTGTTTGGCCATTTGGAAGATTTTGGTAGTCACAGGAAGTGTTTCTATGACTAGTCCCTCATTTTTTATCATATTTGGAAAATAAAAGTTTTTATTTCAGAAACTATGGTCATTAAAGCATTCATGTGCTATAATAGGAATTCATAGATGGCAACAGAAAACATTTTACATAGAGAATGTTATGAAAAATTGGGGTTAAAAAAACAGCTTTACTTTGATAGAACAAACAACACAGGAAATGTTTAAAACTCTAGTATGTTTACACTGCAACCTGCAGCTGTCATTCTTCAAGTGGAAAAGCTGTCCCTAGATTCTTGTTCTGTCATTCACTATTTCCATGACATTGGATATATCATTCAGCTACTCTGATTTTTCAAAAATGGCCTATAAAACTAACAAAAGGGTTGCTCCTACAACAAAAGACAACAGATGAGAAGCCCTTTGAAATACTGTAAGGTATTCTTGTCCCTGTCCCCAGAGAACTCAACTGTTCCTAAGCTTTTACCCATCATTTCTGTGTCAGTAACTCCCAAATTCACAGCCAAGCCAAACTCCCAAGCTTTATCTGAGGTTTCACCTGTAGTCTAACAAAGCACCTGCTACTTCCTACTCAAGACTTACCTCCTAGTTCATGGTTGTCTGCGATATCACATTACAGCAGCTGACATTTCATCTTCCCCATTTCCTGGGCTTGAAATCTCTGCCTTTCCTCTGCCTGCTATAGTCATTCCCTCACTAGCTCTTGACACTGAATCTTCTTTTGATTTCCAGTTTAAATGTGCCAGGATCCCAGGTTCTCCCTTGCCCTGCAAAAATCAGGGTGCACTTCTTTAGAGGGCTTTTCCTTCTAATCCATCCCACGGGATATTTGACAGTGGAACAAACCCCCCAAACCGTCTTCCCTACAGCATGCCAACACAGTATCAGAAGGTCTCCTGTTTGCTCTTCTCTATAAAATTTCTAACTGCCTTGTCTGGCCTTCAAGATTTTCCATTTACTCTTTAATTTGCTCATTTGTCCAACATTAAAGACCTATGTTCCAGGAGCTGGGTTAAGCACTAAAGATAAGGTAATAATCAGATCCAAAACCATTATATTGACACAGACCTTAGGAACTAGTGCATTTATAGTTTGATACAATCTTTAAAGGACAGGTAAATATATGACATTATGAGAGAGTTGTATAGGGAAATAGCTTCTGTGACAAAGCGGTGACTGAATTAATGTCTGAAGGTGGACAGAAGTTAACTAGGATAAGAGGAGAAAGAGAAGAGACTTTCAGGAAAAGTGACCTATATTTACAAAGGCTCCATGGTCAAATAAATGTGATCCACTGGGGAAATGAGAGAGCAGCATAGTAGGAGGGTAGAGTCGGGGGCACTGCCAGACCACACCATGCTCAGAAGACCGCCTTCTCTCATAGTTGCACAACTTAAAATGTCTAGTCCAACAAAGCCATTCACCCTTGCACAGCATTCAACTCTGAGCATGTTGGTGCCCCCAACCACACCTTTCTCTCTACCAAAAATGGTCCCCACTGAGGAAATACTGTAGGCACTTGTTGAGGAGATGAGCTCAGGAGCACACACAGCTCATTCCCGGCATTACTAGGGGTGATTTAAACAATACTCCTACCTTCCCTAAGCCTTTTCATTATTTATAAAGATGAAAATATGCATCAAAATATTGGCTGAGGTAATACTTTCACTCCATAATAGGTGCTCAAAAAATATAGTAATGTGTGGTTGCTCCTTTCCTTCACAGTAGAGCTAAAAATTTTGGCATCTTAAAAATGCTTTCCCTGAGTAAAATGAAAACAAGACATGACCTGAAATTTCCAAGAAGGGATACTCTGAAAGCCCTGTAATAGCAGGCAAAGACAGAGGAGTCTACCAGAGCACCACTATGTACTAGGAAAGAAGGCAGAGCTCACCTGGCAACACCATCTCATTTGCAGCTTTGTTCTTTCTGCTGCCTCAGTTCATGTGTACCCAGAGGTATTCAATAACATTCTCCCTTACAGGGCTCCAAGGAGACAGAGAGGAGTTTTCCAGAAAGACACTCAGGTTTCCCTCAATGGAGCACCTCCTCCTTTGATAGCCACTCAGATTTCTAGTCTTCCCCCAAACTCCTTCTTGACGTTCCTTCAAGTGAGGTTCAGCTATTATTAATAGTGTTATTTCTAATTCAACAAGTGGGATGCTAGTTGACTCTAAAATGGAGTTTCCTAAACAAAGGGAAGGGCTGGTGGACAGGGGCCCTTTCACCATGCCACTTTCCACTGCCCCAAAGCTGTCTTCCCAGTGCAGAACCCAACCTGAATGAAGCAGAGAAAAGGTATTTTCTCCTCGCAAACACATCATGATTTACTAATTTGACTGACAGGGAGCTTCAACACTGGAACAAGAATGCTTTCTGAATTCTGGGTAACTTCCTATCCACACAACACAAACATCAGCTCACCTGCTAAGACATCTAACAGTGATGAGAGCATGCAGAAACTAAGGTCCCTAACTAAATGGAGTCTTCTAAAATCATTTTTTCAGTGTGGGGCTTCTCCACAGTTATTGTTAATAAGAATAATAGAACTTTGCATAACACACAGGTATGGTCAGGGACACTTGTGTTATATTCATATCATTCTCTCTCTCCCTTTCTCCTTCTTTCCCTCCCTTCCCCTCCTCCACCTCCACTCCTGCCCCTGGATACCAGGACCCCAGGTTCTTTGACCTTTGGAGACTGGGACTTGCCCCAGGCCTTCAGGCTCTGGCTTCAAACTGGGGGGCCACACCATCAGCTTCCCTGGTTCTGAAGCCTCCCTCATAAAAGGTATGAGAATCTTGCAAAGATTTTGGAAATTAGAATTGATTGAATTTCCTTCAACATTTCTTTCTTATTTTACATGATCCAATAATAATATAAGGCAACTATGACAGATGTAAAAGAGAATATTCTTATTTTCTTGGTAACACACAGGCAATATGTTGACTGAGAACAATCCTGTGGCTCTTTCCCACAACAGATGCTACCAGACCATTCAGTCTAAATGACTCAATATTTTAGTCTTTTAAGGACAAAGTTCTGTGTGGGCTTGGACTTAAAAAGACATCAAATCTGGTTAATGGGAGGCAAACCACACAACAGGTAGCAAGGCAGATCGAGAGACCTACAAAGGCTATACAGTTGTTGTATACTTTACCCATTCGAAGTAGCAGGGATTGAACCCAGGGCCTTTACACTAAGCTACAGCCCCAGCCCTTTTTGGTTTTTGAGACAGGGTCTCACTAAGTTGCCCAGAGCTGGGCTCAAACTTGTGATCCTCCTGCCTCAGCCTCCCAGATTGCTGGGATTGCTGATCTGTGCCACTGCTTCCAGCTTCTATACCTTTTTGACTGGGATATAGTACAGGTATCCAAGTAATGTGCATATGGAGACAGACAGACTTTGAGCTCTCTATCAGATGTGCAAAACTAATTCATTTTTCCTATGATTATAAATTTCTCAGCAGCAAGTTAGCCAAATAACAATTAAAATCCTATAATCCTCCAAAAAACAATTAAAACACTAAAAATTCTTGCAGTACAAGATAGGTGAAATTTGACTTGATCTCTCCACTTCAGTGGCATTCAGGGAAGTAAAAACTTTCCTTTGGGTCACAGTTTGCTGAGATGTAAGTGGGAACTGCTGGTGCCTTTATTCATATGCACACCCAGTTTTCATGTCAATTCTCAACTGCTTTTGCATTAAACACGTTTTTCAGGCAATATATCAGGCGTCTCCTCCATCATTATTCTCTATTTTAAGTAGATTTTGAATATTTCTACCTGGATGTATGTTTGCTCATTTGCTCATTAATTCATCTCTTTACTCATTTTTCTACCTCTCTTAGTTCTTTTCCTTGTTGCCAAGACACAGCACCCAACACCACAACTTAACGGCAAGAGGTTTATTTTGTATTATAGTTTCAGAAGGCTCAGTTCTTGCATGGTTGTCTGGCTCTAAGGCAGGAACAGGATGGTGGAAAGCATTCGAGTCATGGCAGCCAGGAAGCAGAGAGAGAAGGGAGGAATCAGGGAAGGAGATGGACCATGGGGCAATGACCTGCCCCTTCTGACCAAACCCTACCTCCTAACAAGTAGTCAACCAAATCACCCCCATGATTCAATCAGCTTCCAAAAGCCCTGCCTATGAACACATAAGACCACAGTCTTGATCTAAACCATGACATTACACATTTATCAAGTACATAGTAATTAAGTGCTATCAGAGAAACAAGGTCAAGGAAATTATTTTCCCTTACATCAAAGAAGAGATGGCAACAAAGATTTTCAATGCCACGTCCTGTGTGCTATGAGAGAGGCAAGCCCAGGAGATGATGGAGCCCAGAAGCAGAGCAAATCAGACGTGGACATCAAAGATGCCACCTGGAGAAATGGCATTTGACTGGAGTGACAGAAGAGAGGAAAGCCATTCCAGGCACAGGGATGCAATGCTGGAAGTCACAGAGGTAACACTGCCTCGGCCTGGGCTGCTCAGCCCGCGAGGCCAGAGAGCAGGGCAGGGTGGAGACCATGACAAAAGGCCTTGGGTAATCTCAGGAAATTAAACCTCCTTGGGGACTTTTGAAATGTTATTGGAAACCTTTGTAGTAGGCTTTCGTTTTTTGTTTAGAGTATGACCCAAGCCTGAGGGGAAAACACCTAAAAGACAGAACTAAGAGAGACAGAAAGCGGGGGCCAGGACAACCGATGTGGGTGCAACCAACAAAGGCGCTGACCAGTTTAAGCCACATTTTTATTGGTAATTAATTGGGATAAAGGTGAGCTGTGTGTGAGGGTGAAACTATGTGTGAGGACGTGTAGTTGCATGGTTTTTATGGAAACTAATGTGAGTAAGGCTCATAAAGGAAAAAGACAAAGCATTTTTGAATTAGGACCAGAATAGACAAAAGATATGGTTGTATTAGAACACTTTTTTTAGCTAAGAAAGTTTTAGTTGTGGGGATGGAATTTGACTGTGAGTTATTTCGACCTTGGCACGGAGACTTTGCCTGGACTCACTTTTATACACAAGCCAACTGTGAGGCTAATTCTTTATAGCCTGTATCGCTTGTAGCCTGCTTTGGGCATAATCAATACTGTTGTCTCCCACAAAACTTTATCCTAAGTGTTATGGGAAGCTATTTGAAGGATTTTAACCAAGAGAAAGACATAATCCTGTTTTAATTGTGCGTTGTATGCCTTATGTCCGAAACCTTGTATCTTAAAGCTCTCTGCCAGCGGCCTCACAATCATTGCAAACACAGACGCTTTCACAACAGTTCTCATACCTCATGTCTCACTATTAACTCGCCACCAGATCGTTTTAATTCTTGGCCCCAAGTAACTTCTGAATTTAGTCTTTCCTCTATATCCTTTTCTGCTACAATAGGCCAAACCTACATGGTGCGTTTCCTGGACATTGTAAGAGCCTAAGTGGCAGATACTGTAGGCAGGTTCTCCACAAGCCATCCACCAGCCCTTTCTCCACATCCCGTCTCCTGCCATAGGGCCGGAAGTCTCCCTCACAACTATGAGCAGTCTTATAATTGGTTTTGGCCAAGGCTATGTAAGAAGTCAGACGGGGACCTTTGAAAGATTCTTTAAATGATAAAAGCAGAGGGGACAGTTGTTTAAAGATGAGAGGTTTTGGGGGGTTTGGGGTTTTGGGTTCTGGGTTTGTTTGTTTGTATCCTAGCAGCCATCCTTCTTCCTGTCTTTGAATTTGGTAATGATACCTGGAGCTCTGGTCACCATCTTGAAACTATGAAATGACAAATATATGGGAACAAACCCAATCTTCTAAGGATACTAGAGAGAAAGAACCAAAAGACCTAAGTCACAGCCAACCTCCTTGGGCCACTAAACTCACCCTGGATCTGCTTGCCTCCTGGTCCCTCGTTATGAGATAAGTAAGTATTCCCATGGCTTAAGCCATTGTTAGTCTGGCTTGTTGCACCTATCTTCACTGAAATATCCCCTAAACTGGGTGTCTGTCTCTAGTCTTCCCCCAACAGGCACCTTCACCTGCCATTATGATTTTTCTACCTCCCAAACCTGATCATATAGTTTTGAGACTGATCTTCCAAGATAAGACACTGGCCAAAGGACAGTGTCCAAGCTCTCCACCTACTGAGGCACCCCATTCTCTCACCACATCTTAGCAATACCCAGCTGTGCTACATTCCTGCTTCTAATCCTTTACATTAGCTGTACCCTTGCCCAACTGCTTTCACCTTCACTGTTTAACTCCTCTCCCAAAGGCCCCTAAGGCAGAGTCCATCACATTTCCCCTTGTGCTTGGTAACTGTGATACCCCACGTTGACTGTCCACTCATGTTCACTCAGAGGAGGAATGCATCCTAAACTTAAACCTGACTTTCTTTGACCATTAATTCTGAGCAGAATTAACATGTGGCACTTTTGTGCAGAAGACTTAAGAGCAAAGGCATGGGTGGCTGTGTTCTTTCCTTTCTGCTTATGCAACTTGGAAGCAGCTGCAGAGGCAGCTCAAGCCCACCTGGGTCTGCAAGCTCAGCTCACACTGACACACAATGGACACACTGCTTTAGCAGGGTAGACACCTTGTTAAGTCGGGGGTGGACAAATGTTTTCTGAAGAAGGCCAGATAGTAAGCATTTTAGGCCATTGGGACCACATATGGGTTTTGTCACATAGTCTTCTTCTCCCTTGTAAAGCATAAAAATCATTCTTAGCTCACAAGACACATAAGAACAGGCCATTCCTGGATTCATCCCAAAGGCTACTGAGACCTTCAGATCACTTGTTACCACAGTGTAACATGGGCTATCCTGACTAATAGCATTTTGTATGCACATTCAGCCCTTACATCTTGTAAGGTGGGGCCGTGCCTGGTGCACTCGCCTTGCTTACTGCAGGATGTGGTAGCTCATGAAGCAACTGCTGAGTAAGAAACTGAAAGTCTTCTCATTAAGACTCTACTCAGGGGGCAGAAACCTTAGCCTTTCACTTCATATCCACTCCTGCATTCCCTGGCATATAATGACATGAATGAGCATTCCAGCCTTTGATAACTGCTATGACGAATCAAGTGTATCCCTGTTGCTATGACCCTTGGAAGAAGCAAACTATCATTTGAGACATAAAAACACACACCACTGATTCACTCACAGGATGAATATGTACCTCGTGAATCATGTACTAAAGCCCATGTCTGAAACTATTATCTATAACTGAATGAATTTGGGGCTTTATTTTTCTTTTTCTTGAGGGGAGCAAAGCACACAAAGGGACATGAAGGAATTAAAATGAAATGTGGGTATTTGGAAAGGCCAGGAAGTGTGGAGTGGTGGATTGTGATGTGACAGCACAATGTGGATGTTGCTTGAAAGGGTGACCTTCCCAGGGTGTTCCTGAGCCAGGGTCCATTCCTTTGTGTGGCCTCAAAGGCTACAAATAAATGCAGGAGCAAGACCTGAATGTGTGTCATGGCACACATCATTAAAAGATTCAGTCTTTCAAGTGGAAATGTATTAGACATTAAAAATAGGTCACATTTATAAAACCATGCGTCCTACATATGTTAGCACTTTCCGCTGTGCTTTCTCATGACACAAACTCCCGCCAACAGACTCACTATCAACAATTGCAAATCAGCTGTAATCTTAAAACATTCAGTTCACCAACACTGGGAAAATTGAAGAGAAGAAGGAAATGTTAGTTTTCCTAAGCTTTTGTTTCTAGTCACATTTTCAATACAATTTGTCCCCTGCACCTCAGACATCATTTGGTGATTCTATGCCTCTTTTCTGGGAAGTCAATAAATCTTCCAGTACAAGAACAGAGAAAAATAAAACATGACAAGGCTGCCCCTTTGAGGTGCCATGCACCCACAGTAGCTGGCTGGAGTCTACAGGCTCCCTGAAATGCAGTTACACTTCGACCTCCCAGAATGTGGGGATTTTGTAAACTTAGCTTCAAATTAATGCTGTAAGATTTCACTTAAACCATGAAGCCTCTTAAAAATAAGAGTCTAATGGCCATATTTTTATCAGTAGCTACAGACACTGAAAAAGTATTTCAGCACTATTATATTTAGAGTAGCTTTAAGTAAAGAGAGATATCAAATTTCTGTGAATTATCCTTTTAGTCAAAAAATTGTTTTATACTCATTGAAAATAATGGTGGCACATCAATGTCCAGATGAAGCAATTGCCTTACTAGAGAAAAGTTCTAGAATAAAACTCTGTCCTGAGATTTATCACTGCCCCTCCTTCTTTATTTTTATTTATTTTTATTTATTTATTTATTGGTACCAGGGATTGAACTTGGGACCTTGTGCTTTTGAGGCAGGCAACGGAACCACTGAGTTAAATCCCTGGCCCCCTCCTTCTTTATTTGAAATAGGAAAATATTGCTTCACTGAATACTTAAAAGCCCTGAAAATTGAAAACAGTTCTTTTTTAATTTAATAACTCCTAAGTAGAAGCCTGATAAATATTTTCCAAAGAATGACCAGAATGGCAATAAGGGGCAAGAAAGAGGAAAGCAAAATAAAAGTTTTCTTATTCTTGTAAAACAAAGTATCTTTTTCTAGGGAGCCCATATATTTCTGCTTGAATGCAAGCAGAAATACGTATTTTTTTTAAGTTGAATGGTCAATAAAAAAAATAGGATGCTTTGTTAAGCCTAATATGTAGAGTTAATAATGTAGCTGGCCTGCCCATTTGGGGTTAAAAGGTAGGTTAATCATATGTGTTCATCTTCTTTAATTCTCAAAAACTTGCTAAAATAGAGATTTTCTCTGAAGGTCCTTTATCCAGAGAAAGGATGGGAATAGGCTTGATAACAAGAGGGGGTAACACATTCCCAGGACTTAGTCTGCAGAGTGAGTCCCCACCCCCGTGTCTGAGAATAGGGAAGCCTAAGGGAGCCCAGGCACCCGGCACAGCCCAGGGTGCCGCACAAGGGAAGGAGGAAGGCAAAAGACTCAGAGCATAGAACTGAGATGTAGTCCACGGTCCTTTCCACACCCACACGGCCAGGAAACGAGTACCTTCTGCACCTACAGAAAACATTTATTTTCTAATAACTAGCAAGGTACCAAGCAGCACAGGCCTGAATTCAGGGGAATTCAGTGGAAATCTGAATGGGATGTAGCTCCCTGAGCCTCTGTGGTAGACAGTGGTCCTAGAATGGCAGCAGAGGGCTGCACATCCCTCTGCAGCAGGGAAGATACTAGAAGAGCCTTCTCTGGAAAGGTGGTTAGACTCCACCTTAGGGATCTTCAAGGGAAAAGTCTCCATTATGCTGTAATGAAATCAACCCGAGGATGGCCTTCACTGGAACTCACAGGGCTTCCAACCATGTTTATCATTCTTTTCTTGTATTCATAGACAGATAAGGAAAGCTTTCAATGGGAAAAAGACATCAAAGAAAACAGAGGAGGTAAAAAGAGTTGGACCCAGAAAATAAAGAAGTAATTCAGGTTCTGTAGGGAAAAACAAACAGGTCTATATTATGCTGAGACAGAATAAAAGCAGGATTCCACAGAAATGGAGCAGAGAACAAGATAGGATGTTCAAAGAGTAAAAAGTTGATTGAAAAATTTAAATATTCAATGACCACAAAATAAAATTGAAGAAATAACACTAACTACAACAAAGAAATACAAGTTAAGGCAATTACTTTTTTTTTTCTGGTACTGGGGACCGAACTCAGGACTTTGCACTTGTGAGGCAGATGTGGTGCCACTGAGCTAAATCCCAGGCTCAAGATAATTACTTTTTAAATTAGGACATTATTTAGTATATATTATATCTAGGACTAATAGGAATTCTGGAAAGTGAAACAGAGAAAGCAGCCAGGGGAAAAGGAAAATTCCCAGGATTGAAGTCTTAAATCTCGGAACTGAAGAGGACTCCTAGTTTCAGATACATTACATAAAAGGATCCATCTGAAACAGTGGATAAAGAGAACATTCTAAAGGTTTCTGGAGAGATAAAACAGTGCCCACATCCAGCATGAATAGAACTAGAATAGCACTGGGTTTCCTAACAGCAAAACTGGATGCCAGGAGACTGAAGGAATGCCTTCAAACTTAGAAGGACTCATCTGAGAACAAGGGTCAAAGATGAGGGCATCGTAAAGATATTCTGTGGTGTGAAGCATCCAAAAAATGTGACTCTCAAAGCATCATTCTCAGGAAAGCACTGGGAGATACACTTCAGTAAAATGGGGTAGGAGGTAAGACACAGACACCAATCAGAAAAGGAGCACAAGAACATTCCAGAACAGTGTCTGTACCCCGTTTGCAGGATGGCAGATAGGAAGCAATAGGAAATAAGAAAACGGTCACAATGGAAAAATAAAATCTATGAGAAGCAAAAAGAATTTAAATTTTTTTGTTGTTGTTCATGAAGACATGTGGTCCCATTAAATATACACATTGGAAATTATCTTCATGAAAATTAGATTATTCTAAAGGTAGAGGAACCAGCTTTAGATGTTGTCATGTATCTCTCACATCAATAAACACTGAGGGACAGTGGTTTCCAAACTGGGTGCCTAAGACAATCCACTGCAAGGGCTGGGATTAAAACCTTTATTTTTATTTTTAAATTCATCTTTTTGTATTTTATTTCTGTAGACTTTGTTATATACTATAGAATCTTTGTACAACAATATATGTATTGAATTTATAAATAAGCCAACATACATTGGCAGCATAGTCTCAAAAAAAAAAACTTTTACTGAGTGGCTCTCACTATTAAAACTATTTGGAGACGAAAGATTTAGATGTGTCCTTACCTGTACCTCACGAACAATTCATACTCCACGAGAGTAACGTGAGGAAGCTAACATATCATTTGAAGCTAAAAAATTAACTTTGAGTTGTGAAAGCTAAACAATTAACTTTAAGTTATGACAAATATGAAGGTAAAGGGAAATCGACTAATTTATAAAACTGTATCCAACATCAGGAGTATTTGCTACAAAAGAAAATACGATAAAAATATATGTTGAAATATACAAATGACAGACTATTTTATGGCTCTCGATATGTTCATAGGACAAAGATGATGTTAATAAGGCTCAAACCAGTGTGTTCACATGGTGATCACAAAAAGCTTTTGTTGAAGAAGTACTGCGCTAAAGCAAGAAAAAGACCTAGAAACCACTGATCTATTCCCTATGAGTACATAATTCCCTCCTATGAGCAAAATACAACTCAATCATTTAAAACTATAATTGTCACTAACCAAAATGGCAGCCACAACTCACACCAGGATGAGTAATTAAAATTAATAAGCTTTAAAATTTGTTTCATCAGTCACAATAGCCACCTTCTAAGTGCTCAACAGTCACATGTGACTAATGGCTCTATACTGGACAGCAAAATAAAAAAGTTCCTTCCATGCCCAAAACTCTATTGGCTATCACTACTTTGGAAAAATAATCTACTCTAGACTTTTTTTGTGTGTGTGGTACCGGGGATCAAACTCAGGACTTTTTGCTTTTGAGGCAGGCACGGGATCCACTGAGCTAAATCCCCGGCCCTGCTCTAAACTTATACTCAGAAATTCCTTCATCAAAAACTTCAGATTGTTTGTTATACTTACTAATGGTGACTTTGTCCTTGTCCCCCAACATAATGTTGTTTGGTGTCAGATCTCTGTGGACAATCCTCTTTTCCTTGTGTAAGTATCGAAGAGCTAAGCACAACTTGAAATAAGAATAAGAAACAAATTTTATTTCCCCTAGTAAGCATACAACAAATGATGACTACTATGTGCCTCTAAGAAATCAGGTCAGAACTTTACTGCATTATGAAAAATTTAATAAAGAAAAACACATACCTGTATAAATATTTTCCACAGTCTTTCTTCAGTAAAATGGTGCTGTTTTTCCTTCAAAGAACTGAAATGCTCTCCAAGTGGTGCTCCTTCTATCAGTTCCATAACTATATACAACCTATCATCTATAGAGAAATATAAAATGCACCATAGAAATTTTAATTAAACATAGAATCTTGAAAAAACATACATTAGAATCTGAGCTTCTGAAAGGTTGTACAGAGCACAACACTAAAGAAAGGATATAAAAAATGATCAAGATACAATATGTATACATACCACTTTCCTAAAATGAATGTGATTATTATGTATTGCCAATGCACACCAATGAAAAAGAATTCGAGATCAAGGAAGATGGGGACCCCTGCAGCACTGGAGGGGGTGGAGGTACAGGGATTTTAGGGCAACTGAAGGCCAGTAACAATCTGTCCTTGCTACAGGCAAAGCCCTCGTACAAGTTTACACTGGCAATATTTTCATTTTCTATGTGCACCAGGATGTGGGAGAGTTGGAAGGTGCCAAAGAGCATGAGCAAACAGTTCCAAGTCACGGGGGGATGGAAGAGCATGTAAACACACCTTTCCTATTCATAGTCTGAAATTTACCCTTAGATCAAATCAGACATTCAGAAAACTTGCATTTCAATTGATACTTTTTGCAGTCTCATAGAGACTCACTTCACAGAAACTTCTACAAAATCTTGCCACGGTCTTGCAATGACACAGCTGAAAATATCACCTGTGATTTTTGCTGTTCCCTCAAGAGCAAAGACAGCTGGTCTTCTCTTGGTTTCATCTTACAGATACTGAGAGTCTCACTGCTTGTGCTTGTCTCTTTGCTTTGGATGTCAAGAAACAAGTGAATTCCACTTCCTCCACTAGAATCAATATGAAACTATTGACAATTAGATGTATTAAGTGCCTTTTAAGGCTTTTGGATGTATATAAAATATATATGTACACAATATTAACAGAAGTGGAATTCTACTCTGTATGTTCTGCGATATACACTTGTTTCCATTACACAGTCTTAAATTTCAGTATAAACAAATGCAAACTATCTATAATGTTGGTTGCCACATTATTGTACAATAAGGCTAAATCATAATTTATTTCACCATTCTTCTATACATAGATATTATATTGTTTCAAATTTTTCATACTCCTAGAAACATTTATTGTATTTCTAATCTTATCTCTAGCATTACTTTTAAAATTTCTGACCTTATATTCCCCTTTATTGCAATTTTCTAATCTATTGTATCATATTTTTCTTATTTTAAGTTACCTCCGATTTATTTTGGAAGGCAGCTATGCTAACCACTATACCACCAACACCTCCATCCTCCAATTTATTTTGGAGGTTTCCAGGTTGTTAAATGGTTTTGTTATCAGAAGAAGATAAGTTGTGTTACGTCAGTACAAGCCAGAAGCCAACCTTGATCTCTTGTTTGAGGGGATATGCACAAAATCTGGGGAATTATTCTAGTATCAAGGACTATGACTAAAGGGACAGGATTTACTGCAGGAGTTTCAGCTCTGAGTTCTGAGTCACACAGGGGAAAAAAATGGGTAAATCTGTAACAAATGCCAGAGCACAAAGAGGTTTTCTTAAATAACAGTAGTGCTGATAAAGAGATAATTTAGCAAGTCTTAATAATTGTTGCCTTTTATTTCTTCAAATATTTTTTCAAATGGAGATTTATTTTGAAACTTCATATACGTCACAGATCATTAAGTTTCATTAATACATTATTTCCATCCATAGTCCTATTTTTTTAAGTGGTGTGGCTTTGTCTCAACGTTTTGACTCCATATTCCACCATACTTTCAGAGCGTGCCTGTCTGCAGACTAAACCAAGGCTCTGTCGCCACCTGGTGGTATTAATATGAACTTCATGCAAAAAAATCTCAAACCAAATTCACTCCCAATTTATTTTGGTGGTAGGAAAATGTCTGATCCAACACAAACTGCTATTAATTTTTCATAAAGAAACCATCACCTTTCAATTTTATCTCCTGATCCTATTAAGTGCTTTTTGTTATATAAAAATAGCAATAATAATTATTTTGGTTTGTCAATGAAGTGGCTTCTCTACCAGCATCTAAATTATTTATAGCTATCTTCAGGCCAATTGTATCATCATTTGATCAGTCAAGAAAAAAATGCTTGAAATCATCCACTGTCGTGTTAATAAAAAAAATTAAGGAAAATAGTTGAGCTTGGTTTGTGATATTCCAATATGAAAATATTTAAGTTACAAAGGTATTTTTCCTTAATTAGAAATCCCACCACAAAAAGTCATACTTACTTTCAAGAAATGTTTTGTAATAACGTACAATATTAGGATGATAAAGCTACAAGAAAATAAAACACAAACATTTATTATCTACTTCAAAACACAAACTTATTTCATAGACTTTTATTTCATAAATTATTATGTCTAAAAAGCTAAGCATTTCAAGACATCATCTGAGACTTTTATGAGTTTTTTTTAAAAATCTGTTGCATAGCCTATATAGTTTTTTGAAATAAAATTAAAAACTGCTCTATTAATTAACTAGAATAGAATTATAGAACGAAGTAGAACTTTAAGAATTCACATACCGCTTTCCAATACCATATACACTGCATAAAGAAAAAACACAACAAAATGAAGTAATTTGTGTTAATATACATCTATATAGATATCCATTCCTTTTTAACTCTTTCTAAATATATATAGATAAGTATTATGTGTATAGTTTGTGTCTACACTATGTTCTACACAGTGATTAATATGAAACAAATATCTAAGAGCTAAGATTAAATCATAGTACTAGTTGACAAGATCTCCCCCTTGCCATACTTAATTGACTCCTGTGACTCCTCTTGCTGAGTAGCCCTCATGCTTGGCCTGCACAATTTTAGCAAGAACCCTGTTAGGCCAGTTTATCAAGAATCTCCCACACTTGATATCCAATCACATACTATCTCATTCTTGAAATATAAGTCCCTCTTAGTAATTCCCCATCTACTGGCCCTCTCCCCCTGCCAATTACCTATAAACTCCCATGGTTCTTGCAGAGTTTATGGTTAGATTCAATCTGTCTCTATTGCAATCTTTTGACCACCCATTGTAGTAGCTGTAAATGCAGTCTTCCTTGACACTTTTTTAAAGTACATGTTACAATTTCTCCTTTATATGACTTTACTTAAGGATGTGAATGGAAGTTCTACTTATTTTTAAATTAAAGAAGATTATTTTCTATAAGAATACTAAAATGTTTGCAGTTGTTTATAGTTTGAGTTTCTAGGTAAATTGAAATTTGTCTCATCTCAGTAAAAGGGCCATTTCTTTTATAAACAGCCTGTATCTCTTCTCAGCCTTTCTGGCGTGCTCCCTGGAGGGGTGGAATGGAGCCATCTCCCTCTTCATTACTATGGAGTTGTAACTGGATGTGGCTTCCCAGGCAGAAGTCCCATGTCTCAGCCTTCCCTGCAGCCGGGAGCGGGCCCAGCACTCGGTGAGTCTGAAGGAAACCCCGTGGACTCCTGGGCCTGAGCCCCTACACTGGCAGTAGCGCTCATGCTGCCCCTCTTCTCACCACGCAGGTGGACGTGCCCGTAGAGCTTCACTGACACAGTGAAGACAATGTCCAGGCAGTGACAGAGTCCCTGGATGACTGTATGGAACAAAGGACACCAGCCCTTTTGGCACCCACTTCGGGACTGTCACATGAAAGAGAAATAACTAACTACTGTGAGGCCTCTTCTTCAAGCCTCTGTGTTCTCCTGCTTGTCTTAGGCTTAATCTTAATAAATACACTCTCTTTCATTTCTGCTGCTTCTTCTGTCAGTACTTTCATCCTTTGCACTGGCTGATACTTTAGTGAGGCTAACTCTATAGTTTTGAGTGACAGCAGCATCTAAAATGATGCTTCTTAACTAGTCCCTCCCAGACATTATTTTTCTGAGGAAATGCAGAAAAACAAATTATCTACCTCATCACCAGCAACTTTTAAACAAAACAGGACCAAATTAACAACCAGAAGCATATTCTGGGTCTAGCTCACTGGCAAGAGTTGTATCTAGATTTGGGTCCAAATGGAAACACTGGATCAGTATAAGTCAAAAACCATGTACTGCCTTGTGCTATAAGGAAACAGCTTCTTGAGAAAGACTAGGTTATCTTAAATATGAGCAAACAGTGGCTTTTAAAACAAATTTAATCTAGTCAGAGGTAGTGGTGCAAGTGTGTAACTCCAGCACTCTGAGAGGCTGAGACAACAGCATCTCAAGTTCAAGCCCAGCCTTGGTGACTTAGTGAGACCTTACCTCAAACTGAAAAACAAAAAAGGACTAGGGATGCAGCTCAGTGCAAAGGCCGTGGGTTAAATCCCTGGGACTGAAAAAATTCTAACCTACTGTATTAATATATAAAACTTCACTGTAAAGTATTATTAATCCTATTAATGATACAATCACTGTGATTTATAAATTGAAGTAGAACTATAGATCTCAATGACTAAACTCCATATTTACAGTATTCTTTCTGTTCCAGCACAGATGCTATGTACATGTAACTAGCAGAGAACAAAGAACTCTCCATGGGAGTCACAAATGAACAGTGTTTATAATAAATGCACAAGTAAGGAAGGCTGGAAAAGAAGCCAATGTGTTCTTGAATCTCAAAAAGAAATCTCATTCCACTTCTGACACGTCCATTCTTTCTTCCCAAACAAACCTTCATAATGATAGTTAATTGAGCTATTATTATTTTATGTCAGAATATCCTTTCACGCCAATAAATATTAACCTATCTTGAAACTCGGCATTTTTAGATTTAATAAGCCACAATGGAAAAGTAGTAACAGCTTGGTTCCACTTGAAAAGAGTCAGGAAACTCTTAGTCATGTTCCTACACGTGTCACTAGGTAACCAAACACTATTGTGAACAGGAGACAGCTGTGTTCAGAGAAGGATTGCTATGTGTGACATGCTGTGCACCAGAAGTCCACTTGTTTTGCTTCCATGGCCTTAATATAAACTCCAGAAAATATTTCTATGGCTCACCCTCAAACCTCAGGAAAAAGTCTGGTGAAAATACCATTGCCTCGGTCTATTATTCCTCACAGAACCAGTCCATAGGCAGCGCAGTTAGACTAGCACAAGAACTCTGCTTCACTGCCATAAATTCAAGAAAACATCTTCAGAAACATGAGAAGCACTTACCTGCTCTTTAATTATTGTTAATTCAGAGACGATATTCTTCACACTGCTGTCTCGATCTTTTTTGTCCTTTCCAAATGCTGGGTTATGCAAATTGACTTCTTTCATTGCTAAAAGATTTTGACCACTACGTTTTCTAACCTAAAATGAGGAAACAAAAAAAAACAAAACAAAAAACCCAGTGGGATAAAAGTTGAAAAGGTAAGAAAGGAATAGATTAACAAAGTCACATGTTTAACCAAGTCATCTAAGTAAGTCACAGAGCATACAAAACTCTAGCTGAATTTACTTTAACCTCAGCTCAAAAGTTTAACATCTTCGGTCCAGTCTGCCATAAGAAGGGTTTTACTGTGTAAATACAGAAACACTGGTGTAAGTTTAGAGAATGTGTCACATATTAGACAAGCTACTTTGATGATTTTTTGTGACAAATGATGTCTTTTCTCTAAAAATGTCACTTGGCGATTACTAGAACTGATAGTGTAGCTGATAGTGATACATTAGTGTAGCTATCTCTGTCTGCTGAACAAAAACACTCTTATTTTAAATATGTCTTTCTTCAATGACAATGACTCCAATTAACCTGAATATAAGTATGAAAGTGTAGCATCTGTTTTGGTTGAGAATATCAGAAATGTTGGGCCCCAAGAGTAAAATCACCTTGTAAACACAGCCAAAAGCTCCACTCCCCAGATGGTCCAAAATTGCATAGTTGCCTATATATTTCGAAGGAGCTTTGTTCTGGTTAATGCTTTCAATATTTTCAGCAATTTGTTTCAGTTCGTCCTCCTAAGCAAAAAATAAAAATAAAATGAGTTGCTGTGACTAACTCTATCATGGCCACATAGCAGCCTGCCAAGATATTTAAAATGCGGGACTTACCACCAATAAGTTCAACTTTGATACCAATTCTTCATACACACTGATATCACGAACATAATGTCCTATGTCAATGAAGATCTCAAACAAGTCTGTGGGGAAAAGTCTACAGGGAAAAATATACACATTCGCTTAACTTAGAACTTGGAAACTGTTGGTCGTTCTTCCTTTTTCCCTATACTCAATAATATAGGAAAGTGAAGTAACAACATAAAATGTGCTGTGCTTTCTGAGCAAACAATTCGACACTAACTCAAGACTTTGCTTACCAATTAAATTCTTGTGAGAGTGTGGCCCTTCTGGCTCGCCCACCCAGCTAAAGGTGTGCAGAACACACACGTGTGCAATAGTGTGTGCTTCTCAGGATGGTGGTATGTTGGTCACATTCACCAGCACAACGTTCTGACCCTGGACAGGCTTCCACCCCTTCCAATGAGCTCTTACCCTCTCAGGGGTATTCTGACAAATACTTTTGTTTTTCTGTTGATACGGGATGCTACCAGACTGACTTTGGAATTTCTAAGTGGACAAAAACAAGTACAATAAGTTTTGATGCCATCTATTTAAAATGTTAATGTCTTTAACTAAAATGTACTAAAACCATGATAGTCACAGGCAATTAGGAGGGTTTGTACTGATACAGTGATTTATGCTCCTTCATTACCATTTTTGTCGATTTTCAGTATTGCTACAGGAGCTCAGTTATATCTGCGCAGCCTAAGAAACCTCCAGACACACAGCTTGTGCACTGACCATTCTCCTCCCACTGCATCGAATTCAGGTGTGTGAAAACTGCTGTCCATTGGTGTCTTAAACTGGATAGTCATTTACATTTCTCCAAGCTCATACCTTTTAAAGAGTGGTCTATTTCTTTCCATACTGAAGAGAAACCTCAGGGCTCTGAAAGCGTAACACTAGGAAATAAAAGGAAATGTGATTCTTCAACAAATTTAAACATTCTCAGGACAGAACTGTCATGAAGTAGACATTAAAATGTCTTTATTGTGAATGGCTGGCCTAATTTGGAGCCCAAGCTTATAACTGAAAATAAAATCGCCCACAACTGGGGTAGTTCTCATATTTAAAGTGTTGATGTTGTAGAGTGCTGGGGATCTTGGCCTTGTTTTGCCTCAGTACTTGCCATTAATTCCTTTCTAAAAAGTACAAAATGAGCACAGAGACAAGAAGTAAAATTCCTATGCTGAGAAAACCAAACATCCAAAGATTTCTGGAGTTCAAGATTTATTTTATTTCTAGCCTGCTATCCATTGCCTCAATATTTATATGGTTTCTGTGAGAAAATAAACACTAGAAACGATGACATATAAAAATAGCCGCAGGCACAGCGGACTCAAGCCTGGCAAATTGGTCTCTTGAGTAAAGAGTTTTAAGCATTCCCCAAATAGACCAATCGACAGTAACTCCCTAGAACACTCAGAAAGAGACCTGTGAGGCTTTAACTAAGAAAAATAAACATCTGATATTTTGCAAGGCTGAGGAAAAAAAGAGCCCCCAGCTTGCAGTTGCTCCTCTGGAGGGAGTGGGACTGGCCACACCACACCTGGGCCACTTCACAGATGTGATCTGTGTTTGCGGGCACACACAACTCCGCCCAGCAGAGTAATGACACGAAGGAGGGAGAAGTGTAGATGGTGAGAACATGGACCTGTGCACTCCTTAAAACTTCTACCAATGAGGTGTGTGTGTGTGTGTGTGTGTGTGTCTGTCTGTCTGTCTGTCTGCTATTAGGGATGGAACCCAGGGAGTTCAGAGCTACAACCTCAACCTTTTTGTTGTGAGACAGCATCTCTCTAAATTGCCCAGCCTGGCCTCTAATTTGCAATCTTCCCATCCTGAGTAGCTGGGATTTCAAGGATGTGCCTCCACACCCCGCCTCCCGCGGCAATTTTCAGAAACCCTCTCTGCTTCACAAAATGCATTTGCAGGATGGATTTGACTTGATATCTTTTCCAAGATCCTCTGACACATCTGTGATGCACTAAAGAAATCAAGCCCCACACTCTTTGTGCTTGGCAGCACTTTAGTAACTCCTGCCTGCTAGTACACAGACACCAAGTCTCTGCCATGTGTGGCCACCATTGTGGATGAGGTGGATAAGAGCTCTTTTGAAAGATATTTTTTTACTTTTTAACTGATACACAAACATAAAAATGATACATATGTATGGGGCACCATGTGATGTTTCCACATAGGTACACACTATGGTGATGTTTAAACCGGATTATACAGAGCCATCTCCTCAAGCATTTGTCATTAAGGTTGATGTACTTTCTTTTCTAAATTAGTTGAAAAGATGACCTCCAACTACTGCAAAGGCTTACTTTGAATATGACTTTGTCATTACGGTGCCTTTGCGGACACTGGCCCCAGATACCACTTTTCAGAAAAGCACAGAACCTTGCATAAACTGGCCCTTCTTTGAGGCCACATCTCCTGGGGCACTCTGTCCCCGGCCACTTGGGAGCCCACCTACCCACATCTAGGTCCTCAGCTGCCATGCTTTGTTCCTGCTATTCCCTCTCTGTGCGCAGACCTTCCACCCTGCAGCAGATGCTCTTGGTGCCCCACCTGGTAGTTCCTTATCTACTTGGCAAATCCATTCTTATCCTTCAAGATCCATTTCACTAGCTTTCCTTTTTACAGCCCAAATGTTTCAAGATGACCAATAATTTCTCGGTTGCTATATTCTGATTTATAAGTAATTCATATTTTTTTAAAATAGAACATTGGAGCCAGGCATGGTGGCACATGCCTATAATCCCAGCTACTCGAGAGGCTGAGGCAGGAGGATCACAAATGGGAGGTCATTTGGGCAACTTAGTGAGATTCTGGCTCATAATAAAAATGTTTTAAAAGGCCACGATGTAGCTCAGTGGTAGAGCACTTGCTTCGCATGTGACAGGCCCTAGGTTCAATCCCTAGCACCACAAAAAATAAATTAAATAAGATTAAAAAATAAAGCTGGAACTTGCTGGTGAGGAAAGAAACACCTAAATAAATACACTTAATTCTACCACACAGAGAAACCACTGTTACAGCCCTAACATTGTTTTAATATCACTGGTTTCCACACCAGCCTCTGCCACCAGATGTCTGTCCCTCACCACCATATGGAGACCGGCATTAACCTTAAAAATGCTAAACAACATAGATTATTTTCCCTAAGTATACCTAAGGATCAAAACTTTGATAACTTGATACTAAAGAAAAAGAGACATGTTTTATTACCTGGAGTAGATGGGTTTTTGCTGCATTCTTTTGTTTATTTGGTAAAATTAATTTTGCTATTGTATATACACCATTTTCCTGAAAACATAAAGGACCTGTGTTATCAGTGACCGGTGGCAATGCCATGGAGATACACAAACATAATAAAGCAACTAAACCATCTCAAAAGAAATGTTGTTGTAATTTTGGAACTTTAAGTAAATATTATAGGACAATACTAAACGATCAATGTAATACTCTACTTGTTGAACACCAAAGACCAGAAACATTATGTTAAATTTTCAACTGTCTGAAGAGAACCACGGTTATAATTAATAAAGTACTTAAATTTAAATTTCATATTTTAGAAGCAAAGAGTGAGGGAACTAAAAAGTGGCGGAATAAAGGGTCTCAAATATCTTTATACTTTGAATTTTAAATACCTAACAATGAAATATAATTTCCCTTTTATAGCATTTATTATTAAAGAATATATAGAGGATCAGTCATTGTAAACAAAATTTTCAAAAGAAGTCAACAAAACAAGAATAACAGATTTTTTAAAAGAAAATAAAAGTTATCTGTGAAAACACAGCATCTTTCTAGACTTGTTCTAATACAAATATATACAGGGAGGATAAGTAAAAGTATTAACCTATCGTCACCTTTCTATTATCTGTTAAATGTACGATGTACAATTTACTGATCTCTACTATGTGGGGGCACTTATACTAAAACAGCAAGAGATTTACCTGCCTCAGTGCATTTAATTGTTACAGTTACTGTGAATTGAGAGTTTTGATGTTTTATACAGGATAAAACCACAACCTGGAGAGGTTACATCATTTTTTTGGAAGCCTGGCCCGCAGGTAAGGATGCCAGGAGCTGAAACCCAATCTGGCCAACCCCAAACATCCCACCTCTGCCAGCTTCCCTTGGCAATCCGACCCCCTAAGAACCTGAACGCATTCACATATTCTGATGGAAATACTGTATTGACACCCACAAAAAAGTCTTCTCCATACAATTCAATAAGTAGGAGGTAATTTTGCAATAGAAACCCATACCAGGGTTGTACACACAGGTACATGTGTTTGAATCTGTGTTTAATTATTTGTTCATAGCTATGTGTGTATACATGTAACTACATACACATAGACTATTCTGAAATGAAAAGTCTAAAGGACATCTTCCCATGAGTTCCAACCCTTCCCCACATTCTCTTAGTCTTGGGATAATACCAATATCCCTAATTAACTAGCCTGGCCTAAGTCCTACTTATAGAAAAGACCATTCCTGAGCAGGAAACCCTCAGCTCCAGAAGAAAAATGAACTCTGTGCAAACACGAAAGGGACCAGTGACCATGGACTAAGACAGATGACCTGATCCCAGCATAGTTCAGTTTGCGGCTTCCTAATTCTCTGCTACCCCAGCTACCCTATGTGGACCCCTTACCCTGTAAGAGAGCTGCTGCCCTGGCATTTCGGAGCTAGTGACCCCTCTCAGGTCTTTATCTCCAATAAAGCCTGTCCTTGCTATGAGTCTTTCTCTCTTCTTTATTTCTTACATAAACAATAAGCTATACTTCGTGAAATCAGTTTCTTGGTAATAAATATTTTTGCTTAGTGTATCTCTATCACTTCTAACTGAATAACCTAATATGGGCTTAGATAAAATGACTATTCTCCTTAACTCATAGTATTCCCCTGTGCCCAGGATTAAAGCAATTCAGAACAACATCAACAACAACAACATAAGGATAAAGAAAATGAAGAGGACTGTACTCGATGTAGGAAAGAAACATCAACATAAACTGACCACAAGTCACAAGTGAGTTAAAGAAAGGACAGGAATATGAGCTAGAACTCTGTACATTAAGAAATGTTAAAATATTTAAGAACCACATGATAAGTCCCAAAACCTGTGTTCTAGGATGCGAACTGCAACAGAAGGCTGCTTGATCAATAGTGGAGATGACCCAAGCTCGCAGCCCGGGGGGCACTCACCTGGACCACCTGGTGGGCGTTGGTGTCATTGAGCACCAGCTCAGTGAGGGCGGCACAGCAGGCTGGAAAGAGAGCATCAAAGCAAGTGTGTGTCAGTCATCACTGTGAGCACACACTCTGCCTCAGGGGCACATCAGTACCTGCCTCTCCCAGGAACGTTACCAGCAAAGTCACTCAAGAAATATTGATTTTCCTTCTGGCACAGTGCTGGACAAGGGGAAGCTGGCTTTCAATGGCTTCTAGCTCACTCTTTCTGCATTTCATGTGCATGTCCACCCCACTGCAACCTTCAACTGAACACCCACTATACACAAGAAGTCATTTGTATTTGTCTGGCTCACTTAATCCCCAGTGGTCAACATGTGCCTGGACCTAACAGATGCTCAATAAATATATCAGCATTGCTTAATAAATTAATGAGTCCTTTAAATATATTTTCTGAATTAATTCTTACAATCAGGAATATACTATAATTCCCAGTTCTGCTGATGAGAACACAGGTTCAAAGAGGTTAATAAGTGGAAGGGTCTGGGAGTCCAGCTCCAGCTGGCTGGACATGGAATTCCAAGTCCTGAAATGTACCTTTTCTGCCTCCTTGCAGCCACTGTGATATTCTGCACTGAGAACCCTGTCCTCCCAGTGGTATGCAGCATACTATAAGGGATAATATTACTGCACTAAGTCCTGGACATTGATCTAGCTCCACTCCGCTAAAGACTTTATGTATGTCCTTATTTCATTCCCACCACAACCGCCTAGTGCTAGTAATGTGATTTTCATCACCATTTCACATAAGCAAGACTAAAGCTTGAAGAGGTCAAGAAAATTGCCCAGAGCCATATGGACATTTAAAGCAAGTATAGCAAAAACTCAGACTCTTCAAATCCTTTATGTTTCTAATTTTCACTTGTTTTTCTTGTTGTATTTAATATAAAATAAGCTATGTAAAGTCAGCAAGCCCACCTTAAGTGTTCAGCTTACATATCTATATACCCTGTAACCACCCCCACCCAGAGGAATATACAGGCTATTCCTAGCCCGCCTTATTCCCTTTCCTAGGCATTAACCTTCTTATAATCCCACAAGTAGGTAACCACCCTTCTGACTTCCATCACCCTTGATTTGATCCACTCTTTGGAGATTCCCCCCAAAATACTAGGAGCTTTGAGATCCAACTGGATCAGACTTCTGGGAGAAGCTCCACACAGGAAACCCCCAACTTGAGCCCAGGATGGAAACAGAAGCCTTTCAGGGAGAACAGAAATGGTAAATGAAAGGTAGGATCTTAGTTTTGTGTCTTTATACGTCTGTGAAAATACATCTTGTCCATTTTCCAGGAGGAAGTAGGAAGGAATAAAGAAAGCCTGCCTTCTACCCTACCGCTGCTCATACCTTACCTCTGCCCCATGTGCCCTTCCCCTCTTAGCATCTTCCCAGTTCACTTCTAGCATACACTGTGCCTTTCCCCTCCCCTCCTGCATGGCCAGCAGCTCCAAGACTGCCCTGTCCTCGCCCCTTGTCCCAAAGACCAGATGCTCCTGTGAAGGGCACAGACTGTATGACTGCTCAGGGTAAATCTGCCAAGAAATGTGTCCTCAGGCAGCTGCACTGACTTTGGTGTGAAAATCCCACCCTGGGCAGGATCTTCCTCTGTTTTCTCCTGGGAATAGGGTTTCCCAAGATCTAGAAAATTACAGGAAGCATGATTCTGGCCACAGATCAAGCTGCCATCTCAAATCCCGCTTTCTCAGTAATAAAGCTAACATTCTCTCTCTTTATCTCTAACTTTAATATTTGTTCCTCCGTAAGTTAAGAGCATGGAAGGAAGAGAAAAGTTTATTGTACCTGCCGATCTAACAGCAGTACCAAGATGTTTCTGGCATCCACATTGATTTAACTGTACAAGTTTATAATCTTACAAACTGTGTCTAATTAACACTATCATAATAACTTCATAACAACAAATAGCAATATAATATAACAAAATATACAATATCTAATAATAAAACATAATCACATGACATAAATACCTGCTTGAAGAGAGAAAGTATTTTCTTGTATTTCGCGAGGACTGAGATCGTCTGACAAATGAAGCTGCTGGATTCGGCCTGCCGCATTCGCACTAGACAGGCTTCCAATGGAGGAACGGTCAGAAACAAAATTTCTATCTCTGAAAAGTTATTGCACAAACCACATATCAGTTTTCCTTCACAATCAGTCCTTTCCGTGTCATATTCTAAAATGTCTGCCTCCCCAGGCCATGAAGTCTTCTTCTGCATTATCTTTATTGTTTCGCATCTAATCCACATAGGATTGATTTTTGGGTCCCTCCCTCCCTCGCTTCAACTCTGCTTCCCTCCCTTCCTTCCTCTCTCCTCCCCTTCCCTCCTATAACTGAGATGATACCATACTATTTGTTGGACAGACTGCTTTCCCCACTGCTCATAAAGCTACCTTTTTCTGGAATTCTATCTTGCTACAATCAACTTGCTTGAAAATATCTCAGTCGTGATTATTCTAAGTTTTCTTTTTCCAGTGAAATTCCTCCTTTATTTCAGGAAAATTCTATTTTACTCTCTACCTCAGGAATCACAATTACTCACATGTTGAAACCCCATTTCTTCAATGTTCTAATTGTTTTCATTGCCTTGTCTTTTTCCTCTGCAATATGTGCAACTTTCCTAAGCTTGCCCTCCATTGTATTCCATCCTGTTTTCTTCTGCTGCTGTGGTTAATTTATTAGTTCTAGGGGTGCTATTCTGTCCTGTCTTCTTTCCTTTTCTTTCATGATCTGTTTAATGTATTTGTTGAAGTAAAGCATTTGATTTTCTATTTTAGTGAACCGTCTTCCACAATAGATTCTTTATGTGTCCTTTGTTTGCTTTGTTCCCTTTTATTTTATATGGTTGCTGTATTTTTCATTTACTTATTGTTGCAGTAGCAGTTCTATCTGGATGTCTACATGCTCATGAGGCTTCCCTTCCATGACATCCTGGTGAACTCATGTCCTTCTTTAAGTGGGGATGGGAAAGGTAGTGGGATTGGGCCCCAAGACAATCGCAACTGGCGATCCTATGAGACAACAGAACTCCTTAAAACTCAAACTGTAGGAATCGCTCCACCTGACCAAGAGCACACCTTTAATTTTAAGGTGAATGTGCACGGACAGGTCTCCTGAGAGCTCTCCTAATAACAATGCCTGTTCCTACTCGAGCCACCAGACACCTCCCGGCCTCGGTCTCCTCTCCTAGTGCCAGCTCCCGGGGCAGGCATGAGCTCTGAAAGGACATTATTTATCCAGGTGGGGTAATAAATTCTCCCAGAAAAGCAAGGCACTTTTAGCATACAATAAGAGCTGACGTATATCATTTTCCCAGGGAAGAGTTTTCTAAACATTACACGATTGATACTGGTTGGAAAATGACTGTTTAAGCAGGAAAGAATCCTTTTCTAGCAAGGATAGTTAGCACTTGAGCAAATAAGGAAAATGATGCCTTGTCTTAGACTCAGCTCTATGAAGAAAAAGGTTTTATTTTTAAAACATTAACTATATGTAAATTCATTTTTTATTAAGAAAATCACTACTTTCTAAGAGGCCAAAACACAACTGTTGCATTAGATATGACTGACCAATAATAAATAATAATAACCACAATCATCATCATCACTATCTTCATCCTATCAATACAAACAAAAAATCTTTGGCAGTTGTTAACTACTCTGACGAAAGGGCTAGCTTTTTAGGTTGTAATACTTTTGAAAGATTTATAATATAAAATAATTGAGGTTTTTATGTGATGTTCATAAAAGCAAGTAGATTGTCAACGGTCTTTTTTTTTTTCCTTTGTTTTAGTACTGTCAAAAATCATTACAAAGCTCATGTCTCTGCAGTCTGTTCCTATGCTTTGGAATGTTCTCTCAGAGAAAATGAAGTTTGTAATACAAAGTTCCACAATATCCCTAAAGGAATAACTTGTGCAAAGTTCTAATAATGTTGATTTGATAATATCTAGTTATATTAAAATTGATAAGTCACTGTTTTTATTAGAATGAGCTTTATGCACTACAGATCTTAAATATTATCTCTTTCAAGCAGACGTATTCATTTTTAACTTTAATTTAGCACCCACAAGGCTGAATTATGTTTTATAGGTAATAGAATTATCTCATGGAGGTATCTAAACATTATTATTTAATACTTGCACATATTCAATTCGTAAGACATACTAATGCCTAATGACATTGCAACATACATCAAGAAAGTTTCAATTTGAAACTATTCTAATCCATCCCTTCCCTATACTCATGGCTAAGAATTCGATTCTTTGGGTGTATGTGTGTGTGTGACAGTCACCTTGCCAGCGTCCCCAGCCTTCAACCATTACAACAAAGCAAGCCAAACCCCATGCGTACCCTCGTAGAATATGAAGCAGCTGCTTGATGCCTCCCCAGATGCGGATTTCCACACTGGTCTCCGGGTCCTCACAAACCTGGACCAGAATCCAAACAACGCTCCAGAGCAGCTTCAGGTGGTCAGAGTGCAGCAGGCTGAGGAGGACGGGTATCCCCTCGTAGAGCTTCACCTGCTCCTTCACCTGGGGCTCAGCACAGAGGAGGCGCAGCAGCTCTGCGGTCAGTCTGGGAGGGACCAGGAGGCACCACAAGTTAATAACATCACACTCATGCTAGAGCCACCATGACTGCACAGAATATGACTCTAGCATTCTTCAAATTGTCAGTCAACACCTATTTTGGCCATAGACCTAAGCCAAATAGTTTCAGCACTGCATGCCATACAATGTCCATCATAACTATTTAGCTAGGTTGAGGTAGTGTGAAAACAGCACAGAAAATACATAAAAATCAAGGGGCACAAGGTGTTACAATATATCTTTATTTACAAAACAAGGAGGCCACATGTACCCTATGGGGTATAGTTTGCTGACCACTCTTCTAAAATCCTGCTGACCAGTAAGTAGGTAATGAGCACAAAGAGTACAACTTGTATGTACTGAAAGTAAAAGAAATATGAAATTTAGTGCATGGTTACAAAATAAGCAATCAAAGAAAATGTGAAAAAAAAAACAACTCTACAGTGTGGGGAGATTATGTACAAAATCCTCAATGATATCTGGAGAATAAAATAAAAAATGATGGTAAAGATACAAGATTCAGCTGAGCTGTGAAACATTATGATGGTAGAGGTTTCATGGAATTAATTTTGTCCTTCATGCTCATACTCTATGTGCTGTCCCAGGACAGCAACATCCATTCCCATGGCTACAAACACCTCCCATCCCCTGGCATCATGACCTAGCCCAGGCATTGCTCTGGGCTATAGCTACACAGATATTCCACAAGTGCTCGTGCGTGCCATGTCTAAATTCAACATTATCCTCCTCTTCAAATACATTTTTTCTCTCATAACCCCAACTGGACCACAACCTTTTCAATTTTCCAAGCCAGAAGACTGAGAGTCACACAAGACACTTCCTCCAACGCCTGCCACTGCCAATCAAGAGCCCTTTGTGGCCCCTATTTCCTGGGCCACCATGGAGAGGATTCCCCTGAAAGGCACACAACCAACCCCACTGCTCCTCCCACCCTCAATCATGGTCAAGACGTATGCCCTCTATTATCTACCTCTCCAGTGGCCTCCTTCCCATACTGCCTTCTAATCCCTTTCCCTGAACCAGTTTTCCAAGTTCCTCCCCTACTCAAATTTTTCTGCTATGACCTTAAAAGCATGTGTTCTTCAGCAAACAGTAACTCTTTGCCTTCTCAAACTTTCTACATCAGAGATTCTCTCCATGCTATCAGCGGATCTCAATGTATGAATATATCCCACAGTCTACCCCATTTTCGCATACAGAGTTAGCAGAATAACCTTTCAAAAATTAATGTGATCATGCTTAATATCTTTCCAGTAGTCCCTACAACGTGCATGTTAACATCTGAATCTTTATTTCACACATAAACCCCATCATACCTGGACAAAAATGCCCTATTGGCTCATCTATAAAGCATGGAAAATAGTTATTGTGCAGATCAAATGAGTAGACACTCAAAAGTTCTTGGAGCATGGCCTGGCATATACACAACACTGATCAAAAATTAGCTACATTTTCAAATTTATTATTGACTATCTGTTAGTTTTTTGGCACTTTTGTTATTTTGCTCCAGCTATACCCCAACATGCACATTCCTCTCGCACCTCCAGATTGGAGTACGTTCTGTTTCAATTGCTCTCTCGCTCTGCCTAGATACAGCTTCCATCCTTTAGAACACCAGGCATGATCCTCCACTTGCACTGGGAGGTCTCTGCTCCAGGTTCCCAGAGTAACCTGTGTCCATTTACCTATAGCACTACAGTGAAATCTGTGATTTGTCTGTCTGTCCCCACCCCTACACTGCACATTTGTATGCTATTCATCTTTGGTTTTCTAATACCTGGTATAGTGTCTGGTCTCTTTTTTGGTAAGTTCAGATGACCAATTATGTAAATATATAGACACTTGTCTATATCTAATGCTACTGAAAAAGAATATTAAATCAGCTTTAAAGAAGAATACGAAAAATTACTATGAATAAAGTTTAAGGCTTCAGGGCTTGAGATTTCTGGTATCTATCTTGGCTTTTTAGAAAATTATGATTCAACTAAATATCAAATGATGCAGATTGCAACTCTATTTAAATATATCCAAGTAACTATCTGGACAGGGTAATCCTTTAAGCAATATGCAGCTCAAGTTAAAAACGATACATTTCGGGCCAGGGATTTAGCTCAGCGGTTCTACCACCTGCCTCGCAAGCGCAAGGTCCCAAGTTCGATCCCCAGTACCAAAAAAAAAAAAATTTTACTCAAGATTTGGTCCTAAGTGATAACAAATGATCAAAAAACAAGTCAGTCAGTATCTTATTTAACTTATCTTAAGTAAAATAGACTTAGCAACCTAATCATTTAGTCCACACCTAGCCTGAAAGTATAAAAAGAACCACCTTCAAGTTTCTTGCTCATATAAAGTATGTAAATAAACTAAATAAACATACTAAGCAAAAGTATAGAATTATTTAATCATAAGATTACATATTTGTATTCTATGCACAGATCTAGAATGCAGGAAAAAGTAAATCAATACACTTCTTTGCACTAGTTTCTTTCTATAAGCTTAATCAGAAAATAACTGCCAAGCTAACTCATGATACTCAGTTAACATTGTAAATAATATAACAATAAAAACACTAAGCATTTCATCAAGCATAAGACAACATCTTTAGCAACCCTACCTTTTGGAAAGCAAGTCATATTCATGTAAAATCATCAATAGATTTTCTACAATGTTGAGTTCACTTATCTTCTCCCTACATTCTGGACTGCAGATTTTAAAATATTAGTAAGTATTAAAAATATATTTTACTACATTAATATCTTAGCTTTCATATTGGAGGAGAGACCCCCCCCAAAAAATGTATCACATGCTGTTCACAAAAAAAATGATCTACTTATCGGCATAAAAATACATTGAAAGCAGTTTTATTTAAAATAATGATACCTATGGGAGAAGTTTTCTAAAGATATTTTTAAGGTCAAAAATGTTTGAAAATGTTCTGCAAGTTAAAATGAATATACAGCTAAGAATGAGGAAGGAAGGTCAGGGAGATTTCACTGGCAAAGAAATATTATGGTAATATTGAAAGCAGCAGTAACCTGGGGTTAGATGAAAAGACATGGTAAATATCTTAAGTCAGAAAGCAAAAGAAAATTTTAAGCAGTTATTTGCCTTTCTGACATAAGTTGAAAATGATACTTTCCACTCAAGATCCTCTTCGACAGGCTACTTTATGCTTATTTTTCTGCAAATTTTAACTGAGAAGGTGACAAAGCAACTGGTCTATATTTCATCCCTCCATCTACACTGCTATAGCAGCAGAACTGCGAAGCATATTTAAATATACTTACCTCTCTGCTAAGCTGGCCAGGGCCAGAAGTGCACCCAATAGGACGTTAGTGTCTCGAGCACTGAGTAAATTTACTAGTGTCTGAAAATGGGAAACAAATTTTAATTATGTAAGTACTACAATCTTCTTTAATGGTACAATGCTTCCTTTTAAATAGAAAGGTTTAACCTTTTAGGATTTTGTTTGTTTTTAAAAATCTATGTGCATGCATAATTATGAAGAAACTGTATATACAATTTTATAGCAGCTCATTTGTTTCCTTCTTAATGTTACCCACTAAAATGTCTTCATGACAGCAAATATGTTTTTATAAGCATAATTTTTATTAAATAGAATCAAGTTATTTCTTATATTAAAGATGGGAAGGGATCTGGAGAAGGAGGGAGAAGGTAGAATGGGGAGAAAGAGGAGTAGAAATGATTGGGCTACAATATGTATATGTACCAGTTCCCTGAGATGTATGTAATTATTATGTATTGCCAAAATAGACTAATAAAAACCATAATTTCTATAAATAGAATCAAATTATGTATTATAGCTCTACTTAGAGAATAATGAAAAATGCTATTCTCTTATATCAAGCCTTATATAGGTTCTTTTATTTTTTATTTTGTAATCCACGTAGAAGCTTAACCTTTAAAGAAGTTTGGATAAACATCAAAAGCACGTCAGTTCTTTCCAGAGGACAGGTGCCTTTTTCTTCCTTACCTGGAACTCTTGAGAGCAGTTCCTTGGAGCCACTCCCCACCCAGACAGGAAAGTGTAAGGGACCAAATCACGTGGCAACTAGCCAGACCCTGCACTTTCCTTTATTTTCTTGCGCCCAAGCATTTTGCGTAGCACTTCTGACCCGCTCAGGGGGAAGTGGAGACTAATGGCATAGGTTATGGTAGTGACTGGACATTAAGAACTCACTCTGAGCCAGGCATTGTACTACGCACTTTCTACATTATGCATATTGAAGCTTGCATTTTTCTTACAAACTAACCAAGAGGTGTTAACACTGCAGAGTGTTCCATTTGCTCTCAGACATTGAGGCGGTGTTAAAAGGGCATCACTGATGCTCTTAAATATCATCCCAAGTATGACTCAGCTGGACATTTTCTGTTTCTGTCAGTTGCCTCTCCCAAATTCTCATTAATGCAAATCTCTTTTCTTCTATACACAATTTCAGAATAAGAGCACCCCCAAAAACGTACAACCCCAAACAGATTCTAGGTCAAAGTTTAAATCTGTGCAATAACTGCTAGAATGATTTTTTTGGTTCCCATTATGTAGATTTCCTCCCTTGATGATTTCTTTGTTTTTTAAAAAAAAATGAAGTCATGAAGCTGTTGCTATTTTTCTGATCCCTTCCTCTTTTTCTTCTCTTCCTTTTCTTTTCTCTGTCTTCTAAGATACTTCCCAAACTTTAATCCCAGACACACCATTTTCATATTTTTTGCTATGTCCACTTAACAATGCTAATTCAAAAGTTTTCTACAATCATCCCCTAGACCATTGATGGTGAATCTTTTAGAACTTTCAATGATATAACGAGCCTGCTGCAGCATGTGCGCCATAAATTCACCACCACTGCCCTAGACTATAGGCAGCATGTGTTGATGTACTATAGGCAAACCTGCTCTAATGTACACTGGTAAATAGCTTTCTGGGACATGAGTACGTAACAGGTTACTAAAAGTTGGCTCTAGGCAGCCATGACCTAAACAGTTTTACTGTAATATAAGTTTAATCTGTTTTGATTAAACCTGCATTCATCCATGCTGAAATACATATTTGATCCATATACTATCCCAACTTATTATGTAATACTATCCCATATTATTATGAAGTTGTATCATTGAGGTGGCCTACACTGAACCAGTTTTGAGATACAAACAATGGCAGTTTCATATGGTTCAATCTAATATAACTCATATGACATATGGAATTTATTTATAAGTATACATGTGCACATTATATCTGTTGCTTAACATTCATTTATGTATAAACACACCCCTAGGGTCAACTGATATATAGCCAGAGTTTTTCAAGCAAAATTTAAATTAAGCAATAAACTCAGTTCATATTACATGGCATAGAACAAGAAGTGGATCAGACAAACCTTTATTTACCCATCCATACTGACTCCCTAGGCTGGTAAAGAATATAAAAGGGTTGACAGAGGATCACAACTTTAGGCCAGTTCAGCAGGTCTGTGAGTCACAGTCACATGCAGCGTGGCCCTAAAGGCTCTGAACAGGGATGGGCATGTAAACTATTGCTATCAAGAGCTACACGCAGCTGGAGCATATGCTCGCTGAAGGCCAACTCACCTTGTGGGCTCTGCTTGTGGTGACCCATTCTCTTTGGTCTCTGACAGCAGCAAGTTTTTGAAAAATATCTGTAAAGACAGAAAGACGTGGGGAGCTTAAAGGCAGCAGTACTCATAGAAGCCAGGGTCTGCAATACCGATGGGCCAGCAGAGAAAGGGCAAAGGGAAACACAGACACACAAAAGGAGCAACACAGGGAGGAGGGGCAGGGCCACTTCGTACCCCAAGAATTACCCCTCAAGCTCAACACTGATTTTATAATATTATTGTGATGTTGAAATATGGAAATCTCAGAAACAGCACACCTCTCCTTCCACTTAAAAGGTGAACAAGTTCCTTGACATCATTACAAGTTCAAAGCAGGCCTGTTCTTCAGAGATCTCCCTTAGCATGATTTCAACTTAGCGAGAGGAGAGGGGAGGCCAGCACATGGGGGTAAATGTGGCAAAGCTCCTCAGCCAAGGGAAAACAATCGTCCTCAAAGAGACAGCCTGGTGCCTGGGGCTTGCCACAGACTCCTGACGCTGAGAATCGGGGTGCTAGTGCATTGCCCTGCAAACAAAGAGGGCGAGAAGCCCACTGGCTGGCAGGAAATGGGCTGCATCATCCCAACACTGCAGGGAGGAGTAGAGGGTCCCAAGAGAAAACACCAAGTGTACAGGAAGCACCCCACACCCACAGAGCAGAGTTTGCGCATCACTGTCTTCGTATGAGACTCTTTTTTTTCTTAATTTTGAGAGAATTTCTTTAATTTGTTCAGACTGGGCTTGAACCTACCATCCTCCTGCCTTAGTCTCCCAAGAGTGCTAGGATTACAGGTGAGAGCCACCACGCCTGGCTTCCTTTTTCTTTTTTCATATTCTGAATTTTTTTTTTACATTCCAAATTCTATAAGGTAGGTATTATTGTTAACCAAATACTATAGGTGAAAGTGGAGTCTCTGATACTCTAACAAGGGCAAAAATATTTCTCCCAAACAAAATTTGCTTTCGTGTAAGCCCTTTTTACATGAAATAAATTGTCCTTTCCAAAGTAAGAGCTGGAATCTGAAAGTATTCCCGTGTGTTTTGTCCCAGCATATGATAATTGGCACGGACTCTCAACACCCTAATGTGAATGGATACATTCGTAAGTATCACGATGTCCTTTCTTGCTGCTGTGAACGCCGTGCTGCTTATTTGAGCAAGTCCCCAAAGTTAGTCTGGACCCTGAGACCGTGCTTACATGTCATGTTCACCAGCTTGTCCACGCTGTGTTGCTCTTCTCCGTAGCCCAGGTACTCGTTGGTCACAATCTCCATGTACTGCAGGAAGAACCAACCAACAAGCCGATTAGAAAGGAGGGATACCAAAACCCCTAAGCAGGTCAGGCATAAGGTGGTGTAGTTCTTAAAATGACCTCTAGGTGGCAAAACAGATTCACCAATTATTACTCCATGCTCCCGGCTCTGTAGCACTCAGGGACAGCAAGTAGTAGGGATGCCCTGAAATTGATGGGGAGACCGTCTAAAGGTTGTGTAAACTCTCTAAAGTCCCCAAAGACTTGTAACTGAGTAAGTTTGTGCTGGAATTTAATAGCTAAATACAAAATATACAATATGTGGTACAGAAGTTTAATTCTTCACTGTTCCTTTAAGTAGAGTTTTTATTGGGCCGGGGATTTAGCTCAGTGGTTCTGTCGCCTGCCTTGAAAGCGCAAGGACCGGAGTTCGATCCCCGGCACCAAAAAAAAAAAAAAAAAAAAAAAAAAAAATGCTTAGTTTGTAATCTGCTTTAAAATAAGAACCAAGAGACTCGTAATGGTACAAGATCCCAATGATGAATGTAACTGTATTGTATACCTAAAATGTACCAATAAAGTTAATGGGGAAGAAAAAAAAGTAGAGTTTTTATAACATACTGCATACATTTTCTTAGCCTTATGTTTTATAATATCCAAAATTATGCCTAACTAGTATAAAGGCAGGTATCAGTAAGAATAAAATGAAGTCATATATTTCCTCACTGTCAATAACTGATTATAATAAGAATAGGTTCAGAGAAACACACAGAATTTCTGACACTACAACAGAAGTTAAAGTGGACAAGAGGATCCTCTACAACCTAATCTTATGAAAGATCATCTCATTAAATGAGGTCAACCTCCAACCAATTAGGATTCTTAAAAACAAAATTTAGAAAAGAATCAATTCTCAGGAAAGAGAATAAACTAGATTTAACGTTATCCTGCCATTAAACTCAAGCTTCCGTTAGTAACTCAGAATGAGTTTGAGGGTCTCAGTTTTGCTGCACAGATCGCTCTTCGTGTACACACTATAGGTGTTAGAGAGTGAACGGTTACTATTCAGCAGTATGTGTTATTGTATTAATTAATCCAAATCACTGCGTTTTATACATATATATATATATATATATATATATATATATATCCATCTGGTTACCTTCCCTCAGAAAAATAAAGATGCTAAGATCATTCCTTACTTCATTCATTTATTATTTTAATAGCACAGTAATTATTTCTGTGTGAAAATGTTTTAACCATCTTTGTAACATTTTCTCCCATCATATGGAAGGCAGAGTTCTGAGGACTTAACAGTGCCAGCCAACGCCTACTCCCTGTCTTTATGAGCTACAGACATGAGACTTTTATAGGATATTTTTGTTTCAATAAGGCTGAGTGAAATGTGCCTGATTAGCCAGAACAAAATGTTATGGGTTCCTCCCTGCTCTGTGAGTGTTGTGCTTCAGGCTCACACTTATCCCCACCACCACCACCCTGTCCTGGCAAGCTATACACCATGAGAAAGTGATTTTGTGCCCCACACTCATTCCACCCTTGCCTTGGTCACGACACAGAATGAAGAGGCAAGCCCAGCCACCACAAAACAGATCTTACCTGAGCCAGGTTTTCAATCCCACCCAAATTATGGAGAATTTCCTAGTAAAATAAAAACAGCAGGATATAGGTAAAGGATGAGGGTGGAGGGGAAGCACATTTCACATGCAACTTCTTGTACGAGGTCAGAGATTTATGGCTAGCTCCTAAAGCTCCACATTCTAACATAAATAAGGAAATTTTCATGGTTGTCATTCACACTGCATTTAAGATAAACTGTTAATAAATATGAAAGCCAGATTGAGATAAAGACAATGAATACATGCTTAGAACCACAGCCTGCATCCTGATTCTTTGTTCTTCCTCCTGTCATTCGGTGTTAGATTGGGAAGAGGTGTTAGAAACTATTTCATTCAACCTTGTCATATCACACTTGAGAAAAACTAAGGGTCAGAAAGGTTAACCATTTTGTCTAGGGCATCATCAACCTCCCACGACCATTTTCTTGGTCTCTACTAGGTGTGGTCCATGAATGGGCAGCATCCCAGTCAGACCCTCACTACCCTCTTCTTCTACCCACTCAGAGTGCTCAGTCACACTCTGAACTTCAGCAAGGTCCTTTGCACGTATGGTAAACTTTCAAAAGAACTGCTCTAGTAAACTACAGGGCTTCTTACAATTATTTGGCTTATGAAACCCATACTCTGAAAAAAATGTGAGGATAATCCTCCCACAGTGCCTCCTGATACAGAGCTTTTCATCTGACTCCCAATAAGGAGACTTTTGAAGTGGCCATTAAAGTGCTAATCAGGGAAAAGAAGACACTGGAGTTTGGGGCTGTGAAAGGGAAAGTAAGTAAGTGCGCTTGTGTTCTCCACACTGTCATTTATCCACAGGGGACTGTGTTTTGAAGTGGCCCTAACCCACTTAAAAAGAGAAACCTGTACCTCCCTCCTTATGTAACATGTAACAAAAGGAAGTTATTTTCAATGTAAACATTAACCACGATTTCAATTCTGCAAAATGCATAAGGATGAGAACATGTACGAAGGAAAACACTTTAGTTCCACCGTATGCGCAAGATAGGGAAATACCACAGGTTTTCAGGGCTTCTTGGGCCCACGTTTCCTTACACCATGTAAAGTGAATCTGGAAGCACTGAACATGCCCATGTTTAAATTAACCTTGAAGGAGCATGTATAGCTCAATTAAAAATAGCTCCATGACTGTGTGCTAATTTGAAGCCTCATCAACACCATTCACTCTCTGAAAGTTATAATTTAAGAACATAAGGATATTGCATACGTTATCTCTAGTGATGGCACAGCATATCTTCAAATGAAGTCATTTCACATAAAAATAGCATTGAAGACCATTTATATTTATTCAATATCTTTTTTATTCCTGTTATGCAAAGCCCTGGGTTAGGGTCTGACAAGGACACAAGCATGTAGATGACAGGGACTGACATCACGAAGCTGAGGCAAGCATGAGGTGGTGCACAAAAAACTAGGAGTTACAAGAAACCTAGGTATGAAGTATGATGATGACCTAGAGGACACATCACCTCCTCCTGAAAAGATTAAGGGAAATTTCATAAGCTTGCTGGTCTCTCAATTGAGACTGGGAGGATAGAAAACTTGTTAAATAAAGATGAGGGATGAGGTGAAAATGAAGGAGACTGCAAGCAAACAAAAAGTAGGCTTACAAGTGCATGGAAGTTGTATAGGAAAACAGCAAGATATTCCTTCTCTCTGAAAGAAGCAGTTTCATAACTCCATGAATGGAATTGAGGGGTATGTTAGAAAAATAGGGTGGGATCAAAGTGTGAAAGTAGTTAGATAAGAGCCTTGATTTCAACATTTTCCAGAAGACCATGAGACCCAGTGAAATTGTGTAAGCAAAAACTGTCCAGAACCAGCTCCACAGGCCTTCCCTCTAGTCTTAAAATGAACTGGAGAGAGCGAATGTCACCTGGGAGCCTGACTGGGAGTCAGTGGCAGGGCAACCGAGAATGGAGAGGCAGGGATTGTCTTAAAGTGATATGGTCAGGAAGGCAGTGAACTGGAAGACATGAGGCTAAGTAGATCAAATATCATGGAAGACTGGGGACAATGATGCGATTCATAGACACAGGGTGATAGACTGGGTGAGGGGGAAGACAATGCTGGGCATACTGAGGTGGTGATGGAATGTTTAGGTAAAAAAAGTACAACAGTGGGCCGCCGCCTGCTTCGCAAGTGCGAGGTCCCAAGTTCGATCCCCATTATGGAAAAAAAAAAAAAGTACAACAGGGCATGGAAATGAGGTGAGGGCAAAAGATTAAAATTCAAGGATCTTTCACATGTAAGAAATTCGTATTTGAAACATAAGAGTGGGAAGTTACCAAGGGAGACTTGTTGGAATGATTAGTCATGCTCATTGTCATTTTCAAATGTTTATCATAACAAGATATTTATGTATCCAATAATCATGGAATTAGAGTAAGTCAATGTTTTCTAAACCATGTCTTAGAAATAGTCATTTTATTTGTAGAATGGATGAAGTTAGGCATGCTACCAAAGGAAGGGAAAAGAAAGGGAAGGTGATGGGAGGGAAGAAAGAAAGAGAAAGGGGAAGGGAGGGGAGGAAAGAAAAGGGGAGGAAAGGGGGGCAAAGAGGGGAGAGAAAGGGAGGGGAGGGGAGGAACGGAAAAAGGAAGAAAGAGAGAAAAAAGATGAGTTTTATGGTCACACCAGCTGGGGACAGGCTGGGTTAAGCAGACTTCAGCAACTTCTCCTTCGCAGGGCTTCTCCCAGCCTTGAGCACGCTGCTGTGCGCTCTCAGTCTCCAAGGGAACAACCAGGGTGCAGCTTTTCCCAAATACCCTTAACCAAAGCACACTTCTTTTCACAGAACTTATCACTCTTGCAAAACACAGCTGGAGAAGTGCTGCTATAAGGTATAGGAAAAGGAAAGAGGCTTTCTCATTCAGAGAATTTTTGTTGTTAGGTGCTCAAGAATTTAACTTGCATCCAGGAAATGAACACTTACCCTGCATGTTCCTGTAAAGAGTGGATCCAGGCCAAGAGATTGCTCCTGGACTCATGGTTTTCCTGGTATTTCATTTGACTATATCAATGAGTTGCTCTAACCTGAGAAGGTAAACTAGAGAAAACCATGACTACAAGATATGCATACACCTGGGCTTAATAGTGCTGGTTACTGATCAGAAAAGCAAACAGAACTGACTGTTTCATGGCAGCAATGCCTCCTGTGTGTCCTTTCAGTTGCTTGGGCCAGAGGGTCAGAAGATTGGTTTCTATATGTTTGAGCCTGCTGACCTGGACAAAGTCCCTAGGGAATCTGCACATAGCCCTGGCTCAGCTTACTCCTTGAGTGAGTGTCTTTTTTAAAGGATCCAAGCAGGGCATGGGAGCAAAAGCCTGTAATCCCAGCACCCCAGGGGCTGAGGGAGGAGAATAGCAGTGAGTTCAAGGCCAGCCTCAGCTACATATTGAGTTCAAGGTCAGCCTGAACTACATAGTGAGACACTGTCTCAAACAAACAAACAAATAAATAATCTATCCAATAAGATAATACTGGTTAAAAAAAAAAAAAAGCATGTATAAAAAATAGATCTTACCGCACCACCATGGGCACTGTTTTTTTCATCACTATTTAACCACAATGAAAAATGTCATCTCCACTTATGTGCTCTTGTCCTAAGCCTACTCAGCAACTAAATCAATTAACAGTGAGCACACTGCAGTACACTTTTGACATTCAGTTGCTAACAGGACTGTTTTACCCCTTTGGTTCAAATCACACGGCTTCGCCGGGGATATAGCTCAGTGGTTCCGCTGCCTGCCTCAAATCACACGGCTTATTCCCTGGTCCTGATTTTATCATTCCCCACTGTGTCACTGGGCTGCACTATTCTTTTCAGATATAGTAGTAAATTCTCTTCTGCAAAGCCTTGGGTTTGTAGTCGAGTAAGTAAAAGGGAAAAATGAGAGATGTTTCTCAAGTCTCCTGCTTTTGAGTCTGAAGGAAAGATGATGCTGTTAAAAGAATCAGGAATTATATATGAGAGGGGTTAAAGGGAGGGAAAGGGATTGGGGAAAAAGAGGAAGCAAGATATATCATGTACAGGTACACATTCCCTATGATGAGTGTGATTCTTAGGTATATCTAAAGTGTACCAATAAAATCAATTTTAAAAAAGGAACTGTATCTGAAGGTTCATGGATGAGAAAAAGAACTGAAGAGTTTCATTTTTTAAATCTATTGAGTATAAATTGCTACAATAATGGTTCTCAAACTTTGTCCTCAGAACCTTTTTACACTCTTAACAACTATTAAGAACCCCAAAAGAGATTTTGTTCATGCATTATATCTATTTATATTTACCATACTAGAAATGAAAAGCAAGAAGATTTAAAGCACAAGAATGCTCAAGCACATGTTCCCTGAGCTGTCAGAGCCCTGAGATCCTCACATGTCATGCCGCCTCTGTCAAATCCCACTGCACACTTGGACAGAGTGGGAGGGAAAGGGCAAATAACATCCTAGCATTGTTTGGGAGGCAGGTTTGACTTTGTAGAAGCCCTGAAAGGGTCTTAAAGATCTATAAGCTGTGCAGAGACCACACTCTGAGAATCACTATGCTACTGTGTCACTGAGGCAGAAATGACTCTGCGAATTTGGAACTTAAAAGGAAAAGTATGAAGGGCCGGGGATTTAGCTCAGTGGCACTGTGCCTGCCATGCAAGCACAAGGTTGTGAGTTCGATCCCCAGTACCAAAAAAAAAAAAAAAAAAAAAAAAAGGAAAAGTATGAGGCTAAAAATATGACCTTGTAAATGAAGAACAAAATAATGATAGCTGAAGGCAGTATCTTAGAAGATACAGGCAAAGAAAGACTAATGTCTAGGGAGACAAGATTTAAAACAGGAGCACTTAAGTTACTACACCCCAAAATACTAAATAAGAACTTGAGGCTTCCAAAATGAGTGCAGACAAACAGAAGATGTGATAAGGTGTCTCCACCAAAGTGGTTAGAAAATGTCAAGACTGAAAGAACCCTACTCAGTCCAACTGTCTGTTTTTTATTTCTAATGCAATTGAAGTTTTGAAGATTTACAGATTTTCTTTTTATTTTTGAAAAGCTAAGTGCTATGGCTTCACTGTAATGAATATAGGTGAACATTTACCATGCTTGCAATTCCAACTATGCTTGAAACCTAAGTACATACGTCTTCCATTAATTCTGAAAAATGCTAAGTAATCAGACCCTCAACAACAGTGTTAGAATGTCCATTAAACATGTACTGAAACCTCTGTGTACTACCAACAAAGGCCAGGTCTACAAACCATCAGACTGTGATCTTTAAATTAGGAAGTGAGAATTGAAGCAAAGTACACTGTGTGTGAGTCAAATGGCCTCAGAGAGATTCCTGCACATAGAATTCAGTGTGCCGGTTCTGAAATATGTGAGTCCTGATGGAAAGAAAGTAGATTCAGGAGACAGAGTTGATGTTTAAAAAAAAAAAAATGTAGTAATGAAGGTAAAAGAAAGACTTTAATGGATGGCTGGGACAAGAAAAGTATATTCTTATAAAAAGAAGAAATGGAAAGGGAGCCACGGATACCACAAGAAAGAACACAAGTAGAAAGAAGAAAGAAAACAAAGAGGTACCTTAGCAAGGAGAATGAGTATTACTTCTGAAATAAGAAGGAAGTAAGGTTGCATAATAATCCAAATATTTCAAAGAACAAAGAAGAGAGTTCCCACTGGGATGGCTTCGGGCTTCTCTAAAGCTGCTGATGAAATAATTTTTTGAGAATGACAGGGGCAAGAGGGGACTTGGGTGCGAGAAGTGGAGATGGTTTGGAATGGCCACTATAGACCCTGCACTACTGATTCCCTAAGAGAGGAAATGAATGTGCAGCAATAGCAAAAACTTGCTGAAATCCACTGCCATAAGTTGTAGTAAACCCCAGCATAGCTTTATGACTTCAGCCAACAGTTCTTGGCAACTGAAGACGTTACACAAACTGCCTGAGCCCATGTTCTTCTGTGTGGGAAGAATGCCAGGAAGGAGAGCTTCAGAAAGGATCCCTTTCTATGGAAAGAAACACTGCTAATCGGGGAGACTAGTTTAATTTGTATTTGCTAGCAAAATCTCATAAAGTGGTCACTGCATTCTTTCCTTTACAGAGCAGTACAACCAGCCCTCTTGTAACCCATCAAGGACTAGATAAAGAAAAGCAATACTTCAAGGGGGTGATCAGCACACTAAGACTCCATTGTCACCAATTTACTTAAACAAAATGTGCTAAGGTAAATATTTTGCTAACTTTTGTGAGGCAGAAACTGGATCTTCTTTCCTGAATACTTTCATGAGAATTACACATATAATGTTTTCCTCTAAACGGAGACATGTCAGAGAGTAAAAGAGGCTGCTATTGTTCTTTAAGTGGAAGTGATGAGCACATACTGACACCGATTCAGGGAAAATGGAAAAAACAGTCCATATATATCCCACACAGAATTGCAGAAAGCACCTCAGAAATGCATGGAACACACAAATCTGTGTGGCTAGCCATGGAGAAAAAAGATGCTACATAACTGCTAAATTACAATATGACTTGTATGTCAAATTCTGAAGTCCCCTGGACCTCTTCCTCTTTGTGGGAGGCTATTACTAGTTCCTCCTGGTGAAAATGCTTGTTGGCTATATTCATAGCAATCCTGCTGACCTTATTATTCAACCCATGTATTTATAACTGTTTCTTTGGCTTTGTCTCCTCCAGATTCAAAGCGATACAGCTACCAAGATGACAATGCCTGGTATCTATCAAGGGCCTTTAGGTAGACCCTCTGTAGAGTAAGTCTGACTGCTGATCACAACTACGACCCTCTTCAGCTGGCAGAAGCCAGAACACTCTTCGCTCCTTGCCCCCTCATGGCAGTTAGGGGTACTTCTTTAGAGGAGGTAATATTGTAGACAGGTGAGTTAATTAGATTATCTTGTAGGCAGTTAGACAGGGCAGGCCTTCAAGTAACCAACATGGAGGGCAATCTAGACACATTCATTGAAGACCAGCATTGTAAAAGAATGGAAACTGCCACACAGTACTCACAGATGATTGATATTCTAAATAGGTATCAACTGCCTGGGTGGCAGACCAAGACCTTACTCACCCCTTTCAGGAAAGATCCCTGACTGAAAATCCTTGTACACTTGCCATGTGACTTGCTTTCCCATTGGATCCCCACTTAACCAACATTACCTAAGCGACTGTACTTGTCATAATCTTATTGGTTGTTCATAGTTTTGTCCGCCTTGTGATTGCTCATTGGATCAATGTTACCTAAGTGACTATACTTGTAAACTTACAAGTTGATTATAGTTTTGTCCCACCTTGAACCTGCCTCACCTCGTGGCTTTGCCTTATAAAACCCCTTGAGAAACAAGGTGGGTGGGCAACCCATTTTCTAGTTCCCCTTCTGTGTCTCTCAGACAGAAGCTTTCTTTCTCTCAATAAATTTTTCCTACTCTTAAAAAGAAAAGAAAAAAGATGCCACATACTCAGAAAACTGAGCAGCCAGAACAGAAAACCTGTTCAAAAGGTTGTGGTTAGCTAAACTATAACCACGCAAAGCCAATCTAAAATACAGTGTGAAGAAGGGGCCGACTCCCTAAAGGAAAGATGTATAGTGACCACGAATCCCAGAAGACTCAAATCAGGGCAGTCTCTGTAGGTAGCTGGTACCAAAACATTTTTTTTAAGTGCCACATTTAGGAAAGATAATTACTGGGGTAATGAAAGAGAACATATTCTGACTTAAATAAGAATTTATCAAGAAAATTGAATCCACAACAAAAGATCTGAGTGGTCTGAGTTTCCTAGTGACTTCCTCCTCTTAGGGAGGAAAAAAACCTGTAAAAACTACAGAAATATGTGTGTAATGAAAACATTCTTGAGATATTTAACACTGGCAAGCAGAAACAATAATGAAAAAGCAATCTTGAAGCTTTCTCAAACTGTTGTGCCCTGACTAGCAGTTTCATCATCCTCTGGGAACTTATAAAAATACATGTACTAGACCTTACCCCAAAACTACCCGGAGACTATGAGGTAGAGCTACAGCAATCACTTAAGTTCCTCAGATGTTTCTGATACATAATAAAGTTGGAAAACAGCTGCTTTATGAAACCAGCTATCTACCAGCTGGGACTGGAAACAATCACTTTCTGGTCAGGTGAAGTGTTAGGTTTCTGAGCCTTACAACTTAAGGGATAAGTCTTTGCAACTCAAAGTGTGAGCCACAGCCATCTGGAAAAAATCAGCATCTCCTGGAAGTTTGTTAGGAATGAAGAACTTTGGGCTTCAGTTTACACCTATTGAGTCAGAATCCGCATTTACAAGATCCACAGGTGATTCTTGTGCACATGGAAGTCTGAGAGGCACTAAACTACAGGCAGCATATTTAGCTAAATAGTGAGAAAAGGAAGACATTCTGGACCTTAGTTCCCTCTTCTGAGATAAATGGGAAGGAGTCCCCTGCTCATCTCTAGCTAAGAGCTGCAGGCTGGAGGTCAGAAGGGGATGGACTCTAGGACAGCCACTAAGTCAGTAGCCCTGCTTTTCACAGGTGCTTGCCTCTGAAGCCACACGGGGAGGCCCCTACTTGCCTCTGCTGACTTCGACTCTGTGAGCTGTCTGGACTTGGACATGCCCGAAAGGTGAGGCCAAGTATAAACCTCCTTGAGTTGTTAATGGTTTAAAATGCCAGGTAGCAATGAAAACACAGACCAAGTTCAATCTATTTAACCTCATAAACTATGCAATAAAAGTATACATAATTTATTGCATGCATTAAATCAATTCTTCCAATTTTTTTAAATAGCAGGTGAGATACTCCCCAAATCTGGAAGCTACTGAGTTACGAGAGAGACAAAGAAAAGTTAACATGGCTTACTTCAAAGAAAAGCCCACCAGTTTTTTTATTGCATCTTCAAAACAAGTAAAAAAAATTTTCCAACCAACCTGATAACATGGATCCCTCATTAGTAGCCTCAGACAAATTAACACTCTCAGAAAATGAATAGACGGGGCTCGATTAACCCACTCCCTGAAAGTAAAACAAAAGAGAACATGATGTTTAAAGGCCAGTGTGACAGTTCATAAACAATGTATGTCTTTGAGGGAGTATGAAGGACACATAAAGGAATAAGATAAGGACACATAAAGGAATAAGATAAGCACTCAGTTTATTTCAACTTTAATCCATAACTGGTATTGTTATTCGGTACTTGCACATTTGCCCCACATTAAGGCAGTACACATACAAACCACATTTACCAATAGGAAAGAGAAGCCTCCAGACTTATTTGGGTGACTCAATCATCTCATGGCACCCCCTAAATCAAAGTAAATAGCTAAAAATTCCAGTGATTTGTTAGGTACAACTCAGCAAGAATTGAAGCCCTAACATCTTAATGTCCACTTGAAAAAATAATACACATACATTAAGAAAAAAATTTTTAATTTCTATCTTTAAATAACCACATTTATGTATTAACAGGGCATGTGTACTGGTACGTACTAAAGAACTTCTAACCCCTGGAATCAGATTAGCCTCCACCACTTTCATTTCCTCTTCTGCCTGACTTGCATGGGGTGCTTGCCTTTTATTGTAACAGCCACCACAAACCCAGCTTCAGAAAGATATGCCATCATCAAAGTAGTATGTGCAATCTAATGTTGAAATCATAAACTACCTGGAGTACTTTGTGATATACCTGATACATGTTGAACACACTGATTTTTTTCTTTTGGAAATTTAAAATATTCCATGGCACCCCTGAGCATTCTCCACAGCCCTGGGTTACTTTGGTGCTCAGTTTGGAAAACAGTGATAAAGTATTTTCTTAGGTCAGTTTCCCCAGAAACTATTCCCAAGATGAAGATTTGTGTGCACAAATTAATGACTAAAGACATACTCTTCATAGAGACCAGCAGGAGAGCAAGGAAAACAGTGAGGGAGGTGGAGAAAGGCAAGCCAGGGTACTATGTCTGGCACATCCCGTTCCGCCGGCCCCCCACAACCAGCTGGGACTCTGGATGTCAGTTTCCCCTCACAGTTGTCCCACAACGAGGCAGAGGCACCAGGCTTTCCTACTACTGAAGCTGCTGCTGCCAGGGCTGAGTGCTTGGAAGGAGATGAGAGCAAATTTCCAGGCGCTTTCTCTCACTGAGCCTATGGGCAAAACCACTCAAGGAGCCTGAGGGTAGACCCAGTGCTTCTGGACAGGAAGCCCTGAAACCAAGAGCATGAGGATTTCAGGATTCAGAGCAAGGCACCAACATCACATTTCTACACTGACACTCATGAGAAGCCTTTTAAATTAAAGTAGCAGTCACTGGAGAAATCTCATTAAGACGGGAACTGAAGGTGTGCTTACTAAAAGCTAACCACAAAAGTAACTAATGAGACTGGGCCCATTCAGAGGGGGGAAAGTCTGGAGTTTTGCTTCAAAAGTGGAATACATCCAATATCCAGAATATCGTCAGATTTGTGAAGAGCTATTTAAAGTATATTTCACTGACATCAAATATATAAGTGTCTGCTCAAGTGCAGGCTGAAAGGCTCTGAAATTGTTTCTTCAGCAGAAAAAAAAAAATGACTTAGTCATACCCCTTTAAGGATCTTTAAAGTAAAGATAGCTGCAATTTTGCTGTATCATGGAAATAACCAAGCAATGTCCTAGTTCGAGGAGGCCAAGGGTCCTTGTACCCAGTGGCTGCTCAAAATGCACTAATTCCCTGGTTTAGACCAGGGTTATCAAGGGAAGCAGGTATGGTCTCAGTTCAGGTACCTCTCCCTTAATGATTTAAAGCTAGGGGAATACCACAGTCCACTAAGAATCCTTCGTTTTCATGACCATGTAAGCTCTCCAGTTGGCTCAGAAGTAGGGAGACAAGGTAAGGACGGTCTCTGCCCTTCCTGGTCCTTTTGAGCTCCTATGAGCAATTTCTTCCATCACAGAGCTATACTTTGTCCAGTTAGAGCTGATAGTAAATGCTGTCAAAATGTTAATGCTTTCCAGTTGGCTCCTCACGTGTAGCCATCAAGGCCACAGAGCATACAGAAAGCAAGGTGCCTTTCACATTAGAGAGGACATTAGTGCCCAAGGTGTTAGAGCAACAGAGCCCAGGCAGAAACTATCACCCATACTTCCTGAATCTCATTTCAATCATTAGCATGGCTGAAAGTGACTTTGTGAACACCTACATAAACCTGATTCCTTCCAGTTTCCCAAATACCAGTTTTCCAAAATACCAAAACTCTTGGCACTTTTTCTCCTTCCTTTATTTTTTTTAATTAATTTTATTGGTACATTTTAGGTATACAATATAATGACATTCATCATTGGAAATTTGCACCTTTATATAATCTCTCTTGGTTCTTATTTTTCCCCCTTCCCCTGCCCTCCCTTCAACCCCTCCATCCCTCCCTATTTACAAAGACTGCTCCACAACCTGACCATGTCTCACTACTTCTGCCACCACCACTCTGGTTCAAGCTACCTTCCTCTCCTGCTGGAGCTACTGCAAAAGCCTCCTACATGGGATCCATGCTTCCACCTTTGACCCCTGCTTTACTCTTCCCACATCTACAGGGTGTTCCTTACAAATGCCAAGTCACCTCATGTTTCTCCTCCACCCAAACCCTCCAATAAGTTCCCATCTGAATAAAAGCCAAAGCCCATACCACACTCCACATGATCCACATGGTCATATACAATCTGTCCTTCCCACTATGCCTTTGACCCCATCTCCTTCCCTAGTACCTTTCTCCCACCCTCCCAACCATGCTGACCCTCCTATCACACAGGCTTGGCCTAAGATACTTCTCATACAGCCTATTGTGTCTTTTCAGCACTGGAATCTGAAAAATTACAAAGATCTTCTTCAATGTGATGTGAGGCCAGTCATCTGCAATTGTTCTAACCACAGTGTGGGTTTGGTGCAGAGGTGTGAGGAAGAGAGGCTGAGCCCTGCTGTACACTGGATGCCACCTGGAATCCTCTACAGAAGGTGGTCCTATCCAGGTGACCCTTGTCTCTTACTATTTTCCAAGCTGTACTTGATGTACATGTAAACAAAAGCCTGAAGCACAAAGTGTCTGCTATTTCATACTTAGGCAAAACAAACAAACAAAAAAAACACCTGATGGATGGTACAGAAGCTATTTCAGATTAGCATCATAAATTTTCTCACTCTCACAGCTGAGCTGATTGTGTATCCAGCAAGATCATGTGGAGCACTTCTTAACCTGCAGACCCAAGTCCATCCTCACCCAGTTTGTCCTATATCTTTCCTTGGCCTCGAGTGACAAAATTAAGCTTTGTCTCCTCTACAGTCTTGAGAAAATCAACTCTTTCCCCAATACTGTAGGTCTTAATCCCGAGTGAATCAGACCCACCCTTCTTGAAAGCAGGCTGAGCATATGTGGTTGCTGCCACCAGAAGTGCCACACTCAATCCCACCCCACGTACCCAATCCACTCACCATACCATGGGAAGCAGGTAGGTAGATGTGCTTTCCCCATAGCCTATATCCCCAGGAATGTTTGAGTGTTCCTTGTAGCTATAACGCCAGCAGGAACCTGAGTGCAGAGATGCCCAGCAAATGTTCCCCAAGCATCACTGGCTGAGACTTACTCTTCCTGGCATCACCAAGGCCCCTGTCCACTGTAGTTCCTCCTCACCAAGCACCTTGTCAGTGACTCTTTTGCCATGGGGCCAAAGTCCAGTTTCTCTGGAAAATAAAGGCAGGACTCAACCACACCCGAGGCTGTCAACCAGGCAGCATCCTCCAAGGCCACAATGACAAATGCACCATGGTTCATCCTGACTTTGGACCATGCATCACCTGCCTTGGGAAACATGGAGAATCTGAAGTACATTTTGGAACTTCAACCATCATCTGTGGGAACACTTCATCTATGGGAACAGCTGTGAAACTGTTCTTATTCCAAGGTTCCTCTTACAGGGAGAGTACTTTTAATTATTATATAAATAGGGAGAGAACACATGACCAGCTCCCCTTTCAGGTACCGTGGTTGGTATGATGGCGAGGAGCCCACGCTGGAGTGCAAAGGTACCGCCCCTCAAAGCTCTAACAGAAAAATGATCAAGTTGCAAACAGCTGCTGGAGCCTAATAAGGGTGAATGCTAATGGCTTTCCATTATTTATGAGGCAAAGACATGGAAAATACTAGGAGACGATTCATGCCACAAATATGTGTCCACTTGGTAGTTTTCTTGTTAGATATAGATGACCTTGTGAGGGAAAATTCCATGATCTTTCCTGTTTTTTCTATTAAAATAAACATAAAAAGGTTTTTCCTGCTTCTTTCTCATCCCTCAAGAAAAAGAAAATTCCACAACAGATTTTTTTTTCATTTTTACTATTAAAGGAATATAAATAAATGAAGGATTCTAGAATAGTTCCAGAGTTGAAAGCTCAGTTCCAGGCAAATGGCATTTTTTTGTTCTGTTTTGTAGTTTTGGGACTGAGGCCCAAAGCCATTAATTTTTTTACATGCTCCTGGCCTCTGGTGTTGTAAATGTAAATAGGATTCCAGATGCCTGAGTCCTCTGGCTCCTCCCCTTGTGGCCAACCTCTGAAGGAGCAGTTGTTCTTTCCTTGGCTCCCAGCCCTTGACCTCCCCCCACACAAGGACGTGGCACCCCAGACACACTGCTGGTATTCAAGGGGAACTGCAGGCACTGTAAGACGATATGCACGTCAGTTTGCCAAGGGTTGGGGGCCTAGGAAACACACAACTTGGTGCAACCAGAAAATTACACAAACAGTAGTGACAGATGGAAAAGACGGTGTGTTCATTTTACTGATTCAGCCACTGGCCTGGTGCGGCAGTGGCAGTGTGACTGGCACAAAGCTGTACCCAAGTAACAGAGCTGAGCCCGACTCTCAGCCTAAGCTCCTGTTGTCTCACTCCCTCCACCAGGATCCCTCACAGGAAGAGGGCTGAAGAGAAAGAGAAGGCAAATACTATGGCAGCAGGAGTGTTCTGCAGAATGTCATGGGGGTCCTGAAAACTCATCTGTCTGCAAGGATAGTGTCTCCCTGGAGGATGTGTCTCAATATAGCAGCCACACAGAAGCAAACTCATGAGCAGGCAAATAGTTATCCCCTCTTGTGACTGAACTTATGTCACTGTGTTCAGGACTATTAATACAAGGCAGCTGAACTGCTCCACAGCGCTTGTACAGGACAGGACCACCTGGCATTTTGCTGTCAGCATCAGATGCCACCTTCTACTAACAATGTATAAAAAGGCAGAAAATGTCACTATGGATGTAGTATTTGAAGAGAACAGGCAGGTGGGAGTTAATGGAAGAAACTAGTTCAAGATAAGGGGGTTCCATGTGGAAATGGGTCACAAATCTGTCTCATCTTGTAATAAAGTTATGGCAACCAAAATAAGCAAGAGCCCCAAGAGGTATGGAGTTAATTTAATTCCTGCATGGACACAAATGGCAGAGGTTGCAATCCAGACCCTATTTGTAATATGCTTCTCTCAGTCTCTTGCTCAGAATGAGCACCTTCCCCAAGTTGTAGCAATATTTTCATTAACACACACACACACACACACACACACACACACACATTCACTCTCCCATCTTTGACTCAGTGTTTAAAAGTAGAGGGATTCAAGCCTGTTTTCAAATAAATGTTACCTCATATTCCTAAGACAGAGTTCTTTTTCTGAATAGGTAAAAAAACAAAATTCACACAAAAACACAAATCGTAGTAAAAACAATAGATGAGAGGAAATCTATTACACAGGTATCCATGCTGACTTATCTCGCTATACTTAATGTCTTTATTCTTCCTCTATATTACCCACCCAACCTACTCCAAAACACGCAGCCACCCAAGCAGAACTCCACCCAGTGGATTCTACCAGTCCCTGAAATCAGAAGGGTATGAGCAGGGGGGACTTTCTTCTACAAAACTCATGAGAATTTCAGAATACTTTTGCATATTTACTCACCACCTCCTATCAGCCAAGCACAGCGATAAGCCCTAGAGTACAGCAGAGGACAAAGCCACATACTTGCACTCATGGAGCTCACACTTTAAGAAAGATGAGTCATAAACACAAGTAAGTAAAATGTGTACCAGGGGGTAAATGGGGAAGAAGAGCAGAGGCTAAAAATTCCTGGTCTAGAGGTGCTGTCTTACAATGTAATAATAGGGTTCTCTGACAAGGTTAGCATACAAGTGCATTGAGGGACTGGGCTGTATGGAAGTTTTAGTCAGAGAAGCAGAACTGTTAAATCCATGGCACCTGAGGCAGGAGCACTGTGGTTTGTGCAAAGCATAGCAAGAAAGCCAGTAGAGCTGGAGCAGAGTGGGCAACAGTGGGAGTTAAGGTCAGAGAAATAACAGGAGCCAGCACACTATGGGCCATGGAGAATAGAAACAGAGACTTTGGGTTTTTTCATTCTGGGAGCTACTACAAGGCTTTGCACAGAGAATTCATACACTGACTGAGCATTTGAAAGGAACCTTCTAGATATAGTCCTAAGAACAAAGTACAAAGAGCCATGCATCAGAAGCGGGGAACCCAGTTAATCTATAGCAATGGTCCAAGCAAGAAATGATGGCAGCGTGGACTAGGTCGCTAGATGGAGATGATTAGAATTGAAATTTTGGTGCATATGACCAAAGTATCTATATGCTGATATGAAACTGTCACAACAAAAACCAATATTCTATACAAGTAATATGCAGTAATCTAAAAAATATGTTTAAAAAAGCCGACGTTTTCTCATAGGTTGAAAGAAAAATCAGAAGTCCTAGTTTAGAAATGTTACTGTTTAAATTGGTTCCTTGAGACAGAGTCTCACTATATAGTTCAGGATGGTCTTGAACTTACAATGTAACCCAGGCTGGCATCAAACTTTCAGCAACCCTCCTGCCTCAGCCTCCCAAGTGCTGGGATCATATGTGTGTGCCACCACAGCCAGCTGGCAAAGGAAGTTACTTTTGAAATGCCCAAAGAAGGAAGAGTCTACCACTCAACATGTGAAACAAAGGAAGAATTTACAGCAAGGAACAGCACACTTAATAAGGCTCAGTCTCCTAGACCCCAGTCGATTGGAAGTCAAGGCACATACAGACTTTCACAGGAGGGTTTTGAGATGGGTTGACTTTCAGCTGGGCAGCTGTGGTTCCTGGAATGTAACTGTCACTTGTTCCCTGGCTATGAGAAAAGCTCCTGTACTGATGAGAAAGTGTCACCTACTGATTTGGCCAACTTTATAACTGGCTCTAGTGGTAACATGCGGTCCAGGAATAAGTAGTTCTTCCTTGGAAAGGTGGGAACGTTTGAATTTCATGCCTGTGAGACAGCCAAATGGATGTTTCACAAGCAGAAGGCAGCAGAAAAGAGACTACATGATCACAAAAGTGGCACTTTTCCCTGGTGAAACACTAGGAAAAACATAAACATACTTTCATTGGTGTTTTATAATTTTCTAATTAGGGTGGTTTTAAAAAATTATTTTTATGGAAAAGAAAAAGAAATTGGAGAATTAGCAAGGCATAGGAGAAAAGCATATGAGCCAACATTGCTTCTGGACCTTGGCCTTAACTTCCAGTTCCTCATCTATCAAATGAGACTGCATCTTCTTCAGAGTCCATTACATCACTGTGATTTTATGAGTTTTCACACATGAATGTGTGTGTGTGTGTGTGTGCATCTGCATGTGCGTATTTTAAATATGGGCTAAATCCTAAGTGACATTTCACGAGAAATTAAAAGTATAAGAGCTGGAAATTTGTTCCAAGATAGGTAACAGGAAGAAAAGGAATCAATTATTTGCTTGAGCACGACATGAGAGGGACACATTTTTATTTTTTATAATTTTCTGTATTTTTCAAAATTTAAAAGTGATCCAAATAATTAAATGCAAAGAAATTCCAAGTGAAGAACCTCAGTCTTGATATTCTCTGGTGATCCCTGCATCTGTGGCTTGATTTGGAATGAAAGACCCAGGTCTTGGTTTCCAGGAGCTCACTGGGCCCTAAGGCCAAGAAGGAACAAGATCTTGAAGAGCTTTGTGAACCAGTAGAGGAACAAGCCATTGGA